>NC_090348.1:38035812-38640830 GCF_035084215.1 Heptranchias perlo | reverse complement strand
GCAAGGTCCCACAAATAAGGGAGGACCATTGACTTAGAGACAGCAGCCAAGATTTTACAAAGAAAGCTCAACATGGTTTGTCATCTAGGCTGTTCAATGGCTAATGAATTTCAATACAGACAAACACAAGGTGCTGAATATTGTAAGTGAACATAAAAGACATGTGTATTCCATGAGTGGTATAGAATTTCTCAAGGGGGATGTTAAAAGAGACTCAAAGGCGTTGATTGACTTGTCACTCACCATATCTAAAGATGATGTGGAGATGCCGGTGATGGACTGGGGTGGACAAATGTAAGGAGTCTTACAACACCAGGTTATAGTCCAACAGCTTTATTTGGAATCACAAGCTTTCGGAGCTTTGCTCCTTCGTCAGGTGAGTACTCACCTGACGAAGGAGGAAAGCTCCGAAAGCTTGTGATTCCAAATAAAGCTGTTGGACTATAACCTGGCGTTGTAAGACTCCTTACACATATCTAAAGAGAATGAGGGGCAATAAATAAATTAAATAGAATACTGGGATATTTTGCAAAATCAGTTGAGTTAAAATACCCAGAAGTTCAGCCTCAAAAAGTGATACCTTTTATATATTTAGGGAATGAAGTAAACCTGAAATAATCATTTTAGATATGCCAAGGCATCAGGCCAGGGAAGTACAGGCTCATGGTAGTGGACAGTTATAAGGCAGACATCAGGAAGTATTTCTTTATATAAAGGGTAATCAACAGCTGGAACAGTTTACCTGAGAGAACGGTTGATGTCAGACATTAAACTAATTTAAGATAGAGTTGGATGGTATAAAAGGATAATGGTAGGGTTGGTATTCTGGAAAGATAAGATCTAATGGGCTGAAGGGCATTTAAATCCAAGCATTTCTTGTGACCTAACAAATTCATTAGCTACTGTTTTGTGCCACTGCATACTAGGATGACAACTCAACACATTTAAATATCTCATAAACTCATGTGGTCAGTGTATTTTATTGAAACCATAGAATCTTTTTGTATTGTAACTTTTTCTATACATGATGTTCTACCAATTATTTTCTCACCTCTAGATATCACTTGTGCAATGCACAATACCTTACCAAACAGTGCAGGTGGGCAACATGAGCCAAGGCCTCAGCCAATGCTACACTGTAACTGGGCTACATAAGGTTTCTCATTATACAAAATGCTGGAAATAGATAGTAGATCCACCGGTATCTGTAAATAGAAAAGGTAGGTGACTGTTTCAGGTATTTCCTTGGATGGTTTAATTTACCTTGGGCAGTAAATTACCATGAATAATACCTTTTGACAGAACTGAGTTCACCTTTTCTCCTACTGGTTCCACCCATGGGTGGTGTCCTGCACTATGGGCCTTGGTTCTTCACATAGTTTCCTCATTAAAAATCACAGGGTAAGTATCAATCATTCAAAAGTCAGGCATAGCCCATGTTTAATTTTCCTCAACTCTGCCCTAACATTAATCCCACTCTAGGAACACTACCTTCAATTGACTAAAGCGATATTTCCATTTCGCATACCAACCACTCTGGCCCCACAAAAAATCAGTGCTACAGGTACCCGTTGGTACCTGAAAATTGCATCAGGTTCCTACAATTGGCATAGAACCCCAATTTAAATACTTAAATGAGGCTTCCTCCTGTTTTGGGCGGGAGTGCTGGCACCCATTTCGAGGTCCATTCAAAAATTGAGCCGGGCGAACCTTGTGTAGCCAGTGGGCGCTAGGTATTTAAAAAATATCCGTCTGCCCACCACCCCATTTTTCAGCATGAACAGGGTGGTAAGCAGACTAAAATCACCCTCCATAATGTCCAAGGGCTCTAGGGACAGAAAATGGTTTCATGTGCTGTATTAGTTGGCTTGCACTGTATATATTAATGAAGCTACATTTTTTGTGGAAGCAGAGAACGTGTTACATTCAAGCTCAACTGTAGCTCAGTATCTAGATTGTAACCCTTTTGTAATTGGTCAATCTCAACTCACTACTTTCTCCATTTCATCAAACTGTCCGTCAGTAATATTTAACCAACTGAAAAAGAACAAAAGTAAACTAGCATTTATATAACATCCTCAGAACATCCCAAAGCACTTCACAACCAATGAAGTACTTTTGAAGTGTAGTCAAGGTTGTTGTGTAGGCAAAGGCGGCAACCAGTTTGCATGCAACAAGGTCCTGTGAATAGCAACGGGATAAGTGACCAGTCAATCAGGATTTGGTCGTGTTGGTTAACTCTTGATATAATGATATCTTGCCATGCTAAGCAGACTTGCGTTACTTCAATCCACTGTATATATTATCAATTGTAAACAATTTTACAACACCAAGTTATAGTCCAGCAATTTTATTTTAAATTCACAAGCTTTCGGAGGCTTCCCCCTTCGTCAGGTGAACGATGTGAAAATATTTTTTTCACATCGTTCACCTGACGAAGGGGGAAGCCTCCGAAAGCTTGTGAATTTAAAATAAAATTGCTGGACTATAACTTGGTGTTGTAAAATTGTTTACAATTGTCAACCCCAGTCCATCACCGGCATCTCCACATCATATATATTATCAGGTATAGATGGTGTCAGCTGTTCATGTCGAATGTGCGAGTGTTTCTATGTACAGTTGCTAAAAGCATCACTGCCACACTTTCATCTTCATCTGGATCACACCTCCCAAGCCGTTGCCACAAAAATGGTAATTTTTTTTCATTTAATTACAATTTTCAATGTTCTTCTGCTGAGGTAGTTGCCTCCTTTCTGGAGTATGGTGTCACAGGCGCTGGCAGCTCTCCTGTACCTTGCCCGATTGGCACATTCTTCATGTGTGGGCCTTGACAGCTGACTTTTGGACTCTGAGGAGTCTACATAGTATCAGTGGTGTTATTAGCAACCAATGGTTAGTAAGTGACATTTTCAACAAGGAGTTAAAGAGTAACATAACTTAAAGCTATATTTGAATACACTTTATATACCATATAAACTTCCTGATTATTCTTATTTATTGCTGTTCTTTACACTCTGGTTGATGTCGATGATCCCTGTGAATGCAGCTGCCTTCATTGCTTGCTCCCAGAACTATCTTTTGTCCAGTTTTCTTTCTTCCTCTCCTGAAGGCACTGACCAGAACGTGGTACATTTCCATGCCTAAGTGCCCATTTTTCATGTATAAACCTCAGCCTGGAGCTTGACAGGTTATTAGAGCATAGAAGGGTGTCATAGCTGACCTATCCTCACCCAGTTCACACACACACACACTTTCAAGTAAGGATAACTGTATGGGGAGCAAGTGTAAGAACCATGCAATTTTTTTGAGCACTGAAAACAATATTAAGTCCTTAATTACTGCTGTCCAAGATGAGCTGGCTCAGAATAGACTAGGGATCAAACTTGGGATCTTTCTGGTCTCTAGAACTGAGTATCAGAGTGCACTTACCCTCTCAGCCATTGTGGGAGGTTGAACACAGAAAACTTATGATGTGGAGATGCCGGTGATGGACTGGGGTGTACAAATGTAAGGAATCTTACAACACCAGGTTATAGTCCAACAGTTTTATTTGAAAATCACAAGCTTTCGGAGGCTTTCTCCTTCGTCAGATGAGTGTCGGATTCCTTGAAAATTACCGCATATATAGTCACAGAACAATGCCTGGTGATTACATATAATCTTTCCAACTGCCCGTTATCAAGGCAATCAAAGGAATTGAATAGTGTTCAGACAGAGAAACATTAGATACCAGACTACTGAATATACAAACGGCCAGAACCAAAGACAAGGTTGGAGAGAGAGAGAGAAACATCCGAAAGGAAGAGAAAGAGAGAGAATGACCAGTTGTATTAAAAACAGATAAGGCGGCCTTCGAGACACAAGACAACGCAAAATCGTCGAGCAGAAATTGATAGCCAAGTTCCGCACCCATGAGGACGGCCTCAACCGGGATCTTGGGTTCATGTCGCGCTACACGTAACCCCACCAGCAAAAGGGAAAAAAGGTTATCGGTTTTTAATACAACTGGTCATTCTCTCTCTTTCTCTTCCTTTCGGATGTTTCTCTCTCTCTCTCCCTCCCTGTCTTTGGTTCTGGCCGTTTGTATATTCAGTAGTCTGGTATCTAATGTTTCTCTGTCTGAACACTATTCAATTCCTTTGATTGCCTTGATAACGGGCAGTTGGAAAGATTATATGTAATCACCAGGCGTTGTTCTGTGACTAAATATGCGGTAATTTTCAAGGAATCCGACACTCACCTGACGAAGGAGAAAGCCTCCGAAAGCTTGTGATTTTCAAATAAAACTGTTGGACTATAACCTGGTGTTGTAAGATTCCTTACAGAAAACTTGTATGCCTGCTAGTGAATATGGAATGGTATTCTGTGTAGAAATGCGATGACTTAGCATCAGGCTTCAGATAGTCAGCACAGGCCTATCAGTTGGTATCACATTGTCTAATCTTTCTTCATATTCACAAGTTTTTTTAATGCATTATATCATGGAAACATGTTGCTGCAATTCATCTTCAGCTATTGTATATTAAATTTTGTTAAAGGTGTGACATTCTGTTAGTCTGTGGGCTTGCATTAACACTTCTCACCCTGTGCATCTCAATGCAGTTTGTAAAGGCTGTGGTTCTTGATTGTTACAGTGCACAAACAAGATTTTCCCAGTGCAGTTTCATTCACAGAGCAAGAGGATATTTGTACAGAATGCAGATCTGGGTTCAAACATCTCTTTTACATTTTCCATGTGAATGAAGGTGCCACTTCATCTACAATTTTTTTTAAAGTTGTTTAATTATGAAAGAATGTATAATATTATTTACTGCCTAGCTTGGTGAGTGAGTTTAGTCCGCATGCCAGATAGGGTCAGTTTTCACTGACTTCCTTCTTTACAATGTGTGAAATGCTGCATCTTGTAAAATCAAACTGAATTATAATTAAAAACAATATATAGCTTCCGCCTTAATAAAAATTGTGTTGCAAATGTTATTTTTTTCAATAACGTTTATTAAGAGATTTCATGAATCTGTCCATCATACAATCAAGCTGTAGAACACAGACAGCCCGACTGCACAACTTACCATTTACAGAACTTGCAACTGTTTAAAGCCACGTTTTGCCCGATCTGCTTTAAAGAATATTGGGCTCCTTTGCTTTTCGTCATCACTCCCAGGGAGTCTAAAAGGACGCGTGGAGTTTGTGGCAATCAAATTATTATTGGAATTTATAGCATCACATGAAATTTGTGTGACTGTATGAACATATCATTGCTTTCCCCCCCACCCCCAATATTTTCCTGATGGTCTCTTGCTGGGGTATAGTTCCACGGGTGCCGTTAGTCCTCTGGATCCTCACTCGAGCGGCCATTATTCATGCGTGAGGGGTTAACTAATTTTAAAGCTGACTTTCAACATTGAATGTTGGCAGGTTATTTGACAGTGGAGGCAGTTAGTGCATTGCAACTGAGTCAAATCTCGATCCTCCTCCATGTCCACATACATGCACTTTCCACCAGAGGTCACTGGTGATCTGGAGCAGAAACCATCGCCGATTTTCCCCCCTGAAGGGTGGGAGCTCCAGCCAATTGTAGTACCCCATTTGCTGCCCTGGCTGAGATCAGCTAACACGACACAGACTAGGAATCAAAACTATGACCTTCAGGTCTACATGGCCTCGTCCAACACTAAGCATTGCCTTTCCAAACTAGGCCATTAGGAGAAGCTACATCATTAATTTTAGTGAGGTGTTTTACTTGTGTAGGAAAAGATCTGGCCTGCAGTGTGGTACATACAGGACAATACATTTTCTGCAGTGTGTTATAATGATGGCTTAATCAATCAGTGGTGGAGCTGGGTTTGGCCGTCTGGGGGGGTGGGGTTTGTCGAACTCAAGATTTGACCGACTTGGCAGGAAGGGTACCGAGCTAGGAACTGGAAAGTGCTGACTTACCTAGTCCGAAGGCCCAACTGAGAGCCTCTCAGACTTGCAGGCCGAACCTGGAGGCCGAAGATGGGTAACAGAGGATCCTGGGAACAAAATGGAGACAGCCCATCTAAGCCGCATTGGCCGATCTCAGATGGGCAATGGGCACCTTGTGGGTGTCAGCCTTTGCTTAGTGGTAGCATACTCGCCTCGCCTCTGAGTCAGAAGGTTGTAGGTTCAAATCGAACTCCAGAGATTTGAGCACATAATCTAGGCCGTCACTTCAGTGCAGTCCTGAGGGAGTGCTGCACTGCTGGAGATGCCGCCTTTCGGATGAGACGTTAAACCGAGAGCCCGTCTGCCCCGAGGCCCAAGGTAGAAATAAAGAAAAACAAAATCAATTCCTGAAACACTCACTGGCCTCTCCTCCAATGGCAATTGCTCCTTTGATGGCCATTTTCTTCTCCACCATCAGCTCCACTTAAGACCCAGAATGGAATCCATTTTTCTTCTCAGCAGGTGTGTGAACCATTGGACACAACAGTGCCAGTCGGGCAGAATTCTCGGTGTAGCCATTCTCTGGAAACATTCGGGGGGTGGGGGGGGGGGGGGGAATAGGATTCACCGCACCCCCTTCCAAGTCAGAATTTACAGCTTAATGTAAAGGGGCTGAAAGCTGGCAGATCCGGGCTCTGCCCTAAATTGCATCCCTTCCCCGTCATTAATGGGCTTTAATTCTGCCCGTTGTCTAAGCCCTAAGTTCTGGAATTCCCTCCCTAAACCTCACCACCTCTCTACCTCTTGCTCCTCCATTAAGACGCACCTTAAAACCTATTTCTTTGGCCAAGCTCTTGGTCACGTGTCCTAATATCTCCTTATGTGGTTTGGTGTCAAATTTTTTTTGATAACGCTCCTGTGAAGTGCCTTGGGACGTTTTGCTACATTAAAGGCGCTATATAAATGCAAGTTGTTGTTGTTGCTGAGGACCAGAATTTCTAGGCTTAAATGTTCAATAAGCTAGCAACTTCAGGTCGTTGCAACTTTCCTACCCCTGAACACACAGTTCATGGTGAAGTAAGCACTGGTGCTGACAGGACTTTCCAGGCTACAGTTGCCTCAAGTGACTGATATTACTTATGGCCCTGAAATTACATGGTAGGACACAAGTATAAAATGCTTAATGCATTGCTTCATCCATTATTTTAGCAGAGGTGTTAATCCATAGAATTATAAATAGTGAAAGAATTTCAGACAAGGGCATTAATTATTCACTCACCAGTATCTCATCACAAAATTTCAGTGGTTGTGTGCCTTCTACTCTAACTGCAGGGGATGATTGTGCATAATAACGGAGAGAACCTTCATAAGATGCGCCATCTCTCCAACCTCCATTCTTTTACCCCCTTCAGGAGTTCCTTGGGAGAGAGGCTATTGAGAGAATGAGGGATGGAACATCGTAACACATTGTAACACATCTTCCTCTTCTCTTGCTGTAAGGTGCCACATGATGCGAAGTATGGGACTAGAGACATAAAGAAAGATAGCAACTCACAGCTTTCACTATCTCTCCATTCTAACCCTCCGAAGCACTAATGCAGGTACATCTACCCCTTGGTATTTTGAGAGTGAGGTTAAGAAGAATGCACTCAGTGATATGCAAAATATAGTGAGCAGGAGCAGGAGGTGGTGGCAGAAGAGGAGCTGGAACCTGCCGTCCAGAGGGGCAACTCGTATATATCTTCAGCTAATGGATCCAGTCCTCAGGGAGCCTACTTTTAAAAGAGGGCTGCTTTCTGAGTATCAAAGATTGCTGTAACCATTGGAGACTGTGCCAAATAACCTTCAACACAAGAAAGCTTAAGATTTCCAGGCTGTCCCTTTAATTAATTTTGTTTTCAAAGGCAATCTTGGACACTCAATTTAGATGGATGGAATTAAGAAGAGGTGTAGTCATTGTTTCATTGAAGTGTCAGCCTAGATTATATGCTGAAGTCCCTAAAGTGGGGATTGAATCCAGAACGTTCTGACTCAGAGGTAAGAGGGCTACCACTAAGCCACGTCTGACACCATTTCTAGTTGTGGGAGCTTGCTGTGCACATATTGTCTGCCGCAATTCCCTACATTACAACTGGGACTTCACATCAAAAGTACTTCATTGGCTTTGGATTGTCCTGAAGTCATGAAAGGCATATATAAATGCAAGTTCTTTCTTTGGAAATGCACATTATGGTGCAATGATCAAGCACAAAGGATGTACAACTGCATTTCTGATGCATTATTTCTGATTACATAGAATTTTACATAGAATTTACAGCACAGAAACAGGCTATTCGGCCCAATAGATCTATGCCAGTATTTATGTCCCATACGAGCCTCCTCCCACCTTACTTCATCTCATCCTATCATGATATCCTTCTATTCCTTTCTCCCTCATGTATTTATCTAGCTTCCCCTTAAATGCATCGATGCTATTCGCCTCAACCACTCCCATGTGGTAGCAAGTTCCACATTCTCACCACTCTCTGAGTAAAGAAATTTCTCTTGAATTCCTTATTGGATTTATTAGTGATGATATTTTTGGATTCCCCCATAAGTGAAAACATTTTTATCTATGTCTACCCCATCAAACCCCTTCATAATTTTAAAGACCTCGATCAGACCACATCTCAATCTTCTCCTTTCTAGAAAAAAGTGCCCTAGCCTGTTCAGTCTTTCCACATTATGCTCACTTATGCAAAGTACCAGAAGCCAAAATGAAGGCTGGGAGTCTTCAGAAAAGAATTCCTTGTGATGACGAGGCCAGCTGTTTAAAATCACCTTTTAATAGATTATCGCATCTCAAGAAAATTAGTGGAAGCTGCTTTTTGGAGTGATTTTAATCTCTCGCAAGTGGAAATATGTTTCTGGTTTCCACCTCACAGGCATGTGATGAATAAAAGTATGTTTGAAAGGCACGTTCTCCCAATAGACTATCAGCATGCAGGGCAAAACTCGGAAACAGGCATTATTAGTTGCAGAATTTAATTACTTTTTCCACATCCGTTATGCACTTATGGAAATCAGGGTTTCGAAAATATGAGGCAAAAAAAAGTTCCACATAGGCAAGTTTTGAAAATAAGACCCATTTATACCAAGAAAGTGTTGAGTGTTTGGTTGGAAAAACACAAATTATGATAATAGTGATAAATTCATTTTATTTTAACCTCATAATAGTGAGAGGAGCAGAAAATGCAGTCCTTTTACTGGCACTGGGGTGATTGCAGTTTCCAGACGAATGCGAACAAAGATATTTTCACTCATTCAACCACTCATATTAATCCTCCTACATTTACCCACTCAGCTACCTACACAAACGGACATATTCTTCTAAGAATCCAATTTTTGAGGGTTTTACGTAGAATTGTGAATCATGCCACTATTCACCAAATGATTTGCCCCTCACACATTCTTATGCTGAACTTTTGCTCTGTGGTACTTTTTACTATTTCAAAAAACACACAGCTTAGGGCAAACTCTACTTGAACCCTTAAGCTTTCATATCCTTTCAACAAAGCATTGAAGAAGTATTGCATGTTTTGTTTTTCCAATCGAAAGAAAAAGGTAATTTATTTGTTAAAGTACAGAGGGATTGGTTGGTTAAATGTGCACTGTCTTCCTGGGCCACTCAGGCCAGTTTGTGCTCAGTCAGCTGCTCTCAGCCAATGCAGTGGTAGGGCGGCTACAATTGAACCTGAGTGTCACTGGTCTAGGGGGAGGGCAAAATCAGCCAGGGTTCCTGCTCCTGATTGCCATCCACTGAACCCTGCCGAATGTGCCCATGTGTGGTCATCAGCTAAAGCTTAGCTATGGTTCACTTCCATAGTCGAATAGCCTGCCTCTCTTCACTCTCTAGCTTCACTGATACACAATAGTCTGAAGGTCGGCCATCTCGAGAGTGGAGAGTCCAGTTGAGTGTGTGGTGACATATTAAATTTCTTTTTTGTAGATCGCTTCCTTTACCCAAAATTGAACACTGAGGGGAGGGAGATTTGCTCTTAGTGAGGCGTGATTATATTGTAAACCCATTTATAAAGAATGCACTTTTTATTTTGTTGCACATGATGCAGGAGGACATCTTCCCCTCATAACTGGAGTCCTGCTGTGCTGTGGATGCCTAGACCCTAAGATCCGGAATTCACTCCCTAACCTCTTTGCCTCACCACCTCTCTCTCCTCCTTTAAGGTGCTCCTTAGAACTTACCTCTTTGACCAAGCTTGTGGTCACCCATAATATCTCTTTATGTGCCTCAGTGTCAAATTCTGTCTGATAACGCTCCTGGGATATTTTTACTACGTTAAAGGCGCTATACAAATGCAAGTTGACATTGAAGGATGAGACTTGTAAACGGATTTTCACGTTACTGTCGCAACAAAGGGTTTTTAAAATATAAGTTGCACGGGGATTTAAGTCTCAAAAATAGAAAATTGGATAAAAGGGGTGAAAATTGGTAAAAAAAAGAAATAAATGGAAAACTCAAAGACTGTCAGTGATTCCGTCCACCGACTCCACGTTTACTCCAGAAACACATTTCCACAATAACCCACAAGTGGTTATTGCTGCCACTTTCTGTGTTGTGTGAGTAAAAGACTTATTGCCAGTAGCAAATTCTACCAGATAATAATCATTGAAAAGCAACCTGTAATCTTATAGAATGCTACAGCCAAGAAACAGGCCATTTGACCCATCAAGTCGGTGCTGGTGTTTTTTTTCACATGAACCACCAAGTCCAATCCCACCCTTCTGCTCACTCCCCAGAAGCTTTACTAATCCCCTTAACAGGAGAAAGTTAATGATTAAATGGCAATTTTGGGGGTACCTAGTCTACAAAACAATGCACATATTTAAATAAAAATTACTATATTTGGGGAGGAGGGAGTAAAACAAATAAAATTATAGCATTTATATGGGATCTATTAAAATTGGCTTAGAAATTACTGTTTGCAATGATAATGCTTAATGTATTTGTATGAAACTCCTTTTACACTATTTTAACTGCCTATCCCTAGTTGCCCTTGAGAAGATGGTGGTGGGCCTTCTTCTTGAACCGCGACAGTCCATGTGGTGAAGGTACTTCCACAATGCTGTTAGGTAGGGAGTTCCAGGATATTGACTCGGCAACGATAAAGGAACGCCGGTATATTTCCAAGTCAGGATGGTGTGCAACTTGGAGGGGAACTTGGAGGTGATGGTGTTCCTATGCACCTGCTGCCCTTGTCCATCTAGGTGGTGGAGGTCACGGGTTTGGGAGGTGCTTTTGAAGAAGCCTTGGCGAGTTGCTGCAGTGCATCCTGTAGAAAGTACGCACTGCAATCACAGTGCACTGGTGGTGGAGGGAATGGAAGTTTAAGGTGGTGGATGAGATGTAGGAAGGTCTTGTTAATTTTAAAGGTACAAGAGATAATATGTGAAGTGTATTTTTGTAGCAGGCATTAATTCTAAATACATTAATGCCTCCATTAAAATGGTGGACAAAGGAGTGTCATGTGACACCTTAAGGGTTCGCACACGAATGTCACAGAGAGTAGTCTCTAAACCATTGTTTCCTACAACCCACTGAGATCTCTGCACTCCTCCAATTCTTGCCTCTTGTGCATCCCTGATTTGAATCGCTCCACCGTTGGCAGCTGTGCCTTCAGCTGCCTAGGCCCTAAGCTCTGGAATTCCTTCCCTAAATCTCTCCGCCTCTCTACCTCTCTCTCCTCTTTTAAGACGCTCCTTAAAACCTACCTCTTTGATCAAGCTTCTGGTCACCTGTCCTAATATCTCCTTATGTGGCTCGGTGTCAAATTTTGTTTGATAATTGCTCCTGTGAAGCATCTTGGGATGATTCACTATGCTAAAGGCGCTATATAAATGCAAATTTTTGTTGTTGTTGAGAAAGTGCAGTTTTATTAAGAAGGGACCATCTTAACAAGCATCACTGAAGAGGCTGCACCCACGAGTTTGTTTAATCTATACTGACAACCAAGTTTAATGCAGTTATGCAAATGCAGAAAAAAAGTGCGGTCGATAGCATTTGCTGATACAGCGAAACTGATAAAATCAGTTCTATTTCACGAAAACCGATCTTTAGAGAAGTGAGATGTTATCAGGTTTCAATTTTATTAAATATTATAGCCAGAAACATCTTAAAAAGAAAAAAAAAAATCAACATTCTCTGTAAGGAGACGCAACAACAACAACTTGCATTTATATAGCACCTTTAATGTAGTGACATGTCTCATATTTAATACATTTAATTAACGATGATGGTTACAAGGCCTTTATTGTATTAGATTAAATGAGCAAAGAGCAGTCTTATTTTGTTGGGTAACTTTGTTGTTTTGCTAGTTATACATGATTGATAAACATCTAAACAACCCCTTTACTGGTGATTAGCCAGGACTTGTATCTCTTCCAGTACTGATCTGTCCTGGTCAAAGATCTCTAGGACTGTGTTCCATTGATTTCTTTGCATTCAGCTCCACAGATCCGCAAACAACCTGCTAAAGCTGCACCTTTTAAGTCTGTACATTGGCTTCCTTTTTACACACAAGATTGAAAATTTTTTTTTTGCTTATGAAGCAGTTGGACATCAGTGGTTGTTGAAGTATGGACTATTTCGCCTTCATGCTGCAGCCAGCTTCATGACAGATGAGGGGCAGAGTCAAGCTCCCTCTACTCTGCCCCACCAGTACCAATTAATCTCAAGGGTCAAGGCACATACCTACTGTACAAGTGCGCTAATTCCTTTTCCTTGTGGCATCTCTTGGTGTCAGCCATGGCTCAGTTGGTCGCACTCTCGCCTTTGAGTCAGAAGGTTGTCGGTTCATAGTCCCACTCCAGAGACTTGAACTCAAAATCTAGGCTGACAAGACAGAGCAGTACTGCAGGAGGTGCCATCTTTCGGATGGGACGTTAAACCAAGGCCCCGTCTGCCCACTCATGGTGGACATAAAAGATCCTATGGCATTATTTGGAAGAAGAGCAAGGAAGTTCTCACCGGTATCCTGGCTAATATTTATCCCTCATCCAACATCACCAAAAAAAAAGATTATCTGATCATTATCACATTGCTGTTTGTGGGATCTTGCTTTGTGCAACATTGGCTGCTGCATTTCCTACATTACAACAGTGACTACACTTCAAAAGTACTTAATTGGCTTCAAAGCGCTTTGGGACATCCTGAGGATGTGACAAGGTGAGAGATAAATGCAAGTTTTTTCTTTCATTCTATTGCACTTGTCTTCATTCCCATGTCCAGGATACTGCAGCACCAGAAATGTAAAGCCAAAGTTTGGAGCTTCTCAATTATCCACCAATTTGTATTATCCATTGATGCAGTCCCCTCCACTACGATGGATAGTTGAGGTTTTATTGTACTGGAATTTAGCCTGGAATAGTTGTTGGGAAGCATCATCGCTCTATTGGTCTATATATTAGGAGGAAATTACTTGAAACATTAAAACAAAAATCTAAAGACATTAAAGAACTTGAAATACACTGGACTGCAATGCAATGCTACATAGAGCAACAGAGAAAGTCAGCACTTTGGCCAAGCTGCAGTATCAGAAAGCATTTGGTCAATGGGATACCATTTTAATAACATTTCCACATCTATAGGAAGTGAGCTATTACTTGAGAAAGAGTAACACACAATGTCTGTGATTTTAGTAGGATCTTCTCTGCTCTTATCCCCTTGTTATCCAATCTTTCTGGCTCACTTAGGCAGTGCATGTGCCAGCATCGAAAGATAACTGATGAACATCTCTACTATAAGTCCACCGACTCCCACAGCTGCCTTGATTACACTTCCTCTCACCCCACTTCTGGTAAGGACTCTATTCTATTCTCCCAGTTTCTCCATCTCCGTCGCATTTGTTCTGATGATGCCACCTTCCACACCAATGCTTCTGACACGACTTCCTTTTTCCTCAACCGAGGATTCCCCTCCACTGTAGTTAACAGGGCTCTCGGCCGTGTCCGTCCCATTTCCTGCATTTCTGCCCTCACCCCTTCCCCTCCCTCCCAGATCCAAGATACGGTCCCCCTTGTCCTCACCTTCCACCCCACCAGCCTCCGCATTCAACAGATCATCCTCTGACATTTCCGCCACCTCCAGCGTAATGCCACCACCAAACACATCTTCCCTTCCCCTCCTCTTTCAGCATTCTGAAGGAACCATTCCCTCCGCGACACCCTGGTCCACTCTTCCATCACCTCCAACACCCGCTCCCCTTCCCAAGGCACCTTCCCGTGCGAGCGCAGGAGATGCAACACCTGCTCTTTCACCTCCTCCCTTCCCACCGTCCAGGACCCAAACACTCCTTCCAGGTGAAACAGCGATTTCCCTGTACTTCCTTCAATTTAATATACTGTATTCGCTGCTCACGATGCAGTCTCCTCTACACCGGGGAGGCCAAACGCAGATTGGGTGATCGCTTTGCTGAACACCTCCGCTCAGTCTGTAAGTGTGACCCTGACCTACCGGTCGCTTGCCATTTTAATTCTCCGTCCCACTCTCACTCTGACCTCTCTGTCCTCAACCTCCTACACTGTTCCAATGAAGCTCAACGGAAGTTTGAGGAACAGCACCTCATCTTTCAATGAGGCACTTTACAACCTTTTGGACTCAACATTGATTTCAATAACTTCAGATCATAACCACTGCTCCCATTTTTTCGGACAGTCGGTGTTGGTAATGGTTCTGCTGTTGCCATCCACCTCCATTAGATCCATCTTTTGTTTCTTTACTTGTCCCATTACCACCCCCCTTAGCTTGCGTCATCATCCCTTTTGTCATTTAATCATTCCTGCCCTCCACCATATCAGAGACCTTCCCATTTGTTCTTTCCCCCCCATCCCTCCCTCCCCCCACCTTCTTTGCCTGGTTCTGTACTTGCTTAAAAACTGTTCAATCTTTTAATTTCTTCCAGTTCTGACGAAAGGTCATCGACCTGAAACGTTTACTTTGTTTCTTTCCCCACAGATGTTGCCTGACTTGCTGAGTATTTCCAGCATTTTCTGTTGTTATTTCAGATTTCCAGCATTTTGCTTTTGAGGATGCATTACCTTTCATTTTGAGGCCATTGTTTATGAGCCATAGTGAGCACGTGTCACAGTTATAAATGTATGTACAAGCCCCAAATCAATGAGAGACACCAATATCCATCAGTAACTCATCCCCTCAGCAGCAATGATTTCACATTACAAACGTATGGTGTATTTTTATCAATGAAGCTGCATTTATAGTTGAAGCTCAGGGTAAATTGACTACATAAGTAAGGAGTCCTTTGGTAATCATAGAATCATAGAATGGTTACAGCAGAGAAGGAAGCCGTTTGGCCCATCGAGCCCATGCTGGTTCTTTGTAAGAGCAATCCAGTTAGTCCCATTGCCCCACTCTTTCCGGGTAACCCTGCAAATTTTTTCCCCTCAAGTATCTATCCAATTCCTTTTTGAAAGCCATGATTGAACTTGCTTCCTCCACCCTTTTGGGTAGCGCCTTCCAGATCATAACTACTCGCTGCATAAGAAAGTTTTTCCTCATGTTGCCTTTGGTTCTTTTATCAATCGCCTTAAATCTGTGTCCTTTGGTTCTCGACCCTTTACCCTAATGGAGAGCAATAGAATATGATGGCATCATTACAATGATAAAATGAATATTCAACGCTAAATTTGTGACAAAAAAAACTTACATTTTTATAGCACCTTATCATTTCTTTCAGAAACGCCCCAAACCATTTTATACAATAAATTACTTTTGAAGAACGTTTCGAATAGAAACCCTCCATCTGTCAGGAAGCCAATATTGTGGAACTCCCAACTTCCCTCAGTCTTTCTTTCTTCCTGCAATCTTCAGGCTTTTAAATCCCAAGCTTCGTGTTGCAAATCTGTTATTAACCATGCCTTCTGTTTTACTCTTTTCAACCTTAGTGGTGTCTTGGACAATGGTTATTTGCCCTTCATCTTAGTTTCTTAATTCAAAAAATATGTATTCTGCACACTTGTCTCCTGTTATCAGTGTCTGGTCTGGACTGGAGAATTGCAAATGTTACACCCTTGTTGAAAAAAGGGTGTAAGGATAAACCCGGCAACTACAGGCCAGTCCGTTTAACCTCAATGGTGGGGAAGCTTTTAGAAACGATAATTCAGGACAGAATTAACAGTCACTTGGTCAAGTGTTATTTAATAAAGGAAAGCCAGCATGGATTTGTTGAAGGCAAATCATGCTTAATTAACTTGGTTGAGTTTTTTGATGAGGTAACAGAGAGGGTTGATGATGGCAATGCAGTTGATGTTGTGTATATGGACTTTCAAAAGGCGTTTGATAAAGTGCCACATAATAGGCTTGTCAGCAAAATTGATGCCAATGGAATAAAAGTGGCAGTGGCAGCATGGATACAAAATTGGCTAGGTGACAGGAAACAGAGAGTAGTGGTGAACGGTTGTTTTTCGGACTGGAGGGAGGTGTACAGTAGTGTTCCCCAGGGGTCGGTACTAGGACCACTGCTTTTTTTGATATCCATTAATGACTTGGACTTGGGTGTACAGGGCACAATTTCAAAATTTGCAGATGACACAAAACTTGGAAGTGTAGTAAACAGTGAGGAGGACAGTAATAGACTTCAGGAGGACATAGACAGGCTGGTGGAATGGGCGGACACATGGCAGATGAAAATTAATGCAGAGAAGTGTGAAGTGATACGTTTTGGCAGGAAGAACGAGGAGAGGCAATATAAACTAAATGGTACAATTCTAAAGGGTGTGCAGGAATAGAGAGACCTGGGGGTATATGTGCACAAATCTTTGAAGGTGGCAGGACAGGTTGAGAAAGCGGTTAAAAAAGCATACAGGATCCTGGGCTTTATAAATAGAGGCATAGAGTACAAAAGCAAGGAAGTTATGATGAACCTTTATAAAACACCGGTTTGGCCACAACTGGAGTATTGCGTCCAATTCTGTGCACTGCACTTTGGAAAGAATGTGAAGGCATTAGAGAGGGTGCAGAAAAGGTTTACTAGAATGGTTCCAGAGAAGAGGGACTTCAGTTTCGTGGAAAGACTGGAGAAGCTGGGGTTGTTCTCCTTAGAGCAGGGAAGGTTGAGAGGAGATTCGACAGAAGTGTTCAAAATCATGAAGGGTTTAGATAAAGTAATTAAAGAGAAACTGTTCCCAATGGCAGAAGGGTTGAGAACCAGAGGACACAGATTTAAGGTGATTGGCAAAAGAACCAAAGGTGACATGAGGAAATACTTTTTTATGCAGCGAGTGGTTATGATCTGGAATGTGCTGCCTGAAAGGGTCGTGGATGCAGATTCAATCATGGCTTTCAAAAAGGAATTGGATAAATATTTGAAGGGAAAAAATTTATAGGGCTACGGGGAAAGAGCAGGGGAGGGATTAACTAGATTGCTCTTACAAAGAGCTGGCACAGGCTCGATGGGCCAAGTGGCCTCCTTCTGAGCTGTAATGGTTCTATGATTCTATGATTTGCTCATCCCTGCTTTGTAACTGAATATCAACTTTCTATATCTCTTCTACCTCCATCACTCTTTATTATCCCTCTTTCATGGTCTGCTCTATTTGCCTCTCCCCCTATTTGTTAGTTTCAATCCTCTCACACTGCCTTATTTAGCCTCTCCAACGACATTAGTACTGACACAATTCAGATGAAGCACATCCATCTGTAAAGCTTCTTCCTGCCACACATATGTCTAGTGTCCTAGGAATAGTTAGATGGATAGATTAGATAGCTGGATAACCGGCTAGCTAACTAGATAGATAGATAGATAGATAGATAGATGGATAGATAGATAGATAGATAGATGGATAGATGGATAAAAGATAGAAAAAATGAAAGAATAGGAAAAGAGTAAAGAAAGTAAAGAACCCAGGATGACAAATAAATGTATCATAACTGAATCAACAGATTTCAACAGAATCACATATCTAAAGTTCTCCCTCTTGCTCACAGGTATACCACAAACATTGCCCCCTCCGCAGCTACCAGCAATAGAAAAATCAACTGCACCCTTTTGGATAAGTCGCAATACATTTAACTCATAGGAGGGATGGATTGCAAGGTTATGACAAAAGGAAACAAGCTAATGTTTGTGGCTTAAAGTTCAGTCCAATCTCTGCATCTAATCAAGAAAATAATGTGCATCAAAACTTGCTTGTTGCCCACACACTGATCGTTATCGACTATTTCTATCCATATTGTGCACTTCATGCATGTCATCCTGAAAAGAACTGTTTCTTCCACCCCATAATATACATTCAATGATTCAAATGCTCATTACTTGTTCCAAATTACAGGTAATCTTCCATTTGTTTTGTACATTTTTTGTTGCTATTTCCGTGCTTTACCATTCCATCTTGTTTTTGAAAACTCGTCCTATAACACTTTTGTTATCATGAATTGGTTTCATTTTCTTATCTTATTTTGTTTAGTTTTCCATCATTTACTTCAACCAACCTGCTTTTCACTGAAGACCATTAGGTATATTACCAGATAGCTATGATTGTCTAGGTCAATGATTGGACTCAACTCTAGGCCATAAACTTCAGTTTGTATCACTCTATCAATAAATTGGGACAGGTCTATAGTTTGTGATGCAGTCACTTACGACATAGTCTAGCATGTATATGAAATACATTATACATTAATCAGCTACAGTCCAACAGTATCCTACCTGATTTTAATGACGCTGGTTGTAGTCGGGAACGAGGAATTGGATGTACTATCCAGCAAGCAAGTGGGGGAGTTGTTAGGAGATGTTATATATGAACATCCATTAATAAGTTCATGTATTTTCTTGGATTTACACTGTTCTTTTCAGTCCTGCTTGTTCCTAACTTTCTCCCTTTTTCTCTCACCTATATATCTCTGCTTCTCTCCTTAAATATCTCTGTCTTTCTCTTTTTCTTTCTATTTGTCTATTTCTTAAAATGTTGTATTTGTTCTCGGGATGTGATTGATGCTGGCAAGGCCACGTTTATTGCCCATCTCTAGTTGCCCTGAAAAGATAGTGGTGACCCTTCTCCTTGGACCACCACAGTCCCTGTGGGAGAACCAAAAAGCACAGAAGCCATAGAGCCCCCTTTTCAAGGTGTATGCTGGGTCAGAATCACTAGATGGAGCTGGGAGTGTAAGGGTTAATTCAGATGACGCTGAGAAAGCACTTCACAGTAAGCAGAACATATTGCGAAGCTACGTTCTTTTCTGCAACCACATCTAGAAAAGGAATTAATAAACATGTAGTTGCTTGACTTAACACAGCCACGGTGTGCGGAGTCACAGCTTGCAGCAGTGATGATATACACAAACGTCTGAAGTCACACAGGCATCTTCTGCAGATAGTAGAGCACATTAGAGTGACTAGAAAACACCAGCCAAGATAGCAGCTGCAGCAGGCGCAGAATGTTGAAATTACTTACACAGCACTAGAGCTCAATCCACTGAAATTTGGTTCAACTTTGTGTAATAATTGAATTAATGTAATTATATATTGGCAAAAAAAAATGCCTGCACTGTATCATACTGTACTTCATATGTGATTAAAATATGAATTATTTTGGTTCTTAAAGAGACATGGTTACCCCTGTAAAGTGATTAGGCAAGCATTGGCATTTATAAACATATGATTATTAATTTCAGAAAGCAATGCAAATATATTATTGCACTGTATGTGATATCATTGTAAGAAAAAATACTGCCCTTTTAAATACATTGAAAAAAGACTTGCATTTATATAGCGCCATATCACATTTCAGAAAAGTCTCAGTCTCAAATATAATTTATTATTTAGAAACGCAGTGACAGTCATTAGATAGGCAAATTTACGTACAGTAACATCTCACAGAATCAAAAAAGGCAGTTTATCACTTTGGGTGGGACCGTGTTTCAGAACTGAAAACATTCTGCAGAAGATTCCAAACCAAAACATTATCCTTTCTCTCTCCTTCAGACGCTGGACTTGCCTGTTTGTATTTCTAGCATTTTCTGTTTTTACTCCAGTTTTCCAGTATTCATGTTTTTTTTTTGTTGCCATTTCCTGTTGATTCGATAGGTACTGAGAAGCTTCGGCATAATATTTCATGTAGCCTTGTTCCCAGAACTCCGTACACACTGCTGCCTCAATTGACAACCTATTAATCAGCGATATGCATAAGCCAGGGGCAATTGATATACTTTAAAATGATTGTTACTCCTCTTTAGAGCAAGTGATTTGACATAATGAAATAGTCTGCATTTCTCACAAATTGCTATACTTATCATGTGTTGTGTGACTTGTGACCTAAGTGGATCTGACGGATAAATTATTTCTCTAATGAGTTACCAAGTTGAACGTCATTCTGTAAAGGTTAAGCAAGACATTTTGAACCCAAATCTCAGTGGTGAAGAATTATCTTTATTTACCAAGATATGTAATAAATAGTAACACAGTAATATTTGAGCAGGAGAAGACCATTGGTCCATCTACTCTACTCCTCCAAACCACCCATCAGGTTCCATACTGCGATTCTAGATCCAATAGCTACAAATTCTATTTACTAACAGGAATACATTTTAGAAACCCTGATCTTTTTCCACTCTAACTTTGTTGTTAAATCATTCCACACTTCTACCACCCTCTCTAATTTCTTATTGTCTTTTGATACCCGTAACTTTAAACTGTGTCCTCTCATACTCAAAGCCTTAGCCTGACCGTGAAACTTTTCTGCGTGCAAAATTCTCCACACGCCCACAATTGTGAAGACCTCTATCCAATCCCCTGTCATCCTCCTCTTCTCAAGTAAGTAAAGACCCAGGTTAGACAATCTTCAGAAATCAGACATGTAACCCTCCTCTGAGCTCTCTAATAACTCTTTATCCTTTCTGTAATTCAGAAACTAAAACTGAACACAATAATCTTGATGTTGTCTCACCAAGGCAGAAACAACTTCAAAATGACTTCCTTTTACTTAGACCCAATCCTAGCTATACTTTCCAACATTTATTTTCTTTTTTGATTACCTACAAACAGTGAACTGGTGGTTTTAACAACTTGGCTATCAAAAACCCTCAGATCTCTTTCTTGGTCTGTAACCTCAAGTATGCTGCCATTTAATTTGTACTCCACCTTCTCACTTCTTTTAGCTAATCTCATTACTTTACAGTTATCTGTGTTGAACTGTCTGTCAGCTCCCTGTACATTGGTTCAGCCCTGTCCAGATCTCTTTAGGCTATCCCATATTGGCTTATCATCGTTGGCCACTGCACCCCATTTGGGGTCATCCGCAAACTTAAACATTTTGGATAATATTACATTTTCCATGTCATTTATAAAAAATTATAAACAACAGTTCCAGAACGATTTACCAGCTAGCCACAGGAAAGAAGAAAATTGTTAACATTTTGTTGATATTTTTTTAAAACTTTCACAGCATTAATACTGATCTCATCATGGTAGGCACTGGCTCTAAGATGTTATTGAGTTCGACATGACAATCAGAAGATTGTATGCATTAACAAGGTAAAATTTATCAAAATAATTCTTTTAAGATTTCAAAACAAAATGTGGTGAGATATAGTCAATGATTTTAAGATTTGTGGGTTATAGAGAAATGAAAGATTCCAGAGCAGAGCTATCATTCTGGGCAAGGTAGAAGCCATTGAGATAAGGAGCTGCTCATTATGAATTGGATTATTTACTGAATCTTTTATTATCGGTGGTTAAACTAGTTTATGGTTTTAGTATTTGCCTGCAGCAGGGGGTTTTTGTGCCCAAAGAACTAAGTAAGTCTTGGACAGTAGATTAAGAAGGTACAGGTTCAAAATGCTGAAAAGTCAGGGCCGATGTCGGGAAGCTCTTCTTCATCAAAAAAAAAGACTGGCTTGTGGAATGGGCTTCTAGTTAGGAAATTACAGACAAGAACCTTGGAATCATTTAAGAAAGAGTTGGATGCTTTGATGGGGGATCCATAAATTCTTTCTAGATGGATGAGCGGGGATGAGCCAACTGGGCCTCTCATCCACGTTTATCTTGCGATCAGCTTCAAGTAGCTCGGAGACTGTTGGGTGGATCCCACAGAAACATCAGCAAAAGACAAACAGACGTGCAGTTGTTTTGAAAGTTGCAAATTGGGAGTTTCGTTTCTGGCCACAGACTTTTTCCAATGGTCGGTAAAGATCTGTACAGATCAACGAAAAGATATTTTTTCTAAATTCTCTAACCATTTCCTCAAAAGAACTCAGTGTGGTCAATGATGATCTCTGCTTCACATTACGGGCCAGTAGAGTCTAGCACTCCAACATCAAGATTCTTTATCAAGAATCTTTTCTGAGAGGTATTTGCTCTGTAGCTGTTGATTGTGATGTTCTCTGCTGCCTATCAGATATCTGAACCATGTTTAACACATATTTGTAATCAGTAAATACTGTAAAAATAGATGTAATCAGGCTACAAATAACTATTACAGTATAAAGGAAACACCCTTTGGTTGGAAATTCAAGAAATTAAGAGGTAATTTGAACCTAACCCACCTGGTGGGAACTAACAGGATAGGATCTGCCATCCGTTTTACATCTCACCCAATTTTACTTTCCACTGATGAAGTGTAAAACAAGCTTCCGATCCAATCCTGTCAGTTTCCCTTCGGGCGGGTTAGGTTAAAATTGCCCCCTGAGACTTATTGTATTGTCTCCTCTTCCAATTAATTCTTTCCCAGGACCTTGAAACACATCAATCAGGAAGATTTCGGAATTCTCCTCAGTCTTTCCCCGAGGACCTACCTAAGTCTTTCCTTCCTTCTATAATCTAAAGGCTTTTAAAAGCCAAAGCTGGGGTCACCTAACTAATAAATTCTGTCCCACTTTTTGCAACTTTGGTGGTGTTCTACGCTATGAACTTTGGCTCTTCACATCAAAGGAAAACTGAAGCCAAGAGGAAAGTAATCCTGAACTACTTCAGAGTTTTTTCACAAGGCAATTCTAATAGAATTGAAGAATGGGCATAATAACAATAAAAAATAACAAGATTTGGATTGATATAGTGCATTTAACATTAAAACATCTCAAAGCAGTTCATGTGCTAAATTACGTTTTCACAAAGATCATGAAGATAAGTATAGATGAGAGAGGTAATTTGTCCATTTGATTCATCTTTCAATAGAGAACTATCATTTCTCTATCAGAACATCAGTTTATCTCTTGAATGACTCCAAAGTTGTTGCCTCTTCTAACCTACCTATAAGAATATTCTAGTATTGACCGCTGTTTGTGTGAAGAAGTACTTTTTGCAGTTGTGGTTTAACTTGAAATAGTGCACAGGATTAATCTTTTCAATTCCACTTCGTACCTCAGATACCTCCTTAAGGTCCCTTCTGATTTGCCTCTATTCAAGTCTGAAGAGACCAGGTTCTTCTAACTTTTCCTCATAACTCAGGTCCCTGATACTAGGGTTCAGCCTTGTGGCACTTATCTACACTAATTTCAGGTCTTGGATGTTTCTTTTCTGCCTCAGTAATCACAAATGAATGTAATCTTCGAGGTGTGGCATGAACAGAGTGCTATCCAGCTTAAGCATGATGGTGTCATTCTTTACTCCATGTGATAGGAAGTGCCACATTCTAACCACTCTTTGGGTAAAGAAGTTTCTCCTGAATTCCTTGTTTGTGCCTCCAATTTTTTTAAGGCATTGACTCGTGCTGAGGTTTCACAGGTGCCAGGCACACGCTGGTACCTCATCCAAGTGGCTATTCTTTACAAATGAACCTAGACAGCTATTATCGGCAGGCTATTTGCCTTTGGGGCATCATAGTTGAGCTCGTTCCCTATCCTCGACAAAACAAACTTTCCAGCAGGAGTCACCAGATGGTGGGGACCCTGGGTAAGATTCTGCTCTCTAACCCAAGAGAGCTGAGACCAATTGTAGTGTCTGTATTGCCATCTCTGTTGAGAAATGGAGTGCCAAACTTGTGATGTTCCCGGTTTCTATAGTTTCACACTGGATAGTGTATTTATCAACTGAGCTTTTTGATAAATTCTGCCAATGATGCTTCATAACTGGCATTGGCCGGGAGGGGGGTGACTCTCCTTCTGATTTTTCCTCCCCTTCTTCAGGAAAGCATCCATCCTGCACGTCATGATAGCTCAACTGGGATCAAGTGTGCACTATGTGGGAATTGCAGGTCCTACCAGTCCGTGACACCTACCAGCTCATCGCCAATATCTGTGATTTCAACATTATTCCAAATTCAATTGTAACTCCAAGGAGCTGAGGAGATTCTCATTTGGGGCAAATCTGTAAATTTATTATTTTGACCTTGATTTAGGATTCACTGTAATCTAAGATTTACGGAAAGTGGAATAACTTTATTAACATTTAAAATGACTTTGAACAGCAGCATAACCTCATCTTGCAGACTCCTGGCTTCTGTAGCGTGGATCTAACCAGTTGCCTAATTGATTGTTTCTAAGATACTGACTGTCAAGAGAGTGTCTCTAAATTACATATTCAGACTGAAGTAGGAAAATGTCAATACATGCTTGTACTATATCATTACAGATTGGATTCAAGATGCTTCTCTGCTCTGGTCTTGTCAGTTGTGGAAAAAAGCCTTGGAGCATATGCAGTATATATAAAAGTTTTATTTTGTTTCTGAATCTCTCTGTTGAATTGGTTAACAAATAATGTAAGTGTAGGTTGATAAAGAAAATAAAAGCTTTCAGTCATCATATGCATCAACAAAAACTTTACTCTACTATGAGCCACCAGTTATAAAACCACAAGGATGCTATTGCCTGACGTCTAAATGCTAGTGCTGTGGGAGTAAGTGCTTTACATGTACAGTGCTACCTATCACCGATAGGCTTCTTTAAGGGATGTGAAGAAGGCAATCTATCAAGTCAAATCTCAACAATAATCTAGATAGCATATTCTCATCTCTTTGTAGATAGGAAATCCAATTGATCTTGGAATTGTTGGTACGACAGTTCCTGAACAGAGATGCTAGCAGCTAGCCTCTCAACATGTTGCACTTTGTTATGTATTATAAAAGAACTGAACTATAATTGAACTGAACTGAGTATAAATGCAAGTTCTTTCCTTCAGCTGGATACTCTAAACTTGGCACTGACTGAAGAGTCTGAAAATTGAACATAGCTCTTCAATTTAGGATTTGCTTCAGAAAATTGTTTTCTGTATCTAGAGTATGTATTATCATCAGTATCACTTATTACTAAAAGAACTTTAATTTAGAGAGGTAGTGCTGACGATCGAATCATAGGGATAGAAATTGGACCGTCTAGCACCCGTTGTTTCGGCGCTACATGGCCTCTCGAAGCACCAAGATGGTGTCTTGGCTGCGCACGCACATTTCTAGTGTGACGTGCGCCGGACGCCATCTTGGTATAGGTATTAGCGCATGCGCAGAGATCGAATGCCGGCAGCTTGGAAAGTAAGGAGAAAATCCATACAATCAGAGTGCAGCACTGATTTAAAGTGATAGACACCATTTTGGGACTTAACGCTCCACTCAATGCACAGTCTTAATCGCGACCATCTGAACATGTCTTAGAGTGCCTGGAGGAGCCCCCACCAGCGCT
Source organism: Heptranchias perlo (assembly GCF_035084215.1). Taxonomy (NCBI): domain Eukaryota; kingdom Metazoa; phylum Chordata; class Chondrichthyes; order Hexanchiformes; family Hexanchidae; genus Heptranchias; species Heptranchias perlo. Next base: position 38,615,308 of record NC_090348.1, on the reverse strand, counting down.
ATTTAGAGGGACCACGCAGGATTTACGGGTTAGTTGCTGGATTATTGCTTCTGGCTGCTGATGCATTTGTAACTGTTTTTGGTGGTCTCCTAAACTTGAATACAAGGACGAAGGAACATAGCCTAACATTTAGAGCCAGGAAGTGCAGGAGTGAAGTTAGGAAACGCTTCTACACGCAAAGGGTGGGAGAAGTTTGGAATGCTCTTCTGCAAACGACAGTTGATACTAGCTCAATTGTGAATTTTAAATCTGAGATTGATAGATTTCTGTGAACCAAAGATATAAAGGGATATAGGGCTAAGGCAGGTATATGGAGTTAGGCCACAGGTCAACCATGATCTCAATGAATGGCGGAACAGGCTCGAGGGGCTAAATGCCACGGCCACTTGCTGCCTCCTGTTATGTGCCACCTTCTCCTGCAAGAAAGCGGGACGTGTGTCTGGGTGATGTACCTGTCATTTTTGAATAGCTGCCACTGTGTGTGGCCTGTGAGTTGTGGGTGGGCGGCTTGCAACAGTGGTAATGTGTAAGGGTGAGAGGAAGCATCTGATTGGAAGAGTTGAGTACTGATGGGAAGAGTTTGTTGGTATGTGGGCGATGGGGGGTGTAGTGCATGGAGCAGTGAATGCAGCTAGTGGTGTAGTTGGTAGGAGATGGCACTTGACAGTTAACCTCACTCACCTTGAACATTTGTGTCAAAGCATTGAACTTCTTCCTGCACTACATCCATGTTCATGCTGCTATGCACCTGCCATTGACTGCGTTCCCCCATTGCCTCCCACTGCCTTTTGAGCATATGTCTGGAGGGCCTCTTGCCTCCCTGCGGATATAGGATGTCCCTCCTTCTGTCCATCTCTTGCACCAAGGCCTCTAGTGCATCAGCAGAGAACCTTGGTGCATGCTCTCTTGCAGGCCTGGTACCAACTCAGATCGGCAGATTGGTGAGGTCTAGCATGCAGATTGGAGGATGTGGGATTTAGTACTGCGCAAGCTTTATTCAATGTTTTAACATGACTCATCAGTTTGTAAACATAGGGACAGGACCTGCATCGGCGTTTTACATGTGCGATATCTAATCTCCGTTCAGACTCCGTGTAGACAGCAGACTGTTATTTTCAGCAAATAACAGTTACTGGCTACCTTTAAGAGATTTTAAGAGATATCCTCCCTTTAAGAGAGTTGGGCTCCCCCTGCTGGTGGAAAGTGCGCATTTCCTTGAATCCTTGTGTCAGGCCTGGTTTTTAACATTGCTGGACAATTATTTTGTCCTGGCAGGGCAGGAAGCACCGGGCATGGGTTAGTCGCGGATCATGCTAACCGCGCCTGATTATTGGCCTTGTCCAATTTAACCACCATAGAATTATACAACACAGAAGGAGGCCATTCAGTCCATTGTGCCTTTGCCAGCTCTTTGAAGAAGCTATCCAATTAGTCCCACTCCCCTGCTCTTTCCCAATAGCTTTGCAAATATTTCCTTTTTGGTGGTCTCCTAGACTTGAATACAAGGACGAAGGAACATATCCAATTCCCTTTTGAAAGTTACTATTGAATCTGCTTCCACCATCCTTTCAGATTCCAGATTATAACAAATCGCTGTGTAAAAAAATTTCTCCTCATCTCCCCTCTGGTTCTTTTACCAATTACCTTAAATCTGTGTCCTCTGGTTACCGACCCTCCTGGCAGTGGAAACAGTTTCTCTTTATTTACTCCATTAAAACCCCTCATAATTTTGAACATCTCAATTAAATCTCGCCTTAGCCTTCTCTGCACTAAGGAGAACAACCCCAGTTTCTCTAGACTCTCCACATAACTGAAGTCCCTCATCCCCATGTATCATAATATTAAGCACACAGGCTGTTAGGAGGTACTGAACCTGACAGTGAAAAGGAGTGAGATGCTGAAGCGGAAGAGTCCATCTTAACAATCGTATCTCTACTGATGGAAGTTCATCTCCATCACACTGACGAGCTCCAGCTTATTCCTCCGATAACTAGTGGGAATGATTTTTCTTTTCCACTCAGGACACTCGGAAAGCGACAATTTTACTACTTCAAGACTTCTTAAGTAAAATTAAGCAGCAAGTCGCACTGCACATTGTAAGTGTATTTGTTGCGAGATATCATGTTGCACCAAATCAAATGCCCGACCAATAATATCATCACAGAATTTAAAAGAGAGTTTTGTAATAACAGAATCCATAAAGAACACAAGTCTTTCCTTTCTTTCTTAATAACATTGGAAGTTGTAATCGAATCTGTGATCTTATTCTAACGTGAGGCTTGTAGTAACAGAGCTTGTTATAACCAGTGCATCTCCCATGGCCTTATCCATGGGCAGTCTGGAGTACAGTTGTGATGTGTAGTTACTAACCTGCCCTGTTCCTTTAAGGACATTTGCCAGGTAATTATTGGTGCTTGTAATTGTAGGTGAACCCAATTAGAGTTTGTAAATTGCTTGGAAATATCTGGCTCCAGGTCAGAAGAAACAAGGATGAAATGCTTGACTTTTTTTCCTTTTGTTAGAAGATTATTTTGCATCTGTGACAAAGTGTGAAACATGGAATGTGATGTCTGGAGCTTGAGGACACTCGCTAGATGCAAGACTTTCAAAGCCTGGGATGAAATTCTCTTCTTTTTAATTATGATAACGAAGGCTACAGACGTTCTGACTCCTGTGCCAATAAAGTATTTTCAGTTCCTCGGTCAGTTTTTGTTAACAATCCAAATGTCTGTCTTTGCTTTTACTTTTTAAAGTATGATACAGAAATTTGCACTTACCTGAAGTGTCACGAACAGAGGTGCACTAGATGTGCTATTTGCTTTTTATAATAATGGCCCAGATTTCCCTGGCACCATTTTGTAATGGCGCATCTACGGTGTAGGGATCCTTGAACGGTGCAAAAATAAGAGAGAATTATAGAGTAAGTGACTTATACTATTAATTATGCCATTGCATATTTCCCTGGGGCTTTTGGGCTGTTCCACTGTTACCCTCGCTGAAATTAGTTAGAAGGTAATTTGTAGGGGGTGGTGGTGTGTGTCAGCTTCGCCTCTGACTTCTGAGCGGTCCGAATCGCTCCCACTCCCTGGGTTCTAGACCTTGGACTTATTTGGGGGTTGTGACAAAGTGCAGCAGACAACTGGTTTTGGTGCAAGAAACTTTGACCTTTATTCAAGAGAGGAAATACAACACAACGATCTTAACACTCTAATAAAATGGGGAACACTTCAGTACACACGAGGGAAATTACAGTAGAAAGATACCTCACCCCTCCCAATCCCACGGTACTAGCTAAGTTGGACTCTAAAGGACCAGAGATAATGCTCACCAAACAAATCCTTGACAGTAATTCACCCAGAGATAAGTCAGAAATAGATTGTAGAGTGGAAACTTTGCGGATCTTCGGTTTTCTCCCGAGTTGGTTTTCTTTGGTCGCGGTGGCCCAATATTACCCGGTTGGTTGGTGGCAATATTCGGTTGGTTGTTTCGTAAGGCCCTTGTTGCCGCGAGGTGTCTGATGGTCACTGGGGCTGTTGCTCTGGTTTCTTCTTGTGTGTCGGCCTGCTTCTAGAGCTGCTGACCTTCCCTGTCGAACTGCTTTTCCTGTTGCCCCCTCGCCTTGTTGAACTGTCGCCTCCCGAGCTGTTGTTCGCTGGAAGCTGCGCTTCCTTCCAGAGACAGGCAGAACAAGACAAGCAGAACACAGCAGCCAGCAAGAGCCAGAGAGAAAGAGAGAGAGAGGTTTCAAGTTTCCACTTCTATTTTTTTTTCAAAAAATATACTTTATTCATAAAATTTGCAGCAGTACATACAATACAGTTGTCATATCGCTTTCCAAATGTACACAATACAGATTATACAATTTGCAGGTTACGTCAAGTACAGTACAATGAACACATTGGACATAATTACAGTTCATGACACTCTAGGGTGTCTCATTGCATCATACTCAACACAGATTATTGCTTGCAGGTCCATTTCAGATTCATTACAGGTACATTACAGCAATTTGAATTTTACATTCTGCCCGAGGGGGTTTTTCCCTGATTGCAGCCCCTCGGTTTACAATGGCGGGAAGGCTCTAAACGGTTGCCTTTCCCCACAGGGCCTTTGCGGCGGCCGCACCCATCCTCAGTGCATCCCTCAGCACGTAGTCCTGGACCTTGGAATGTGCCAGTCTGCAACACTCGGTCGAGGACAGCTCCTTGTGCTGGAAGACCAGCAAGTTTCGGGCAGACCAAAGGGCGTCTTTCACCGAGTTGATGGTCTTCCAGCAGCAGCTGATGTCCGTCTCAGTGTGCGTCCCCGGGAACAGCCCGTAGAGCACAGAAACCTGTGTTACGGAACTGCTCGGGACGAACCTGGACAGATACCACTGCATCTCTCTCCAGACCTTCTTTGCAAAGGCACATTCCATAAGGAGATGGGTGACGGTCTCGTCTCCACCGCAGCCTCCTCTGGGACAGCGCGCGGTGGCGCTGAGAGTCCGGGAGTGCATGAAGGATCTGACGGGAAGGGCCTTTCTCACCACCAGCCAAGCTAGGTCTTGGTGCTTGTTTGAAAGCTCTGGCGATGAGGCGTTCTGCCAAATGACATTGACAGTCTGCTCGGGGAACCAACCGACAGGATCCACCATCTCCTTTTCCCGCAGGGTCTCGAGGACGTTACGTGCGGACCACTTGCTGATCGCCTTGTGGTCAAAGGTGTTTTCCTGCACAAACCTTTCCACGAAGGACAGGTGGGGCGGAACGGTCCAACTCCACTTCTATATCCCTCTCTTATGAATGGTCTTCGTCACTTTAAAAAAAAGAACACTTCATGTCTGTTTAAACAGTTCTTACAAAGTCCTTAAGAATCTTTGATGGCTTTTTGATGGTCCCTCATCATGTTGCAATTGTTTCTCCCGATGGGTCATTGTTAATTCCGATTTTTAGAGCTTGTCACACAAGGCTTCCCTTTGCATCCAACGTCCTAGGTGTTGATCGGTTTTGCTTTAAAACAAAGGCATGGCCCCACCATGTCTGGAGCAGTTGCCTCTTTCAATGGCCGACTGCCTTTCGAATTCATGCTGAGTGTCGGCCACCTGCTGTAGGTTTTGCATTAAAACAGAGACCAGTCTGAAGCAGTAATTCTCCCACATTCCATGTGTGTGTTGTGGATTCGTCTGGTGACCTCTCACCTATCCTTCCATCTTAAGATTTCAGTCAATGGCCAAAGTTTTCCCATACTCAGGGTTTTTTAGGGTTTTTCTCCGAGTTTTGGGGGATCTGTGAATTTTGAGAATTTTACAATTACCATAGCTCTGTACCCCATTAAAATCAATGGCAATCATGATTTTCCTGCATTTAAGTTAGTTTTCACGCCACTGCCACATAAAAATAATAGCGCTGGATAGCTGGCATGACATGATTAATTGACTTTGAATGCATCTCTGAATGCATTTAAATGACATGCTAATCGGAACATTGCTGTGCTTGCTGATCGGGACATGGCGTGCTAATGTGTTTGCTGATCGGGACGTGTTGCAAGACAGGTTCTTAAGCATTACATTGTCCTGACAGTAAAATGATTCTTTCTTTTCAGTATTTTTTTAACAATGTATCCCTTTTTAAGCATTTATTGTTGCTAATCTAAAAGTTTGTTTATCTAAAAGGTCCCTCAAGAATAAATAAATGCCTAAAAAAGACATTCAACAAATGCTTTTCGATAGGGAAAAATAATGTTTAATTCATGCCAGGCAAAAGCAAGCTTTGAATGAATCATTTATGGAGTGACGGAAAATACAATGGCCAATGGCTGCACTATTTCTGATTCACCACTAGGCTCGTTGAGGTGTATTCTAATTAGAAATGCAGGAAAATATGGAGTAAGTTATCAACAGCAAGATTGGTGAGCCAGATAATGGTATTATATTAATTAATTGTATTAATTCTATTATATTAGCTATATTATATTAATTACATTTATTATAGTATACATATATGTATATTAATTATATTGTATTTATTATATTAATTCAATTATATTATATGCAATATTAATTATGTTTATTGTATTATATTGTATTAGATGAATAATATTATATTATATTATAGCCAGAAAACTGTTTGAGAGGTTTGTAATACATTAGAACACTGTATTAGAGTTTGTTATAATAGGAGATTTGATGTAATGTAAAACTTGTAATAGAGTTTATTATAATGAAAGGTTTGATGTTGCAAAGGCCTTGAAATTACACCTTCGGATAATAATATCTGAACACTTAATATGTTTGAAGGAGGAAGGATATTTCAGGTGAACAAGTTAAGTGTTTGTACAGTAAGTCTCACAGTGCAATTTAAAAGCCAGAAGGGTCGATTTTAACTGTTCCCGGCAGGCGGGAAAAGGGCAGCAGCAGGTCAGAAAATCAGGCCAGGTGTAAAACAGGCAGGAACATTTCAGATCGACTCCAGAGGTTGTAATAGACTTGTGGGTTAAAATTACACTGTGCAATAATGGTGAACATGTTAAAGCATTCTTATTCCTTTTTATTTTAACAATGATGTTAATCAGTTTATTTTAAATGGGTTAACACCTTTGGCAAAATAACAGATGGGGGGATTTCATATCAGCACATTAAAGGAAGAACTTAATTTATATAATAGCCATGATGTGGAGATGCCGGTGATGGACTGGTGTTGTAAGATTCCTTACATTAATTTATATAGCACATCACTTCCCAGAGTGCCTTACAAACCATGATGATCAGGCATTCTTGGAATGTAGGCTAATGCAGCAGCTAATTCGCACAGGACAAGAAGTTCTACAGCATAGTCGCAGGATAAGGGGTAGGCCATTCAAGACTGAGATGAGGAGGAATTTCTTCACGCGGGGTATGTGAATCTTTGGAATTCTCTACCCCCGAGGGCTGTGGATGCGGAGTCATTGATTATATTCAAGGCTGAGATCAATAGATTTTTGGACTCCAGGGGAATCAAGAGATATGGGGATCAGGCAGGAAAGTGGAGTTGAGGTTGAAGATCAGCCATGATCTGATTGAATGGCAGAGCAGGCTCGAGGGGCCGTATGGCCTACTCCTGCTCCTATTTCTTATGTTTTTATAAACAGCAAATGATTGACTAACCAGCTAAACTATTTTTGATTGAAGGAAGTATGTTGACACTGGGAGAAGCCCAGCTCTTCTTTAAATTGGACCGTTTATATCTACTTGATATTTAACACTCCATCCAAATGACAGCATCTCCAATAATGCAACACTCCCTCAGTAATCAGATAAAAAAAAATCTACAATTCAGTACCTTCCTTGTAATTCTTAATTGATGTGCAAACAGTGATATAATTTGTAACTTTGAGGGAGTATATAGATAGAGAACCCAATACATAGCAGACAATCTCAAGGAGACATTTATTGCAATATGCACCAAAATCAATCAAGCAATGACATACTTCTCTTCAAAGAGGTCAAGATCTCGATAAGTCAAAAACAAAATACAGCGGATGCTGGAAATCTGAAACAAAAACAAAAAGTGCTGGAGAAGCTCAGCAAGTGAGGCAGCATCTGTGGAGAAAGAAACAGAGTTAACATTTCAGATCGAAGACCTTTCGTCAGAACTGAAAGATGTTGAAAGAGTTAAAGTTTTTAAGCAAGTGCAGAGCCAGGGAAAGGTGGGGGGGAGAGAGGGGAGGGAGGAAAGAAAAAAAGGGAAGGTCTGTGATAGGGTAGGGGGCAAGAGAGATTAGATGATGATCAGTCCTCAGCAAAGGCCTTTGCTTCGCCCACTTATGGCTCCACCTCAATGAATTTCAAGCTCGACACGATGCTGAGCTCTTCTTCAGTCGCCTTCGCCTCTACGCCCACTTTGTTGGCCAGGAGTCTTCCCCCCCGCAGTCTTCAGGACTCTCGTTCCTCCTGGACCCCTCCCTCTGGCCTCTTACCCTCTCTTGATCTTCTCATTGCGAACAGTTGGCGTGACATCGGCCGTCTCAATTTCTCCACTCCCCTCACTCACTCTAACCAACCTCCCTCTGAACTTGCAGCACTCCATTCTCTCAGGACCAACCCTGATATTGTCATTAAACCTCCTGACAAGGGCGGCGCTGTTGTTGTGTGGGGAACAGACCTCTACTTTGCGGAGGCTGAACGCCACTCTCCGACACCTCCTCCTACCTCCCCCGGACCATGACCCCACTGCCGAACATCAAGCCATAGTTTCCCAGACCATCACTGACCTTATCTTCTCTGGAGGTCTTCCCCCAATGGCCTCCAACCTCATAATCCCCCAATCCCGCACAGCCTGCTTCTACCTCCTTTCCAAGATCCACAATCAGGACTGCCCTGGGAGACCCAATGTTTCAGCCTGTTCTTGCCCCATGGAACTTATTTCCTCCTATCTCGACTATTTTTTCTCCCTTATCCAGTCTATTCCGACCTACATCCGCGACTCTTCTGACGCCCTCCCTATTTTAACCGTTTCCAGTTCCCCGGCCCTAACCATCTCTTTTTCACCGTGGATGTCCAGTCCCTCTGCACCTCCATCCCCCCCAGGACAGCCTGCGGGCCCTCCGCTTCTTCCTTGAATGGAGGCCCAACCAGTCCCCATCCACCACCACCCTCCCGCGCCCGGCTGAACTTGTTCTTACATTGAACAACTTGTCCTTTGACTCCACTCACTTCCTCCAAATAAAAGGTGTTGCTATGGGAACCCATATGGGTCCCAGCTGTGCCTGCCTTTTTTTGGGATAGATGAAACATTCCTTGTTCCAGTCCTCCTCAGGTCCCCTCCCTCACCTCTTTTTCTGGTACATTGATGACTGTATCAGTGCCGTTTCCTGCTCTCACCCCGAACTGGAAAATTTCATCAACTTTGCTTCCAATTTCCACCCTTTCCTCGCCTTCACATGGTCCATCTCCGACTCTTCCCTTCCCTTCCTCGACTTCTCTATCGCCATTTCTGGGGATTGGCTGTCAACCAATATCTATTATAAGCCCACTGACTCCCACAGCTACCTTGATTACAATTCCTCCCACCCCGCTTCCTTTAAGGACTCTATTCCCTTCTCCCAGTTTTTCCATCGCACCTGTTCTGACAATGCAACCTTCTACACCAATACTTCCGATATGTCTTCCTTTTTCCTCAAGCGAGGATTTTCCTCCACTGTAGTTGACAGGGTCCTCGACCGTATCCATCCTATTTTCTGCACTTCTGCCCTTACCCCTTCCCTTCCCTCCCAGAACCATGATAGGGTTCCCCTCATCCAGATCTTCTACCCCATCAGCCTCCGCCATTTCCGCCACCTCCAGAACGATCCCACCACCAAACACATCTTCCCCTCCCCTCCCCTTTCAGCATTCCGAAGGGACTGCTCCCTCCGCGACACCCCGGTTCACTCTTCCATCACCCCCACCATCCGCCCTCCTCCCCAAGGCACCTTCCCGTGCGAGCGCAGGAGATGCAACACCTGCCCCTTCACCTCCTCCCTTCCCACCATCCAGGGCCCCAAACACTTGTACTTCTTTCAATTTAGTATACTGTGTTCGCTGCTCACGATGCGGTCTCATCTACATTGGGAGACCAAACGCAGGCTGGGTGATTGCTTTGCTGAACACTTCCGCCCTGTCCTTGACCCTGCATGACCCTGACCTGCTGGTCGCTTGCCATTTTAATTCCCTGTCCCACTTCCTCTCTGACCTCTCTGTCCTTGGCTTCTTACACAGTTCCAATGAAGCTCAACGGAAGCTTAAGGAACAGCACCTCATCTCTCGTTTCGGCACTTCTGGGCTCAACATTGATTTCAATAACTTCAGATCAAAACCACTGCTCCCATTTTTTCGGTCAGCTGGTGCTGGCAATGGTTCTGCTGCTGCCATTTACAGCTACTCCTGATCAATCCTTTGTTTCTTAACCTGTCCCATTACCACCTTCCTTACCTTGCACCATCATCCCTTTTGTCATTTAATCACTCATGCCCTCTACCCTATCACAGGCCTTCCCTTTTGTTATTTCCTCCCCTCCTCTTCCTCTCTCCCCCCACCTTTCTCTGGCTCTGTACTTGCTCAAAAACTTTAACTCTTTCAACATCTTCCAGTTCTGACGAAAGGTCTTCGACCTGAAACGTTAACTCTGTTTCTTTCTCCACAGATGCTGCCTCACTTGCTGAGCTTTTCCAGCATTTTCTGGTTTTATTTAAGATCTCGATAAGAGTCAAGAAAGTCTCCTCGAGATGGACTGTGATGTTTCCTGTTATTGTTTGGTGATGATTTTTTCCAGTATCATTATCGTTTTATGACTGAAATATCGATACATGAACTGTTAAAAATTCCTTCTGTGCACACAGTTCTATAAGATAGAAGTTTGTGCGGTAACTGTGCATTTACGATTTCAATATAAACATTATCAGAGGAAATTCTCCTGCTATGTCTCATGATGTGTCTAACACCACAGCCAGAAGTGTTCTTTTTTCTTCATCTTAGCTCCTTCTGCTGTTGACACTTAATTAAGACACTCAAACTGAGGTGGTATGGTGTTAATAAGCGAAAAAAGCCAATTTGTCCTGTGATTTTCCAAGTCAGTGCTACTCAAAATGAGGATTGGTAGCCACTTTTGGCACGATTCTCCTGCTCCTATAGCCCTCAGCTACGTGCCGATCTGTTTGCTTCTAGGCCTCATTCACAGCCTGCCTCCTCTGGGATTTTGCTGGAGCTGGAATTGAAGGAGGGAAGGACGGGAAGGCAAGAGGGCTTGAGGTTCTAGTCTTCTACATAAAGTTAGTGAGTCGCCTTGCATTGGAGGCAGTTCAGAGAAGGTTCACTAGGTTGATTCCGGGTATGGAAGGGTTGTCTTATGAGGAAAGATTGAACAGGTTGGGTCTATACTCATTGGAGTTTAGAAGAATGAGAGGAGATCTTATTGAAACATACAAGATTTTGAGGGGACTCGATAGGGTAGATGCTGAGAGGATGTTACCCCTCATGGAGAAATCTAAAACTAGGGGGCATAGTCTCAGAATAAGGGGTCGCCCGTTTAAGACGGAAATGAGGAGGAATTTCTTCTCCCAGAGGGTCGTGAATCTTTACCCCAAAAAGCTGTGGAGGCTGAGTCATTGAATACTTTCAAGGCTGAGTTAGACAAATTTTTGATCAGCAAGGGAGTCAAAGGATATGGGGAAAGGGCGGGAAAGTGGAGTTGAGGTAAAAATCAGATCAGCCATGATCTCATTAAATGGCGGAGCAGGCTCGAGAGGCCGAAAGGCCTACTCCTGCTCCTGTCTCTTATGGTCTTGCTCTTCGTGTTGAGTCTTCACTATTAGCTCTGCTGTATATAGTACAGACATTTCCCCACTAGTAGGGAGGAAGAATTGGAGAGAAAGCCACTCCTGGTCCACTCTCACATATCAATTGGCAGATCGCAAGCAAAGTTGGCACTTTTAACAATACAGTTTCTGAATAGATAGGTGTGCTCGTGTCCTTACAATGTTTCATCTGCCCTGTCCATAGAGTAAGGAGAACCCAGCGGACCAGCAGAAATGCCAAAGGGCACCACACACCGCACACCTGAGTACTAATCGTCGTCATACCACTTGAAGCGGGCACCACCATGCCCTCTTAGAGAAGTGCATAGTGACGTTGCTGAAGAAATACAAGGTGAGGCACGGAGCACAAGTGAGGAAAGAGCAGTGGTGATAGTGGCTGAGGGGCTCGCTGGCATCGGTTCCGTTATTAAAGACTGTGATTGTAGGCTGAGAAAGAGTGGGTGCTTCTGTTGCATCGTAATTTTTGTTAAGCAGAGATTAAGTGTGATGTGTGGGAGTACTTTGATAGTGGATCATTTGACCGTCCTAAAGATACGTACAGTTCAAATAAATGTTTCCAAATGATTTGATCTTCATTTTGACAGCCTTTCACTTAATATCCTGGGAATTTCTTCAGTTATTATTGTAGCATAAACAATGACTCAAGCAACTGTGGTTGTTGGCGTCAGTGAAATTAAACAAGGAGGTGACGGATTGTTTCATTTGTTTTGCTGAGGGCCACTGCGGAGACTTTACCGCACTTTAGTTTTTAAGGAAATACCATCAAGAACCTGGAGATCAAAACTGTCTGAAGTCACAGATGAGACTTCCCTTCACACATAAATAATGTGCTTTGTGAGTAGCTTCTGTGCAAATGCTTCTGTGCACTGTTATAAGCTTTTGTGGAAGATGCAAGGAAATCTGCTGAAGACAGGTCATGTTGTTTAACCTTGTAGTTGGCACGGACCCATGCTTAAACAGTGTTGGAGTGCTAAATTGTGGCGCCAGGACAGTGGGGGAACACACATTGCATCACCTTTCCTGCTGATCTCAGATGGGCTGCTTGGAAGTGTCATAACCTCTCTTGTCTTTCTCTATTTTATCGATATTACTATGGTCAGAAGAACATAAGAAATAGGAACAGGAGTAGGCCATCTGGCCCCTCGAGCCTGCTCCGCCATTCAACAAGATCATGGCTGATCTTCTACCTCAACGCCATTTTCCTGCACCATCCCCATATCCCTTAATGTAGAGAATTCCAAAGATTCACCACCCTCTGAGTGAAGAAATTTCTCCTCATCTTAATCCTAAATGGCCCACCCTTTATTCTGAGACTGTGACCCCTGGTTCTAGACTCCCCAGCCAGGGGAAACAGCCTCCCTGCATCTACCCTGTCGAGCCCTGTAAGAATTGTGTATGTTTCAATGAGATCACCTCTCATTCTTCTAAACTCTAGAGAATTCAGGCCTAGTCTACTCAATCTATCCTTATATGACAATCCCGTCATCACAGCAATCAGTCCGGTGAACCTTTATTGCACTCCCTCTATGGAACTTATATCCTTTCTTAAGAAAGGAGACCAAAATTGTACAGGTGCAGTCTCACCAAGGCCCTATATAATTGCAGTAAGACATCTTTACTCCTTGTTATTGTCTTGTAATAAAGGCCAACATATCATTTGCCTTACTAATTGCTTACTGCACCTGCATGTTAGCTTTCAGTGACTCCCAGGTCCCTTTGAACATCAACATTTCCCAATCTCTCACCATTTAAAAAATACTCTGCATTTCTTGTTTTACCACATTATATTCCATCTGCCATGTTCTTGCCCACTCACTTAGCCTGTCTATAGCCCCTTGAAGCCTCTTTGCATCCTCCTCACAATTCACATTCCCACCTAGTTTTGGTCCCCTTATCCAAATCACTGATATAGACATTGTTCCTTTGGGCATTATTTTGCTCTTACTAAGTATCAAATGCCCTGTCAAGTTCCCTGGATCCTCACTGTGTTGCACTATCTCCTACTCTAAATTCATGCTTTCCCAGGACCTCAAAACTGTGGAAATTTTTGCCTCCCTCAGTCTTCCCCTCCTTCTACAACTTGCAAGCTTATATAACCAAGGCGTGGTGGCCACTTCCAGCCCTACAACCCTCCGAGAATTCTGCATTCCTCCAATTCTGAACTCTTGCGCATTCCTGATTTCCTTTGCCCCACCATTGGTGGCAGTGCCTTCAGCTGCCTTAAGCTCTGGAATTCCCTTCCTAAACCTCTCTGCCTCTCTACCTCTCTCTCCTACTATAAAAGGCTCCCTAAAACCTGCCTTTTTGACCAAGTTTTTTGTCACCTGTTCTAATATCTCCTTATGTGGCTCATTGTCAAATTTTGTCCGATTAAGCTCTTGTGAAGCACGTTGGGTTGTTTTATTACGTTAAAGGCACTATACAAATGCAAGTTATTGTTGTTGGTGTCACCTATTCATTACTTTTTGACTTGCCTCATCTTCTTTCCTATCCTTTTCAGCCTTCGTATCCTTGGGCTTTGGGCCATCTTCTGGGTTTCTCAATGAAAAGAAATGGGTGAGAATTTCTTGACTATTTCACAGTGTGCGAACTTAATTTAAAAATAGGAAAGTTGGGCATCAAATGTAAGGAGGAGGGGAAGGAAGGTCTTTTTTTCCCACCTTGTCTCCATGTCTCCACTATCGTGTCCTGCTCTCCTCTGCCAAAACTGCTCACCATTCCAGGATCATCCTGGAATGCAAAGATAACCCCTGGCTTCTCTTCTTCACTACAAACTGTCTTCTTAAACCCCTCTCCCCTGCCCCCTCAACTCTCACCTCCAATGAAAAGTGCGAGAAGCTCATGGACTTCTTTGTCACTAAGATTGAGACCATCCGTTCAGCTGCCTCTGCCGCTGCCCTCCCTTCCCCTAGCCCACCAAGCCAAACTTCCCCTAAGGTTCCCCCCTGCCCTAGCCCTGAACTCGCACCTTTCTCTAGTTTCTCTCCTATCTCCCCTCATGTCCTCTCCGAGCTCCTCTTGACCACGAGGCCCACCTCCTGCTCCCTCGACCCTATTCCCACTAAACTGCTGACCACCCAACTTCCCTACCTGGCCCCCTCCATGGCCTCGCCCCTCCTTATCTCTGTAACCTCATCCAACCCTACAACCCCCCAAGATTTCTGCGCTCCTCCAATCCTTGCCTCTTGCGCATCCCTGATTTTAATCGCTCCGCCATTGGCGGCCATGCCTTCAGCTGCCTAGGGCCTGAGCTCTGGAATTCCCTTCCTAAACCTCTCCACCTGTCTACCTCTCTCTCCTCCTTTAAGATGCTCCTTAAAACCTATCTCCTTGACCAAGCTTTTGGTCACCTGTCCTAATATCTCCTTATGTGGCTCAGTGTCAAATTTTGTTTGATCACGCTCTTGTGAAGCACCTTGGGACATTTTATTATGTTAAAGGTGCTTTCGAAATGTAAGTAGTTGTTGTTATCTGATATAACTGTTTTTAACCAGGGCTTCTTTTACCCTTGAGTTTTTTTCCTCACCCTCCTCTGATGGGAGAAATTTCCTCAACACAGCGTGACTTTTTTTCCCTGTGCATTCACAAGGGAGATTCTTTCCCCCAGAATGACAATACCTCTGTTTGTATATTTCTTCTGTGAATGCAGGTTCAGTCACTTTGTGTTGTGATGGACATTCTGAGCAGTGGCACAGAACGAACTCTGAGAGCTTTTACATCAGACAAAATCATTCTAAAAATGGACAACTGCAACATTTTGTTAGTAATATTTTAAATGTTTATTCAACAAACACTGCAAAATGTAGGTATACTTTGTGCATTTTTCCAATCATGGAGGAAAGAAAGGGCCCAACTCTTTCTAAATGATACACTTTATCAAATTGAATTTCCAAGTGTTTACATGCACACAGGACCTATTTTACAAGGATTTGATGGTGATGCAGAGCCTCACTGACTGGGGGCATGAGTCGTGAAATTGGGCCATATTTTGCTGCAATGATAAATTCTAACATTGTACGGCTGCGCTGGACTTTGTAGCTTTTTCTATGCTTCCTCGCCAGAGCTCTGCTCACCCATACATACCATCACTATATGCCATCACTTGGAGGCTGGCTGCAGACAACTTGTATCACAGGGTAAGTACTTCCAGTGAGCATGCATTAAATTATGTCCCACCAAATCCTTTCCAGCTACCCCCGATGACTTATGTCAGTTCATTCAGTTGGCTGTTCTCAGATGCATCAAGAAAGTCACAGAGCCTTTGTTTATAAGGGGTAATGCATTCATCCCTTTCCTTGTGGAAGGAGGCATTGGTTCACGAGGATACTGTATGTTTATGGAATGCCAGAATTCCCAAGAATTCAGAACACAGTAGCTGACACCCATATACTGTACAGACCGTGGAATCTGGCCATCATCTCCTGGTATGCAATATACACTACCTGGCGGCCAAACAAGGCAACCTTCCTCGTGTAGCAGCACATCCCACTTTGCTGGCCACCAAACAGGGAGTCAGATACTCCACTGCTCAGCTACTCACTCACGGATTCCATTTCATACCTGTTCATGGGCTTCCTTTCAATTCATTTTTGCCTGGCATTTGGTTTCCCCCCCCCTCCCCCAGTCTTAGCAAAGGCTGACAAATACTTAAAGCAACTTTGAAGCTTTATAAAAACCGAAAGAATATTTGCCTCTGTAAGCAGTCACTTACCAATAAGTACCCACGTCTTGAAACTTGAGCTGCGGGCCAGATTTATGTATCTTCTGTTTGGTTAAATGTCAGTGCAAGGCCAAAGTTGCACCCAGATTTTGCTGGTCGATGAAATTAGCGATAAAATTCGATCCATCCCGATAGATTACTGCCCAGGTAGTGAAGACAAAAATCTACCCCCATTTTTATTGTGTGACACTTTACCAAGAATAGACACAGTACAGAATGATAGATTAAGTATCGAATACAATAGAAATGATGACTATACTAAATACATTTGCTACGTATTGATCTTATTTCAATATATTTAAATATTTTGGTGCATCTTTGAGCCGGGCAGTGACTCTTCAGTACCTCACTCATGTGCCCTTTGCTCCTGTGTGCACCCAAAAGGTGGGTGCCAGCAGCCTATTTGATTGGGGGGGGGGGTGGTGGTTGTGAGAGGGATATCATCACCAAGCTTGATCCTGTTTTCAGCTGAAGTTCACACACATACACTTTGCAGCATGGATAGTGATTAGGACTGAGAACACTGTATGATCTCCCTCTCCCCCCTCCTTA
Source organism: Heptranchias perlo (assembly GCF_035084215.1). Lineage (NCBI taxonomy): Eukaryota > Metazoa > Chordata > Chondrichthyes > Hexanchiformes > Hexanchidae > Heptranchias > Heptranchias perlo. The sequence continues at coordinate 38,598,726 of NC_090348.1, read as the reverse complement.
TCCCAGGCTAATTTTAGTGTCCCCACCACAAACCCAAGTGAGTTCAGTCTTCTCAGCAAATACTGGGGATCAAGCCTGGAGAAATTACAGACATGGACCTGTGCATTCTACCATTCCATGATATAGTGAGTTGGTGTAACAATGAGCTGTGCTTTCAGGCCACATCATATGTTACAAGTTATATTTTAACCCATCCCAATTGATGTGATAGGTAGGGTAAGCCCTTGTTTCCAAACAGACCCAACAAAGGAACATCGTAGGTTTTGACTTCATAAACTAAGAATTGCACCAACAAATCATTGCAACGTTACCTGGGATGTGACTCAATCTATAGTGAAGCAGCAGTTACCCCAGTTTTTCACATGCATTGTTTTTATCAAAGTGATGTGAGTCAGTTCTCCACACATTGCAAAGACATGCACACAAAAAAGGCCTCAATGCTGACTGTGATACATTGTCCCAACACTGGACTACAAGGAGCCCAGAGCTCCACAGTTAACCACAGTTTAGATACTCAATGGAATCCATAAATTGCAGCATTTGTTTTCCTTAAGTCTATCATGTTCTGCAGTTTCCTCTCTATTTTCAGGCAGTTCTTTGTATCATTTTGTGGTACTGAAGAAATGCTCGTTGTTACATCGTTGTGTGCTCTTGCACAATTACGCCAGTGAGGGTGGGTCCGATTTCATGAGATAACTGGAAGGAAGAAAAGTTTACATGGTATGTTTAGAATAAGGCAGCAGCATCTTTTTCAAATAAAGCAAGAGGGAATGAAGCAATGGAAAGTAGTTCTATTGATGCGGGGCTTGCTGGAAATATTTGTAAGGAATGAGGAACAGACAGATATAGCTGGTGTTTCACAGAGGAGTAGAATGTCCATCTGATGCTGGTCCCGTAACAACAAGCTGAATTTCAGTTTGGTTTGATGTTAGGCACGCATGCCTCTGAATCTGTGAGTTCAAATTCCACAATGCGAATCAAATCTAGGCTAATACTTCAGTGCGGTACTGAGGGAGGGCGGCATTGTCAGAGGTGCTGTCTTTCAGGTGAAATGATAAACTGAGGCCCTGCCTGTCTGATCAAATGAAAAAAATCCAATGGCATATTTTTGAAAAAGAGTTGGGGGTTCTCCTAGATTCCCGGCTAACAGTCATCCCACCACTAATGCCACCAAAAAGGGCAAAGCTGATCATTCATCCCATTACTGTTTGAGAGATGTTGTCGTGTGCAAGTTGACCACCGTGTTTGCTTAAAAAACACTTCAAAAACAATTGATTGGCTGTGAAGCACTTTGGGAAGTCCTGAGGAGATGAAAGGTACTACAGAATGCGAGGCTTTCTTCATTCTAGGAATAAATGTATTTGTATGCATTTTAAACAAAGATGGTAACCTATTTAGAATAACAGGTACAGCAATGTGGTTATGGTACTGGATTAGTAACCCAGAGGTTGCGATTTCAAATCCCACCAGGGCAAATTGTGAAGCTGACATCAGTTAGTCTGCTCATTTGTGGTGAGTACCAGGGAAAAATTACCATGAAAGTGCCCGGATTGTCGTAAGAACCCACCTGATTCACTGATATCCTTCAGGAGGAGGGAACCTGCCGCCCGTGTCCAGTCTGGCCTACATGTGACTCCAGTCCCACACTCCGTGGTTGACTCTGAATTCCCTCTCACGGTGGCTGAGCAAGTTGTACAAACAATTGCAATCGAGGAGCAGGCCCACTACCACCTTCTCAGGGGAACTAAGGATGGGCAATAAATGTGCCCTTCTCAATGCCACCTACATCCCCAGAACAAATAAAACAAGCAGATTAATATCTGTATTAAATAAAGCACATAGAGGAATTTAATATCAATATGCTAAGTGTTTGTAGCTGAGGGATGATTATAGCAGTGAAAAGCAGAGAGTAAAAGGTTCACCTCCCACAATTTGAAGCCTCAGTATAGTTAATTTATAAATACATCACAAAGGAAATGGGGGGGGGGGGAATAACGTTACATAAAAGACTGTAGATCTTGCTATATTTTGCAAAATTGCTTTACTTGGGTAACACCAAATTAGCTGTTGAAAGCTTGTGTTTATCAGGGTGCTGCCGACAATATCAAGTGTCAGAAGACAATCAATTCAGAGGGAAACATAAAGTATGGCAAAGGGAAGCAACAAGTGAGACTTGCAAATATAAAAGTGTCAACGTGCAAAATATTTCAATCGGGGGTATTTCAATAAGTAATAAATAGTCTAGACTTGGCAATAGAATATTGGGGAACTAGAGTACGAGCCATATTGATTTTATCCAGAAGTTGCTCTGAAATCCTGGACCAGGGCTCCTCTGAAGTTCTCTACCGTTGCAACATAAGAACATAAGAAATAGGAGCAGGAGTAGGTCATGTGGCCCCTCGAGCCTGCTCCGCCATTCAATAAGATCATGGCTGATCTTCGACCTCAACTCCACTTTCCCGCCCGATCCTTATATCCCTTGATTCCCCTAGAGACCAAAAATCTATCTATCTCAGCCTTGAATATATTCAATGACTCAGCATCCACAGTCCTCTGGGGTAGAGAATTCCAAAGACTCACAACCCTCTGCGTGAAGAAATTCCTCCTCATCTCAGCCTTGAATGGCCGACCCCATATCCTGCGATTATGCCCCCTAGTTCTAGACTCTCTAGCCAGGGGAAAAAAATCTCTCAGCATCTACTCTGTCAAGCCCCCTCATAATCTTATATGTTTCAATGAGATCACCTCTCATTCTTCTAAACTCCAGAGAGTTTAGGCCCATTCTACTCAACCTCTCTTCATAGGACAACCTTCTCATCCCAGGAATTAATCTAGTGAACCTTCGTTGCACCGCCTCTAAGGCAAGTATATCCTTCCTTAGATAAGGAGACCAAAACTGTACGCAGTACTCCAGGTGAGGTCTCACCAATGCCCTGTATAGCTGTAGTAAGGCTTTCTTACTTTTGTACTCCAACCCCCTTGCAATAAAGGCCATTTGCCTTCCTAATTGCTTGCTGTACCTGCATACTAACTTTTTGTGTTTCTTATACGAGGACACTCAACCTGTCTCCTTAAGATGCTGATTATATTTTAAATAATGGTAGGAGATCACATTTAAGATACTCAAGATACAAAAGGGGGCCACCTTCAATAGGAATGCCAGATGTGAGGAAGCATATACTGCTTAGTGAGTTATTGTGCACTATATTATGTCTTGGTTGAATTGTCCTTTTTGGTAGAAAGTATTTTAAACTAAAGGGAATTGAGCTGTAATTGTTTAGAATTGGTGGCAGCATCATTAATGCATTGGAAGGGTCAAAATAGCTTTGTGTTAATGTGTTATGAGATTCTTCTGCCTGTGATTATAGCAAAAGCATTAGACCATTTAAAATGAACCACTTGACGCCGTCACTAAAACAGTGGACAAAGGAATTTTATACACACGCGCTAAAACAATCATTACTGAGATCGCTCAGGATGATTCCCAATCCATGAGACAACAGTGAATGTTATAACATGGGGTTTTTTGGCAGTGTTTGTTAAGTTCTTATTTTTTAATTTTAAAGATGGCATCATTGAGCAGGCACCACTGTGACTGACAAGAGCAGTGCTGAATCTCATAATGTTAAATGTTTATAACTTGAGGCATAAAATCATGGAGAACTTTATTTTTCTATACACTTACTAATGGGTGAGTATAGTGTTTGTGTATGTGCATCATATTAATAAAGAGAGATAAGTTTAACTTGTATCGCCTCGTGTTAATGGGGTGGCCACGGCCTCAAAATGGAGTCAGTAACATGGCAATGCGGCTAGCGCCATTTTGAAAGGGGCCTACCGCTAGGCACCCAAAACGTTTGCCTGTTTCAGGTAGTGGGCCCATTTCAATATGCAAATTGGGGTCGAAATGGTGGCAGCATGCGCTGTGCACACTCAGATCATTTTCACGGGCAGTAGAGGCAAGTTTCTATTATTTATGTGGGGCCAGAAAAATTAGCTTTTCTTATGCCGTTAAATCGATGTAAAGACCTAATTTTACTGACTTAAAAGTCTGCTGTAATTCACAGTGGCACAAAGAAATTGGATTAATTTACGAAATGGTTAGGTGGTGTATTGGGAAGAAGATAAGGTTGGATGAGATTAATGAACCAAAGTGTATTCACCATCTGACCTGGCGAAGGTGTTTAAAGACAATGGGGGAAAAAAATTTGATAGGGTCCATTTTCGGGTGCGGGTAGCGTGATCCGCTATTACCCCGTGCCCATTGGCCCCTACCCAGGTAGCACGTGAATTTCAAGCTGCCTGCTACTTACCATGATATCTCTGTGCAGCCAGCGCTACCCGCGCTGCTGAGAGGCTGCACAGAGAATGAGGAATTCGGAAATGGGGCGTGATCAGCGCACGTTATCAGCAGCCTGCACCTCAAAGGTGCGGGTGAACATTTTAAATGGAACATGCACAGTTCACTACGAGGAGGGAAAGACGGCCGCAAGGATGGCAGGACTGGTGTGAGAGAGGGCCCCGCGTTTCTCAGATGATGCATTGGAGGCCCTGGTGGAAGGGGTGGATGAAAGGAGGGCCAACATGTACCCGCAGGGTGGCAGAAGACCCTCCAGATTGCAGCTCCGCAGGCATTGGCAGGCTGTGGCCCAGGAAGTGAACTCCAGGAGCATGGCACCACGCACCTGGGTGCAGTGTCGAAAGAAGTTCAATGATTTGACATGAGTGGTCAAGGTGAGTGAATGCAAGTGTCAAGTAGCACATCCAACCAACTGCGCCACTGCTCCATGCATCACACTCCCCGTCACCCACCCACCAACAAACAGTGCCCATCCACACGCAATGCTGCACTCGGCATGCTGCATCTCACCCGCACTTGCAGGCCACACAACCACCACTCACGGGTCACACACACACCGACAGCTATTCGACCACGACAGGCACATCACCACACACCTTGCAGGATACTCATTGACAAACTGTCCTCCGTCTTGCAGGAGCAGGTGGCGCATAACAGCCGGCAGCTGGAGAGACCCGAGGGTGGACAGGGATGCTTACAAGTCCTCACCCCCCTAGAGGAGACAGTGCTTTGGATCACTGGGTGGGCCGTCGCTGCAGCCGTGACAACATGCCAAGCTGGAGGTCCCGATGAAGGGGGTTTCTGCATATCTAATGCTCCTTCCCGTTGCCCACATCTCCCTCCTCCCATAATCTTTTCTGACTCATGTGCTGCAGATGGTGTCAGCACACACCTCTGACTTGCTCTTCTCCCCGCTCCACAACTCAACCTGTTTCCCGTTGTCATTGCAGATACCCAAGAACATGTGGCGGCACCGTCCGAGGAGGAGAGGGACACTGAAACCACACAGTCACTCAATCTGATACTCGCTTCCACCAGCTGAGAGACTGACACGTGGTGAGACACCGAACACAAGTGCACAGGAGCTGGGGCGAAGGGAACGGATAACGCAGGTGCCAGTTCGCCGGAGGGCGAGGTCGCTCACTAGTTCTGCTGCAGAGGAGTCAGGTGAGGACTTCGATGGACCAGGCTACAGGAGATGGCTAATGGGCGTACACCAACAAATGCTTGGGGCACTGGAAAGCCTGCCAGAAAGCCTGCGCACAATGAGAAGGGGCATGGAGGAGTCCAACTCCAACTTGGCGCAGGGCTTTGTGCGGAGCTTGGAGCCCATCCTTTCCAACATGGAATGGGTGGTCACCTCCATCAGCGCACCTGTGGAACCCACCATAATGCAGTGTCTGATGGCTGATGTCGCTGCTTCCATTCCAGCACAAACCAACATCATCAAAGGTCTGCAAGCTATGGTTGCTGTTGAGACTGCTGCAGTGGAAGCTCAGACTGCTGCTATCGCGGCTCTGGGGACCACTGTGGAACGGGGCTTCCAGGGCATCACAGCACTCCAGCAATCCGTTCTCCAGCTTATCATCAGGATACTGAGGCGCCGCCCCAGGATAGTGGCAGTGGCGCCATGACAGTCGGACCTGCTGTTCTCTCTCAGGACAACAGCATTCCTGCTCCCACCCCTGCCACTCTGCCAGTGCCCCTGTTGTTGCCTATCGGCCAGCCAGGATAGACCACTGCAGCCCATGCCGAGATGGTGCAGTCTGAAGCCGGGCCCTCCCGGCCCAGGGCTACTCGAGGTCATCCTCCAAGGCCATCTGCATGCTTCTCCATTTACGGCCAGCAGCCTCCCACCACCCATGCTCCAGCCACTGGGGAAGCACCTCGTAGGAGCACTAGGATGGGTAAAGGCACACGAACAACAGGCACTAAGGCAATGCTTAAGGATGAATAGCTCTGTTCTGCTTCCATAATTTCATTTATTCATTGATAAATGTCACTTTGAATTTGCATTTGGTGGCGGTTATTATTTGTGCCATGAGCTGAGGGGGAAACCAATGTGCAATCAGATGGAGGGCGATTTGTTTGTCTTGTGGGAGCGAAAAGGTGGGGAATGTAGGACTGTTGCTGGGTTGGAGGATGTAGTTGACATTATTGATAGCGGGCACGGATCAAGTGAGCACGCAGAACCCTTGCAGATAAGGCGTGTGGTCCCTGTTGCACCCTTGCGTCTTCCTCCGCTTCCTCTTCTGGCTCCTCCTCCTCCTCCTCCTCCTGACACAGGATCTTCTCCGATCATTGGTGGCAAAGGCTGGTCCCTCATGATGGCGAGGTTGTGCAGCATGCATCATACTACCACGAATCTGCCCACCCACTCAGGGGAGTACTGCAGGGCTCCTCCAGACCGGTCCAGGCAGCGGAAGCATTGTTTGAGGAGGCCTATGGTGTGCTCCACGATGTTGCATGTGGCAACATGGCTTTCATTATAGGCCTTCTGTGCACTTGTGCGTGGATTCTTGACTGGAGTCATGAGCCACAGCATGAGGGGATAGCCCTTGTCGTCCAGTAGCCAGTCTTTGACTTGCCAAGTTGGGTGAAAGATAGCTGGCACGTTGAACTTCCGCATGATGAAGGTGTTGTGATTGCTCCCAGGGTAGTGGGCATCGACCTCCATGACTCAATGCATGTGGTCGCACACCAACTGCTCGTTCAGGGAGTGGAAGCCCTTTTGGTTGACGAAGACGGCCGAGTTGATATGCGGGGCACGCAGGACAATGTGCGTGCAGTCAATGGCACCCTGCACCATGGGGAGGCCAGCAATGCTCACTCATTCTGCTTGTCTCTGTTAAGAGGGAAGGTGATGAACCTTCACAGATGCAATGTACCAGATGTTCCTCATCTGGTACAGTGCGTCTGTGACCTCCCCTTTGCAGCAGTGCACTGCATACTGCAAGATGTTGCACATGTCACCAGCAGAGGCCTGAAATGCTCCTGAGCCGTAGAAACTCAGCACCACGGTGACCTTCACAGCCACAGGCAATGCTGTCCTCGCCCTGCTCTGAGGCTGAAGTTGTGGCCGCACCAGTTGACAGACCTCGGTCACGGCTTCCTTGGTGAACCTCAGCCGTTGGATGCAATCCTCCTCGGTCATGTAGAGGTAGGAAAATTAGTCCTGGAAGGCCCTCATTGGATACGGCCTCCTGCGCAGTTCTCTGTGCCTCCTCGGCCTCCCCCCTCCTTGCAGCATAACCTGCTGTGCGTGGCCTCTCTGCATGCTCCCAGTCATGCTCCATGCCCAGCGGGAGCCCTAGCAGACCACCCAGGGTTGCCAGGAATGTTGTTCAACCACGGTTGTAACTTTCCGAACCATAAGGTAATACCTGCCGAACCACTCTAAAATGTACTCTAGCAACTCTCAGTAAATATGGAGAGCTTCAAAAAAAAACACTTCCTATTCTACCAGCAGCCAGAAGCAATAAGCCAGCAACTAACCTGTAAATCCTGCATGGTCCCTATAAATAGTGTTGGGGTGGGGGTCCTCCAGGCATTCCAAGACACGTTCAGGTGTGCATGGTTAAGACAACGTGTTGAGTTGAGCCTTAAGGTCCAAAATGGTGTCTATCACTTTAAAGCAGCGTTGCACACTGATTGCACGCATTTTCTCCTTACTTTATATGCTTCCGGCGTGCGGTATTTGCGCATGCGCTAACTCGTATACTAAGACGGCATCCGGCGCATGTCACGCTGGAAACGTGCGTACACAGCCAAGACGCCTTCTTGGATGTTTGAGAGGCTGCGTAGCGCTGAAACAACGGGCGCTACACGGCCCAATTTAGCGCCCGCCATGTCACAAACACACTCTCAATGAAAATTCCTGATAGTATATGAATTCTTTTTTTTTGGAGGGGTAAGTTTTGTGCCCTTTGTGAGGGGGGAGGGTTCATTGTCAGGAAATGGAAATGTTTTCCACTTTTTGCATTTGGTGTCAACATCAAAGATTAAATGCAGAGTAAAGAAATCAGAACTTACAATGTTCTGTGCCTCAACAACATACCTTAATTCCCAACCTCCAAAGAACAAGATCTACTGCACCAGGGTAACATTCCAAACTGATATTTCATCCATCCTCGTGACCTTGCAGAGTATGATTGTCAAGTTATTTATTAGTTAATGTTAATTTATGGGTAGGAACTGGGTGGAGATTTGTGAGATTTCACTTTGGCACCTTAACAGCATCATTGAGAGGGGATTAATAGGATGAGCCTGGGTTGCATTCAAACCAAGTTTCCAGAGGTGAAAGGTCACTGTTCTGACTAACTACACCTGCAGGTGTCTAAAATGCCTGAGTTTAATGAACTTCAGCAGGCGATTAGATTTAAAGGAACAGAAACAAAAGAAAAAGGGATAAAGTTAAATTAGATGCTGGAAAATGAGAACGTCCTGCGAGATTCAAATTAGTGTAATTATGTTTTGTCGATTTTCCTACCCACCTTCACCCCTCCCCACTTGCCATACATACTTTTGGATGATAACTGAGGAAATAAGGTACAAAAAGTTGTAGAAATGCTGCAAAGTAAATGAATGGATTAACTCAATGACCTGGACTGCCCTATGACCAACAACAACAACAATAACTTGCATTTATATAGTGCCTTTAACGGAGTAACAACACCATAAGGTAGAATCATTCTCACCAAGGATCGCTGTAAGAAAGTCCTTACCCCACACTACTGTTATTACATGATAAATTATACAGAATGAATTGGAGATTAGTCATTGTGCAGCAACAAAAAATAATGAGGCTTCATGATTGGACTTGTTCGGTTCCATTCTAAGTTTAAACCACCAGGTGGCACATTCTATCACTTCCAGAGCCATCATCAATACCCTCGTGCCCACATTACCCATTGACTGAGCCACAGAAATATCAGAGATTACACGGGAGTCTGCAGTCCATCCAACCACAATATTGATTGATGGAAAACAATATGGAGATGAATGGATAGAATGGGGATAGGATTATACAGGAAGAAGTGGGATGAGACATGGGAGATTAAGACTAAATGAATACTTAAAAAGTTATGGTCATTCTGTGTCGCAATAATGGACAGTACCCTGTTGCTAAGATGAATGAAGACATATTTTTATTTACTGTTACATTGTAATGAAAAAATAAGATCAATATAAATAACCGAGATGAAAACAACCATTTTATTTCTGAAATCACAATCTTCTGAAATTAGAAGTTGTGCATTTTTTTTTTAAATGTGCTTATCAAGACAAAGAATGTTAATGCTGGGAATAAAATGAAAATAATCAGTGGAAATGAAAACCGGGCGGTTTCTATAATGGGTGGCCGATCCGCACTGTCAGTTCTATGCCCGGGCGGCAAGTTGAAAATCTACTCCAATATGTTGCCATTTTGAGCATCATGCACTCCCACATCAGCTATAGTATGACTACAGCTGAATAGAGCTCTGCTCTGCCCCCAGTGATTTGCCTCGGATCCAACCTTAGAATAGCACCCCACTTTTTAAAAGATATCAGGGGTCAAATTCGTCTTGGGCAGCCCAATTTCCTTTTCCTAAATTATGGAGATGAAAACCTTGTGGTTTTATTACAGGCGGCCAATCCACAATGCCAGTTACATGCCATGGTTGCTCCCCAATGTGTGCTGGAATACAGTGGTTTACAGTGAATACACCATTTGAGATGAGGCCCTAGGTTACACTCTGTAAACAACCACATCCCATTGACTTGTGGACTCGCTTACATGAGGCAATTGTGCTGTTATCAAGAGGTCTGGCAATCGAGTTCAAACCACCAATTTTAACAGCGCTGCAAGATGCAAGGTCCAACAATTAACCCGAGATTTGGCTGCGGCAAACTTTGCATATTAATATTCCAGAATTGTATTAAAGATGACAGCAGCCCATGTTCACACAGCAGCCCTTAAAAAAATGGTCTTTTTATCCATAGTCAAAGACGAGTGCTCCCTAACCAAATTATTGGCTCAGATATACAAAGAGCAGAACTGCATTCTCATGTCTTGGTTGTCGTGAGAATCACTGAAACAAACCCTGCGTTTAACCTCAAAGGTGAGGATTAGAGCTTCACAGCTCAAACTAAGTGGTTATGTTAGGCTGTGTTTGACAATTCCACCAGCGTGTACTAAATACCAGCTTGAGGGTAGCTAGCATAAGGCTTTATAAGGCTCACCACCACCTCGGGATGGCTTGTTAGCGATGCCCAATCAGTTAAAACAAAATACACTTCACTGCCATCCCCGGAGGGGTGATTTGATCCTGGGTTTAAGAGTGCGTCACTGTGACGAACAGTATGATTCACCAACTTGTTATTCAGTTCCAAAATGGCTCAGTGATGTCACGATGAGGTGTATGTGTGTATAAAATACCAACATTCGAGATAGCAAGTGCAAACAAAATAATATATCCCAAAAGTAGCGTTCCTCAACAGTGCCAGCTTTTCCATGATACAAGTCAGGGAGCGGATGAGGTTGGGCATGAAATGTGAACAAGGAGCAGAGGTTCATGTGCAGAAAACTAAAAGTAGGGCTGTGGTCACGTTAAATCTCAGACCAGTCCGTAGGTGTAACTCCTGTGGTTTGTTGGAGCCGATTTAGACACCTACTTACTCGTATTATTGGTAACCATCTTATCAGAGCATCAGTGATGCATTTGGAAGTGGTCATTTTTTTTTTAATGAACCTGTTTTCTTGTTACCAGGCAAAGAAAAAAGATCTACACTTTTTTTTCCTTTGTTCTTTCTCTTTGCCTTTTGCTCTGTTCTCATGCTAATTGCAAATGGAAAATATCAAGTGCAGAATCTTAGATCAGAGCCATTTCATGCCAAAAAACTTCCCTCTTCCCAACTCATGACCTGTGTGAAAAAAAACCAAAATACTGTGAAATACTGGAAATCTGGGTCAAAAAAGAAGAAGCTGGAAGCACACAACAGATCAGTGAGCAGTGGAGAGAGCAGACGGTCATTATTTTAGGTTCATGCCCTTCATCAGATCTGAACAAATGTCGCCTGCCTGTTCTCTCCAAAGACGCTGGCTGATGTGCTGTGTGTGGAATCATAGAATCATAGAATCTTACTGCAGAGTGCCTGTACTGGCTCTTTGAAAGAACTATCCAATTAATCCCATTCCCCTGCTCTTTCCCCATAGCCCTGCCATTTTCTACCCTTCAAGTATTTAACCAATTCCCTTTTGAAAGTTACTATTGAATCTGCTTCCACCGCCCTTTCAGGCAGTGCATTCCAGATCATAATAACTTGCTGCATAAAAATATTTCTCCTCCTCTCATATCTGGCTGTTTTGCCAATTACCTTAAATCTGTGTCCTTTGGTTACCAACCCTTCTGCCTCTAGAAACGGTTTCTCCTTATTTACTCTATCAAAACCCTTCATTTTGTGTTTTGTCATTTAATCACTCCTGCCCTCCACCCTATCACGGATCTTTCCCTTTGTTCTTTCCTCCCCCTACCCTTTTCCCTGGCGCTGCACTCGCTTACAAATTTAAATCTCTAACTTCTTTCAGTTTTGATGAAAGGTTATCGACCTGAAACGTTAACTTTGTCTCTCTCTCTTCACAGATGCTGCCTGGCCGGCTGAGTGTATCCAGCATTTTCTGTATTTATTTGAGATTTCCAGCATCCGCAGTATTTTGATTTTGTTGCTGAGTGTTTCCAGCTTTTTTGCTTCTCTGTAACTCTGGGTTCATAGTGTACTGAGTTCTACAATCCATTGCACAACACAGCACAAGTTGAGTTCTGAATCTTTGGTTCTTCAAGCATGTACTGGTTTGTAATTTTTATCTTTAAACTTGTTTGGAAATTGGGCAGACCCGTTCTCACATCTCCCTTGCCCTCATTCCAATCCCCTCCCTGATTTGTATTGTGCAAAAGCTGACACTATTGAGGAGTGCAATATTTAGATTATTTTATGTAAATTGCACTTTCTATCTCAATGCTGTTATTTTACACACACACCTCATTGCGACAGGCATAAATGGATCCACATTCAATGCACTTGAAGGTAGCCTATCCCATAAGTTAAACACTAAAAGCTTGAAAGGATTACATACAATAGTACACCTTCCTTCCCAACACACCTCCTAAACTGTTAAACACACATGATGGACTGGGGTTGACAAATGTAAAGAATCTTACAACACCAGGTTATAGTCCAACAATTGTTGTAAGATTCTTTACATTTGTTAAACACACAGGGTAGCTTTCCTCCACTCAAAATCCCTCACCTTTATAAAAGCACAAAAGCTCCCAAAATGGCCTCCTGCAAAATAATGCCCTTGGTTCATCTCAGGTGAAACTGTGATGACAGGTAAAACCCAGGGCAGGAGTCTAAAAGCAAACCAGAAAATGCTGGAAATGCACAGCACACATGTCAGTGTCCGAAAAGAGAAGAGACAGGTTAATGTTTTGGGAGTAGACCTTTCATCAGAGCAGGCAAGGGTTTATGGGTGAGCCCCTTTGTAGGGCTGACCGAAACAAAGAGGGGAGAACAGATACAGGTTGACAGTCAAATATACTAAATTGCAGTATAAAGCAGAGCTGCCAAAAGGTTTAATAGCCTGGGAATATTTTTAAATAGAAATAAAGAACTTGCATTTATATGGTATCTTTCATGACCTCAGAACATCCCAAAGTGCTTTCCAGCCAATGTAGTACTTTATTTGCTGTAATATAGGGAAGCACAGCAAGATCCCACAAACTGCAATGAGATAAATATCGAAAGAAACTATTTTTTAACAATACTATTTGAGAAATAAATGTTGATCAGGACACCAGGCGAACTGCTCTGCTCTTCTTCAAATAATGCCACGGGATCTTTTATGTCCACCTTAGAGGGAAAATGAGTTTAAGGTCCCATCTGAAAGACAGTACCTCTGACAGTGCAGCACTCCTTCAGTACTAAACTGAACTGTCAGCCTAGATTATGTGCTCAAGTCTCCAGAGTGGAGCTTCAACCCCATGATCTTCTGACTCAAAAGGCAAGTGTGCTACCACTGATCCAAGGCTGACACCTACCTGGAAAGTGGTGGGTGTAATACATAGGGTATTGCTGTCAGCTGTGAATCAGGTAGGTGTCTAAACAGGTTTAAAATGTCACCTACCTTTCAGATGCTAAAGAAAATTGATAAGTATATTTTTTTGTAAATAACTTTCCATTTATCTCAAATTTAAAAACTCCCTCCCACTGAAAGACAAACAGAATATTGATCCTCATCCAACAGATGATTGTGTTCTCTTTGTATAGATGACCAGGGACAACAAGGAGAAAGCTTTATTGTGAAAAGGGCCATCTACGTCATTTCTCTGGGGATGTCCTGTGGGATTACAGCGGGAGTCCAGCGGAATAAAGAGTCCTGCGGAAATTCAGGCCCTCAGTGTTCTTTGCTGTAAGCCCACATCCACTAAGAACTGAGTTGACACCAAACTCATTTCATGTCAGACCCTAACAATCATCAGAGATGGAAGAGCCCTCCATCCCATTCGTCCTATTCCAGAAGGGAAAGGCAGCGTGCTAAATCACAATGCAACCTAATCCCCTTGGTGGCACTGTGGGTTAACAGAGTATTTGAATTTCAATTATGTTTCCGCATTGATAACATGCAGAACTCACAAATCATTATTAAAGAGTTGACTTTTCACAGTTTGTACTCATATCTTTGCTGCTCTCTAAATAAAGAGCACCTCGCGTCTGTCATGGGATTCTCACTTACCCTGCAAATCTTTTTAAATGATCTTTATCATGGGAAGGGTGAGGAGCTGGAGCCCATAAACATCATTTTCATTGCAAATGACGTACGTTACAAGTGAACCGATGGGTAATTTTACAATGCCATGCTTTGGCATGTATTATTTTGACTGTTTGACAAACAAACCAAAAGGATTTGCCAAATACTTTTTGAATCTTGTGCACCTTAAAATTTTTATTTGCTAGATGGGAAGTTTTTTAAACAAAGTATGCCATATGTTTAAATGGGCATTGCACCAAATAAAAATGAATGATTTAAGAAACTGCATGCATTGTATAGAAATAAATACAGTGGGGATCTTTTAGCGATCACCTGTGATACTGTACTTCAGCCATCTATAATTGAAGTGGTCCCTTTGAAACAGCACTTTCTCTCAATATGTCTAGTGATCAACAACCTTTTCAAAGTTCAAACAGTTACAATGAATTATGAGCCGAGAAACTGTTAGCAATTGCAGCTTAGAAATGTTTACAGTGGGCTGTACAGCATTCCTTTGTCTGCTATTTTAATGGTAGCATTAGCTCAATGTGCTAACGCCTCCATTAGACCAGCAGCCACAAGAACGCTAATATCTCCAACAGTCATTTCTAAGTTATGAGCAATTTCATCATCCTTTTATTTTTCTTTCAATTTAAGAATATAAAAAGCATGAAATGGGGATGGCCAGCCGACCTTGTCAAGTTCACACTTTACACACAACCATGTGCAATGTAACCTGTCAAGGACCCGGCCCCACATACTGAATTGAGTCGCGATGACATAATCATTGGAATTGGTTTGCGAGCAGCTCCTCATGATGTGTGTGTGTTATTAAATCCATTCACAGGACTAGAATAAGAGATTCAAAAATCAACAAAATACACAAGAGTTAATATGAAACATAACTCGTTCTTTTAAGGTGAGTCTCACTCTTGAAGATTATTTTTCCTAACTGCTGCTATTTAGCAAGAGTTGTACATTTGTAATATCCTACTTTTCTTGAGTTAGAAGACAGTGGTTTTACGGGTTCCTTGAGAGATTTAAGAGAGCTCCCTTTGGAAACGACCTTGAGTTTTGCTGAGGTGTATACAGTGCTGACAATGTCCATAAAGTTAAGATGCAATTACACAATGGACTAGAGCTTATTTTATGCCATTGGTACTTCTTGTAACTGCTTAAATTAAACTTTCCCCATGTGACTGCCTGAGTTTAACAATGACATTAAGAGATCATGCATTTATTCCATGGGGCTGATTCCACATATTAATGCCTGTTGTGAAACTTATTCCATGTAATTTCCTCAGTGTAATGGAAGGTTACACCATCGTAGAGTCATTACTTGTGGTTGCTTGAGCTACTATAATAGAAAAACTCAATTCTTTCCTTCCCCTCACAATATTTCTTGGCTCTGCCTATTTTATCGATACTACACCCTCTGAACTTTCCTCTATTAAGTTCCAAATATGATGCTCGAGTGAGATTTATTTTATATGACTGCCGAAGTGTGACATAATATTATTTATTCCATAGGACTGATTTGATATATGAAAGCCTGATTGTGCTGTAATTATAAGATATTCCATGTAAATTCCTGCATCTCCTTCCTTCTTCACTGTATTAAAATCTCTGAACTCCTCGCTTCTTTCTCATTACTCCGTTACTCCCCCTCCCAAAATCCATTGCCCTAGTTATGGTAATGTGATGGTTATGGTTCTGGACTAGTAAGTCAAAGACAAAGGAATGCCCATTTTTGGGCTGGTACCAGAAAAATGACCAAGAAAGCAGCTGGCCTATTGTAAAAACCCAAACTATCATTACTTCCTGTTTTACCCCATTTTCTGTCCTACTTTTTTCATCCATGGCATTTGGCCCTTCATCTTAAAAAAAAAATCATAGGTTTACTCCAAGTGAATGTTTGGGTTAGTACAATGTAACAAGACTTTAGAGTTATTCCACATCTTTGCAATTAATAAATTGTAGATTTACTCCATTTTATTCCAGGAGATGCAGGAGGAGTTACTGCTTGATGGAACAGGAATGCACCAAATGCTCAGGTTCATCAAGCCTCTAACACCAAACGGCAACAAGCTGACGTGATCAGCAGCTCTTCGGGTCAGGTGATAGAAAAAGCTGAACAAACTCGGCTCAGTCTGGAGTTCCCAGTTGCCTAACTCTTGGGTCTCCATTGTACAGTACATCCCAGCAATCATGTACAGTGGATGGGCAAGACCTATGAACCAGACAACTATAGAAGCTAACAGCACTTGCCCCAATCTCTCCCTATAGCCCTGTAACTTCCTCTAATTCAATTGGTTATCCACTATTCCCTTAAAAGATGCAATGGTCTCTGCTTCTACTCCCTGTGATAAATCAATCCATGCTCCAATAATTCTCTACATAAAGAAATTTCTCTTAACCTCTCTATTTACTCCTTTAATGACAGTTTTAAATTGATGATCCTTCATCATTGACTCTCAATAGCCTTTCCTTATTCACCCTACATAATTAAAAAAAAACTCCTATCCAATCTCCTGTTAGCTTTCTCTGTGCTAACGGAAATACTTCCAGTATCTCAAGATTATTCATAACTATAGTTTCTCATCCTTGGTGTCATCCTGTTATAATGATAATTTCTCATCTCTGGTATCATCCATTTGTCTTGATGCATCACACCATTCCAAAGTTCCTTTCCTGCAAGTCCTGTTACATGAACAATATAATCTGAGAATGGATTTTAAAAAATTACAGTACACTGTCATTGCATTTAAAATTTTTAGTGACAGTGGGATTTTTTAATCAAAATATAAAAAACTTTGCTCTTTTAGTTGATACGAGGGAGTCTCAAGCCTATGTTATTGATAAAAACGTGACTCCCTTCTGCTATTAGTATAAACCCACAACAACTAATCTCACTAATAATTCAGTTATGGGAGTTTACAGGGAAATTTCCCTGCCTACTCAGGCACAAATATCTGATCATCATATTTTAGTCCAGTTTGATGAAAATGCCCCATTATCTACCCTTTACACATTACTCATTGATGTTTTCTTAAATTCACTGCCTTTAGAAAACAACATGACCCATGAAAATGTTTGAGTAGGATGTTTGCATTTGTTATTATTTTGTAAACAATGCTAGTGTCAACTCGGTTCAGTTGGTACTAGTCTCACCTCTGAGGTTGTGAGCTCAAAAAACTGCTTTGGTATTTGAGGGCATATTCTGGGCTGACATTCCAGCGCTGTACTTTTGAAGAAGAGCAGGGAGTTCTCCTGAAGTCCGAGCTTCCTCAACTCTAACATTGTCAAGAAAACACCTCAACTGGTCATTTACCTCACTGCCATACGTGGATCTTACTGTGTATAACATGGCTGCCACATTTGACTCCTCGACAACAGCCATCGCCGTTCAAAGTTTGTGATTTTTCTTTTTGTATGTGAAGCACTTTGAGACGTAACGAACCACTACGTACATTGCAAGTCTTCCTTTATTTCTTTTTGCTACGCTGACATTTTTTGAACAGTCATTTAGGTGAACAGTATAATATACAGACTCGATCTATGATAACTGATCAAATGTAGCTTATGTAGGTCACGGTAAAGGGACAGCACAGCCAGAGGAGGCTGCATTGCTTTTTTTTTAAAATGCATTTTGTGTAAGCTACATAATTTTCAAATCTCCTGTAGCATCAGGGACCTGCATTGACAATTACATTTTCACACCGTCTGAGAATAGAATTGGAATCTCCCAGCACATTTTGCTATTAATAAGTCATTGATTTAAAAGATAATGCACTGCGAAGCCCCAGCAAGTAACGAATAGAAAGAGGTGGTAACCGAAGTGTATGATGCTCATGATGTGCGTGTGTTACGTGCGAGGTCACTATGAAGCGCTACATGGCAAAATACATCTCATGGTATGGAATCTGCCACAAATCCTTCAATAAAATACAAATCAGGAAATGCAATCTAGCAAGAACTTCATATTGAGTTTGGGAGTGTTGCAGTTAAATCCGAAACTAGGGTCTTAAATTTAAACAAGGCCAATTATGTACGTATGAGGGGCAAGTTGGCTAAGGTAGATTGGGAAATTAAATTAAAAGATATAAGCAATGGCAAACATTTAAAGAAATAATTCATAATTCACGACGAATATACATTCTCTTGAGGAATAAAAACTCCATGGGTAAAGTGATCCAACCATGGCTAACTAGAGAAGTTAAGGATAGTATTAGATTAAAAGAAGAGGTTCACTCTTTTAATGTTGCCAGAAAGAGTAGCAAGCCTAAGGATTGGGAAGGTTTTAGAAATTAGCAAAGGTTAACCAAGAAATTGATATAAAGAGGGAGAAAATTGAATATGAGAGTAAACTGGCAAGAAATATAAAATCAGATTGTAAGAGCGTCTACAAGTATATAAAAAGGAAGAGATTAGCAAAAGTAAACGTGGGTCCCTTAGAGGCAGAGACAGGAGAAATTATAATGGGGAATAAGGAAATGGCAGAGACGTTAAACAAATATTTTACATCAGTCCTCATAGTAGAAGACACACAAAAAACAGAAAAAGTTTTAGGAAAATTAATGGGACTAAAAGCCGACAAATCCCCTGGACCTGATGGCCTACATCCTAGGGTTTTAAAAGAGATGGCTGCAGACTCTGACCCCGATCCCTCGACCTCTGACCCTAATGCCCCGACCCTCCTCCTCAACGATCGCGGACCCCTGCGATGACCCCCGATCCCGCCCCTCCCCGTGACTGACCTCCAATCCCATCCCCCATGACCCGCGACCCCCGTGCCCACCTATGCTCACCCGTGGCCTTCTATGCCCACGTATGCCCCTTGCCCACCTATGCCCCGCGTTCCTCCCCCCACTCCATGCAAAGACTTGCCTGCAGACTCACCTGCAGACGTCCTCTCCCTGGCTGGTCTCACGGTCCGACTGAGATCAGCCGGTCAGTCGGACGGGAAACCGACAAAAATAATAAGACGTCCTTTCGTCAAAATCGTAAGAACATCCAGGAAACGCATACTAATGGGTTTCCCGGCCTCAAAATGACCCACTGCCCCCTTCCCAGCTCCATTTCAAAATTGAGCCCATAGTCTCAGGATAAGGGGTCGGACATTTAGGACTGAGATGAGCAGGAATTTCTTCACTCAGGATAAGGGGTCGGACATTTAGGACTGAGATGAGCAGGAATTTCTTCACTCAGAGGGTCGTGAATATTTGGAATTCTCTACCCCAGAGGGCTGTGGATGCTCAGTCGTTTAGTATATTCAAGACTGTGATTGATAGATTTTTGGACTCTAAGGGAATCAAGGGATATGGGGATCGGGCAGGAAAGTGGAGTTGAGGTCGAAGATCAGCCATGATCTTATTGAATGGCGGTGCAGGTTTAAGGGGCTGTATAGCCTACTCCTGCTCCTATTTCTTATTTTCTTATGTTCAATCAATCAAACATTATGATGAAGGGGCATTTTTAATATTTGGATCTGAGAGGTTATAACAATCAAGAAAGACTGAACACTCCGGCGGACTCCTGAATTGGGCTTCCTGGTGCCCATTCAGAACCCTGAAAACATACGAGACTCATCGAAATTTCCTCCAGCTCTCAGTCATTCTTTCTTCCAACAGCTTAAGGTTTATGACAGACCTCCAATCTTCCTCCATGTAGGACAGAGTAGTTTCTAGGGTAAATTTAGCTTCCAGTACAGAGCCTCATTCAACAGAAGCACTGACTGGGGAATTGGGCATAAAAGATAGAAAGACTTGCATTTATATAGCACCTTTCACATCATCAGGACATCCCAAAGCTCTTTACAACCAATGAAATATAGTCACTGTTGTAATGTGGGAAACGTAGCAGCCAATTTGCGCACAGCAAGTTCCCACTAACGGCAATGAGATAATGACCAGATAGTCTATTTTACTGATGTTTATTGAGAGATAAATATTGGCCAGGACCCTGAGGAAAACTCCTCTGCTCTTTTTCAAAACAGTGCCATGGAATCTTTTACATCCACTTGAGAGGGCAGGTGGGGCCTCGGTTTTACATCTAATGTGAAAGACAGCACCTCCAACAGTGCAGCATCCCCTCGGGTATTGCACTGGAATGTCAGCCTAGATTATGTGCTCAAGTCTCTGGAGTGGGAACTTGAACCCATAACCTTCTGACTCAGGGGCGAGCGTGCTACCAACTGAGCCATAAGGTCAATATGCCAGATTAATGGCATTCCCCATTTTCCAGTCATTACACCTGACCTCTGTGGCCAGTTTTCCAATTGGTGTTTCCAAGTGCAGAGCCTCTCAAGTGACGTTTTGCACTTGAAGCAGAGCTTTGGTGAATTTACCCTATGTGTGTAATGCATTGCTATATAGGGGAAGTTTGGGTTAATGGTGACACAATTTCACATGTATAAGGAGTCGTGTTCTTGGAAATAATTTTAGTGTTACTTTGTTAAGTGACTATGACCTGAATCAGCTACTTGTGCAAATATATGGAAACTAATGTGTGCATTTTTAAAAGACCCTGTCACAATACTACAATAAGAAGCAAAATATCACACTTAATTTTCATTCCAAGACCACACATAATGAGTAATACAAATAACTTAATAGCAGAACCAAGAATCTGATTTCTATGATTTTTCAAGTGGTTTTGTACATGGATTCTCAAAATGCATCATTTTGTAACTGAAAAAGACTGTAGAGAAGTGTCAGCAAGTCAATTAAGAAAATAGGCTTCAGTTTATTTTTTTCCTACGTGATTTATAAATGGCTGCCCCCAAAATGTAATAAGGCCTAAGTAGAAATAATGCACCATTTTTAAAAAATAAATCTCTGGAGAACCTGAGTGATGTTACCATACTTGTATCAAACTTCTCTCTGCACTATTTTCATGGAAGAGTTAATGTTAGGATAATACCAGGGCTGAAAGGACATATTTATGATAAGATAGTTGAAAATCAAGTGTTATATTTACTGGATCAAGGAAGGTTAAGGCGAATGATGAAAGATTATTTCTATTGGTCAATAAATCAGTAATAAGGTGTTAGAAATTTAGGATTGCTACCAGAAGCATAAAGGGAGGGGGGCAGAATTATTTTTCATGCAAAGGATTATTAGAAAATGAAATGTGTTACTATAAGTGGCTATTCCAATTAAATCAAGCTCAGTGTTTAAGAGGAATTAAATAAGCATTTGAAGAAAGACATTAAAGGGTAGAAAGAGCAAGAAAATGGGATCAGAGTACATGGCTCTGGTGTGGGGTTAGCAGTAGCCCAGGTTAAATGGGCCAAAATGGCCACCCGATGTGGAGCTCGCAGTGACACAGGAGCAATGAGCTAAAATGGCTGCCTCCTGTGCTTAAATTTCGATAAATTTGATATTAGTGTGTACTGTTCATGTGTAGCATCGATTGCAGTGATTTGCAGATGATTATTTCAACTCATTTAACAAAACAGAAAAACATGTTTATTTTGTTCTGAAGAAAATGCAAC
Organism: Heptranchias perlo; assembly: GCF_035084215.1. Taxonomy (NCBI): domain Eukaryota; kingdom Metazoa; phylum Chordata; class Chondrichthyes; order Hexanchiformes; family Hexanchidae; genus Heptranchias; species Heptranchias perlo. The sequence goes on along the minus strand of NC_090348.1, from coordinate 38,577,084 downwards.
ATTCAGCAGGACAATAAAGCTTGTTTTCCAAAAAAGTAGGCAGCAAAAACAACATAGTATTTAAATATTTAACCATGTCTTAACTTTCTTCTTCTGATCTGAAAATACATGAAGAAATAGCTGTTGTGTTATGTAAAGGGTTAATAGGTTTGTGAGGCATGTTATGCTATAAAAATTTAAGACTTGCATATGTTTTGAACTCAACTCACGGTAAAAAAAAACTACGATGCGATCAATATCTGAGCAACTGTATCGCTTTGGTGTATCAGATACGATCATTATCTGACTTCCATTTTTGTGAGACCAACTTGCTAAATTATTGCACTGTTGTGCAATTTGCACTTGGCTCTAATTGGTACTGTCATGTGTTTGTCAATGTTTACTCAAATGGTGTCTTAGTACTTTTTTTTTAAAAAGCGATGAGAATGAAAAATAAACCTCTTTATTAAAAATTACAAAAATGCATTTGCTTGGTTTCAATAAGAAAAATTTAGTTGTTTCAAAATGGAGGCTTTGAGAGCTACCTGCCCACAAGTTGCACATCAATTTGTCAAGAAACACATTGTTTTAGAGGCGTAATATACAATTCTTTTATATGCATTGGTTACAGTGCCTGCAGAATATGACAGAGAACTCTGCAGGGTTCAGGGCTGAGGTTATTGATAATGTCTATTATCTGACAACATTTGAAATTATTTTAAAGTGAAAAGAAAACAGAGAATAACAGACATAAAAATATCATCTTACTTCAAGCTCATGAAACTTTTGATAGACATTAATGGATGAACACCTAACATGTTCGTACAAAGTTTCTTTGTCCATTAGTTTAATGAAAGCATTATTTCAAATGGGTTAATGCCTCTGTTAAAATAGCAAAGTCATGTTGCATGAGTGTGTTAAGAACACAATTAATTTCTAGACTACGATCACAAACAATAAGCTTAAAATGAGCTTTAAAAATGCTAGAAATACACAGCTGCATCTGCAAAAGTAGACAGCTTAATGTCTCAGATGAGACCCTTCATCAGTGCTGTTGAAGAGTCTCCGCCCAAAATATGACCCTATATTTTTTGTTCATATGCTAACTGGCCTTTTGTGGTATTCTGATTTTAATTCCGGTCTATCAGCATTTATGGTTTTCTTTCTATTTCCACATTAGCGACAGTAGCGATATTTAGTGAAAAAAAATTAAGAACTAAAATAAAAACAGCGTCAGGCTTAAATTGACACTAAAGTCATCAATTAGCTAGGGCTAATTTACATCTACATAGTTCGGAATCAGGGCGGTGTCACTGAGGGATTTGTGTTGATCCACCACACTTGGCTGAGTAATTCAAATGTGATTTGTAACAGCGTAAACCTGCATTGATTAATTTGGTAGGCATCACATTTTATAATCAGATATTTCAGATCACAGATTACCCATTGCCAAATCAGCTGGTCCTTTTATTTTTATCTTGCTTTCTTTTTACCATAGTGACTCAATGTAAACAGTGAACTTAAAAGGTTTTCAAATGTGAACTGAGGTTTATCAATGGAGCTGTGTTTTTTGCTTTCTGTCCTTTCTCTTTGGCCTGCGTTGAAATTTGTTAAAAATAAAAACGAGAATGCATCTCCTCCGCTTGAAGCTGTGTAATTACTTCCTCCAGACTCTTTTTTTAATGAACCAAACACTCATCAAGGTGAAGGAGGTTATTGTTGGGATATGGTACATTTTTCCATTTCGGACTCCAGGGGCCCGATTTTAGCACCCGCTCTCGGGTGCGTTCTCGGCGGGGGGGCCTCGAAAATTGCAAAATCCAGGAGCGGGACCGGATCGCGCCTCGATCCCGCCCACTTCCGGGTTCCCCGCTGACGCGCGGGTGTGCGCGCGCAGCCCCCGCTGGTGGGAATCCCGCAGGCAATTAAAGCCAGCGGGATGTCACTTGACGCTATTACTTCGCTATTTCAGGTCATTAACTGACCTGATTAAGGGACTGTGTGTGATTTTTGAGCAACATGGGACTGTTTCCCGTACTGGGGGAAACACTCCCAGCTGTCAGCCTGTGGCAGCTGCAAAGGTCCATTTGACAGGTTGGGGGGGAGACCCTCACCCATTGCAGGAGGCCACTCTGTCACTTGGGACAAAGTTTGGCCTCAACCACCCTCCTCCTGACGGTCAAAGTCACCAACCTGCACACTTACCCCGGGGTCCGGAGACATGTACCTACCTTGTGGACCCCCTCAGATGTACATCTTGCGAATGGGGGCCGCCGTAGCTGCAGTCATGACCTGCTCAGAGGGCGAACAGCCAGCCTCGCCATCCACGCCGTCCACCTCTGACATGTGGAGCTCCACAACAGAGTGCTGTGACACATCCACCTGTACAGCAGGAGGGAGGGCTACCGCAGAGAGAGATGCGTCGCAGAGGGCACTACCCTCGCCACAGGGTCCACAGACCGAGGCGCAGCCTCCTGGACCTCTCTGAGCAGCAGTGCACACGGAGGCTCAGAGTCACTCGACATGTAGCCGTGGACATCTGCAGCCTCTTTCATGCCGAGCTGCTCCTGGCTGGCCCGTGCACCATCTTCCTACCTGTCGGTGTCAAAGTCACCACTGCCCTCAACAACTTCTCCTCCGCATCCTTCCAGGGTGCCACCGGGGACATCGCCGATGTCTCTCAGTCGTCTGCACAGAAGAGCCCTGCAAATACACCTACACCCACTCTGTAGTGACACAATGGGTGGCATCAGTGGTGGGTCCTCAGGAGTGATACCCAGGAGTGGGCTTTATTGCACAAACCGGACAGGTTTCGCGAAGACATGGCAGTAGTGGTGCCAATAGAATGTGTGATGTGAGTTGTTCTGAAATTCAATAGAAGTAACACCCATGACAAACCCTCAAACACCCTTGTGCATCCCCTTCATGCTCACGACACGTTTGCCTTACGCTGCCTACTGCACATATGTGATGCATGCCCTGTGGCTGCAGCACAGGTGGTGGCAGGTTGAGTGAGGCTGGCCGTGAGAGAGATGCACGAGAGGGTGAGTATGGGATAGAGCCATGAGATTGTATGAGGATTGGGTTGCGTGTTAGTGGCGGGGTGAGTACTCGCGAGGTGAGTAGGTGCAGGTAAGATGAGGATGGGGTTTGAGTGTGTATGAGGGGTGATGTGACAGAGTAGTGTTGGCAGTGGCGAAGGAGATGTGGGGTGGGGGCAGTGATGTAGCAGACGGAGTGTAGAGGAAAGACTACGTGTACTCACTGTGGCTGACCTACTGAGATCATTGGACCGCCTCCTGCACTGTGTGCAGGTGGGCGATATGTTGGTGGCGCGGGTGACCCCCTCTGCCACCTCGAGCCAGGCCTTCCTGGTGGCAGAGGCGGGCCGGTTCCTCCCGCCCGCCGGGTGGAAGATCTCTGTCCTCCCCCTCCTCCTCACCCCATGTATTGATACCTGGAGTGAGGGATCATTAAACTGGGAGCAGCCGTCCCCCTGGGCTGCTCCATGCAGTCATCTTTGCTATTTCTTGCAGCATCTGTCAGTGGAGGACTGCCCCTTTAACTAGAGCGCCTCCAGCTGACAGATCTTACTGCGCATGCGCAGCCCGCCCGACGCGCAGATCAGCAGCGGGGAACCCGGAGGAGCAGGTAAGTGGATCCAATTAGTGCGTTGCCTGCTGCGATCGCGCGGGCAACCCACTAATTTCACCGGGCGCGTTACCAATGCGCCCGCTTGCCCACCCGCCGGGAACCCGCACCCCTGGTAAAATCGGGCCCCAGGTGTCAATATCAAACATTTTGGGCCAGGTAAAGCACGGTTAGGTGCAGATCAAACCTCCTTCTGCCCTAACAATGCGCTTTAGCCTCATCCTCAGATAACCACCCATATTGCACCAGTGCAATATTCTCTAACTCTCATGCTATCCGCGCAGTGACCTCTCTGAGTAAGTTTGCCAATTGGTGGCTAATTATGGCCAGTTTTGAGCTGCAGTAACAAACAGAAGATAAGGGAGACATTCATCTCAACAGGCTGAATGAGAATTGACCAAAAGGTGAAAGTTTAGTGTAACCCACTGCACCACACCATCCCCATGAGCTATTTATTAATCGGTGTATTTACATTAAGATGAAAGGACGGTTTATGTCACATCAAACTAGGGTCATCTGGAAAGAGTAGATTAATAAAGTAGGGGGTACTTTAGCTGAACAAGAAATAGAAATTCACTTCCAATGAACCTATTACAATGCTACATTTCAAGGTTAACTTTCTTAATTCAAATTCAACCAGTTGGTGATTTCCTATATGTGTGAAATTTTTTCACCAGGTCTCTTAGTAAAGTGAATAGAGAAACATGACTTCAGTCAAACTGTTGAGGGAATTCCAGAACATGGGGCCTGTAGGCACGGCCATCAGTGGTGGGGTGAAGGGAGGGCGGGTGCAGAAGAGGCCAGAATTAGAGGAATGGAGAGTTCGGGGTGGGGGTTGAAGGGTTGGAGGAAGTTACCGCCATGGGAGGGTGGGGTAAGGCCATGAAAGGACTTCAACACATGGATGAGAATTTTAAATTTGAGACAATGGGGGACCAGGAGCTAATGTAAAGTGATGCAGGATAGGATACAGGTGGAAGAGCATCCTACAAACACTTTCATTGTGACTAGACGTCAGGTATGATTGAACAATATGTGATGAGAACTCAGGTACCATATCTCAGCTTATTAGTTACTGTGGAAACATATTTTATTAAAAATCATGAAGCTTTCGAATAATGTGAAAGAATGATAGCTTTCAATGAATAATTAAAGTAACCAGGTATATTTGTGTTCATTATTTATTTGTTGAATAAATTTCAATCTGGGACTTTAAAGGAAAAGACCAAGGGAAATGTTACCTGATAACAGTCGATTTAAGAAATCTCTGTTGAGGACAAGACTTGTAACTGAACTAAGTCTTAGCTGAGCAAGGGATGTTCTGTTTAAGTGGTTGGACAGGCCTCAGCAAACATTGCTGAACAGACAGGCTTTCACTATACGGAAAATTAAAAAAAGACCGTTCTGAGCTCCCACCTGCTCGCTTTGTTTCTAAATATAAACCTCCCGTTGTTTAGATTGTTTATCTTTGGAGACCACAGAGGAGCGACACGGTGGGAAGGAGAGGCACGGAGAATTTTCTGTCATTCTAGAACTTGAGAGCGGCCACAGTGTTCAACCAGCTGTATTTGACATAGGGGTGTGAAAACCACGGATGGCTGGCACATTAGTCGCTCTGAAAATGTCCTCCCGCCCCCCTCATTACACAGAAAAGTTCTGGTGGCTTCCTCAGGAACCTTTTCATCTACTAATCAGTTACATTAATAAAGAAAATGACTAGGCCTGGCCCTGTAAATGCCACCGTGGATTACAGTACTTGTGAATCACTTACATAACCTTTTCTTTTAACTTCTGCAAATGTGTTGCTTTTGGTTATTTGCAGCACCATGGCAGAAAAAAAAACCCATGCTCAACACATATGATAAAAGTAATCATTAATGAGCTAACACAAGCATGATGGGTTGAATGGACACCTTTTGGGCTCCAATTTCGATGATTTCTTTCACTCAGTGAAATAATTATTACTCTCCAATGGCTCAATTGATAAAGGCAGTGAACAGCTGAGGCTTACAGCCCAGGAGGTTCTCCCAGCCTGTGCTGAGTTAGCTGAGGTCAACTTGGCTCTGGGGTCAGGGAGGCGTTCCCACTTTCAATCAGTGTCCCATTATCCCTGCTGGATATTCTGGATATTGAACAAGGACAGTATAGGGTTTGCTTGTGATACCCCCTGTGGTTGAATAACCTGTTACATCGAGTTACATTGGGTCTACAGCACAGAAACAGGCCATTCAGCCCAACTGGTCCATGCTCCACATGACCCTCCTCCCTCCATACTTCATCTAACCCTATCAGCCTAGCCTTCTATTCCTTTCTCCCTCATGTGCTTATCTACCTTCCCCTTAGATGCATCCATGTTATTTGCCTCGACTACTCCTTGTGGTAGCACGTTCCACATTCTTACCACTCTTTGGGTAAAGAAGTTTCTCCTGAATTCCCTATTGGATTCATTAGTGATTATCTTATACTTATGACCTCTAGTTTTGGACTCCCCACAAGTGAAAATATTTTCTCTACATTAGCGTTCACTATCTAGGCTAACACAAGAAGAAGGGGCACATGGGTGAGGTACAGAAGAAAAGGGGAGAAAATTGAAGTTGGAAAGTATCAAATGTTAGAATGTGTGAGGAAGTAAAAATGGTTACTGGTAAGATACTCAGTGGAGTGTTGTTGTAAGGAGGCTGTTGTCTTAAAAAATGTAATTGTTAGTGAACTTTCCAAATGTATCACTATTTCCAATATTATAGTCAAATTGCAATTTACTCAGTAAATAAACATACCCCCCATAGTGCAGAATGCCAAAAGAACAAACTCTTGCCATTGACGCCTATTGCCTGCAATTCCATTTGTGCCACAGTCCATTTAACCGTTCATTCCGCAATTCAATCCAAGCAAAAACGGAATCACTTCTCAAGCCTTCAGATTTTACACAAAGTTGATCCAATTTTTAATATGTGCCATTGTCTCTCACTGTAGTTTGCAGAAGATTAACTGTAATTTTAGGATGTCAAGCATGATAAGGCAGGTTCAATGCTTGGACCAGGACTTCTGGTTAAATATTAAGTTTGGAACAGATATTTTACACAATGGGACTGGATAGGAAGGGGTTGGAATTTTATGCAATAGAATTGAATGCTGAGGATTGGTGGTGATTTGCACTCTAGTATAAACATATTCTATTTTTTTTTTGTTCAATGTATAGTTCTGTGTACTTTTAGTTGTGGCCTGATAAATACATAAATAGTTTAGCACGATATTTCACTTTGGTATCATTTTTAATTATATGTAAAATAAATTAATTAACAAACTTTTGACTCTTCAATTACAAAATACACTAAGAAATAAACTTCACAAAATGATTGACTCCTACATTTAAAAAAAAACTAAAACAAAAACAAAATGTGTTAAGTCTTTACCAAAAAATATAAAGAAATGACAGTTTTATTTTTGGTTAGGCTATGTGCACATTTCTGTGATTTTTGTGATAGTATAAAGTATTAAAGTTTGATTCGACTCATTTTGGAGCAGTGCCATGACAGGAAACGTATATTTCGAAAGCACAAAAGAAATTCAGTGTATAAAAGGTCACAAAATGAAAGGTCCCTCCATTTTCTGTTTATATTTAAAAATAAAATACATAAAAGATCTGCTTTACCGGGAAAGATGGTTTTACTAAATTTTACCACTTTGTTTTTACTAAGTTCCTTTCAGGTACGAAACTTGTTTTAGAATTCATGACATAAAAGTTTTGTAAATTTATCAACTGCACAATTAGCAGTTAAATATGCACAGAAACACATTGAAAACAGTACTGATTCATTTTATTAAATAAGCCTCCGATGGTGGTTGAGCTACAAATATTTTTTTTCTTTAGAATTGCTATGATACTTCAGGTTTATTTTTTAATGGAATTCAATTGAATACTGTAATCATGAAAGTAGCCTTTTGACTAGTAAAAAAAATTACAAAGTAATAATTACCATTACCTAGCAATTTGGCCACCATAGGGTAGAATAAAATTCATCATGTTGTAAGATGATTTTTTTTTGCAACGAGGTTCATTTTATCGTATTTTTTCGTTCTGTAATCACATAATCTATCAAAATAGTTTCATTTAAATATGAGTCACCTCTACTTTCCTCTTTTTGAATCAAACTCTGAGTTTGTCTAGGTAGAATTTGCACATTCCTGACATTATGGTTAGATCAATCGATCCAGTCCAATATAAGGTTTGATGCAGAGTTTCATGTTGCGTGTTAAGAGTTGTTGCACGGCTAAAGCCCTTTTCAATTTTTAACTGTAGCACGAATGAACCGTCCTTGTGTTGGGTTGAACTTTTCTGGCATTCATTTTGATCAGAAATTAATTATAATTTTGTTAAAGAAAAATTCCTAATTATTTAACTTAACTTCTCTAACTTAATATGTTAAGGGCAAGACATAATATGGCAAACGTACACCGCAAATCACTGGTTGCATACAATTAGATAATGTTTAATAAGGAGAAAAATAACAGCTAAATTATCAAAGACTCAGAGCATTCTTTTCAACGCACACCTGCTTTGGCATGAGTTGGAAAAAAATACTTTTAGAAAACGGCATCAGTCGTGAAGGAAGCAGCTGCCACCATTTTGTTTTTATCAAAGAATTAGCTGAACTAATCAACATGCTAATCTTAATGGATTAAACCAGTTCAGATCAGCGCCCACTCCTTCCACAGCTAGTGCATCATGGGCAGAGAACATAACAGCAGACATTTAGGCATGTAACTTTTTTTGAAATTCGCAACAACTTTACGTCTTAAAAACGCAGCACATCTTTCTATTTTTATAAAAGAATCTACAATCTCAAATTAAACTAGAATCTATACTCTTCAAACAGCAGACTTCAAAAGAAAGCAGCACTTGCTATGTTTGGAGTTAATCTTTTACCTAATTTAATAAAAACATTTTTTAACATTGGTAAGACACTGAAGATAAAATCGAACTAGGACCCTTGAGGTATTCTTTCAACTGAATATGGAAAGTATATTAATATCATGGCACGGGTATATGACTGAAACACTGTGGGAAAAGATTATTTAAAGTGCTTTAGAAGGATGTACAGCTGTAATTTAAACTCTTTCACACAGCCCTGCTAAAAGAAATATTTTACAGAAGCATAGAAAAATTTTCAATGATTCGGTGATGGGTTCGTTCAACCTGTGCTTAAGTTAATCTTACTTTTGGTGTATATTAGAAAAGGGTTAACTTATTTTACCCTCCCACCTTATTCTGTGGAAGACCAGTTTTGTTGCTAACCATGTTCAAAATTGTGAATATGATTCAGTTTTTAACTTAAAATTATTTTCAGCTACGCATTTTCGAAAAGATGCAGCAATTAATCATATTACACCCGCATCCTGTTTCATACTGACACTGGTTGACTTTAAAGTGGGCAGCTGAATGAATGCTGCTGCATTAACTAAAGATGTAGCAGAGATGTGGAAATAGATGGTAAATTATACTATTTCACCAGATGCGTACTATATTCTTTTCTTTGCACATCTATTTTTTTTGGTAAAAGTATTCGCTTGGCCGATAATGTACACTGTGAGCCTTTCTTCAAACATTTCGTTAGAAGTACCCTTCAACACACCCACGCTAAGATCCCAACAGCTTCTAAATTGTTTTGGAACAATCCTAAAGGATACAGTGAAAATCTGAAAATCCATTTGCCATTATGTCCTTTCAGATTTTTCAAAATCCCATTGAGTTTATTCGGGCAGGGGAGGGAAACAGGACATTTTACATGATGGGAAATAGTCATTTGACCTAACAAGCCCGCCCTTTTTTGATTGTTCCACCCACCAACTCACTTTCTCATCATATTGCTTAATCAAAAACACATCTACTTTCTTGAATCCACATATACTATTGGCTCCAATGGACCTTTCCTGATAACTTTATGACTACCTTTGTGTGAAATAGCTCTCCCTGATGTCTTTATTTACTCCTAATTTCCTCATTTCTAAATCATGTCCTGTACATTCCGAACCCTTTGTCAGTGTGAACAGTTTGCCTGGAGCAAATTTATGAAACTAGCTTAACAAGTGCTGACAAGGTTTAACAATCCTTACTTGAAACAGTCAGAGCTAGTTTCATTTAATTCTCCAGGACATCACAAGAAAAGCTTTGTAAGAAGTAGATCAACATTTTTTTAAAAAAAGCACAATTAATACTTTTCTGAATTATTTAATCATTCAATTGGAAGGGCCACTTTGAACAAAACCCAGTTAATAAATGATTAATGACATAAAATTGATATCGCTGCGTAAAATCTCCGCATATGAACTGCTTACGGAGCACGTAGTAATGGTGAGAAGGTGTGAATCTAAATAATGGTTACCATTGTACATTGTACAAAAGCCATTGTTGCTATCTCTTGTCTTTCCCCAAAGCAGCTTTATCTCTGATTGTCAACGAGATGTCAAATAATTCAACAATACTAAAAATAAAAGTTCACATCTTACCTTGTAGTTCTTTCCTCTACTGCAACACTCACACATACACACACACAAACGCATCTGTTAAGATGCCACATTATTTGATTACTTTTACACTAACCTTGTGCAGCAATCGTAAGCTGCTCGTACAACTAACACTTGGACTAATCTAAAGAAACTTGTTTTATTCTGGGCGCTTATGGTGGCAATATTATCTGCAAACACATCGACTCTCACATCCTTGCTGCAGCGAGATCTGATATGTGTGCAAGGCCTACATTTTTGGGCCCTGCAGAATTCTTAGAAGAGAAATAATGGAAAAATGAAATCATTTAAAAAAGCAACAAAAGCTATTTTTTTTTGCTTTTCTCTCTCTGTTGGCAAAATAAAGAGTTTCACACCTGGAGGAGGCACTACAGAACTTAATGTCGAGACTTGACAAAAACATAGTACATTTTAAACCATGTTCTTAGAAAAAAGGCTGTGGCAAGTGTTTTTGCATTAATTATTGGGCTAATCATAGCAGGAGGAAACCAGATCAATGTTAACACAGACTTTCAGCTATCTTTTATTCATAACACAACTTGCTGAGGGTATGAGTGAAAGAGAGTGTGACTAAATGTCATGTTTGTTGTTTTTTTTCTTAGAAAATGGTGACTAGTGAATTGAAACTTAAAGGCAACCACTTGAGATGGGGACAAGGAGATGGGGTGGGTGTCTTTTCACCAAATCTTAATACAGACCATTCTCATTACCAGCAGAAAAATCTGTTAATTTAGTTAAGGAAAGAAAGAGGGGGAAAAAGTCCCATGGCTTTAATATCAAAGAACCACCTACAGGCTGCACGTAGGAATGACTGGGTCTACAAGATCTACCGACTCATACAGAACTACCTCACTGTAAGAGAATTTTCTAAGAATGTGTGACCTCACCGTTTCAAACCCAAAGCAAATCATTTTCTGATTGGTTGAGAGCTAAAATCAACAGATTTGTCCTCTTATCTCCTCAGGTTTTAAAGCTTTCGTTTCCATTTTCTCCCTCCCTCAGTTGATGGCATTGGTGGATGCAGTTCCTCAGGCGTAGGCAACCCTCAAGGTATCTCAGCCTTGACATTTGCCGTTTACATGCCCTGGACAGTAAAGCCTTTTGACCGTGAGAGGGCAGGGGGGATAACATCATGGCTAAACTCAATCTTGTGCTCACCCGATGCCCACCCCTGCCAAATGCCCACTTTCCAGTAGATGCCACTGGATTATTTTTTCCCTGTCCTACCCCAAGGATGCCTTGGCCAATTACAGTCGTCCACTTGCAGTCCAGGCTGTGATCAGCTAAGTCAGCATAGACTCTGTCCCTCTGTATGAAAAAATAAATCGTACAGTAATATGTCACTTGTTGAGAATTGTAACAGCAGCCAGTGCAAACATACAAACTGACAGGTGCTCACAGCAAAGCACACAACTGATTTTTCCCCACTGATGTAATTATATTTGAAGATATGACACTGTGGTTTGCAAATCAAATACTTTAGGAAAAAGACAGACTTAAACATTCGCCTGCAGCAAGCAGCAATTGATCAAACTACCAAGGTCAAGATTGAAGCTTTTCCTTCCCAGAAAAGACATTCAATACTTTATTTTTGTTTTTAAAAAATGACCATCGTTTGTACTGGAATTTTTAAAAAAAATTTCTTCATTTTGTTTTTCAAAGTCAAAGACAAATAAATCCTGAATAATTACTTTGCAAAGAGATTTAATTTATATATCTTGACAGGCGTAAGTTGAAGAAAGAATCACATTTTAAAAAAACGCACTGTGAAAAATGGCAAGCAAATAAACATCACCTATAATGTGTGCAAAACCTCAGGAAGTAGGGTTGGTGCACTTGAGAGCACATCTCATTCTCAGAATGGTCTGGCCAGGAAGTGAAAGTGGTTTAAATGATATGAGAACAATCTGTGGCTCAGAGCTTCTTGCTGCAGGTTTATCTCTCTCTCTCTCTCTCTCTCTCTCATTCATTTGATATCAGTCTTTGACCTTTTAAGGAATGAAATGGATGTTTCTTCAGGAATTGGTACGGTCGGGGGCGGGGGGGCACATTTGCATAATTCAATGGCCATTTCCACAACTAGAAGGGTGCCGTTGTTTGGGGAAAAGGGGCAATTGCAACATTTCAAATGTATGTGTTCAGTGGTGGCCCCTTTCTGTCCACTCGCTGCCTTTATGTTGACCAGTGCTGAAGTAAGAGAAGCAAAACAACATCAAATGCCAAGTTTTATGGCGAGACCCAAGATAAAGTCCTTTCCTTACGAAAATGGGTTTGGTCTGACAATAGTCGGGATGACATTTCAAATATCAACTTATCAACCAAAAAAAAGCTTTAATGAAATGGATCTACAATTTGTTTATAGCAGTGTGGCCAATAGAAATTGCTGACTAGCCACAGGTGTGGCTGCGGCGACACCATTTTAGCCACCTGCACTAATTTTATTGGAAAATGCTTTACACGCACAATACTTCATGTGTGTGTATCTACTACCATTCAGTACTCGAGGAAGTAAAGAATTCACAATGATCAATAAACACTTGCACACTGTGCTTCTCGCCTTACCATTTTACCAACAGACGTGCAAAAAGGTTACCGTTCACATGCATACGCTGTGCAAATACGGGTATTGAGATTCATTGCCCAACGGTGGAGTTAATCATTTTTTATTTACTAATTAGAAATGCAATTTGCCACATCTAGATTGGACAACACTGGTTTATGCATAAAAACAGAGAGGGGGCCTAATGGAACCTTTGAGCTGATAGGAAGGAGGATTTGTGACTGCAATAGTTGACATGCTTTGGACAAATGTCACACACTTTATTGGAGTAAATCCAGCTACTTTTTATCTACTATAACTACACAGTGGAATTCTGATGAGAGGTCCCACCCAAAACCTAGCTCCCTTTTTCAGATGCTGGCAAACCAAACAGATGGGGCTCAATTTTCAAAGTAAAAAAACGGGTGGGTTGGGGCCGGGGAGGCATTGAAAATTGCCACCATCTCAGACCCGCCCCCCAACCCGCCTCCAACCAGCCCATTTCCGGTTTTCATGGCGGCGGGATGAGGGGTGGGCAATCAACCCGCTCCCAGGAGGCGGGTCAGGCCTTAAAACCTTTAAAGGAGACTTCATGCCTCCATTTTTAATTAATTCCCCATTTCAACCCCGGGGGGGCTGGGATTCCCGGGCCTTCTGTTTTACGCCTCGTGAAAAGAGGCGAGAAGGCCCGAGACTAACAGGTAGGTGCCTAGAAAGGCACAGCTTGAGGGCCTGGAGGAACAGGAGTCCTTCCCCCAGGCCCAACAAGCCTACCTGCACCGATGCCACCCCCCCGAATCGCGGACCCCCCCCGATCACGGACCTACAACCCCGACCCCCCAACCCCGATCCGCCCCCTCCAACCGCGACCCTGATCCTCCGACCCCCGACCTCGAACATCTGACCCCGATCCACCGACCCCAATCCCCTGACCCCAACCCCGGTCATCCGACCCCGATCCCCCGACCCCGATCCTCCTACCCTCTACCCTCCGCCTCAACAATCGCGGACCCCCGTGATAACCCCCAATCCCGCCCCCCCATGACTGATCCGCCCCATCCCATCCCCCATGACTCGGGACCCCTGTGCTCACCTATGCCCACCCATGCCCCATGCATAACCATGCCCCTTGCATAACCATGCCCCTTGCCCACCCGTGCCCCTTGCCCACATGTGCCCCTTGCCCACATGTGCCCCTTGCCCACCTGTGCCCCTTGCCCACCCATGCCCTATGCATACCCATGCCCCTTGCCCACCCATGCCCTATGCATACCCATGCCCCTTGCCCACCCATGCCCCGTGCATAACCATGCCCCTTGCCCACCCATGCCCCTTGCCCACCCGTGCCCCTTGCCCACCCGTGCCCCTTGCCCACCCATGCCCCGTGCATAACTGTGCCCCTTGCCCACCCATGCCCTATGCATAACCATGCCCCTTGCCCACCCATGCCCCTTGCCCACCCATGCCCCTTGCCCACATGTGCCCTTTGCCCACCCGTGCCCCTTGCCCACCCATGCCCCTTGCCCACCCATGCCTCCGTGTCCACCCATGCCCCCCCCATTCCCCCCCATCCAGACAAGCAAAGACTTACCTGCAGACGTTCTCTCCCTGGCTGGTCTCCTGTCCTGTCAATCAGCCGGTCAGTTGGATGGGAAACCGACAAAAAAAAAGTAGAAGACGTCCTTACGTCAAAATAGTAAGGACATCCGGGAAACCCGTACTAATGGGTATTGACCCCCCCCACCCCGTTCCCTTACCGGCTCCATTTGAAAATTGATCCCATGCTGTCAGCTATGGCTCAGTAACAGCAGACCCACCTTTGAGTCAGAAGGTTGTGGTTTCAAGCCCCACTGCAGTGACTTGAGCACAAAATCTAGGCTGACACTTTAGTGCAGTACTGAGGGAGTGATGCACTGTCAGATGTGCTGCCTTTTGGATGAGACATTAATCCGAGGCCCTGTCTGCCCTCTCAGGTGGACGTAATAGTGGCACAATTTCAAAGAAGAGCAGGGATATTCTCAGTGCCCTGGCCAATATTTAACCCTCAACCAACATCACTAAACAATAGATTACCTGGTAATTATCTCATTGCTGTTAGTGGGACCTTGCTGAGGGCAAATTGGCTGCGATGTTTCCTGCATTACAAAGTGACTACACTTCAAAAGTACTTCATTGGCCGTAAAGTGCTTTAGGACATCCTGAGGTCATGAAAGGTGCCATATAAATAAATGCAAGTTCCTTTCTTTAGACCTGCTGTACGTAGCCACCATTTTAGTTTTTATTTCAGCTTTCCAACCTTCACATTCTTTCTTTTTATCTCATTTAATCATTACGGTTTTCTTCCCAATACTCTGAAGGAAAATGATGTATATTTTAACTCTTAGCGTGCTGTGTCCAAGCTGTGTGAGCATGGAGAGCAGCTGATAATGAATGTATTCATTGGGCAGAAGCCCCTTTCTGCTTCACGGGGGGAGAAACAATCAAAGATTGACCCTGGTGAGCCTACAGTGCTACCAGATCAATATTGAGGTCTTTAGGATTTGATTGGCTGAAAATCTGTTTTTATTGGAGCTGGTTGTTGTCCAACCCAAATGGCCATTTTGTTCAGAGCTGTCCCTTCCTCCAAAATGGCCGCTGAGGCCAGGAGACCGAAGAACAAAGGTAAATTAAAATACTTAAACTTAGAAAAATTTGAAACAAAAAAGGATCAAAATAGGATAAAAAAGATCATTGATATTACAGTCTACTCTTAATACAAACTCACTTAATTTGGATTATCTGATGATTTGAAATTTTCGTGCACTCAGCAGCAACCTAAGATCCTTCCCCATTCAATTTAATGGACAGGAAAGTCACGGTGAAGAATTCAGGCATAAGTTGGCAATTCGCTGGTGTTATAAACGCTGCCCAATTCGAATTACTGGTTAAACGACTGACTTATTGGGAGTTGACTGTAATTTATAAAAGGAGCAAAACAAAAGTTAAAATGATAAAGAAAAGGGCAGAGAAAGAAAAGAGAGCGACAGCAAAAAGAAAGTGACAGGCTGAATCATTTAAATTTGTGTTTTTAGTGCTTCATTTAATATTTTGGCATTAATACAGAAATGTTAGTCCATTGTGCCTGTTCTGGTGCTAGCTCGCTAACTGAAGTTGTTCACTCCAGTTTCATATCCCTGCCCTTTCCCCTTCTGCCTCTAATTATTTTTTTCCTTCCAAGTGTTTATCTAATTAATTTTAAATGTTGAGATTGATTCGGCTTCAATAGTCACTGTGGTAATGCATTCCATATTCCAGTAACCCTTTGTGTGACAACATTTCTACTATCCTCCCCTTTATGCCTTTCATATTGCAGTAATAGAGCTACTCCTGATTTGTGAGCAATTTTATTATTGTATTCTAAGTGTCTTTTAGGCAGCACAAGATGTGCTAGCTGAAAACTCATAAAACTGGCCAGCCCGGAGAGACAGGAGTTTCCTTTGTCGTGTTGGCAGTCTACAGGTTGAAGATAGTTTAGATGTATGACATTCTTGACTTTGTCTGCGAGGCATTGCTACCCATGGAATGTACCCCAACATTGAAAATCGGGAGAGATGCAGAACAATCAGCCAATCCGATGTCACACTATCGCCAAAAGTTAAAATTACCTCCGCCGTGTGCAACATGATCAAATGCATGAATTACCTGCAGATCTTTACCAAAATACAGTATATCCTAAGGCAGTCTCAATTTGAACAAAAAGGCTTGTATGAATAAAATATAATAATATACCTCAGAATATGATTGTAAATAAATTCAATTTTGCAATAAATATTACATTTGCTTCATAAGGACTGACTGCAAAGTTTATTCGATGAGAGAGTGAAAGGGTTAACATTCACAACCCAGCCTGAAAGTCCAGAATGTTCTTTACTACATAGTTAGATACCAGCACTAGGGGGTGCAAAGGATCGTCATTTTTCTAAACGATTGAGCACAAGTCACAGCATTCAGCTCCTATTGTCTTCAGCAGATTAGTTTTTCACCAGAAACTAGTTAAATGGGACTTTTTTTTAAAATCCATAAATCAATTTTATGCGACTGGAGGCAGATTCAATCATGGCCTTCAAAAGGAAACTGGATAAGTACTTGAAAGGAAAAAGTTTGCAGGGCTACGGAGAAAGGGTGGGGGAGTGGGACTAGCTGGGTTGCTCTTGCATAGAGCTGGCGCGGACTCGATGGGCTGAATGGCCTCCCTCCATGCTGTAACTTTTCTATATGATTCTATTCTATGGATGGTGAAATGAGTCCTTTCCCATTCACCCTGGGTTTGGATGGGATAAAAGTCTAATTTCTGTGATGACTGTAAGAGTCCAGTGTGAAATGAATGGCTATTGAGGCTGGGGGTCAATTGAAAATTTCAAAACTGAGACTGATAGATTTTTGTTAGGCAAGGGTATTAAGAGCTGTGGAACCAAGGCGGGTAGATGGAGTTAAGATACAGATCAGCCATGATCTATTTGAATGGCAGAACAGGCTCCAGCAGCTGAATGGCCTACTACTGTTCCTATATTCCTATGAATTTGGTTTGGTGTCAACCCAGTTCCTAGCAGCTAAAGACCACAGCAAAAATTGCGGACAGTTTAACACAAACTGGTACTAAATTGGATTGCCCAGGCAGAGGGCCGCCAAGGTTGACGGGTGAGGGAAATGGAAACTTCATATCGATGCAGTAAGCACTGTTTTCGTTACAGTTGAGTCACTGTGTATGAAGCTATTCTCGACATCTAACTCATGTTATTTGACCTGGGAATGCTTGATGCTAACACTGGATGCAAAGAATAGAAAAGTACAACTCAATGCTGATATTCCTAATTTTCAGAATCTGCTCCCTGCCTCCCAAAATAGTTTAAATAAAACTTTGCTGACCACGTTACTTAATTATGCCAATTTTGCCTTTGAAGTGCATTAATATGTACCATAAAGAAACAAAATAGAATTCAAAATATTGTCAAAATTGATAAAAATGAAAGGTGACTGTTAAATTTAAAAAAACTATCAATGCCTTGAAGTCATGCTGTGTGATAACAGTAGACCAACGCTTGACATCTTTGTATCAAATTATTTTGTCTGCCACTTTAGCAGAGGCACAATCCCGTTTAAAGTAAATGGGCATTGATTCTGTTAAAACCACGGACAAAGGAATTTAATTTGAATGCGTTAAGCATTTGTACACTGTTATCACATGTGATTTCAAGGCCTAAGTGATTCCACGTACAACAATGGGAATTGATGCTAACTGCTCAATAATATTGGAGCAGAAGCTTGTGCTGAGGCTGATGGCCTGATGTAAATCTGTAAATATCGGGAAGAGTGGGGAATTTCCCAGCGATTTTTTTTTGTAGCAGATTTGGTATCCGAAGTTGCCATTCTCAGCTGTGTCATTATGGGAAGGTTCGGTATAAAACTGATACAGGAGTTGGACCCAGAAGGGTGAGGGCTGAATACTTACACTGGAGGGTGATATTGGCTGGTGTGGAGTGTCTTGCATAAATTTAAAGGAGGATTATAAGCATTGCCAGGAAACCGAGCCAGAGAAGTGGCACAACCTATTGGCTGCAGGAGTCACCAGCTTTCATCCCTTTTAGAATGAAACCTCACTTATTTGGTTTAAAAATGTGACCAGTTTTGTTGCGTCTCGCTCTCAAAAATAAGCAGCTCCCTGGGGTTGGTTCTCCCGATCAGACCCTTTGGTCTGGAAACTAAGGGCTGCAGTTCCTGATTTTTGGCATCTGTCATGTGTTTGAGATCAGTTTCCCTCGTAACAGGATCTTGACAGCAATGAGGGGGAGAGAAAATCAGAAGGCTGCAGTCACAAACCTCCCACTGCACAGTCCTAGTGCCACATTGGTGGAGATCTGGGGAACGGCTGCCCCTCCATCTTCTCGGTAGGAGGTGACCTGGGGGACAACTACTTTAGGTAAATTAAAGCTATTTATTCAACAGCTCAATGCCTAACAGCGCCTGAGTACAGCTGAGATCTGCGGCCACTATGGGGCAGACCAGCTCCAGTGACTTGAGCAATCATCCTTTCAGCTGCTTTTAGATGGGAAGGAGTTATGAGAAATTTCCTTTGAAGGATGATTTACCCCACGCCCAATTACTCAGATTAAAAGAACGTCACGTAAAAAAGTCACATGATCCATGTATCAATTATTGTAGGATCAGGAAGAGCGTGAATAAGTCCGAGGCATATGCAACAAGACAAAAAAAAGTAAGGTGAGTTTGAGTGTGCAAACGGTTATACCATGAAAATCAACTGTTCTTTTTGTGGGTCAACTTGAGAAAAAAACACTCGGGCCTTTTTCTAGATGTTAAATCAGAAGTATGCAGAGCAATCGGAGGTGGCTTAAGTCTTTAATGTCAATTCCTTAGAATTTTACTGATGAGACACTTTCTTTTTGGAGGTGGTCATGCAGACAGCAGGGATTTTCCCAAGGGAAGCTAACATGGGGAGTTAAAGGTTAGAAAAGTTACGAAACAGTAACTCTACACTGTAAAGTACAGCGTGCGTAGGCACCAACCAAAAGGCCTACACAAATTAATTTGTGAGAACCCCCTTTAAGGCTAATGTGGGTGGCCTAGGACTTGAACAAATGAGAGTGTTCTTAGAATTCTCTTGGTGTCCCGTGTAGGTAACCTTTACAGCCCACTGGTGACTATGGGTCTCGAAACAGCAGTTTTAAAAATATATACTTTCAAAATGACTCAAAATCTGTAGACTGTCAAAAATCTTTGAACCAAAACACTTTCTCCATGAAAGCTGAGAGTTTCTTTGAGGTTTTCAATTGATGGGATGTTGTATAATTGTTTCCTAAAACACTAAAAAAAATATAGTTTTCTGAGAAAATAATAGTTCTATGTGTCTACTCCTTTGGTCTAGTTCCACCGGAGCATAGAGTTTAAAATAAAAACAGAAAATGCTGGAAATTGTCAGCAAGTCAAACAGCATCTGTGGAGAAAGAAACAGACTTAACGTTTTAGGCCGATGACCGAATTGACGAGAGGCCATCGGCCTGAAACATTAACTCTGTTTCTCTCTCCACAGATGCTGCCTGACTTGCTGAGTATTTCCAAATTTTCTGTTTTTATATCAGATTTCCAGCATCCGCAGTATTTTGCTTTTGATATAAATGCCAGCGACAACATACGCTCCTGTGAAAAAATATATTTTCCACCACGCAATCTTTGAACTTTTATGATCCGATCTAGTGTTTATTTGTGCCCTGGCCAGCATGTTTCTGCTCCTTCAAAATCATCTCTCTCTTCATCCAAAACCATCAACTACTTCTCCAGGCGACTTTTTAACAATTAACCAAATGCCGTGTGATAGCACATGAAAATTGTCACAATGACTCAATGTTGTTCACCTCTGATTTCTACCAAGACCCATTTTATATCGATCGAGTTCCAAGTTATCTCGGTTGTCTAATCTTTACTTGCTCAGAGGCTTCTGATAGGCCCATTATTCTCACAAGCAGTCACTTTTGATTGCTTCAGCCATATAGCAGGACAAGGGAAGCTTGAAAGCTGAGTTCTCATGTTTAGGATAGAGCTGCTTTTGATTCAGAACCAAATGCAACAACCTGAGTTCCAAATAGGCTGGGAGCTAAATTCAGCCTGGCAACATTGGGGACTCCACAATTGGTCTCAGTGCCCCTAGGTTAGGGAATGGAAAACAATTTGCCAGGGTCCCCACTCCTGAGCACGAGCCAGTGACTTGAGCTGGAAAGAACACCTATGTAAATTTTAGGTTAGGATCTAACCTGCACTGCGCAGGCTCCAACTGGTTCCTACCAAAAATGGTAATCAGGTTCCTACTTACATCACAGGACCCCCATTCAAGGGATATGGGAATCAGGCAGGAAAGTGGAGTTGAGGTCCTGCTCCTTATTTCTTATGTTCTTATGACCCCACTTTCCATATTTTTTTTTTATTCGTTCATGGGACGAGGGCGTCGCTGGTGAGGCTGGCATTTATTGCCTATCCCTAATTGCCCTTGAGAAGTTGGTGGTGAGCCGCCTTCTTGAACCGCTGCAGTCCGTGTGGTGACGGTTCCGTCCGGTTTTATTCTTATTATGACTTTTCGTAGTGAGATTTTACAACTGAGTGGCTTGCTAGGCCATTTCAGAGGGCAATTAAGAATCAACCACATTGCTGTGGGTCTGGACTCACATATAGGCCAGACCGGGTAAGGACGGCAGGTTTCCTTCCCTAAAGGACATTAGTGAACCAGATGGGTTTTTACGACAATCCGGTAGTTTCATGGCCACCATTACTGATACTAGTATTTTAATTCCAGATTTTTATTGAATTTAAATTCGCCAGCTGCCATGGCAGGATTTGAACTCATGACTCTGGATTTTAGTCCAGGCCTCTGGATTACTAGTCCAGTACTGGAAAGGGGCTTAAAAGGGGCTTATTGCCTAAATCAGGCAGGCACTTTGGACACCCGGCAATAGGGCCCTTTTAAAATGGCACCGGCTGCATCGCTGGTGTTAACAGGGCAGTAAGGCCACAAACCCCATTTTGAGGCCGTTACCGGCCTGTTAACAACAGGCGAAGGCAGTGAAAATCGACCCCCATCAAGTTTGGCTGCGATGGTGAAAATAGTCTGCTGATATTCACTGTCAAGGCTCACACATGCAGAGTGGCCATTTGGATGAAGTATTGCAAGGTTGTCAACAGATGTGGAACTGTGGGGTAAACTTTCCAATTTAGTGCAGCGGAAGTGCATATCGGGAACTCAAGCCCAGAGGTCAGTGGGCCTCGTTCACAGTGCACATGATTTTCTGTCCATTTCAGTGTCTGAATCGCTGATATATTCTCCTGTATCGGCACCGCTGACTCGTTAAATTTACTCCTTGATTCCAACACGAGTCACTTCCTTGAGGAGTGGAAGGGTTAAGAAAAGAAATCGACAATGATTGGCTACCATCTTTCTTTTCCTACTATCGACACATTCCACCTCGGTCAGGTTGAGGATTCAGAACCTTTCTCTATCCAGTAGCCTTCGAATTATCTTCCAAAAAAAACCATAAAAAGCAAACCCAGTCTGGCTGGAGAATGGAACATCAGCAACTTTCTCGAACAACAGCGGCAGGAACAATATTCTGGAACTCAATTTTAGATTCAGAGAAGAGTTGCTTTGCACTGTGTAACAACTGCAGGAAGAACTTTCCTTTCAGAAATGAGATATTATTGAGGTGAAGTGTCAATTAGATGTGTTGTAAACAATTTTACAACACCAAGTTATAGTCCAGCAATTTTATTTTAAATTCACAAGCTTTCGGAGATTTTCTCCTTTCTCCTTTCTCCTTTCTCCTTCCTCAGACAAAGAACTCCCATTGGGGCAGGCCAGTCGAGGGACTTTAAACATGATGCACATTTTATGTTGAAAAGTATGAAGCATTAATAATACAAAGCCAAACGGCTGCAGAGAAAGGCAAAAGTTGTCCCCCACCTTCAGGTGTGAACTCTCACCTTCTCAGCCTAACAAGAGCTGAGGTGAAAGTTTGGGAAAATGATGTGGACATTGATGTAGCAAGGGAAGTATACTCTGACTGTCCGAAAAGTTTAAAGCCCAAATTATTTCACTGATTAATGTAAAGCATAAAGAAATCTCAGGGGGTGGGGAGGAGATTTTCACTGGCCGTTATTTGTGGTGGGATCATACATGCATGTGTAAAGAACACCTTTATGATTTCGCTACTAAGAGCTGAGAGTGGAAATTTATTCCCTCTCTCAATTACTTAGACCTTCAGTCAGTCAGTAATTGCACCACTTGGTGTGTTACTCAGCCACAGTAACCAGAACATCCCAGGCCAGTGCTGCTTAAGGTGATCTCAGTTAAGCGATATAATTGGTCTCAGCGCACTGGGATAATTGAAGGAAAAGTCAGGCAGATCCTGTGTCTGATTGCCATCCAGTGTTCCATTGTTGGAAACGTGTGCATGGATGTTGATTGAAGACAGGATGAGTTCAGCTGTGAGGGCCCCCATAGGAAAAAGAAGCCTGCCAATATGCTTACTGGGCTCACACACAAAGAACTCCCATTGGGGCAGGCCAGTCGAGGGACTTTAAACATGATGCACATTTTATGTTGAAAAGTATGAAGCATTAATAATACAAAGCCAAACGGCTGCAGAGAAAGGCAAAAGTTGTCCCCCACCTTCAGGTGTGAACTCTCACCTTCTCAGCCTAACAAGAGCTGAGGTGAAAGTTTGGGAAAATGATCTGTTTTTTCATGTATCACTTTCGTGTTTCGTTATAAGTGTGTCTTTTGATCCAATCTCTGAGAATGTGAGGTGTGACCTTAGCATTCACCCCGTTGACTGCTCATGGAGGAGAAAGTGACAATTCACAAGGCCAAAGACTGGGGAATTTTGCAGTCCCTCTGAGGCAGTTGGTGTCATGACAAAGTATGGCTAAGAGGAAGACAGCAATCAATAAGATATCTAGATCTACACAGAAAAGGTTTATCGTTAGACTAGCTCCCGATTGTTTTTATTTTTTCTAAGGACACTTCAAGTTCACAACTATTGCTCATCCCGAGTTGCCCCGAGAAGGTGCACGGCATCCTATAGCAATTGCTTTCACAACTGAGTGGTTTGCTAGTGTGAGACTGGACCGAGTAATGTCAGCAGGTTCCTTTTCCTAAAGGACATCAATGAACCAGTTGGGTTTTTAACAACAAAAACACAGCTTTCATGGCAAATAAATCAACAATAGTGTCTTCATCTGTTAAATGTTAAGGGATCGACTACTTGTCCTGCATTGTGCTCTCCTGCTACGCGCAAAATTTGCTTTTAAACGTATGAGCAATGGGGATTGAGGCATGAGGGTAACTTTTTCAAACATAGATTAATGACTAGGAGATCGGCAGCTTCTTGAATTGGACAAATCCAATTCTCTGATGCACAGTCCATTGGGTCAGACTCCTTGCCGGTAATTGGGGGTTTGTAGATTAGGATGGGGGAGGGCAGGGTAGGATACCCAGCACTGATGCAGCTATTTAAAGGGCAAAAAAAAATGTAATCATTGAAAATAATTTCTGACTTGAAAAATTTTAGCAGAGCCAAAGCAGAACACTCTAATTCATACACACAGCTGTAGTGCTGCTGCTCCAAGAAGTGGGAGAAAGAATGTAAGGAATCTTACAACACCAGGTAAAGTTCACCTGACGAAGGAGAAAGCCTCCGAAAGCTTGTGATTTTCAAATAAAACTGTTGGACTATAACCTGGTGTTGTAAGATTCCTTACATTTGTCAACCCCAAGTCCATCACCGGCATCTCCACATCATGGGAGAAAGAAGGTGGTCCTGCTCAGTGCTCCAGGACAGCCCACCCCTGCTCCCACCCCCAGGACCCCACTCCACAAGGCAGCAATCCAGTCCCTGGGAAGAGGCAAATTACGAGGATGCATTAATATCTAATTAGCATTAAGTTGCCAATTGGAATGAAGCTGTTGCACAGCTGCACGGCTGTAGGTAAAACCAGGTATGGAAAATTGCACATTGCACAGAATCAGTAGAGAGCAGACAAAATTGGAAAGTGCACAATTTCCCAGGGCCCACAAGCCCAAATAGCACCTGCTGCAAGGGGAATCAGCCCTTTAATATCTTACTTGCTAACATTTCTCTGTCGGAACAGTATTTTCACATATATCTTTAACAACCATTACTTTCCTTCATGCACTATGCTGCTTTTTTACAGCAATATAAATGCCTTTCCTTTGTCACTTTGCCTCTGCTCTCCTTGCCTTGTTTTCTCTCTCTTCTATATCTATTATTTTTACATTATTTCTAACCAATATTCCATGTTCTAATTTTCATTTTTCTTTTTTTAAAGCTTGTTTTGTTTAAATAACAATGGTACCTGCTTTTCTGTTCCTCTACTGTCTTGCTGTTCTTTTTGATCTGTCGGTAAAATTTTCTCTCTGACTATGATACCCTTACAATTCTTTATAAGCAATCAGGAGAGTAAACATTAAGATTTGATTTGGTCATATCACTAGAACAACTAGGTCAAATGTTGATGTCTTTATTAAGCTTGGCAGTGTGCAGGCCAAAACTGATGGTGAGATAACTCACTGATGCCTGAGGTAGCTGGCCACTATCAAGTGAGTATTTTTTATCAGTGGCAGGGGAAGATTTAACCTCTGACACTCTTGTGCTGTTCCAACAGCTGTTACTGTACCACACTTTGCACGGGTTAACAGCAAGAACTCATTGTGGGGTAGATTTCGGTCTTGGCTCATTTCTGGGCCCAGAGTCGACCAGCTTGCGCCCAAACTGAGAGGCCTGAGGACTGATTGGATAAGATATTAAGGGGAACAGATAAGGTGGATAGAGAGAAACTATTTCCGCTGGTTGGGGATTTTAGGAGTAGGGGGCACAGTCTAAAAATTAGAGCCAGACCTTTCAGGAGCGAGATTAGAAAACATTTCTACACACAAAGGGTGATAGAAATTTGGAACTCTCTTCCGCAAACGGCAATTGATACTAGCTCAATTGCTAAATTTAAATCTGAGATAGATAGCTTTTTGGCAACCAAAGGTATTAAGGGATATGGGCCAAAGGCAGGTATATGGAGTTAGATCACGGATCAGCCATGATCTTATTAAATGGCGGAGCAGGCACGAGGGGCTGAATGGCCTACTCCTCTTCCTATATTCCTATGTTCCTATGATGGAAATTGGTCCATGGGCCTCATCGGCATACTTGGCACGAACAGTCGGTTACTGGTCCCGCCTCCACGGGCATCTCAGCTGAGCAATGAGGTCAATGTCAGGCGCCAGCCTCACCAGCAACGGCCCTCAGGTAAGTCCAGATAGCACCTGCTGGATAGGGGGATTGGACCATTCTGGGGGGGTGGGGTGGGGTGGTGGGGGGGAAGGGGGGGTGATCACGACTCCTGTGGAGTTGGAGGAGCAACTATGGAGTTGGAAGATTTCCTCTGTGCAGTAAGTGTGGCAAAATCAATTTCACTACACCTAGCACGCAGAAGAAACATTCCCCAACGTACCAAACCCTAACCCTCCTTACTACACCAGTGTAACATTTCCAATTCCTACAGCAGTTATCCTTGTGATCTTTTTGTGTTTATTAGTTCTAAATTCTTCCAATTAGTTCTAACATTAGGCACAGTTTTGAGCTGTGAGCCTGAGGCCACGAGGGATTGGGTTGGGACTGGCCAAACTCATTTCACATAAGAATCGTACAAACAGCAGAGGGAAGCGAGCTTAATTCCACCAGACCAAGTTGGATTCAAGCCAAGTTCCAAGGACAAAGAAGGACAGTCTGCTAACCCACTTGGCCAGCCATTCCTTAGGGATTCAATGAAACAGCCAACATCTTCATGTCAGAATGTTCAGAAAATCTACTTTTATTTGTTCATAAACATTTTTTTTTATTCGTTCATGGGATTTGGATGTCACCGAGGAAGCCGGCATTTATTGCCCATCCCTAATTGCCCTTGAGAAGGTGGTGGTGAGCCGCCTTCTTGAACCGCTGCAGTCCGTGTGGTGAAGGTTCTCCCACAGTGCTGTTCGGAAGGGAGTTCCAGGATTTTGACCCAGCGATGATGAAGGAATGGCGATATATTTCCAAGTCGGGATGGTGTGTGACTTGGAGGGGAATGTGCAGGTGGTGTTGTTCCCATGTGCCTGCTGCTCTTGTCCGTCTAGGTGGTAGAGGTCGCGGGTTTGACACAATGATCACTTGTATATGATTGTGATTTTAAAATAACATACAGTTCTTCTGGCTGTCTTTTCTTGAAAACAATAAAGATTTACCAAACACCTCTTTCTGAAGACAGTGCCTCATTGACACTCACCATGAGGATCTGAAGACAATGGGATAATTATCACCTTCACTATCTGTGCGATAATCACTGGGATAAAAATCGGGCACATTTTACATAGAGCGGGCGATCCACTCTCCAAATTACCCATGCAGGCCATGAAAGGGAAAATTACTCTCACTGTATAATTGTTTTACCTTCTGCAGTTGTATTGTGGAAGGGTATTATTTTAAAGTGGTAATAACAAATATATTAGTGGACGTTGCACTCCATACAACTGTTCTTAGCGATTACTTGGCACAAAGCAAGAAATCTCCAACACGCACATACATTAAAAGAAATCAAGAACAGCACATGTATCAGAACAATCCAGAAACTGAGTGGGTGGACTTGTAGCATAATCTTTCCATTTTGCATTTTTAATTGGAAATTTTATTTTGTTACCAACAATGAGGGAAAAGTGGATGGAATGTAAAAATTATGGAAAGCAATGCCTTACTTCACAACTCTTCCAAAATTATATTACATTTTTATAAGGTTAAAAAAATTGTAATTTACTTCATTGCTAACTTACAATCCAAAAAATATTTATAATTGATCGAAGAAGGATTATGCTAGTGAGCCAAAGGGGTTTTTCCTTTCCTAAATATTCTTATGTCCTTTGGTTGGCTATGTAGTACAGATGTAACTCCAAGTTAAGGTTTATAACTTGAGATGGATTCAATGGAAAGAGTTCCCAAGCTATTTTCTTAAGCCTGCCATCTCAGTCCTGTTCAATGGCCACTAGAGGGTTCTAAGGAGGTTTGACTATCTTTGAACTACATGGAGTAGGGTGTCCAACATAGCTAGTAGATTGACTATAGATTCAACCTGCTTGACAAGAAGATATTATCATGTAAGCTTTAACAGCTGCTGTATGGAAGACTGCACTACATCAACAATGTATTCTATACTTTGAATCCTGGCACAACGTCTGCTGGCTTTGTGTGGGAGAAAATTTGTGACACAATTGCAGTGGCATATTAGATAATCCCAACCATTTGTGAGATGTCCCAGTAGAAGATCCTGGAACAGAGGTGTCTCTCTCCCTGCATTGCTTCCTGGCTTTGTTATGATTGTGGATCTCCAATGCTGGCAGGAACCCCATCCCTTACTCTTATTTACAATCGTTGAGACAACTTTCTCCACTTTATTAGGCACAATGGTGGGTAGGGATGTTAGCAAATGATACATCAAGGAACCAAGAGCATTGTACTATGCAACATCTGACATAGACTTTTTAAAGACCAAAGCATAGGATCTAGAGTTCAGATGCAAGGCAGAAATGAACACTATATACATTTAATATGCTACATAAAGTGATATGGCCACTGATATGGAGTTTGACTACATTATCGTTGTGATTTGTATAGTTTTTGACTTTTGTGCATTGGTCAGTTACCCATTCCGGCGGCGAAGAGACCCCTGTCATTTTGAGGCTCCAGCCTCATTTAAATTCGGTAAGAGTCCCAACGCAGCTCGCCAGTTTGAGCTCTGAAAATCAGGCTGGAGCTGCCGCCAGCGAGGTAAGTTGCGGTCGGTGTCATGTTTGGGGAGGGTGTGGGGGGTTCTCAGGGTGGCAGCGGCCCAATTTATTTTGAGGCTGTTACGGCCCAGACTCCATTTTGAGGCCGTTACCGCCCCGTTAATGCCAGGCGAGGCCACTCAAAATCCACCCCAGTGTGTAACATATAAATACAGTGTTAGCTATTACATTCCAAGAAGTCTGTGATTTGTGTGTCCGTCTCACTCGTAAAGTTACACTTCTGTGCCATTTTTCATTTTGCTGCAGTCAATCCTTTTCTTGCGTGGCACAGCTACAATCTTTTGCCTAAGTTTCCAAACTTTTATTATAGGTCACTTTTTAAAAATTATGCCTGGGTATATTACGGTTTCATACCATATTACTCACTTTCTTTGGAAATGATGAAACATCAAACATAATCAAGAGCTTTTATAAGCTAAAGGAACTAAAATATTTATTTGCAATTCAGTGGAACCATAAAGCACAGAAGAATTTGGCAACTACTATCAAGTACAAATGTAAAATGCAAATATAGAAAGAAGTATTCTTAATATTTTATCACACATCTCATAGCAGGTTACATTCAATGAATTACTTTGTAGAGCAGTGTAGGCACTGCAGCAGGCAAATGCAAATACAGCAGCCATTTTTAGTACTGCCAAATTCAACAAACAACTATGAGATAAATGACAATTAATGTTTGTTTTGTTGATGATGTTTGAAGGAGGGATGTTAGTCTGGCCATCAGGCGAATGCCCAGCTCTTCTTTAAATAGCATCGTGGGATATTTAACATTCATCTGAACAGGCCAAAAAGGCCTTAGTTTAACATTTCATTCAAAGGGCAGGACCTCCAGCAATGTAGAATTCCCTTAGTACTGGATTGTAATGTCATCCTAGATTATGCATCTAGATCCTGGTGTGGGGCTTAAACCTACAGCATGGTGATTTAGACATAAGTTTGCTATTAACTGAGCCAAAAGTCAGAAATCTCAGGTCAGAAAACAGTCTTCTTGAATCTGACTATTTATTCCAGTGTAAATCAAATCTATTGTAATCTTGTGTCGTTCTCTAATTTTACAATATTTGGGATTATGAAAGAGCAGCAAATCAGTGTCAGGTTATATGGCAGATAATGTGTGAATTTTAAATGCTTAAAGGGAAGTCTAACACTCAGTGGGTTTATGTCAATGTACAATGATTGAATTTATATTACAATGTAGTATAAACCTAGACATAGAAGCAAATTATATATTAACAATGAACTCGGTTCCTGCTCAGCTCGTTCAGTTCACTCGTCACCAGAACCTGGCAATATATTGAGCTTTAGTCATTGGAGGATACACGAACCTTTGCATGTTAAACACCTGCAGATAACACAAAGAGTGAAAATCAGAAATAGGCTGGGAAGTGTTGGAGGGGGTTTCGGGAAGGGGCTAACTCAAGCAGATAGGGCTGCAACCAGAATTAGCAGATCGTGCAGTAAACCAGAAATCTTTCATGCCCACCCCGAATGGTTTAAAACATTCTAATGTCAGCCATTCTTCCTTTACCCGCTGCGTGATTACAGCGACTTTGCTACATCTGCCACCAATACCACCTCCTGGTAAACTCACTTTTCAATCTAAGCTACATTAACATCCATTCACTTCCACCCTTGTTAACTGACTGCCTCAAAAACCACTTCCATTGCTGATTATTACCTAATGCTAAATGGTGGTTTACTGCCAGTAAACAAGTCCTAACAATCAACGCTGCAGTAACACCTGTAGCTCCCTCTCCTACCACAACAAGCTTTACTCCAGCAGCGTTATTTTCCTCAAGGCTTTCCAGAGCCTTTGCCGACTGCTTCGGCTGAACTTACCATGTCAGCCCTGGCTCAGTTGGTAACACTCTTGCCTCTGCGTCAGAAGATTGTGGGTTCAAGTCCCACCTCAGAGACTTGAGCATAAAATCCAGGCTGATATTCCAGTGTAGAACTAAAGGAGTGCTGCACTGTCAGAGGTGCTGACTCTCAGATGAGATGTTAAATCAAGGCCCTGTCTGCCCTCTCATAAACATCCCATGGCACTATTTCGAGGAAGAGTAGGGGAGTTATTCTTGGTGTCCTGGCCAATATTTATCACTCTACCAACACCACTAAAAAACAGATTATCTGGTCATTATCATATTGTTGTTTTTGGGACCTTGCTGTGCGCAAATTAGCTGCCGCGTTTCCTACATTACAATAGGAACTACACTTCAAAAACCACAATTTTTACTGCCAGTTTAAATTAACATAATTACGCTGAGCAAGGTATGTTAGTCTCACACCAGTTTTAAAGAGACGGACATGCTTAGTTTGAAGTATAACTTCTTGTTATGTGGCTTCCATTGATTGTTGTTCAGGCTGCATTACTGATTGAATCATTAAGTGGACCACAGGGCAAATGCTTACCAATTGATTGTGTTTTACTCATCTTCAGTGAAAATCTTCAAACAAACTGAAACTCGATTCAAGCCTAGCAGGCTTTTAGTATGATGAAATGCGTGCCCCTAATTTTCCATTGTGTGCTGGCTGCTCGCAAGGCTTTGCTAGTGGCACAGGGCCTTGAAAACTTAACCCTAATAGACACTGCCGAAATGATCATTTGGGAAGACTAATGGAATTAATTCCACAGCCTCCGTATTGCTTATAACAACAACAACTTTCATTTATATAGCACCCCGAGGGTGGTGAACCTGTGGAATTCTCTACCACAGAAGACTGTGGTGGCCAAGTCACTGAATATATTTAAGAAGGAGCTAGATAGATTTCTAGACATAAAAGGCATCAAGGGGGATGGGGAGAGAGCGGGAATATGGTATTGAGATAGAGGATCAGCCATGATCGTATTGAATGGCGGAGCAGGCTCGAAGGGCCGAATGGCCTACTGCTGCTCCTATTTTCTATGTTTCTATGTCCCAGGGCACTTTATTTCACAATGTTTATGATAGCTTGAAAGAAAGACTTGCATTCATATAGCTCCTTTCATGACCTCAGGACATCCCAAAGCGCTTTACAACCAATGAAGTACTTCTTGAAGTCACTGTTGTAATGTAGGAAACGTGGCAGTCAATTTGCACACAGCAAGGCCCCAACAAACATCAACGTGATAATAGCCAGATCAATTGTTTTCAGGTGTTGGTTGAGGGATAAATATTGACCAGGGCACCGGGGAGAGCTGGAAAAGATAATGAACATAATATTGGGCAGTGATAGAAGCATTAAGAGGAAAAATCCGGTTGACTTTTCTTCTCTCTTACCGCCTTTTCTCCCCTAGTTGAAAGTAACACTCCTTCGAAGAACGAATTAATCAATGTTTTCCTATTCGGACTATCTGAGCACAGACTGGCCGGGTGAATGTTGCCCACTGGCATTGCATATTGAAAGATTGTGGACAGCCCACTGAAATGAATGGATGGAACGTCTGAGGTAGCATGCTCTCGATTTTCCAATAAGTACTGGGTGAAGGTCCCCACCACCAACTATCTGCTCATGTTGATTTGAGAAATAATGGTCCCTGCCTTCCAGCTGGACTGTATTAGTAATCTAGGGTTCCTGAAACTGATTAGTTGTTTGAGGCTCTGATAAAGTATGTTGCTCCTTCAAAATAATATTTTTCACATTAGGGGACACTCAGTGATCCTACACTTCCAGCAGGCAATCTCATTCCATTGGAATTATAGTTGGAGACACGGCTTCAAAACTGTGACACCCATTCCTTAACCCTCTGCTTCAGTTGAGCGAGACTCCCCACTGGGAGCTTGAGAGTGCTGAATTAACCTTATTGAGTGATGAATCAGTAACAGGGTGGTGTAAACTCAGAATTAGTACAGTCCCCATTGCTTATAGGGGGCGTGTTGGTGTTAACATGATTAGCCCACTATAAGTGTTGGACAGTGTATCGTCTTTTACAGGGTAAATGGAGGCCTGTGAGCAGTGAACCAGGTCGCACACACTTGCTCTCGCAAACGGGCACTGCTCCATGCCCGTTTGTTTACACTTCTTCTCTTCACAGAAAGTGAGATTCTCTCCAAAGTGGAGGCGCACTGCCTTGTGTTTGACCACATCCCTCCTGAACTGACCACTCTGTTCCAACATCCAGATCACTATCATCAGGGGAAACGCTGTCTCCTACGTCTACCAGCTGATGAGTGAACTCTACAACCCTGACAACCACCAAATATAGCTTACTAAAACCTACTAAGACACGGAAAAATAATCAAACACAGAGTGATCCCTGGAGGGATTTAAATACAAATACAATATGATGGCAAGGTGGGAAAAGTTCATTGAATTGACGGAATGGACGGCCCGCTTAATACGTTATAAGAGGCGCCTTTGTAATTGACTTCAGTGGAAGTGGCAAGTGGTTAGCGCCATTTGCCCAATGTAGGCAGCTACCCAGGATAAGCACGGACAGTGTAAGTGGTGGCGATTGTACATAAAAGTGTACTGGGAAGATTACAAAGAAAGTTTCCATGCAAAGGCTTATTAGGATATGGAATGCTATTGCAGCCAAATTAATCACAACATTTCAGGGGAATTAAATAAACATTTGAAGAAGGAGATATTGAAAGGTATGGAGAAAGATTAGGGAAATAGGATTAGAGTAGATAAAAAGATGAAAGAAAGATTTGCATTTATATAGCACTTTTCACGACCTCAGGATGTCCCAAAGCGCTTTACAGCCAATGAAGTACTTTTTGAAGTGTAGTCACTGTTGTAATGTAGGAAAGGTGGCAGTCAATGTGCGCACAGCAAGGTCCCACAAACAGCAATGTGATAATGACCAGATAATCTATTTTAGTAGTGTTTAGAAAGACTTGCATTTATATTGCAGCTTATCAAGTCTCTCAGAAATAATTCAAAGCACTTCACATACCACAAATTACTTTGAAGTGGAATGAATGTTGTCAGATAAGCAAATGTGGCAGCCATTTTGCATACGGTTAGATCCCATAAACAGCTATGAGAAGAAGGACCAGTTCATCTGTTTTCTGTTGAGAAACGAACGTTGGCCAGAGGACTAGCAGAACTCCCTGATCTTCTTCAAATAGCACCATGGGAATCTTTAACATCTACCTGAATCACCAGAACAGGTAAATAGGCCCTTAGTTTAATATCTCAGCTGAATAACAGCACCTCCAATAACCTGGCATTGGCAAAGAATCAACGGGCCTAATTGCCTCCCTCTGCACTGAAATTTCTAGGATTCTATAAAAGCTGGTTAGGAAACAATTGGTGTCGACTCAGGCTACTTGGATACAGTCCACACCTGGATCAGGAAGCCACTAAATCAAGACTATGTGCCTGCCAGTGTTATCATGAGCAGGGTCACTGGAAAATCCCCGTGAAAATAGTCATCCTCTGATCCACCAATTCACCTCTTACCACTGCTCAAGACCACTGTGTGACTGCTCCCTTTGGGCCTCCAATGTTGCTTCATACTGCAGACACAAATTCCAGGTCCAGCAAAAGTAGTGCGGGATCTGGAATTTGCCTGCCCACATTGTACAGCAGAGCTGAATACTTTTTTTCTAGCAAAACAGCAGCATCAGGTAGGAATCAGGAGTAGTAACAATGAGGGGTGAGTAGGGAGAATAGTCCAGTTTTCTAGGAGTAATTTATTGCATAAGAAAGAAAAAATTTCTCTGGTTGCGATATGTAGCAGCATCATCGTTTTGAATTTTTTGTTCTTAGGTTGCAGGCAATGCTGGTAAGGTCACATTTGCTGCCAGTCCCTATTGGTGGACCACCTTCTTGAGTAATTGTATTTGCGACTGAGTGAGCTGCTAGGCCTCTTCAGATGGAGTTAAGAGTCACATGGAGACCAGAGCCATGTAGGGGTGATAAATTCACTTCCTGAAGGACAGTAACGAACCAGTTGAGTTTTCTTTACAATAATTCCACAGCTTTTATGATCGTTTTTGTGGTGTTAGCCTACGAGTTGCCAGATTTAATTAATTCATAGAATCTTACATCACAGAAGGAGGCCATTCGGCCCACTGTGCCTGTGCCGGCTCTTTGAAAGAGCTATTCAATCAGTCCCACTCCCTAGCTCCTACCCCAGAGCCCCGCAATTTTTTTTCCCTTTTAAATATTTATCCAATTCCCTTTTGAAAGTTCCTATTGAATCTGCTTCCACCACCATTCCAGATTATTACAACTCGCAGCGCAAAAACATTTCTCGTATTCCTTTTGGTTCTTTTGTCACTTTTGTTCACTTTCACAACTTGCCATAATAAGGTACATACTCACAATGTTTGGGTTTCTAGCTCAGCAGTGTAATTACTACACTACCGTGTCACAATAAATACATTGATAAAGAACATTTTTAGGATTTTGCTAGAAATACTGACCAGAGAAAACCTTCCTGAACACATTTACAAGGTCCCCACATGTAGTGACAAGAGGAATTCCTTCCTAAAGGATTTTCTCAAGGATCTTATTAAAGTTTACGTTGCACTTGTATTTAATGTGATTCGCAGAAATAACAAGATGAGGAGACGGGATCAGCACTGAAAAATGTGATTCAGTTTTAAACAAGAGGTGTCATTTTCTAGGCAAATGTGGCTTGTGAAAGTTCCAAGAGTTACGGCGGAGACGCTTCATAACAAAAGTCCTCATCTCTTCAGAGGTGACGCAGCCACAGACTGTGATCATTTTGTCAAATGGTGATTTCACTCACAGCACAACAGTTTTCTTCAGAGACTGAAACGCAGCATTGGTTAGAACTTTGGAAAAAACGATTCAGAGTTCAGTTTCAAGAATTGTTTGTGTTACTGAGTATGAAATATCTGAAATGATGGAGGCAGACAGAGCTACTGACCCCAGAGAAAAGTTGCTTTTTTTTTTCTCTCCCCTTATTTTTTCCTTTGTGCAGCCCACTCACTAATATGGTAGAGATAACGCGCCGGTTGGTGGCGGTGGTGTCGATGTGCATTGCGTGTCAAAGTCCTTTATTATCAGGCATTGAGGCCGGCTCAGTGCTCAGCGTGCGTCACCCTGCGTAATACCACCCTGAAACACCTGAGACTCTGAGCGGCTGTGCACTTAGAATGTACTGAGCTTGTTAAGGCCTTGTTAAGTTATGTTAATAACCTCATGTCCTCAAATTGCTGGTTAGAGGCAGATATGGTGCACAGATTGGACATCACCAGGATTAGCTCCAGTGAATTCAGGAATAAGTCCGGCAAGCTATGGGTTAAATGTCTATTCACAGGGTGCTTCCAGCAAACAGTTTTAAAGGATGCATGATAGCAATAAGTAAACAGATGTATCTCCCTTTTTGGATTATATAGCAAATCAGTAGAAACCTTCACATAGCATCATATACAATGCATTAATAATAGCTCTCTAAGGGGACAGAGTTTGTGTGAATAGGCAGTCATTTTGCTTGTTTAAAGACGCTTTTGAAGACTGTCATGTTTTGGAATTTCTGACTATTTGACCCAGGAGGAATTTTGGGTAACTTCTATTAAGTCAAACTCAGCTCACAAAAGGTTAAATGCACAAAACACAGCTTCTGGGAAGGTGGAATACATTTAAGAAAAGTGCAAAGCATCATCTTCCTCAACATATTAAAGTAAAGCTTTAAAATCATTCATTACGTTAAGTTTCTGTCTGTATTATGTTTAACTGAAGTGAAATGAATCCCAAACTGCTAACCGATGACTTGGAAGTTGACCTGGATTCGGCAGGCTGAAAAAAAAAAGTGGATAAATGTGCAAGTACTTTTTGCAGCAAAACATAACTCACAGACTTCACACAGATCTGGCTTTCTCATGCAAACCACAAACACAACCAGAAACTGGGACAAGTGCAAGCTGCAATCCCCACCCACCCCACGTTGACATTCTTCCACATACTTTATGGCCGTTGGGGGCAGCCAGTGCCAGGTGTGCAGGAATGATAACGTCTGACAAGAAGTGGGTGACTGGAATGACTACCTGCAAAAGCGCAGTCGTGGTAAGGGTGAGTGGGTTTCCCCGACGAAGAGGGAGGGGGTTTGAAAGGGGTGGGGGGGAAGAAATAACAAAAAGAAAGTTCTGAGAAAATGATGGGTTAGTACCTGCATGGGAAAGGGTTAGTTTTATTTTTAATTTTACTGGAGGATGTGGTGGTGAAAAGGTTAGTAAGTAGGGACCTGTTGCGTGCTTGGACTGGAAGTGGGTAATGTACTCTGATTAGCAGAGTTTAAAAGCAATAAAGCTGCATCAGTTGGAAATATCAAAGAAAGAAAGAACGAAAGACCTGCATTTATATCGCGCTTTTCAAGGCCTAAGGACTTGCCAAACCACTTTACAGGAGATATTAGGACAGGTGACCAAAAGCTTGGTCAAAGAGGTAGGTTTTAGTGGAGCGTCTTAAAGGAGGAGAGGTAGTGAGGTGGAGGGGTTTAGGGAGGGAATTCCAGAGCTTAGGGTTTAAACAGCTGAAGGCACGGCCGCAAAAGGTGGGGCAAAAGAAATCAGCGATGCACAAAAGAGCAGAATTGGAGGGACACAGATCTCGCAGGGTTGTGGGGTTGAAGGAGGTTACAAAGATAGGGAGGGGCGAAGCCATGGAGGGACTTGAACACAAGGATGAGAATTTTAAATCGGAAGTGTTGCTGGACCGGGAGCCAATGTAGATCAGCGAGCACAGGGGTGATGGGTGAACGGGACTTGGTGTAAGTTCGGATACCGGCGGCCGAGTTTTAGATGAGCTCATGTCTCTGAAAGACTTTCATTAGCTCTTTTCTGAGAGACAGCCACTGACCTTATTTTAAATGGAGGGCCATTGGTCACTATCTCGTCTAGGCCAAGCAATTCTAGCTCCTTATTGAATCCCATGGGATTAAATGGGCAGTGGCTGCACGGATACGAAAATGGCTAAGGGACAGAAAGCAGAGAGTAGTGGTGAATGGTTGTTTTTCAGACTGGAGGGAAGTATACACCAGGGGTCGGTATTAAGACTACTGCTCCTTTTGATATATACTTATGACCTGAACTTAGATATACAGGGCATAATTTCAAAATTTGCAGATGTTACGAAACTTGGAAATGTAGTAAACAGTGAGGAGGATAGTAACAGACTTCAAGAGGACATAGAGAGACAGGTGAAATGGGCAGACACATAGCAGATGAAATTTTACGGGATCCTGGGCTTTATGAATAGAAGCATAGAGTACAAAAGCAAGCAAGATATGCTGAACCTTTATAAAACACTGGTTAGGTCCCAGCTGGAATATTGTGGCCTAATCTGTGCACAACACTTTAGAATGGATGTCCAGGCCTTAGAGAGGGAGCAGAGGAGATTTACTAGAATGGTACCAGGGATGAAAGACTTCAGTTATGTGGAGAGACTGGAGAAATCGACTGACACGGCTGCTAAAAAACTTGACTCCAACTGATCCGCAGATTTAAACAGTAGAGATAAAAAGAAAAAAAACCTGGAAATGCAGGAAATGTGAACCAAAAATGAAAAATGTTGGAAATACACAGTAGATAAGTCAGCACCTGAAAGGAGAAAAGGCTCGTTAACCCTTCATCGATGAAAGGCTTCTGCCAGGAATGTTAGTTTATCTTTTCTCTTGATGCTGTACATCTCCAGTACTTTTGTTGTTTATTTAACAGATTTAAATGCCCATGAAAGTGGGGGAGGGGATCAGATCAAAGTGAGTCATCCTACTGTGGGTGCGAAACACACCCAAGTTAGTGTGAAAAATGTTTTATGAGCTGGAAGATGGCACAACGAGGTCAAAAGTTGAGGGAAGAACAGGCTAAATTCACAGAAACAGAAACAAAGATTTCCAAGAGAAAATAAATTAGTAGGGGGAATGAGATTGTGCAAGTCTCTGCTCATGTTACTCCTCATGTTGGCTTGCTGTTGGTTAACTATAGAACTGAGCCTGTACTCCTGATTCTTAATTTGAGTGGGAAGAATTCCATTTATTTATGTATCAGTATCAAGTGTCCACCACAGTGCACTGAAAAAACCTAGCTGGTTATGAGCAGTCTGGGACGGTATCAACCAGGCATTGACAAACACCATGGGTCCAAAGTTAAATAGGTATAGCCAGCCGCTAATGCGTCTCCAGTATGTTTTACAAATGTAACTTCTCAAAGTGCTGATGTAGTTGACCTTCAAGAGCTTGAATCAGACACTGAGGCTCCAAAAGTCCAGTCGGGTGAAAAGTCAAAAAGAGGGTGCATCATTCGACTCTGGATCAGAATTTGGAACAGACCTCACATCTGCTCAGCATCCACCCATTTACTGTCTGTTCAATTTTTCACCTGAAGTTTTTTTTTTATTCGTTCATGGGATGTGGGCATCACTGGCAAGGCCAGCATTTATTGCCCATCCCTAATTGCCCTTGAGAAGGTGGTGGTGAGCCGTCTTCTTGAACCGCTGCAGTCCGTGTGGTGAAGGTTCTCCCACAGTGCTGTTAGGAAGGGAGTTCCAGGATTTTGACCCAGCGACGAAGAAAGAACGGCGATATATTTCCAAGTCGGGATGGTGTGTGACTTGGAGGGGAACATGCAGGTGGTGTTGTTCCCATGTGCCTGCTACTCTTGTCCTTCTAGGTGGTAGAGGTCGCAGGTTTGGGAGGTGCTGTCGAAGAAGCCTTGGCGAGTTGCTGCAGTGCATCCTGTGGATGGTACACATAGCAGCCTCAGTGCACCGGTGGTGAAGGGAGTGAATGTTTAGGGTGGTGGATGGGGTGCCAATCAAGTGGGCTGCTTTGTCCTGGATGGTGTCGAGCTTCTTGAGTGTTGTTGGAGCTGCACTCATCCAGGCAAGTGGAGAGTATTCCATCACACTCCTGACTTGTGCCTTGTAGATGGTGGAAAGGTTTTGGGGAGTCAGGGGGTGAGTCACTCACCGCAGAATACCCAGCCTCTGACCTGCTCTTGTAGCCACGGTATTTATATGGCTGGTCTAGTTAAGTTTCTGGTCAATGGTGACCCCCAGGATGTTGATGGTTGGGGATTCGGCGATGGTAATGCCGTTGAATGTCAAGGGGAGGTGGTTAGACACTCTCTTGTTGGAGATGGTCATTGCCTGGCACTTGTCTG
Organism: Heptranchias perlo; assembly: GCF_035084215.1. Classification (NCBI taxonomy): domain Eukaryota; kingdom Metazoa; phylum Chordata; class Chondrichthyes; order Hexanchiformes; family Hexanchidae; genus Heptranchias; species Heptranchias perlo. The sequence continues at coordinate 38,537,903 of NC_090348.1, read as the reverse complement.
GCGCGAATGTTACTTGCCACTTATGAGCCCAAGCCTGGATGTTGTCCAGGTCTTGCTGCATGCGGGATCGGACTGCTTCATTATCTGAGGGGTTGCAAATGGAACTGAACACTGTGCAATCATCAGTGAACATCCCCATTTCTGACCTTATGATGGAGGGAAGGTCATTGATGAAGCAGCTGAAGATGGTTGGGCCTAGGACACTGTCCTGAGGAACTCCTGCAGCAATGCCCTGGGGCTGAGATGATTGGCCTCCAACAACCACTACCATCTTCCTTTGTGCTAGGTATGACTCCAGCCACTGGAGAGTTTTCCCCCTGATTCCTCTGACTTCAATTTTACTAGGGCTCCTTGGTGCCACACTAGGTCAAATGCTGCCTTGATGTCAAGGGCAGTTACTCTCACCTCACCTCTGGAATTCAGCTCTTTTTTCCATGTTTGGACCAAGGCTGTAATGAGGTTTGGAGCTGAGTGTTCCTGGCGGAATCCAAACTGAGCATCGGTGAGCAGGTTATTGGTGAGTAAGTGCCGCTTGATAGCACTGTCAACAACACCTTCCATCACTTTGCTGATGTTTGAGAGTAAAGTGGGGGGGCTGATTGATGAAACTGCCTGCTCTCTAAGGCATGCAGCCATGGAAATGGTGGGATGATGTCACCCATCCTAAATTCCATCATTCCTCCTGACAGAACAAAAAGAAGTCCTATATGGAACAGATGTTTTTGCCAGGAACCGACAAAGCTGGCAGAAGGAAGTGGGACTGCAAATGATAACAGTCTTCAAAACCTCTTGCTCTAACTTCTGTTTTTGGGGGCTATGCTTTGGGAGCCTCAAGCGCCATTTTGGAATAATTTGCGAGACCCTCATCAGGAATTTCTCCCGATCGGCCGCTGTAACTTCGGAGGAAGATTGGCTGAAGTCCTGTTCAGGCGTGTATGCGGGGTTTCCACGGATCTTCTGCTGAAGTTACAGTGGCATCTTCCTCATGAGATGTTAACACCCTGGTGTCTAGTGATCCTCTGCCTGTTGCCTGATGTGCTTTGATACTTTGAGCAATTTTCTTCTCCATGAAGAGGGAATACTTTTAATGGTCCACAGCAATCTCCAAACTTTTCCTTTTTCCTATTATTACCTTTCAACTTTTCAAAAGGGAATTTTAAATACTGTTTGAGAACTGTGACATAAATAAGTCATTTCACAAGACATGCGTGGATACACGCGAGGGAAGGTTATTTGGAGGGATCGATATGATAGAGTAACACCAGCTGTTAAATCCTTGCTCACTGAAACACCCCATAGGTTAGTGTTGGAACATATATGGCATGCAGTGCCCACTTATCTCTGGTCCTGCAGTACTAATTAGTCTTTGCATATGGTTGCCATAGCAATGACCCTTGCTGCTCCTGTCAGATCACTGACCCTTTTGTGGCATCACAGGGATGTCCTGCTGGTCGAAGATGCTCCACTTACTGCCAATGCCACTTCCTCCCAAATAGCTCCTACAGCATAGTTTGCAGGCTTTTTGCCTCTAACCCCAAAAAGTAAATCCCTCCTCTTCCTTATCTCACTTAAGAGATGCTCCAACTCGCTCTTGCTAAAATTGTCTGCTCCGCCTATCCTCCCAATTATGGCTGCCATGTCCATTTCCTGGTTACCAACATTTACCTTGAAGTGCAGGCTGCCTTTAAATTTGAACACGCTCTGCCTTCCTTCACTCTCCATGCACCCCCACCCCACCTCACCCCACTGTTAGAACTGACCCCTGTAGTAGCACAGCTTAGAGACATAGCTAAGACTGGTTTTGTAGGCAACTCCTACTCCCAAAAAGGGAGTACCCTCTGCCGGTCCCCATTTGACAACCCCTCTATTGGCAGACTTAGCTCAAGCTTCTACATGTTGGAACAACAACTTGCATTTATATAGTGCCTTAAAAGTAGAAAAATGTCTCAAGGCATAACAGAAAAGGAAGGTAAAAATTTGAACATCTTGTGCTATTAAAGTCATAATATAATTCACCTTTAACCCTTACATGCCACCTGAAAATAGCTAACTAACTGCATCACCCCTAGCTCTTTGAACATAAAATTTAATTTTAATAAAAAAGAATTTCCAATGGATAGTCCAAAAATGCTTCTTTGGCAAAAAGGAGAATGAACAACAGAGCACATGAATCATGAGTTGTTTCGAACCGAACTCTCTGAGGAAAACGGAAAATTCAGATTGTGTATTATTTTTAATAATGTTCACATCGGTACGACTCAGAGAGTTATCACATTTTGGAATCGCCAATGGTTTTAATAACTACGGTACTGAAATTAAAATCTAATTCTGTGTATGATGACCTATGGTGTCATTGGACCGTAACACATTTGCTGGTCCAAGTGAAATCATAAACTAGAAGCGTGAAGTAATGAAGCATCGAGTCATTTATGAACATCACCTTAACCCTAGGATGTCTTACAGCCTTCAAACACACTGCTACTTGCTTACGAGAGCATGTTTTTAAAGTTTTGTTCAGGTTGTACTGTCCAGGAGTCTGGCAGGGCAGCGATCGGGTAAAAGGAGCCAGACTGGAGGGAGTGAGAGTTGGCAGTGTGCCGAGCGGGGAAGTATTGGGAATAGATTGACAGTCAGCGCATTGTGATGTTCGAACACAAGTGACCATGTGAAGCAGTTATCAACATCACTGATCACCTCAGGGGCATTTGACAGTAAGATGAAGTTATTCTAATCTTATAGATCACCAGTTAGGCCACATTTGGAATACTACATGCAATTTTGATCAAGGACAAAAAGGGCTTTGATACATTGGAGAGGGTTCAGATAAGAGGGATAAAGGAAGATTCCAGGAGTTCGAACTCTAAGCTAATAAAGGAAGAAATTGTATTTACATAGAATCATAGAATCATAGAAGTTTACAACATGGAAACAGGCCCTTCGGCCCAACATGTCCATGTCGCCCAGTTTATACCACTAAGCTAGTCCCAATTGCCTGCACTTGGCCCATATCCCTCTATACCCATCTTACCCATGTAACTGTCCAAATGCTTATCACATCTCTCAGGATATCCCAAAACACTTCACAGACCATGAATTACTTTGAATCATAGTCACTGTTGCAATCTGGACATAGGTAGCAGTGATTTTGCGTGCAACAAAGTCCCACCATCATTTATTTTTGGTGGATAGGGAGGCTAAGTTTGGCCAAGGCACCAGGAAACCTCCCTGCTCGTCTTTGAATTGAGCCATCGGATTTTTAACGTCCACCTGAATGGACAGGCAAAGCCTTGATTTAACTTCCCATCTGATGTACAGCACCTCTGACAATGCCGCACCTCCCCAGTACTGCCCTTAAGGCCAGTCTACAATATGTGCACAAATCCTGCCAGCTGAGCCCAAGCTGACATTTGATGAAGAGTGGTTCACAGTACTAAAATAGAGAAATGAAGATTGAAAGGAGACTGTAATGCTTTGGTCTTTGCCTGTATTTCCTGAACAGGATTTTTAATTTATAATATTTCTATAATGCTAAACGCAGCTGGTTGTCTCAACATTAAGACAGCAGTGATGAAATCAGGCCAGTTACCATAGTGATTTGAAATATTAATTTGCTACCTGATTGGATGTTGTAGCTGAGACCTGCCAGCATCAAAACCACATATTTATGCAAGTTTCTGTAGTTTTGAAACAATACAAAGACTCCAGGAGGTCAGTCAGTAAAAATGGCCTGCCATTGACAATCAACAAAGCTGCTTTTCATTTAGTGTTGATAACCAGCTCTTCAGGGTTAATTAAACAATAAGAGATATGTTGTTTGCCCACAGTTCTAGTCTGGAGCTCTCAGTGATTGATAGCTTGATGGTTCAAACCCGATCAAATAGACATAAGGGAGGTGTAAGAGAAGTATTAGCAGGTAATGTGTCTGTCTGATGTCCACGCACACACACACACACACACACACACAGTTTCCAGCAGGAATCACTGGATAGCAATCAGAAGCCCTGCTGGTTTTTCCCATTTCTAACCTGGAGGAACTTGAGCTAATTATAGTGTCCCGGTTGAGATCAGTGAACTTAGTTTGGATCATGTATTGAGCATGGGATCCTCCTTGTCCCAATGGCTCAGCTCCACCCTGGACATTGTGTGTACCAAGTCACCCCTGGGAGGAGTGGAAAAACACATTCAGAAAAAAATTGGTTGTCGATAGGTATAAGTAAAAATAATTTTTGACAACAGGCAATTTCCAAAGTAACAAATTATACGCTTACCACGAAACAGTCTGTAGCAAAGCACTAACTGCACTGTGGTAGAATGCAGACTACTTGGGTGCTTGAATAAATCAGGGAGATAGCAATCAGTACGAAGAGAGTAACAGAAGACAACACGTTATTACTGGATTATTTGGTTCATAGACAGAGCAGATTCTGTGCACGACATCTCCGCCTGCTTCCTTTGCAGGAAGACTTGTAGCCAGGCCGAAGGCTGACGCCGAGCTGTGTGCTAAAAATACAAAGTGCCTTTGTTTTCTCTTGATGCACGGGAAAGACACCCTCTGTTAATTGTATCCATGTGATTCATATCAATTATTGTTAATTGTATTCAGGTGGTGTATATCAATTGGGGCTCTCTTGTATCCATATATAAGGAAGCTTATCTAGAGGGTGGTATGTGTAATGTGGAGCTCTGTGAATAGAGGCTTGGAAACAACTGATGACCAGGCTCTAGTATTCTATCCTTCACCACAGGGCTATCCAGCTTATAACACCCTCCTCCAGACAGGAGAACACAGCACCAGAAAATTAAAAATAGAACGTTACACACACACACACAAACACACACACACTGTTTCATTTGTAGTATTCAATATGCTATTCATGTTTTACATTCCTACACTCTCAAAAACCTGATATGTTTAAAATTTGATGGGCCAGAGCATCACAGTCCAAGCTATAAATGGCACTTTCAGTTGGAATATAAGAACATTCCTGAAACTATCTGCTGTATGTAATATATAGTCAATACGATAATGACCTGTTAACTATGTCTGGTTCTAAACATCTTGAGGGAAGATGTTCTCTGTTCACAATTTTATTACACAGAGCACACAAAGAAAATCATCTCCCCCCACCCCCCCCCACCTCTTTTGTGCATTAGCTTAGTTACGTGAGCGCGTAACTCAGTCGGTAGCACTCTCGCCTCTGAGTCAGAAGGTTGTGGGTTTAAGTCCCCCTTCAGTGATTTGAGCACATAATCTAGGCTGACACTTCAGTGTGGTACTGAGGAGTGCTGCACTGTTGGAGCTGTTGTTTTTCAGATGAGATGTTAAACTGCAGCCCTGTTTACTCTCTGAGGTGAATGTAAAAGATCCCATGGCACTATTCTAAAAAGAGCAGGGGGACCTCCCTGGTGTCCTCGCCAACAGTTTTCCCTCAACAAGCATCACTAAAACAGATTATCTGGTCTTTATCTCATTGCTGTTTGTGGAACTGTGTGCAAATTGGCCATTGCATTTCCCTACATTGTAACAGTGGCTACCCTTCAAAGAAAAGTGCTGAGGGTTAAAACAAGGCCCTGTCTATCCGTTCAGATGGATATAAAAGATCCCATAACCCGACTTCAAGAAGAGCAGAGAGTTCTCCCAGTGTCCTAGCTAACATTTATCACTGAACCAACACCACCAGAAGCTCACTGTTTGTGGAACCTTGCTGTGTGCAAATTGGATGCTGCATTTACTTACAAAACAACAGTGACTAGACTTCAAAAGTAATTCATTGACTGTGAAGCATTTTGGATGTCCTGAATACATTAAAGGTGATGCATAAATGCAAGTTCTTTCTTTTTATCATTTTTTGAGCTGGGTGAAAATAAATTAATTGCTGGTGCTTTTTCTTCTGTAATAATCTTACTGTAAAACCTTTTGTTCGTGCAAAGTCCAAAGTCAATTAATGAAAGTATTCCTTTATGTTTCCATAGATAATTCTTCCACAGTCAGTTCCTTGGAGTCATTCCAAGTACCCATCAGCATCTCAGAAGAGAGTGAAAATGATAATGATGACAATGACAAGACATTAATAAAGGGAAGAATTCGACAGTTCCTAAAGACATGGGGGTTACATTGGGCAACTCCCAAAAACGGGCGCTGGGATCGCGGTGCGTGATTAACCCGCGGCCGTTCGTTGCGATGCAGGCAGCACGTAACATTTGTGCTGCCTGATGATTTGAATGATAGCTGCGTGCAGCCAGCGCTACCTGCGCTTTTGATTGGCTGCACGGAGCAGCAGGGGGCCCCGATATCGGGAGTGGCTAGCACTACTTAAAGGCAGCCTGCACCTCTTAAAGGGGAGGTGCACTGTGGTTGCAGAAAGTGGTGGGAGTCGTGTGAGAAGTGATTCCTGGGCTGTGATACTTGGAAGAATGGCTGCGCCTGAGAGAGAGTGTGCACCAAGGTTCTCGGATGATGCACTAGAGGCCTTGGTGCAAGAGGTGGACAGAGGAGGGGTATCCTACATCGACAGAGGGGTAAGAGGCCCTCCAGCATATGTTCAAGAGGCAGTGGGACTTCCTCCTCCTCTTCCTCCACTTCTTCCCCCATCTCTTCCTCCTCCTCCTCCGCCTCTTCTTCTTGCTCAGGTTCACGCCTGATAGGCGGTCGCAAAGGGTACTCCCTCATAATGGCGAGGTTGTGAGCATGCAGCATGGGCGGAGTGTAAAATGGGCTGCCGATGCGCTACTGCCCGTTTTGCGCTACCGCCCGAGATGACTATTACCTTGTTTACTCTTAGTAAGTAGTAAATTCCATCTAATGTGCATCTTTCTTTGTGAATAACTTAATAGGAGAGAAATTGAACCCCACTGGGCCTCTTTTACCAGGCACAGAATGGGGTCCAAAAGCACCCCAAGGTCGCCTGGAATACGTCCAACTCCCAGTTGGATTGGCCAATTTTTCACGCACCTCCAGTAGCTGTCTAAAGCAGTCATTGGATCCCTTACATTTGTGCCCACTTTGGCCCTCGCACTCCCAATTCCTGCCCAGAGTTAAAATCGTGGCTGTAATGTCAGCAAAAAAGGTAGAAAAGAGCAAATATGTTGAAATGAATCATTTTTTGTAAATGCATTCACAATGATCTCAACTGTTCACTATTTGGAGTAAAATCACATATACATACATAAAATTATATAGAATGTAAGCACAGAAACAGGACATTCGGCCCAACAGGTCCATGCTGGTTTTCACGCTCCACCCAAGCCTCCTCCCACCCTTTGTCATCTAACCCCATCAACATATCCTTCTATTCCTTTCTCCCTCGTGTTTATCTAGCTTCCCCTTCATTGCATCTATGCTATATGCCTCAACTATTCCTTGTGGTAGCGAGTTCCACATTCTAACCGCTCTCTGGGTAAAGAGATCAAAGCAGAGAAAACCTTTACGGTCGCTACACATAACAACCAGAGGAATTCGTATCCTGCTTTTGGGACAATATAGAGGGAACTTTACTTTTCATCCAGCCCATGCTGCACCTGACCTGGAAGAGCTTGATGTTGACACTGGTTGTGAACAGTAGAAAAGGAATCCAATGCAGTGCAGGCAGACCTCACCACAATGATAATAACGTTCACCAAAGTAGCTCTAATGGCGAGTAGCTCCAGTGGTTATGTTACTGGACTAGTAATCCAAAGGCCTGGACTATTAATCCAGCAGAACGTGAGTTTAAATCCCACCAAGGGCAGTTTGAGAATTTGAATTCAGTTTTAAAAAGTTGGAAATAAAAGTGTTGGTATCAGTAAAACTGACCGTGGAACTGTCGGATTGTTGTTAAAAACCCAACTGGTTCACTAATGTACTTTAGGGAAGAAAACCAGTCTTCCTTACCTGGTCTGGCCTATATGTGGCTCCAGTCCCAACGTGGTTGACTTTTAACTGCCCTCTGATGTGGCCTAGATAACCATTCAGTTCGTTCAAACTGAACCACCACCTTCTCGCTGAAACTAGGGACGGGCAAGAAATATCGATCCTGCCGACAACACCGAGAATGAATTTTGAAAGTTAATGACCTTGATTTGTAGCAGTGTTGAATGAATCATACAGTTCACACCAGCACCAGACATGTTGCTGCTGTTTCACTATCATTTTTAATATTTTCCAGTTTACTAGACAGCATAGAACTGAACTCAAAAACAACTCAAGAAGTGCAAAAACATCCCGATATTTTATGTTTTTCTTTCCATGGGCCACAGTGAACATTTTATTTTTGTTGCAGCTTTTTGTTTAAACTGTGGGAAGGTTTCCTTTCAGTCTGTCGATCAGAGATTACACTTTTGCCAGATGCTTTAAGCCATGAAAAGGAATTGTGGTTTACTTAATGGCTAGCGAAGGAACAAATGATTAAAGAGTGAACTTGCAGTTATATAACGCCTTTGAGATCCTAAGGAGGTCCCAAAGCTCTTCGTGGCCAATGAATGACTATGCTTCAAAAGTAATTCAGTTGCCTTTCACCGGGGGAGGGGATAGAAATGATTGTTCTCAACTGAGGAGCCCAGGGATTTAGATCTCATGGGACAAGTCTTCAGAAGAACAATACGTTGGGAACATAGATCTCATGTGCAGACAGTGGACACTCTCTCTTCTCATGTGTTGGTGTGTAAGGTGGAGGAGTCCACAACCTGCATCTGCAACCCAATGGCATGTCCGAGCATAGGAACAGGAGTAGGTCATTCAGCCCTTCGAATCTGTTCTGCAATTCAATTAGATCATGGCTGATCTGTATGCAGAACACTCTGGTGAATGCAGCAGTCCAAAAGATATCTGTGGCAACAAGATATCAGAAGGAGGTTCAAAAGGCAATGTTTGCTTCTGGAGTGGCAACTACTTCCATACATTCCTTCTACAGCACTTTAGCTCAGGGCATTGATGAGTTTAATTGGGACTATGCTGACTGCTCTTCTCCAGACTATTAGCCCAAATGAGACCTTGCCCACCAGTACAAGGAGTGATCGCAGATGTTGCTGTTCTTCATGGTGGTGCCAATGCGGCTGCATCAATCCAGCCCCCTCCAATGCCAACACAGGAGAGAGCTCCAGGCCTCAACTCAGTAGGCATTGAATGAGCAATCAACATGACACCGGGAGCAGGTCTTTCAGGGACATCAGCATCATTGGAACTTGGAGTCTGAATGCACCTTCATAATCCTTTTGAAGGTAGGATGCCCAGAGTTTTACATTTGGCCTTACCAATGAGAAAGAAATGAAAGAAACACCTGCATTTATATACCACCTTTCAGGACGTCCCAAAGCACTTCACAGCCAAGTACTTTTTGAAGCATAGTCACTATTGTAATCTAGAAAATGCGGCAGCCAATTTGTGCACAGCAAGGTCCCACAAACAGCAATGAGATAATGACCAGATAATTTGTTCTAGTGATGTTGCTTGAGGAATAAATATATGCCAGGACACAGGGGAGAACTCCCCTGCTCTTCTTTGAATAGTGCCATGGGATCTTTTACATCCAAGTGAGAGGGCAGATGGGGCTTCGGTTTAACATATCACCCGAAAGACTGATATAAACCATCATTTGAATCAAGATGCATCCAGAAGTTATTTAGTGCTGTTGTTAACAGTCTCACAAATTAAGATGCAGTGATTAGGTTATCCCAAGCTTGGGTTTTAAATGTTTGTAGACTGTAGGAGGAAGGGAAGACTAAAAGAGGAACAGTTTTATAATTCTGGTAAGGAATGAATTATTAGAGTAGGAAATGGTGTGACAAACTTTGCCTTCAGCACAGTGAGGATGAAGGGAGCAGGAAGGATATGTAAATAATGTATTCAAAGGTTGCTACTTGCCTTGCTCTGGCACAATCCAGTTTTACCTGTTTGGATTGGCAAATGTCTCTATTGTTTCTAATCCTTCAGAAAATTGTCCAAATTCCAGAACAGAAGTTAATCACCACATCACTTGTCAGTGAGCACAAAACCATCACATGTTACACACACACCCTTCCAGTAACTGCTAAATCAGTCAACCAGTGTCATTACTGGCAGTTGTTATCAACATGGAGGGTAACATGGGTGTGCTGCCATAATGGAACTTATATCTTTATATAGCAGCGATGATACGGTCAGTTGCAGAGGCAAAGATAAACAGTGCATGCATGTTATCACCAGGATATCAAATGTTGCAATTGGATATTTGACCATGGTAACTTGCAAAGAGAAACAAAGGGGCTGATTTTCAGATGACGGAGTGGGTGCGTTGGGGGCGTGGGGGCTCCGAAAATCGCTAAAATCCGGAGCATGGCTCCATCCTGCTGACTTCCAGGTTCCCCAGTGATGCCTTTGGGTGCGCACGTGCCTCCGGAATGTGGGAGTCCCACCGGCAATTAAAGCCGGCCGGATGATCATTTACACAGTTTGATATTAGTTAAAGTACTTGAAATACTTGATTAAGTAGACATTTTGGCAGGGGTGCAATTTTGAAGGACCCTCAGCGTGTTTCCTGTGCTGTGAGAAACACCCCCTGTTGCAACAGACGTGTTTCAGTCAGCAGCCAGTGGGAGATACAAAGGATTATTTGACAGGTGGGGAGAAAACGTCATTTATTGCAGCAGGGCACTCTGTCACTTCAGACAAAGTTTTGGCTGCAAGACCTTTGTGTTTTCACTCAAAATTCTTACTTTCCACCCAAAATTCTGCTCTGCAAACATATTTACCTACTTTGCGGACTCCATCAAACTCACACCGTCAGGATGGGGGGCCCCGTGGCTGCATTCATCACTTCATCCGAGGACAAGCAACATCACCAGCCTCGCCAGGCACAGCATCCACCTCCGTCACGTGGAGCTCCACAACACTGTGCTGCGCCACAGATACCTGCACAAGAGCACGGAGGGCAACAATAGAGAGAGAGACGTCGCAGGAGGCACTACCCTCGCAACAGGGTCTACAGTCCGAGGCTCAGCTTCCTCGACCTCTCTGAGGAGCAGTGCATACAAAGGCTCAGACTCAGTCCCCAGGTAGTCGCAGACACCTGCAGCCTCCTTCATGGCGAGCTGCTCCTGGCTTGGCCGAGCAGCATCTCCTTACCTGTCGCTGTCAAATTCACCACTGCCCTCAACTTCTTCGCCTCTGGATCATTCCAGGGTGCCACCGGGGACATCGCCGGGGTCTCTCAGTTGTCTGCACACAAGTGCATAAGGCAGGTCACCGACAGCTTGTTTCGCAGGGCCTCGCACAATGTTAACTTCCCCATGGACGACCTCAGCCAGACGGAGAGGGCAGTGGGATTCCACGCTGTGGCTGGCTTCCCACGGGTGCAGGGTGTAATCGATTGCATCCATATAGCAATACGAGCATCTCCACACAAGCCAGGACTGTTCATCAACAGGAAGGGCTAACACTCCATCAACATTCAGCTCATCTGTGTGCGCCAGATACCCTGGCAGCTGCCACGATTCCTTCATCCTCCGGGAGTCCAACATCCCGACCCTCTTCCACGCACCAAACACCCGCAAGGGCTGGCTCCTTGGGGACAAGGATACCCCCTGCACATTTGGCTCATGACACCTCTGAGGAACCCCACCATTGAGCAACAGCGTTGCTTTAACAACAGCCAAATTGCTACCAGGTCTACAATTGAGCATGCGATAGGGCTGCTCAAGATGCGCTTCAGGTGCCTTGATTGTTCTGGGGGAGCGCTTCCATACACACCAGACAGAGTGGGACACATTATAGTCGTGTGTTGTGCACTGCACAACATGGCACAACAGAGAGGGGTGTCGCTTGAGGAGACCCCATCCACATCTGCCACCCACATTGAGGAGGAGGAGGAGGAGCAGCAGCAGGAGGAGGAGCAGGAGCAACCCATGGGCAGAACAACGGCTCACCTGGCTGCTCATGAGGCCAGGGAGTCACTGATATGTGAATGGTTCTCCGAACATCAGACAGTGTGAAGAGACCAGTCCTCACCACCTGGATAGAGCAGCGGCCAGACCACCCCCACCCACTCCCTGCACAAAACAGTCCTGTAATTACACAAGGGCCCACTGTAGAGCGAACCAATGGGTGGCAACAAGTGTGGACGTTCATGGTGAACCTCATGAAAGGGCCTTATTACAGAAGCCAGTCAAGCATGGCCAAGATGTGACAGTAGTGGTGACAATAATAATATTTAATGTGCGTTTAACAAAAAGCAAATATAAATAAAAAACATGACCAACCGTCAAACACCCTTTGTGCTTACAAAACCTTCGCCTTTTGCCTCCAACTACTTCTACGTGTTGCATCCCCTGTGGCTGCAGCAGAGGTAGAGGCAGGTTGCTCTTGTTCATGCCCTGACCGATTAGATGCTTTGGGCCGACGCCCTCTGGGTTTCTGTGCCCGTGAGTGCCCCTCCAAAGATTGCTGCACCTGCACAGGGGCAGACTCGGCCACCTGGAGAGGAGGCAGCATTGCGGGTACTGGTTGAGAGGGGGGCAACGGGTGAGACATGGGGGCACTTTGAGCGGCGTCCCCACTTCTATGTCCCCTTTCACCATCATCCCTTCCCAGGCCCACACCACTCCTACCACTCTGCTGGACGACAGTTTGGAGGACATGTGTAAAGCCTTGTAAGGCCAGTGCTAGTGTCTCTGCCTGCCTGTTTAAGGCGGCAGAATGTTGTTCACCCTGAGACTGAACAGCCATTGTCAGGGCCTGAATGGACTCATTGGTGAGTCGTGCTTGAAGCTCCATCGAGGCTAGCCTTCCCCCATCGCAGACATTCCCGCACTTACCCGCGACACTATCTCAGAGATGCCCTCACGTCCCTGAGACGGTATCTCAGAGATTCCCTCCCGTACCTGTGCCACCATTCCACTTATACAGGAGTTGGACTCCTCCATCCTCTGCTCCATTTTGGAGATTGCACGTGGCACCTGTTCCAGCACCTCGCAAATGTGCTGCTGTCCCACGATCATTGTCCTTTTAAAGGATGGCCCTCAGGATTCAGCATCTGTGTCCAGCTGAGCAGAGCCTGGAGAGGAGTGCTCCCACCGACGCGGACTCTCCACAGCTGCCCCTGCCACCACTGCCTGCTCGTACTCACGTATGTGGTAACTCACTATGTGCAACCCCAACTAACTAACTAACTAACTAACCCCAACTAATCCAGGCCAGCAGGTCCTCTGAGGAATCGCCCTCCGCCATCACAGCAGTCGCTGAAGGCCCTGTAAGAGAATAGAAGGCAATATTAGGCATGATCAAAGATGTTGAGGTGCTGAAGATGGCAAGGCACGTTAACATCAAATCATATTGTGTGTGCTGAATGTTGAAGTTCTCTCACCAGACGTTTGTCGGGTGTAAGTCTCGGCATACCCGAGGGACAGGCACTCGAGGGTACGGCTCAGCTCCAGCGCCTCCTGCTCTGCGTCTGTGAGGACGACTATCTGTTGCTGACCCCCTCCGGTCCTCGCCGTCTCCTGTGCATTCTGGGCTCTCTTCTCCTATAAAGGGAGAAAGTACAGATGCATGAGTGAGTGATGGTGACATAACCAACCGACGAATGCATTGGTTTGGGTGAGGCTAACTGTGAAAGAGATGCATCAGAGGGTGAGTATGAGACAGAGCCATGACATTGTATGAGGATTGGGTTGAGTGGTAGTGGTGGGGTGAGTAATGGGGAGGTGAGGAAGTGCAGGTAAGTTGAGGATGAGCTTTGAGTAGGTGTGAGGAGTGATGTGACAGAGTAGTGACAGCAGTGCAGAATGAGTTGGGGGGTAGGGGCGGTGATGTGGAAGACGGAGTGTAGGAGAATGAGTAATTGTACTCACTTTGGCTGACCTAGTTAGGTCATTGAAGCGCTTCCTGCACTGGATCCAGGTGCAGGAGACATTGCTGCTGCTGTTGACCTTCTCTGCCACCTCGAGCCAGGCCTTCTTGGTGGCAGAGGCAGGCCGCTTCCTCCCGTCCGCCGGGTAGAACACATCCCTCCTCCTCCTCACCGCATCCAGTAGCACCTGGAGTGAGGCATCACTAAATCTAGGAGCAGCCTTACCCCTGTGCTGCTCCATTGTGCTGTTTGGGTTTTTGCTCCAGGAGCAGCCATTGGAGAACTGCCCCTTTAAATTGAGTTCCTCCAGCTGACAGCCTGTGATGCGGGTGCGCAGTCGGCCCGCTGCGCAGCTTTCTGACGGAAAACCCGGAAGCCACGTTAAGTGGCTCCAATTTACCCACGATCGCGTGGAGAACGGAAAGATTTTATTGGGTGGGTTACCCATGCGCCCATTCACCATCCCACCTCCACGCTAATATCGGGGCCAAAATGCCTGAAGTCTCTCAGTGCTGCATTTGGCCGAACCAAGAATTTGCAAGATGTTTTATTCGTTATTGGACTATTGCAAATCCATATTTGGAGTGATCATCCTTTTTACCACCCTGGTTGGGCTCAAAAGCGGGGCTGTAGTGGACAGCAAATAGAACGACTGTTCATCCCACCACTCACCGCTGTTTTACAGCTGGTCAGATGTTTCAGGTGACATTAATCCTGGCAACTAACACTTCCGTCTGAAACAGGAGGGGCAGCCTCACAAATAAATTCAAATAGAGGTCAAGTGATGTCATTTCAATGAAGACTCTACTTTCTGTCCTTACCACCTGACTTCCTGGTCCTGCCCCACCCACCATAGAAGAGGACATTTCAAATGCTACTTAAAGGGATGCTCAGCTGCTTTCAGGTAAGGCTGTACAGAGCTTTTGGAGACATTGGGGTGGACTTTTCCCCAGAGGCGAACGGCCAGTGAAATGCCTCCGTCGCTGGCCGCACGATAGTCCCACCAGGAGGCTTTTTTTTATTCGTTCATGGGATGTGGGCGTCGCTGATGAGGCTGACATTTATTGCCCATTCCTAATTGCCCTTGAGAAGGCGGTGGTGAGCCACCTTCTTGAACCGCTGCAGTCCGTGTGGTGAAGGTTCTCCCACAGTGCTGTTCGGAAGGGAGTTCCAGGATTTTGACCCAGCCATGATGAAGGAACGACGATATATTTCCAAGTCGGGATGGTGTGTGACTTGGAGGGGAACATGCAGGTGGTGTTGTTCCCATGTGCCTGCTGCCCTTGTCCTTCTAGGTGGTAGAGGTCGCAGGTTTGGGAGGTGCTGTCGAAGAAATCTTGGCGAGTTGCTGCAGTGCATCCTGTGGATGGTACACACTGCAGCTTCAGTGCGCCGGTGGTGAAGGGCGTGAATGTTTAGGGTGGTGGATGGGGTGCCAATCAAGCGGGTTGCTTTGTCCTGGATGGTGTTGAGCTTCTTGAGTGTTGTTGGAGCAGCACTTATCCAGACAAGTGGAGAGTATTCCATCACACTCCTGACTTGTGCCTTGTAGATGGTGGAAAGGCTTTGGGGAGTCAGGAGGTGAGTCACTCGCCGCAGAATACCCAGCCTCTGACCTGCCCTTGTAGCCACAGTATTTATATGGCTGGTCCAGTTACGTTTCTGGTCAATGGTGACCCCCAGGATGTTGATGGTGGGGGATTCGGCAATGGTAATGCCGTTGAATGTCAAAGGGGTGGTGGTTAGACTCTTTTTTGTTGGAGATGGTCATTGCCTAGCACTTGTCTGGCGCGAATGTTGCTTGCCACTTATCAGCCCAAGCCTGGATGTTGTCCAGGTCTTGCTGCATGCAGGCACGGACTGTTTCATTATATGAGGGGTTGCGAATGGAACTGAACACAGTGCAATCATCAGCGAACATCCCTATTTCTGACCTTATGATGGAGGGAAGGTCATTGATGAAGCAGCTGAAGATGGTTGGGCCCAGGACACTGCCCTGAGGAACTCCTGCAGCAATGTCCTGAGGCTGAGAAAATTGGCCTCCAACAACCACTACCATCTTCCTCTCTGCTAGGTATGACTCCAGCCACTGGAGAGTTTCCCCCTGATTCCCATTAACTTCAATTTTACTAGGGCTCCTTGGTGCCACACTCGGTCAAATGCTGCCTTGATTTCAAGGGCGGTCACTCTCACCTCACCTCTGGAATTCAGTTCTTTTGTACATGTTTGGACCAAGGCTGTAATGAGGTCTGGAGCCGAGTGGTCCTGGCGGAATCCAAACTGAGCATCGGTGAGCAGGTTATTGGTGAGTAAGTGCCACTTGATAGCACTGTCGACGACACCTTCCATCACTTTGCTGATGATTGAGAGTAGACTGATGGGGAGGTAGTTGGCCGGATTGGATTTATCCTGCTTTTTGTGGACAGGACATACCTGGGCAATTTTCCACATTGTCGGGTGGATGCCAGTGTTGTAGCTGTACTGGAACAGCTTGGCTAGAGGCACGGCTAGTTCTGGAGCACAAGTCTTCAGCACTACAGCTGGGATGTTGTCGGGGCCCATAGCCTTTGCTGTATCCAGTGCACTCAGCCGTTTCTTGATATCATGTGGACTGAATTGAATTGACTGAAAACTGGCTTCTGTGATGGTGGGGATATCGGGCGGAGGCAAGGTGGATCATCCACTCGGCACTTCTGGCTGAAGATGGTTGCAAACGCTTCAGCCTTGTCCTTTGCACTCACGTGCTGGACTCCACCATCATTGAGGATGGGGATGTTTACAGAGCCGTCTCCTCCTGTTAGTTGTTTAATTGTCCACCACCATTCACGACTGGATGTGGCAGGACTGCAGAGCTTTAATCTGATCCGTTGGTTGTGGAATCACTTAGCTCTGTCTATAACATGTTGCTTCCGCTGTTTAGCATGCATGTAGTCCTGAGTTGTAGCTTTACCTGGTTGGCACCTCATTTTTAGGTACACCTGGTGCTGCTCCTGGCATGCTCTTCTACACTCCTCATTGAACCAGGGTTGATCCCCTGGCTTGTTGGTAATGGTAGAGTGAGGAATATGAGGTTACAGATTGTGCTGGAATACAATTCTGCTGCTGCTGATGGCCCACAGTGACTCATGGGTGCCCAGTTTTAAACTGCTAGATCTGTTCTGAATCTATCCCATTGGTAGTGCCACACAACACGTTGGATGGTGTCCTCAGTGCGAAGACGGGACTTCATCTCCACGAGGACTGTGCGGTGGTCACTCCTACCAATACTTTCATGGACAAATGCATCTGCGACAGGTAGATTGGTGAGGATGAGGTCAAGTAGGTTTCTCCCTCGTGTTGGTTCGCTCACCACCTGCCGCAGGCCCAGTCTGGCAGCTATTTCCTTCAGTACTCAGCCAGCTTGGTCAGTCGTGGTATTACTGAGCCACTCTTGGTGATGGACATTGAAGTCCCCTACCCAAAGTACATTCTGTGCCCTTGCTTCCTCCAAGTGGTGCTCAACATGGAGGAGGACTGATTCATCAGCTGAGGGAGGACGGTAAGTGGTAATCAGCATGAGGTTTCCTTGCCCATGTTTGACCTGATGCCATGAGATTTCATGGGGTCTGGAGTCAATATTGAGGACTCCCAGGGCCACTCCCTCCTGACTGTATATCACTGTACCGCCACCCCTGGTGGGTCTGTCCTACCAGGCGGGACAGGACATAGCTGGGGATGGTGATGGAAGAGTCTGGGACGTTGACTGAAAGGTATGATTCTGTGAATATGGCTATGTCAGGCTGTTGCTGTGGGACAGCTCTCCTAATTTTGGCACAATTCCCCAGATGTTGGTGATGAGGACTTTGCAGGGTCAACTGGGCTTGGTTTGCCTTTGCCTTGTCACCGTGGTGCCTGCTGGTCCGATGCCAGGTGGTCCGTCCGGTTTTATTCTTATTATGAATTTTTTACAACTGAGTGGCTTGCTAGGCCATCTCAGAGGGCAATTAAGAATCAACCACATTGCTGTGGGTCTGGAGTCACATTTCAGCCAGACTGGGTAAGGATGGTAGGTTTCCTTCCCGAAAGGACATTAGTGAACCAAATGGGTTTTTACAACAATCTGGTAGTTTCATGGCCACCATTACTGATACTAGTTTTTTTTAATTCCAGATTTTATTTAATTAATTGAATTTAAATTCCCCAACTGCCGTGGCAGGATTTGAACTCATAACTCCAGATTATTCGTCCAGGCCTCCTGGATTACTAGTCCAGTAACATAACCACTATGCTACCGTACCTTGATCCATTTTGAGGACCGTTTCAACCATGCTACCAAGAGGTGAACCGGAAACTCGAACGGTAGCACTGCAGACTCCTCTGGGTGGCTGCTGCCCTTCTCCCGCCCACTCCCCCTCCCCTCCGCACCTCCACCCCCCCCTCACCGTTTCCTGCTGGGTGACCAAAATCTCTTTGGTTATGTTCACTTGTGAAGTCTAATAAATGAATTGGTCAGGCATCAGTAATGTCACTTGAAGTATTTATCTTGTATCTATGCTTATGGAAAGTGAAGCAGATTAAATCAGAACACTTACATTACCTTTACCTAAACAGATTAAAAGTAGACATTCAAAGCTGGAATCTTGTTATTGCAACACTCACAGAGCCAAACAAACTTAATCCTGGCTTTCTTTTTTTTTAAAACTGTGTGCACGAACATCAAAGTTTTCTTCGGCATGTAAACCTCTAACAATTATATTTACATCTATACACAGCTTATCAAGTCAAACCATCTCAAAGCATTTTACACAGTGAATTAATCTTGGGCTGTGGTGACTATTGTCTGGTAGGCAAATGGAACAGTCATTCCACATCAGTAACATCCCACAAATGGCAATGAGGTGACCGATTAATCTTTTTTTGGTGTTGTTGGTGGAGGGTCGTATTTTGGCCAAGGCACCAGGACATCCATGCTTTTCAGCTACTACCATGGAATCTTTAACATCCACAAAACAGGCAGACAGCACCTTATTTTAATGTTTCATTTCGAAATAAAGCATCTCTGACAATGCAGCACTCCCTCAGTGCAGCACTCTCTCGTTACTGCACTGGGATTATGTGCAAAATTCCTGGCACAGGGCTTGAACTAACACCCTTGTTGACCTTGAGGTGAGAGTATTACAAGATGATCGATGCAGGCATAATATTTTATAGAATCACAGAATGTGACAGCACAGAAACAGGCTATTTGGCCCATCAAATCTGTGCTGGTGTTTTTGTCCACATGAGGCACCGAGTCTAATCCTATTCTCCTGCTCGTTCCCGGTTTCTCTTTTTCCAACAGCTATCTAATTTTCTTTTAAAAGAATTGATGGACTCTGGTCCAATAACAGTTTGTAGCAGAGAATTCCACATCCTAACCACCCTCTGTGTAAAGGAATTTTGTTCTAACCGCCCCATAAATTCTTATTGGTCCCCTTGCTACCATTTCCCTGACCAGTGAAAACAATCCACCACTGTTTACCTTATCATAAACCTTCATAATCTCATCCCTTGACCTTCTCCGCTCTAGTGAAAAGATTCCTAGTCTCTCTCTCTCTAACCTCTCACCCCTGTTAACATCCTAGCTGTTCTCCTGTTCTTATACTTTATATACGCCCCTTGCAAAGGGCCGGCAACATTACCTCGGGTGACGGGTCAGAGGAACCAGGTAACCAATAAAGGGAGCACCGAAAATCCCGCAAGATATCAAAAACCTGTGAAATGTGATCCATAAAGTAGACAGAATGATACAGAATGCTTTGATTTAATCTTATAATTATAATAAGTGATTTCTTATCAGTTAAATCTGAATTTTCTGTGTCTCTGGGACTTTCTATGTATAATTGTGCTACATGTGGTAAGTGTGGACATTTGTAGCACTTATCATGGGGTGTTATGCTACAGCAAATCACTTGGCCTGATTTGGTCTCCATACTTAAGAAAAGACATACTTGCTCTCGAGGCAGTACAAAGAAGGTTCACTCGGTTAATCCCGGGGATGAGGGGGCGGACATATGAGGAGAGGTTGAGTAGATTGGGACTCTACTCATTGGAGTTCAGAAGAATGAGAGGCAATCTTATTGAAACATATAAGATTGTGAAGGGGCTTGATCGGGTGGATGCAGTAAGGATGTTCCCAAAGATGGGTGAAACTAGAACTAGGGGGCATAATCTTAGAATAAGGGGCTGCTCTTTCAAAACTGAGATGAGGAGAAACTTCTTCACTCAGAGGGTGGTAGGTCTGTGGAATTTGCTGCCCCAGGAAGCTGTGGAAGCTACATCATTAGATAAATTTAAAACAGAAATAGACAGTTTTTTAGAAGTAAAGGGAATTAGGGGTTATGGGGAGCGGGCAGGAAATTGGACATGAAGCTGAGTTCGGATCGGTCAATGCCCTGTGGGTGGCGGAGAGGGCCCAGGGGCTGTGTGGCCGGGTCCTGCTCCTACTTCTTGTGTTCTTTAGATTTGTGGTTGGGATCAGATCAGCCATGATCTTATTGAATGGCGGAGCAGGCTCGAGGGGCCGATTGGCCTACTCCTGCTCCAATTTCTTATGTTCTTATGTTCTTATAATGGTTTAAGCAGACAAAAAACTTTCATACAAACCTATCCATACCGTGTGACCTTAAGGCTTTTTTCCCCTGTTCACCCTTTTCCCGCTGTTCTCTCTCCTTTCTGCCTGATCTATTTTTTCTAACCCTTTATAACTTCAAAACTCATTTTTAAACTTATTTGACCAACTTGCCTGTGGGTTAGGAGGTTGTGGGTTCAAGCCTCACTCTAGAATTTAGCACTCTAGCATTCCAATACAGTAATGAGGAGGTGCTATCTTTCAATTGAGATGTTCATTGAAGTTTCTTCACACAGAGCGTTGTGAATCTTTGGAATTGTCTACCCCAGAGGGCTGTGGATCCTAAGTCGTTGAATATGTTCAAGGCTGAGATCGATAGATTTTTGGACTCGAGGGGAATCGAGGGATATGGCGATCGGGCAGGATAGTGGAGTTGAGGTCGAAGATCAGCCATGTTCTTATTGAATGGTGGAGCAGGCTCGAGGGGCCGTATGGCCTACTCCTGCTCCTATTTTTTATGTTCTTATGTTCTTAAAATGAAAACTGCAGTCTTGTCAGGTGGAGGTAAAGGATGCGTGGTGCTATTTGAAGAAGACAAGTAGAGGTAACGTTTCCCCACGATTTCCAATAAATGAGTATCTCGGTCAAAATAATGCCTAGCCATTTCTCCCGGACCTTCAACGGCACCACTATCACTGGGTCCCCCACCTTCAACATCCAGAAATAAACACTGACCAGAAGCTTAACTGGTCTGGCCTATATGTGACTCCCTAATTGAGAAAGTGGGCACCAAAACTGGTCTCAGATATCTGCCATTGGCATTGCCTTATATTTTTGATAAGTGTTTGGTCCTCAGTGTTAGTACCATACCATACCATGTAATACCATACATTACCATACCATACCCACATCACACACCAGTTTGGTTAACCTGCTGCTGGACCACTGTCAATGTTACATTTATCAGGGCCACCTAGGGAATGTGCAAGAGGGGTGACCTTTTCTCCAATTTTCCTTCCCATTATGTCTCCTACAATGGCGTTTTGCTATAAGGCAAGCAATCCAGCCAGAGACCACTCATCCTCTGATGTTACATTCCTCCCTGTCTATTTTCCATGAAACAAACTTGAACATTTTTCTGTAGGATTTTCTCTTATTATGCTATTTACTATTATTTTCTCTTTAATATAATAATGGCCCACCAAACTAATAAGTGTAACCTTAATCCATGCTCGATAAAGACTTCATTCAAATGATGCTGATATATTTGTGGACAACTATAATATTTGCTACTTTAATTGCCTGTTTTGTTTAGTGCTTGCATTTTGTTCACGACCTGTCTGTCCCCATAGGATCTCACCATTGTTAGGCCTGTTTACTATGCTCCCATTCTCTGATCCAGCTCTGTCTCTTCTCTTTGCCTGGCAACACTTTACGTTCTGTGATTATGGTCAATGCCAATGTCACATTGATGCCCCTTTGTCTACTTGTATTATCCTATCAAGATAAACAATTATTAGGGGACTGTTCCTTTCATGAAAACCTCGGTCATTCAGAACCATCCTATTATGTTTTAATCCCCCATGAGAAGCTCATTAACTTATACCCATCACTCTTACTTCCAGTGTCGCCTCTTATCATCACTCTAGTATCCCAGAGACCAAGATGGACTCCCGACTGAACAACTACATATCTTCTACATCACTGAAATGAATACAATGAAAACTCTCCTGTAGTCCCTTTAATTATATAACAGTCATTCTCTTCTCCAGAATTAAAAGGCTTCTCATTTATTTAAATGCAACACACTTCACCAGATGTTAAGTGATATAAAATAGCACCAATCACAAATGTCCCTCAGTTTTTCTCATTAAACCAAACATAATGTTGCAAAGTATCATTCTGCAGCAGATGTCGGTATTTGCTATCTGTTGAACTGAATTCAGCAGCCAACACAGCAGACTTTTAGCTGAGTTCTCACAGTAGGATATTCTTGCTTATTTGAGGACCATGGTTTGCCAATGAAAAGTCCCCAACATGTTAGAAAGAAACAGGCCTAGAAATTCGATGATGCCGTGCCTGTTTCTCAGGGGCAAAATGGACACTAAACCTCCAATATGGTCGGCTGGGCGGGGCAGGCCGCGTGCGCTCATTACACGCCGGAAGTGCGTTGGCCGCCATATTAGTAAAGGCAGCAAAAGAGGCGTTCAGGGCCCATGCCTGAAACGGGGCCTTGGTCGGCTGTGTTCAGGAAACATGATCTACATGCGGCCTAACCAGTGCTCCTTAAAGGGACCGTGGGAGGTCGCCACCAAGAAGGTAAGTTATTTAATAAATACTTATTTGAATGTGGAGCTGAGACACGCAGGAATCCTTCTCGAGGCTCCATTGCAGTTCCGAACACCATTGCTGGACCCCGCTTGGCCCCCTCCCGAATACCCCCCTCCTGATTGCTGCACCCCCTCCCTCTCCCGATAGCTGGTCCCCTCCCTCTTCTAGTTGCTGCCCCCCAGCCTCTATCAACCATTGGCCCCTCCCTCCCTCCCGATCACTTCCCCCCCACCCAGTTGCCTCCTCTCTCTCGATCGCTGTCCCCTTTCTCCTAGTTGACCCCTCCCTTCCAATCGTTTCCCCCGCTCCCTCAATCACTTCCCCCCCCTCTCAGTTGCTGCCTCCCACCTGATCACTTCCCCCCCCACCCCGTTTCGAAGGACCTACCTGAGAGCCGCTGCTGGCGACGCAGCCGTCCAAAACTGAAATCCTCTTCGCCAGCGAGCTGCCAGCTAGCAGGTGTCTGTCGCTCGCCAGCCCCGTGTCGATGAAACCTGAGGCCCAAAATCAGGTGGGCTTTGGGCCTACCCACTCCAGTGCATCAATCGTTCCAATTTCTAGACCCTTGTATCTGGACTACGCAGTTACTTGTTGAATTGGCTGCAGCATACACTTCTGTAATGTCACACTTAATCCATATAACACTTTCCTCATCACACTCCCATTTTATGGGATAGCATCTCTTCTGACTTACTGTAGCTAATGCTATGGGAGATCTACTCATTACATAGAATCAACAGGACAGTAACAGGCTTTTCAACCTAACTGGTCCATAGTAGCATTTATGCTCTACATGAACCTCCTTCCAACCCGCTTCATCTAACCCTATCAGCATAACCTTCTATTCCTTTCTCTCTTCATATATTTATCTAGCTTCCCCTTTTCTGCATCAAAGCAACACCCGAACAGGGACGTGAACCCTGGACACTCAGATTAAAAGTCCATTGCTTTACTGACTGAGCTATCTAGGCTAGTTAGGTAAAATGAAACTCATTGCAATAACAATTAAATAAATTAATGCAAATGTGACAGCAGTTCATTTTAAAAACTCTCTTTCAAAACCTGCAGCCTACAATTCAAATAGCGTCGAACTTCAATATGAATTGTAGGGACCTGATGGAAGGACACCTGGAAAAACAAAGCTTGATAAAGACCAGAAATGGTGGTGGGAGGGGGGTTGCTAACGAACCAACTGCTGATTTTCAAGGGTGGGCAAGGGAAAAGCAATAGACGTTATACAGTTTGATATATGAAAAGCATTTGACAAGTATCCTCAAGGTAGACTAATCAAGGTAAAGAATCATGGAATAGGGCTGAAGTCCCTGATTGAAAATTGGCTTAAAAACAGGAAACAGAGAATAGTCATGAATGAAACATTTTCAAGCTGGAAAGGATCTTTAAGTTTGATCTGTAATTGATCAAAACTAGGGGCCATAAATATTAGATAGTCACTAATAAATCCAACAGGGAATTCAGGAGAAACTTCTTTCCCCAAGGAGTGGTTAGAATGTGGAACTCACTACCACAGGAGTAGTTGAGGCAAATAACATAGATGCATTTAAGGGGCAGCTAGATAAATACATGAGGGAGAAAGGAATAGAAGGATATACAGTTAGGGTTAGATGAAGAGGGGTGGGAGGAGGCTCATGTGGAGCATAAACACCGACATAGTCCAGTCGGGCCGAATGGCCTGTTTCTGCACTGTACATTCTATGTAATTCTATGTAATTCTACAAAAGCTGATCACTCAAAAGACAGCAATTCCACAGTCCTTGTTACATCTGCTCCAGTTTGTAATACCAGCCATTCCTACAAAGCGAGGTGATGTATTTTAATTAGCCCGTAGGGTAAATTCATCAATTCCATGCTCCTAGCCCTGCTTGAAGGGCGTGCAGATTGGAAATTAGCACTCCAGTTTTGAAGCTCTGGCTCGTGTTCCCTTCGAGTGCAGCTCCCCACAAAGTACTGGAGTGGTAAAGTTACTCTTATAAGCCAGAGCTCTCCAGAATCAAATTAACATTGAGGAGCCCACAATTTGGAGTTTTGTGTTGTGATTCTCATATCGTGGTAATATTAACCATGCAGTTGCCATCAACATAGATGTATATGTTCTTTACTTACCTTATTGTGGAGCCAAGAGCAGCAGGAGGGCTGCTGCCGGCCATTGCTCCCCATCACCACCCCCCACCCACAACTGTGCCCCCCCCCAAACTCTTCTGAAGCCCTCGGCTGATTAAGAGCCATCGGATCTTGCTGTCTGCCCCTCCCCCCCATGCGACTGCTGAGCTGCCTCTGGGGCCACGAATTGTTAATATTTATCCTTCTACCAACATGACTAAAACAGATTATCTGGTCATTATCACATTGCTGTTTGTGGGACCTTGCTGTGCGCAAATTGGCTGCTGCGTTTCCTACATTACAACAGTTTTTTTTATTCGTTCATGGGATGTGGGCGTCGCTGGTGAGGCCAGCATTTATTGCCCATCCCTAATTGCTCTTGAGAAGGTGGTGGTGAGCCGCCTTCTTGAACCGCTGCAGTCCGTGTGGTGAAGGTTCTCCCACAGTGCTGTTAGGAAGGGAGTTCCAGGATTTTGACCCAGCGACAATGAAGGAACGGCGATATATTTCCAAGTCGGGATAGTGTGTGACTTGGAGGGGAACGTGCAGGTGGTGTACTTCAAAAGTACTTCATTGGTTGTGAAGCGTTTTGGGACGTCCTGAGGTCGTGAAAGGCGCTATATAAATGCAAGTCTCTCTCTGTCTCAGTACTATCCTATTGAAGCCCCAATTTGGTTGGAATCCAATTTCTAGGCCACAATATCTACCACTTATTCACATTAAAATCTGCTTACTATTCCTTAGCCCATGAGATGATTTCTCCAGATCCCTTTGAATGTTATCAATTTCCCTCACACTAGTCAGCTGAGCGGAGCCGAGCCGAGCGGAGGGAGCGTCCGATAAAAGGCGGGATTTCAGAGCGCTGAGAACAGCTGAGAGGAGCCGAGCCGAGCCGAGCGGAGGGAGCGTCCGATAAAAGGCGGGATTTCAGAGCGCTGAGAACAGCTGAGAGGAGCCGAGCCGAGCGGAGGGAGCGTCCGATAAAAGGCGGGATTTCAGAGCGCTGAGAACAGCTGAGAGGAGCCGAGCCGAGCGGAGGGAGCGTCCGATAAAAGGCGGGATTTCAGAGCGCTGAGAACAGCTGAGAGGAGCCGAGCCGAGCGGAGGGAGCGTCCGATAAAAGGCGGGATTTCAGAGCGCTGAGAACAGCTGAGAGGAGCCGAGCCGAGCGGAGGGAGCGTCCGATAAAAGGCGGGATTTCAGAGCGCTGAGAACAGCTGAGAGGAGCCGAGCCGAGCGGAGCTGCGACCGAGTTCGAAGTGACGTCAGGAATCAGATCGGGACGCGACACAGGGGAGGCACCTGATTGGTGAGTAGGTTCAGGTGAGTATTTCTACTTATCGACAGGAACTGAAGTAAAAGGAAAGGGAAGGTCTGCTGGTCTTATAGGAAGTAGCGTTTATTTTTTAGTGAATCAAGGTCCCTAGTGTAGTTAACATTCTCTAAATTGAGAACAATTTAAAGGAGTAAATTCCTTAAAGGGAGTGGTAAGTAGTTTTTCTTTCCTTTTTTTTCTCTTGACATTGCAGTTGTTGTTAAGCTAACTTAAGGGTTAAGTCATGGCAGGAGATCCCAGAGCCGTGTTATGTTCCTCTTGTGAGATGTGGGAATTCAGGGCTCCTTCCTGTATCCCTGATTCCTTCACCTGCGGGAAGTGTGTCCAGCTGCAGCTATTGTTTGACCGCTTGACGGCTCTGGAGCTGCGGATGGACTCACTTTGGAGCATCCGCGATGCTGAGAAAGTCATGGATAGCACGTTCAGTGAGTTGGTCACACCACAGATAAAAATTACTGAGGGAGATAGTGAATGGGTGACCAACAGACAGAGGAAGAGTAGGAAGGCAGTGCAGGGGTCCCCTGCGGTCATCTCCCTCCAAAACAGGTATACCGTTTTGGATACTGTTGGGGGAGATGGCTCACCAGGGGAAGGTGGCAGTGGCCAGGTTCATGGCACCGTGGCTGGCTCTGCTGCACAGGAGGGCAGGAAAAAGAGTGGCAGAGCTATAGTGATAGGGGACTCGATTGTAAGGGGAATAGACAGGCGTTTCTGCGGACGCAACCGAGACTCCAGGATGGTATGTTGCCTCCCTGGTGCAAGGGTCAAGGATGTCTCGGAGCGGCTGCAGGACATTCTGGAGGGGGAGGGTGAACAGCCAGTTGTCGTGGTGCATATAGGCACCAACGATATAGGTAAAAAACAGGATGAGGTCCTACAAGCTGAATTTAGGGAGTTAGGAGTTAAACTAAAGAGTAGGACCTCAAAGGTAGTAATCTCAGGATTGCTACCAGTGCCACGGGCAAGTCAGAGTAGGAATGACAGGATAGCTAAGATGAATACGTGGCTTGAGAGATGGTGCAAGAGGGAGGGATTCAAATTCCTGGGCCATTGGAACCGGTTCTGGGGGAGGTGGGACCAGTACAAATTGGACGGTCTGCATCTGGGCAGGACTGGAACCAATGTCCTAGGGGGAGTGTTTGCCAGTGCTGTTGGGGAGGGTTTAAACTAATGTGGCAGGGGGATGGGAACCTATGCAGGAAGTCAGTGGGAAATAAAATGGTGACAGAAACAAAAGGCAGTAAGGGAGAGTGTACAGAACATGACCGGACAGATGGTCTGAGAAAGCAGGGCAAAGACCAAGGGAAGTCTAGATTAAACTGCATTTATTTCAATGCAAGAAGTCTGATGGGCAAGGCAGATGAACTCAGGGCATGGATGGGTACATGGGACTGGGATGTTATAGCTATTACTGAAACATGGATAAGGGAGGGGCAGGACTGGCAGCTCAATGTTCCAGGGTACAGATGCTATAGGAAAGATAGAGCAGGAGGTAAGAGAGGAGGGGGAGTTGCGTTCTTGATTAGGGAGAACATCACGGCAGTAGTGAGAGGGGATATATCCGAGGGTTCGCCCACTGAGTCTATATGGGTAGAACTGAAAAATAAGAAGGGAGAGATCACTTTGATAGGATTGTACTACAGACCCCCAAATAGTCAACGGGAAATTGAGGAGCAAATATGTAAGGAGATTACAGACAGCTGCAAGAAAAATAGGGTGGTAATAGTAGGGGACTTTAACTTTCCCAACATTGACTGGGACAGCCATAGCATTAGGGGCTTGGATGGAGAGAAATTTGTTGAGTGTATTCAGGAGGAATTTCTCATTCAGTATGTGGATGGCCCGACGAGAGAGGGGGCAAAACTTGACCTCCTCTTGGGAAATAAGGAAGGGCAGGTGACAGAAGTGTTGGTGAGGGATCACTTTGGGACAAGTGATCATAATTCCATTAGTTTTAAGATAGCTATGGAGAAGGATAGGTCTGGCCCAAAAGTTAAAATTCTAAATTGGGGAAAGGCCAATTTTGATGGTATTAGACAGGAACTTTCAGAAGTTGATTGGGAGAGTCTGTTGGCAGGCAAAGGGACGTCTGGTAAGTGGGAGGCTTTCAAAAGTGTGTTAACCAGGGTTCAGGGTAAGCACATTCCTTATAAAGTGAAGGGCAAGGCTGGTAGAAGTAGGGAACCTTGGATGACTCGGGAGATTGAGGCACTAGTCAAAAAGAAGAAGGAGGCATATGACATGCATAGGCAGCTGGGATCAAGTGGATCCCTTGAAGAGTATAGAGATTGCCGGAGTAGAGTTAAGAGAGAAATCAGGAGGGCAAAAAGGGGATATGAGATTGCTTTGGCAGATCAGGCAAAGGTGAATCCAAAGAGCTTCTACAAATACATAAAGGGCAAAAGGGTAACTAGGGAGAGAGTAGGGCCTCTTAAGGATCAACAAGGTCATTTATGTGCGGAACCACAAGAAATGGGTGAGATCCTGAATGAATATTTCACATCGGTATTTACGGTTGAGAAAGGCATGGATGTTAGGGAACTTGGGGAAATAAATAGTGATGTCTTGAGGAGTGTACATATTACAGAGAGGGAGGTGCTGGAAGTCTTAACGCGCATCAAGGTAGATAAATCTCCGGGACCTGATGAAATGTATCCCAGGACGTTATGGGAGGTTAGGGAGGAAATTGCGGGTCCCCTAGCAGAGATATTTGAATCATCCACAGCTACAGGTGAGGTGCCTGAAGATTGGAGGGTAGCAAATGTTGTGCCTTTGTTTAAGAAGGGCGGCAGGGAAAAGCCTGGGAACTACAGACCAGTGAGCCTGACATCTGTAGTGGGTAAGTTGTTAGAGGGTATTCTGAGGGACAGGATCTACAGGCATTTGGAGAGGCAGGGACTAATTAGGAACAGTCAGCATGGTTTTGTGAGAGGAAAATCATGTCTCACGAATTTGATTGAGTTTTTTGAAGGGGTAACCAAGAAGATAGATGAGGGCTGTGCAGTAGACGTGGTCTACATGGACTTCAGCAAAGCATTTGACAAGGTACCGCATGGCAGGTTGTTACATAAGGTTAAATCTCATGGGATCCAAGGTGAGGTAGCCAATTGGATACAAAATTGGCTTGACGACAGAAGACAGAGGGTGGTTGTAGAGGGTTGTTTTTCAAACTGGATGCCTGTGTCCAGCGGTGTGCCTCAGGGATCGGTGCTGGGTCTGCTGTTATTTGTTATTTATATTAATGATTTGGATGAGAATTTAGGAGGCATGGTTAGTAAGTTTGCAGATGACACCAAGATTGGTGGCATTGTGGACAGTGAAGAAGGTTATCTGGGATTGCAACAGGATCTTGATCAATTGGGCCAGTGGGCCGATGAACGGCAGATGGAGTTTAATTTAGATAAATGTGAGGTGATGCATTTTGGTAGATCGAATCGGGCCAGGACCTACTCCGTTAATGGTAGGGCGTTGGGGAGAGTTATAGAACAAAGAGATCTCGGAGTACAGATTCATAGCTCCTTGAAAGTGGAGTCACAGGTGGATAGGGTGGTGAAGAAGGCATTCGGCATGCTTGGTTTCATTGGTCAGAACATTGAATGCAGGAGTTGGGATGTCTTGTTGAAGTTGTACAGGGCATTGGTGAGGCCACACTTGGAGTACTGTGTACAGTTCTGGTCACCCTATTATAGAAAGGATATTATTAAACTAGAAAGAGTGCAGAAAAGATTTACTAGGATGCTACCGGGACTTGATGGTCTGACTTACAGGGAGAGGTTAGACAGACTGGGACTTTTTTCCCTGGAGAGTAGGAGGTTAAGGGGTGATCTTATAGAAGTCTATAAAATAATGAGGGACATAGATAAGGTCGATAGTCAAAATCTTTTCCCAAAGGTAGGGGAGTCTATAACGAGGGGGCATAGATTTAAGGTGAGAGGGGAGAGATACAAAAGGGTCCAGAGGGGCAATTTTTTCACTCAAAGGGTGGTGAGTGTCTGGAACGAGCTGCCAGAGGCAGTAGTAGAGGCGGGTACAATTTTGTCTTTTAAAAAGCATTTGGACAGTTACATGGGTAAGATGGGTATAGAGGGATATGGGCCAAGTGCAGGCAATTGGGACTAGCTTAGTGGTATAAACTGGGCGACATGGACATGTTGGGCCGAAGGGCCTGTTTCCATGTTGTAACTTCTTCTATGATTCTCGTCACCATAGTGGTCAGCATCTATTGTAACTATTGCTATATTACTATAGGTACACTGGCCTGCATTGTTTTCAAATAGTGCAATCAATCTATGCACTCTTTAAGTGAGTGAGTTGAGTTACTGGGACTGCTGATCAGACAAAAAATGAAGGAAGCCTATTCTTCTTGTCCTGAACTGTAGACTTATTCTGGCATGTACAAGGGTAAGAATAATTTTCCGTTTAAATTGAGTCCAGCTTATGTTGTTGAGCAGTCTAGATTCCCTCAATAAGTGTGACATTACAGAATGGAATAACTTTCCTTTATCGAGCTGCATAAACACTCTAGTGAAAACTTAGTTGGAACAAAAGTAGTTATATTCAGTACAAACCTGAGTAAGTAAATTTCCTGTGGAGAGCGCTTCAATTATAAGACAGAAACAGAGGCAATTCCGCTTTAATGCATCTCTCTTTACGTGGCTGTTCTGGCTGCTGGCTATTTCTCCATTAACTATGTTGCAAGTGCTAACCTGATTTATTTGTACAGAATCTTCTAGCCAGTCACACACTGATACATATGCAGGCCTACAGGAACTTCTTGATGGTTACATACTATTGACTCCAAATTAACAGCATAAACTTTCTGTTCCCATAATAAAGCATTACACTTTTCACTTCTCATTTCTCATTCATTGGCATTGACATAGTATGAATTAGTAGAAATGCTACTCTCTTGTATGTTGGCCTTCCAGTGTGGATTTGAGCACAGCCCTCTCCATCCCATTGGCATCAAGTGCTATTCCTATCATTTGTAAAGTATTTGGTTAATCAGAATTCAAATCCAAGATATTTTCAACCATAGTATAGACTCGCAAAATTCATCATTCTGCCTTTCCTGAGCTGGACTGAAACATTGGAATTCCACTATGGCTGTCCAAGCGAATTACAACATGTATCTCTTTAGATCATTCTGGGACCTAGCCTGTGCCTGAAACTCCCTCAGAGCAGTACACATGGCGTCACCTCTGGTACAGGTTACATTTTTTAAATTCCGTGTGGGCATTGCTTTTGGTTTTAATTTGTACAAATCACAGTGATGACATATTAGTTCTGGCCAAGCAAAACATTTGGCCTCATTGTTTGGTCTGGCACTGGGTTCTTCTAATTTGAGTAAACTTGATTGATTCTAGCATTCCAACCCATTGAGCTGCTGCCCCTACTTCGCAACATTTAGTCTGCAGATAAGGAATAAATGCTTTGGTGCTACTAAATTTTAAAGCACACCAAAGCTCAAAAGTATAGTTGCATTGTCCTGAACTGTTTTCATCGTTTGCCACATGAAAGAAATCCTGTTGTTTGTACCATGTTTTTGGATGCTAAATTCAGTGAAGGACCCTTTATATTTGGTGTGATGATAATTGTTCTTATCCATTGTTGCCTATGAATGATCTATTTTCACAATGTAAAATACACAATTTACTTATGAATCCTTTCATTCGTACAGAGGTTAAAAATTTGACTTTAAAAAGATAACGACCATATAGAATAGATTTAATATCGTTTGTCACAGCATTTTACAGTTACTCGTCTGTTGCGTATGAAACTCACTGCAGTTCTTTGAAAGGGAACGTGACAAGCTTCTGAGTGAAGAGAACACTTTAGAGGGTAAGTCATTCGCTAGCTGGGATGATGTTGAGTAATGGGCTATCATGGTCTCCTAGAACCTGGCTTGATTACCTTAGGGGCCAGAGAGGAATTTCCCAGAATTTTTCCTTGCTGCAGGATTTTTTACTTTGGGTTTTTCCATCTCCCAGGAGATCGCCTGGTTCAGCAGTGAGTAAATGATGCATGATGGTCCAGATGGTCTTTTCGTATCCCTTTCATATATTTGTATGCATGTTCATATTCCTACATCAAGGTGACTGCTAAGGTACCAAGATATTTTACCTGAAAATACATATGGACTTTTAGGTTGTCTGAGATGTTTGTGGTACCTTTTGATGCCCTCAATGGCACAAACCTAGATTTAGAGTTTTACAAAGGACTAGTAGACTAGGTTTTTTTCAACAGTAGCATTTTTAAACAGTAGCAATGCACGTGGTAAGTTGAGGGTTGCGTGAATGCAAGGTGAGAGAAATTGGAACTGGGATGTGGAAATGGAGGAGGGTGCATATTTCCACTAAAAAAAGTTGGGATAGAAACTTGTAACAGATCTCCTCAGAGACACTGCAGTGAATCTTTTTTGAATGAGTGCTAGAAAGTCATAAACAGTGCTTTCCTTACCAGTGCCGATAGGTAGATAGATAAATAAATATATTTGTTCCTCTCGCATAGCAGTTGCATAAATAATGAAATCTCTGCAACAGCTTGGAGTGACAGTTCGTTAGATTCACTGTCAATCTGTTTAGGATATGAGATTTTATAGTGAGCGTCAAGAAATATATAAAACTTAAGATTAAAATAATATGCATCTGTCCATCTTTACTGAATACCTCTGCAACCAGATCTTATGTTACTAAAAGGTTCTGTTTAAATAAACATATTGAATTCAGGACTTTTATTCAGGACCCCCTTCGAACTTGAATGATGGTACATTCCTGCAGAATTTCTGCATTTACATTCCTCATTTTGTTTGCCGTTTGTAGGGCCTTGCTATGTGCAAATTCACTGCTGCATTTAAAGCAACAGTAACTACACTTCAAATGGAATTGATTGGCTGTGAAGTGTTTTGGGTCACCCTGCAGACATGAAAGGCATTATATAAATGCAAATGTTTCTTAAAATGCAACGTATTATTCTATTGCCAAGATGTAGGTCTATGTCCTTTTAAGGCTACAATATCTAATTGACGTTAAGTAAACACTGGTTTAGTTCATACACAAGTCAACTAAAAGGCTGCAGACATTGTAGCTCAGATATTTTCTGTTCCTGGATACATTCCAAACTAATGTCTTGGTTTCTTTATACTTTTTCAAGTATGACACAGAATTTGCATTGGACAGTGCGTGATGTCTGAAATACGATGGATATCTGAAGTCTGAAGGACAGGATGTGCACACATATGTTCTGTTTATAGATAGATAATATTTAAGTATGGTTATACAAGCCAAGCTTGCCATTATCTAATCACTACTTCTAGATTTATCTTGCCTTCTCTCTTAGTCTTTTCAACTTTGCTCTTGCACTTTGGGCCTTGGCCCTGCACCTAAATTGATCACTTAAAAAAAAAATACCTTTCATCCAACAAATACAAAGTACGAGCTCCTTTCTCTTGCTTTCTTTAAAAAGATTTTACTTCTATAAAGTGCACTTCATGAATTCTCCTTTGAAGTGGTGATGAATTGCTAGAAAAGTTGAAGTAAAATCACTTCTTTTATGAAAGAAAAGTTTCTTCATGTAGCCACAAGGAAAACAAATTGCAGGAAGAAAATACTGCACTTCTGGCATTGACCATAACATTCCTCAGGCCACAACACTCACTGAGGTACGGATATACTGTCTTGTGTTCTTTGGGAGAGATGCGCAATTCATATAATTAAGTTCTGAAATCTGATTATGTAGCCCACGGACAGTCTTAAATTTAAAACAAATTC
The DNA here is from genome assembly GCF_035084215.1 of Heptranchias perlo. Taxonomy (NCBI): domain Eukaryota; kingdom Metazoa; phylum Chordata; class Chondrichthyes; order Hexanchiformes; family Hexanchidae; genus Heptranchias; species Heptranchias perlo. Next base: position 38,503,961 of record NC_090348.1, on the reverse strand, counting down.
AGTCCTAACACTGGTTTCCGGAATGCAGACAGCTCAATGGCAAGATCCCAGTAAAGAGTCCTTTGGTAAGTTAATAAATCCCCGACCGTTCCTACTTTGAAGTTTACTGTATGATGTGAAGCCATATAACGTCTTTTGTCAATAGGGTTTACACTGGACAGCTTAAGATATACATGGGGTGAAATTGGACTCAAACGGGACAATGAGCTTGGGGCAGTCAGTTTATCGAGGGCTAGAAATTAGTCTCACCTGAACAGAGAGGTTTGAGGATGGATAGAAATTGGTCCTCAGGCATCATCAGCATACCTGCCCTACCAAACAACGAGCTGACTTTAAACACTACAAGTAGTGCTGGCAGCTTGTCTCCAGCAGTTAAATGAAGCCCGATCACAAAATCAATTAGGCCTCCTGTTGACATCATCGGACAGGCTGAATTCGCAACCAGTCTACTGCCCGCCCGACCTGCGCCACAAACGAGGATCGGCCCCTGAATGTGACGTGCGCTGTCGTCATATAGCTGCGTACAACACATCACAGTTGAAATGAGGTAAAATTTGTTGCACTGGCACTGTCAATGCATTCCAATTGTGTCAGCTTGGTACAGTTGGTAGCACATTCACTCACGTCAGCCGGTTGTGGGTATAAGCCCCGACGCAGGGTTGGAGCTCATAACCTAAGTTGACGCTCCAGTGCAATACCGAAGGAATGCCTTGTTGTTGGATGGGGCATTAACCTGTGAGTGTTAAAGATCCCGAGACACTAATCCATTACAGTACTTAGCAGAAAAAATTCTGCAAATCTATATTCGTACCTATTGTGTGAGGCCAATATGAAATAGAAGATCTGAAAGTGCTTGTTCAGAGTCTGTCTCTTTGATTCCCCAAAGAAAGAATTGGCCGAGTTCATTGTGTTCCTTTTGATCTTGTGTTTCATTCTCCCAGTCCTTTTGTTTGGCTTGAATGCAGTTCAGATTTTGCAATTTTCCAAAAATATGTCATCTAAAATTGCTGGTAAATGAAAAAAAAAAGGATCCAAGATCTTTTCCTGATGCCTTCACATCTGTAAATAACAGTAGTATGTAAAGCTCTGTTGACACCAAAATCTGGTCTGAAAGACAGCTTCTGCTGAAGAAATGAAATATCAGTAGCTTGTCAATGTAACTTGCTCGGAAGTACCACAACCTCCAATACATCACCATGGGGGCGATTTTCGCCCCGTTTGTGTTTAACAATCGGGCAGTGGTGGGATCGGAATTGTGCAGGAGATGAAAGTGGTGCAGTTCCGCCCGTTCCGATTTCTGGGCGGACCTCGTTCTAAGTGGCCAGATCTCCCACCGGAAACAGGCAGGGGCCTCATTCATATATGCTAATTGGGGTCTAATTATGTAGTTATGACCCCCGTCTCTGCCTGCGTTGCTACCACCTGTTTCTGTTCCACACACCCTGGGCCTCACAAGTCAGGAGGTGACCGTTTGCAGTGACATTTTAAAGGGATCCTCCGCAGCTCTCAGGTAAAACGGTAGAAAGTTTTGGGAGGCAGTTTGCTTGCATTGGATAATGTTCTTTCACACCTTAGATGAATTCCAACCATTTGTTGTTGCTGTAGAACGTTCTGAACTCTGAAGGGGCTTCTGGCATTGCACTTAATCCTTCATGGGGGGCCTTCTGTCAATTCCACTCTGGCAAGAGGAAGAGGAGGAGGAGCAGGAGGAAGAAGCAAACAGAGCTGCAGCTGTAGGTAAAGCAAATAGAAGGAGGCATGCTTGTAGGAGTCCTTACTCCCCCCTCAACGGAGATTATAAGCCCAGGACAATACACGTTGACTTCGCTGAGGGGCAGTGAAAATGATATGTTCTTACTACTGATTGACTGTAAAAACTGGTTTCCAGTTAATCAGAGACATTTATCCGGCACAGTAATTTCCAGAGGACAGATTGATTCCACCTGTTACTGAGGAGCATGGGTAACACCCACTGCCATTCAGATTCATCCAACATTGGCCTGGGCTTCAGTTGTACATAGGTATAAGAGAAACAGATCATTTACAGTAGGGATCAGCAAAAGCAGTTTAAATTCCTGGATTTCTTTTCCAGGTGGTGAATCAGTCGAAAGCAAATTCCTCCCAAATTTGAGGGAAAGAGCCTGAAATATTCCATGTTTTTCTTACAGAAGTCAGGTCTGATTGGATCTGTGATGTCAGCAGGCATGTTGCATGCTGTACGTACAGTGCTGACATCACTGATGCTCACATATCTCTGGACCTGGTTTGTGACGGCAACAGACTGTGCAATTGACTTAGATTTTCTTTGCGTACTGCTGTTAGGACTATATTCTTTATACTTGTTTCCTTGAGTTTCAGTGATGTTCAAAACTGTTAGGTTCAATCCCATTTCCCTTTCTTACACTAAAAGTAAAACTTTTAAATTTGCTCTTTGTTAGTGTCAACAGAACGTTAAAGAAAGAAAGATTTGCATTTATAGAGTGTCTTTTATGACCACATGATGTTCCAAAGCGCTTTACAACCAATGAATACTTTTGAAGTGTAGTCACTGTTATAATGTAGGAAACACAGCAGCCAATTTGTGCACAGCAAGGTCCCACAACCAGCAATGTGATAATGACCAGATAATCTGCTTTAGTGATGCTCGTAGAAGGATAAATATTGGCCAGGACACAGGGAAGAAATCAGCTGTTTTTCAAATACTGCCATGGGATTTTTTTACATCCATCTAAGAGGGCAGACAGAGCCTCTATCCAAAGGACAGCACCTCCAACAGTGCAGCACTGGAGAATCAGCCTAGATTTTGTGCTTAAGTCCCTGGGACTTGAACCCACAGCCTTACTAACTCAGAGTGCTACCCACTGAGCCACAGCTGGCACCCTCATTTTGAGGTTCCCACCCTTAATAAGGCTAATAACCTAATTTTGAGGCCATTACCACGCCATTAACACTCGGAAATAGAAGCCAAAATTGACCCCCCCAGGCTTTCTTGATCCTAAGGAGACCCTGCTCAGAGTTTTGCCTTATTTGATTGTTCCGCACTCTAGCCTCAACTGCTTTAATGCTCATTGTTATTCTCAGTGTGGAGAGCTGAGAGAGAATAGGGAAGCAGATGATGTACTGTTCCCTCTGAAGAATACAGTGTTTGTCAGTTCAAACCCATTATCTGAATCCCCCTCACCCTGGTGAAGTTTGCTCTACTCTGTTTCCTTTGATAACTGCATCGTGGTGCCCCTTATGACTGCTCTATTAGTGAAAGTCATGGGGGTGGGAGGGGAGGGCTTAAGGTCATGAGTGGATTCTGATGGAGCCACACTGGTTATTAACCCCAGAGCACCAATGTCCACAGCAGCTTTTGTTGTCTTTAATTCAGACCTACAGGGGAAAAGATAAACACAATAACTACATTCAGAACTACTAATTGGATCATATCTTCTTGAAAGGCCCCCAAAGTTGAATAACCTTCAGAATCCATTTAATTCAACTGAAGTAGTCTGAATCCTTTGGCAGGGACAATGACTGTACTTGTTTCCTGGGGAATAACATTCTGGTCTTGTGACTCCAGTAACAGCAATAACTCAGTGCACTATGGAAAATTTTAACCCTTTGCTCATTCTTTCACCTTAACATGTTTACTGATTTAGGGAGCAGTTATACTGCACAAAGGGAAATGAGAGCAATTTGCTTTATTGTTTGCATCTTTAATGTTGAGCTATTTATAGTGGCGATTAGTCCCCAATTACAAAGTTCCCACTCCGACCCCGAAGTTCCCAATGTATCCCGGTTCTGAAAGGTCGCTCACAGCTCTGACAGAATCATCACATCATGAGGTTGTCACATCAGGGAGCTGAGTGTTGCGGCAACACTCTGTTAGACTCCTGAACTCCAGAAAGCTGCAGTTAAATTGGACCAAGAAAACTCCACTTCTGGCATGAAACCCCAGTTTCAGTTGATGATCTCAGGGGTGGTACTATTGCTAGTTCACTGTTATACTGCCATTTTAGTATTGTCGTGAAGCAGAAAGTAAATGCGCTATAAATGCACCCGTAGCTATTTAAGTGATAGAATCCACTGCAGAGTTTCTTTTTTCATAAAGCTCTTCAAAGTGCCCTAATTTGATATGTATAATTTTACTGATGGCTTTCTCACTAACATGGAACTGATAAAATCAATGTCAGTCATAAGGCCTGTACTTCTTGTTTTGTGTGGCTCCCAAAGAGAATCTTATAAAATGGCTTATATGACAACCTAATAAATAAAGATACCTTACGCTCCTAATTTCTTCAATAACTTTAATTTTTTTTGTTTTCCATTTTGACTTACCTGGGCTAGCTAATGAATCCCTCAATGTTAAATGTGGAAACAAACAGCACTGTGCAGATAAACTAGGAGAGTGCAGCTCTTGCTACTCAGAACAGACTAGTGTCATCCCACACATCCCTTCATTCTCCCACTAACTGCTTATTTATCCGTTAACTCATACTGACCTTTGTGTTCTTCTGACCTCAACGTTATTGGTACAGATACACTACATTACTTGTTAGGGTCAAGGGTATCCAGGCAAGAGTTCATGCAGTTCTGTGTGGTCATTTTACCATGCATGCATATATTTATCTTCATTCCTGTCAGCTTTATCTCTTTTATGTTTTTATTTCTTCATTGTTTCCTTCTTTCGGCACTTAATAAGAACATAAGAAATAGGAACAGGAGTAGGCCATTGAGCATACTCCACCATTCAATCAGACCATGGCTGATCTTCAACCTCAACTCCACTTTCCTGCCCGATCCCCATATCTCTTGATTCCCTAGAATCCAAAAATCTATCTATCTCGGCCTTGAATATATTCAATGACTCCGCATCCACAGCCCTCTGGGGCAGAGAATTCCAAAGATTCACAACCCTCTGCGTGAAGAAATTCCTCCTCGTTTCGGTTTTGAATGGCCGACCCCTTATCCTGCAACTATGCCCCCTAGTTCTAGACTCTCTAACGAGGGGAAACAGCCTCTCAGCATCTACCCTGTGAAGCCCCCTCATAATCTTATATGTTTCAATGAGATCACCTCTCATTCTTCTAAACTCCAGAGAGTTTAGGCCCATTCTACTCAACCTCTCTTCATTGGACAACCCTCTCATCCCAGGAATTAATCTAGTGAACCTTTGTTGCACCGCCTCTAAGGCAAGTATATCCTTCCTTAGATAAAGAGACCAAAACTGTACGCAATACTCCAGGTGAGGTCTCACCAATGCCCTGTACAACTGTAGTAAGACTTCCTTACTCTTGTACTCCAACCCCCTTGCAATAAAGGCCAACATGCCATTTGACTTCCTAATTGCTTGCTGTACCTGCATACTAACTTTTTGTGCTTCTTGTACAAGGACACCCAAGTCTCTCTGAACACCAATAAATAATAGGTACTCACCATTTAAAGATTATTCTGTTTTTCTATTCTTCCTACCAAAGTGAATAACCTCACATTTCCCCACATTATACTCCAACTGCCACCTTCTTGCCCACTCATTTTATCTATCTATATCCCATTGCAGCCCCTTTGTGTCCTCCTCACAGCTTCCTTTCCCAGCTAGCTTTGTATCAACAGCAAACTTGGATACATTACACTCGGTCCCTTCATCTAAGTCATTAATATAGATTATAAATAGCTGAGGCCCCAGCACCGATCCTTGCGGCACCCCACTAGTTACAGCCTGCCAACCTGAGAATGACCTGTTTATCCCTACTCTCTGTTTTATGTCCTTTAACCAATCCTCTATCCATGCTAATATATTACCCCCAATCCCATGAGCCCTTACCTTGTGTAACAACCTTTTATGCGGCACCTTATCAAATGCCTTTACCCATTGTAGTCATTACCCATGCTCCTTAGAACTAGTGAAACTGCTCTATGAGGCATATAGAGCACTTTCACTAATACTGAGGAGCAGTTGTAAGGAAAGCCTCCATTTAGACATCTGCACTATATCAGGTAATATGCTGTCCATGCATGGATCAAACAGGTGACAGGTGCATTGGTTAGCATGGCCAGCACTTTCATCTGCTTCCCCATGGACTAACATGATGCAATTGTCCAGTGACATGACACTGCTACATTTCCCAAAGTAAGAAAGAAAGAAAGAACTTGCATTTTACATAGCACCTTTCACATCCTCAGAATGTTCCAAAGTGCTTTACAGCCAATGAAGTACTTTTGGAGTGTTGTCACTGTTGTAATGTAGGACATGGAGAAGGGGCGGGGGCCACCGATGACTGCCATGTGCGCAAACTGAAACCTAATTGGGTATGAGAGCATTTGTGTTTCAATGCTTTGATGTGTGAAGCCCATGGAAGACGTGACATGAGATGGCTTCCAATGGTACATTGGATCTTGACATTGTTCGCTGTTGAGGTATAGGTGTGAATGAGATGCAATGACAGAGCTGCAAAGCCGTGTGAGGGCTTGGTCTGAGCAAGTAGTGAGACAGGTTGCCAGGCAACACTTTGTGGCATCCACCTGGTACGTGGTACTATTAGGTAGTCCTACCTTGCCAGGTTCCATAACGTTTCATATCTTCTCTTGCACCTATGTCCCCTATCCTACAAGTACTGTAGAGGGTGATCAGCCTGGCTGCCTTCTCTTGCTAGGCGTGGTGCCCTGCTGGCCTTTGGGGAGGGTGCCTTGAAATTCCAAATGGGGCAACCCACCTTGCACCCATCTAATGCAGCAATGCCAGCCATCAAAGCATTGAAACACAAATGCTCTCATACCCAATTAGGTTTCAGTTTGCACACATGGCAGTCATCGGTGCACCCCCACCCCCCTTCTCCATGTCCTACATTATAACAGTGACAACACTCCAAAGGTACTTCATTGGCTGTTAAGCACTTTGGGACATTCTGAGGATGTGAAAGGTGCTATGTAAAATGCAAGTTCTTTCTTTCTTTCTTACTTTGGGAAATGCAGCAGTGTCGTGGCACTGGACAATTGCATCATGTTAGTCCATGGGGAAGCAGATGAAAGTGCTGGCCATGCTAACCAATGCACCTGTCACCTGTTTGATCCATGCATGGACAGCATATTACCTGATATAGTGCAGATGTCTAAATGGAGGCTTTCCTTACAACTGCTCCTCAGTATTAGTGAAAGTGCTCTATATGCCTCAGAGCAGTCTCACTTGTTCTAAGGAGCATGGGTAATGACTACGATGGGTAAAGGCACTTGATAAGGTGCCACATCTGATCTGCCATCTGCCCACAGACCCCGCCTGTTTGAGTCTGCCCCTGATGCTGTGAATGATCTTACACTGGAGAATTGAGTGCTTTTAGTATTTGACCTTTTCAGGCAGAATTTGCACCAGTTTTTAACCATTTAGACAGGACTTAAACCTGCAGATGAAAACTGGCCCTGGTATCTCTGTGAACAAGGCAGGGAGGTTGAAGGGGTGCAATGTCTCTGTGATCTGGGTCCAGAGTATATCTGTTAATGGGGAGGAGGGGTTGGATGTGGGAGAGTGACTATTGGGTTAACTTTTGGGTGCCCTGCTGCAAACCCAAGTGTCATTTTGCTTTTGCTTTTTTGATTACAAATCTATGAATTGTGAAGTATAAAAATCTATTAAAATTAACCAGATTACTATTTTTAACGTAAGGAATTTTATATTTTCCAGGAACTATGCCCCCAGACCCCATAAATGTACCATACATTGTTGTACATACAGAGGGCCACATTTGAAAGGAGTGTGCACAATTCTAAACTTGTTACCTCCAATCCCGACTTGAATGATACCATTGAAAGAAAGAAAAACTTGCATTTATATGGAACCTTTCACAACCTCAGGATGTCCCAAAGCATTTACAGCCAATGAAGTACTTTTGAAGTGTAGTCACTGTTGTAATGTAGGAAATTGTCAACATTGCTAATAAGACAAGGTTCAAATCCCCCATTTGCAATTAGGCCATTTATTAAAGTTGTTTAATTGTTGTTACCAGGAGAAAGAAGTTTTAAAATATAAAATATATAAATATTCCTGGATACAAGGTATTCAGGAAAGTTAGCGAAGGAAAGAAAGGAGGGGGGTGGCAGTAATGATAAAGGAGAATATTGCAGTGCTGGAGAGAGAGGGTGTCCTGGAGGGATCAAGGACAGAATCTATTTGGTTAGAGTTCAGAAACAATAGAGGTGCCATTACACTACTGGGTGTAATCCATAGGCTGCCAACTAGTGGGAAGGAAATTACAGAGAGGTGCAAGAGCCATAGAGTAGTGACAATGGGGAACTTCAATTATCCTAATGTAGTCTTGGATAATAATAGTGTAAATAGCAGAGCAGGTGAAGAATTTCTGAAGTGTGTTCAGGAGAACTTTCTTCATTAGTACGTTTCCGGCCAAATGAGGAAGGAGGCATTGCTGGATCTGGTTCTGGGGAATGAGGTGGGTCAAGTGGAGCAAGTGTCAGTGGGGGAACATTTAGGGAACAGTGATCATAGTATCATAAGGTTTAGATTAGCTATGGGAAAGGACAAGGAGCAATCTAGAGTAAAAATACTTAATTGAAGGAGGGCCAAATTCAGTGGGCTAAGAATGGATCTTGCCTGGGTAAATTGGAATCAAAGATTGGCAGGTAAATCTGTAATCCAACAATGGGCGGCCTTTAAAGAGGAGATGGTTCGGGTATAGTCTAGGTACATTCCCACAAGGGGTAAAGGTACGGCAACCAGAGCCAGAGCTCCCTGGTTGATGAAAGAGATAGAGAGTAAGATGGAGCAGAAAAAGGGGGTGTATGACAGGTGTCAGGTTGATAACACTAGTGAGAACCAGGCTGAATATAGAAAGTTCAGAGGGGAAGTGAAAAGGGAAATCAGAGGGACGAAGAGAGAGTATGAGAATAGACTGGCAACTAACATGAAAGGGAACCCAAAAGTTTTCGATAGGCAAATAAATGATAAACAGGTAATAAGAGGAGGGGTGGTGCCAAGTAGGGACCAAAAAGGAGACCTACTTATGGAGGCAGAGGGCATGGCCAAGGTGCTACATGAATACTTTGCACCTGTCTTTACCAAGGAAGAAGATGCTGCCAAAGTCATAGTAAAAGAGGAGGCAGTTGAGATACTGGATGGGCTAAAAATTGATAAGGAGGAGGTTTTAGAAAGGCTGACTGTACTTAAAGTAGATAAGTCACCAGGTCCGGATGGGATGCATCCCCGGTTGCTGAGGGAAGTAAAGATGGAAATTGCAGGGGTACTGGCCATAATCTTCCAAACATTCTTAGATACGGGTATGGTGCCAGAGGAATGGAGAATTTCAAATGTTACACCCTGTTCAAAAAAGGGTGTAAGGATAAACCCAGCAACTATAAGCCAGTCAGTTTAACGTTGGTGGTGGGGAAACATTTAGAAACAATAATCCAGGACAAAGTTAACAGTCACTTGGACAAGTGTGGATTAATTAAGGCAAGCCAGCATGGATTTGTTAAAGGCAAATTGTGTTTAACTAATTTGATTGAGTTTTTTGATGAGGTATCAGAGAAGGTTGATGAGGACAATGCGGTTGATGTAGTGTATATGGACTTCCAAAAGGTGTTTGATAAAGTGCCACATAATAGGCTTGTCAGCAAAGTTGAAGCCCATGGAATAAAAGGGGCAATGGCTGCATGGATACGAAATTGGCTAAGTGACAGGAAACAGAGAATAGTGGTGAACGGTTGTTTTTCGGACTGGAGGGAGGTATACAGTGGTGTTCCCCAGGGGTCGGTACTAGGACCACTGCTTTTCTTGATATATATTAATGACTTGCAATTGGGTGTACAGGGCACAATTTCAAAATTTGCAGATGACATAAAACTTGGAAGTGTAGTGAACAGTGAGGAGGATAGTGATAGACTTCAAGAGGACATAGACAGGCTGGTGGAATGGGCGGACACATGGCAGATGAAATTTAAAGCAGGGAAGTGAGAAGTGATACATTTTGGCAGGAAGAACGAAGAGAGGCAATATAAACTAAAGGGTACATTTCTAAAAGGGGTGCAGGAACAGAGAGACCTGGGGGTATATGTGCACAAATCGCTAAAGGTGGCAGGGCAGGTTGAGAAAGCGATTAAAAAAGCATACGGGATCCTGGGCTTTATAAATAGAAACTGTTCCCATTGGCAGAAGGTCAAGAACCAGAGGACACAGATTTAAGGTAATTGGCATAAGAACCAAAGGCGACATGAAGAAAAACATTTTTACACAGCGAGTGGTTAGGATATGAAATGCACTGCCTGAAAGAGTGGTTGAGGTGGATTCAGTTGTGGCTTTCAAAAGGGAATTGGGTAAGTACTTGAAGGAAAAAAACTTGCAGGGCTACAGGTGAAAGGGCAGGGGAGTGGAACTAGCTGGATTGCTATTGTAGGGAGCCGGCAAGGGCTCGACGGGCCGAATGGCCTCCTTCTGAGCTGTAACTATTTTTTAAAAATTCGTTCATGGGATGTGGGCGTCACTGGCGAGGCCGGCATTTATTGCCCATCCCCAATTGCCCTTGAGAAAATGGTGGTGAGCCGCCTTCTTGAATTGCTGCAGTCCGTGTGGCGAAGGTTCTCCCACAGTGCTGTTAGGAAGGGAGTTCCAGGATTTTGACCCAGCGACGATGAAGGAACGACGATATATTTCCAAGTCGGGATGGTGTGTGACTTGGAGGGGAACGTGCAGGTGGTGTTGTTCCCATGTACCTGCTGCCCTTGTCCTTCTAGGTGGTAGAGGTCGCGGGGTTGGGAGGTGCTGTCGAAGAAGCCTTGGCGAGTTGCTGCAGTGCATCCTGTGGATGGTACACACTGCAGCCAAAGTGCGCTGGTGGTGAAGAGAATGTTTAGGTTGGTGGATGAGGTGCCAATCAAGCGGGCTGCTTTGTCCTGGATGGTGTCGAGCTTCTTGAGTGTTGTTGGAGCTGCACTCATCCAGGCAAGTGGAGAGTATTCCATCACACTCCTGACTTGTGCCTTGTAGATGGTGGAAAGGTTTGGGGAGTCAGGAGGTGAGTCACTCACCGCAGAATACCCAGCCTCTGACCTGCTCTTGTAGCCACAGTATTTATGCGGCTGGTCCAATTAAGTTTCTGGTCAATGGTGACCGCCAGGATGTTGATGGTGGGGGATTCAGCGATGGTAATGCTGTTGAATGTCAAGGGAGGTGGTTAGACTCTTTTTTGTTGAAGATGGTCATTGCCTGGCACTTGTCTGGCGCGAATGTTACTTGCCACTTATCAGCTGAAGCCTGGATGGTGTCCAGATTTTGCTGCATGCGGGCACGGGCTGATTCATTATCTGAGGGGTTGCGAATGGAACTGAACACTGTGCAATCATCAGCGAACATCCCCATTTCTGACCTTATGATGGAGGGAAGGTCACTGATGAAGCAGCTGAAGATGGTTGGGCCATGGACACTGCCTTGAGGAACTCCTGCAGCAATGTTCTGGGGGTGAGATGATTGGCCTCCAACAACCACTACCATCTTCCTTTGTGCTAGGTATGACTCCAGCCACTGGAGAGTTTTCCCCCTGATTCCCATTGACTTCAATTTTACTAGAGATCCTTGGTGCCACACTCGGTCAAATGCTGCCTTAATGTCAAGGGCAGTCACTCTCACCTCACCTCTGGAATTCAGCTCTTTTGTCCATGTTTGGACCAAGGCTGTAATGAGGTTTGGAGCTGAGTGGTCTTGGCGGAATCCAAACTGAGCATCGGTGAGCTGGTGATTGGTGAGTAAGTGCCATTTGATAGCACTGTCAACGACACCTTCCATCACTTTGCTGATAATTGAGAGTAGGCTGATGGGGCAGTAATTGGCTGGATTGGATTTGTCCTGCTTTTTGTGGACAGGACATACCTGGGCAATTTTCCACATTGTCGCGTAGATGCCAGTGTTGTAGCTGTACTGGAACAGTTTGGCTAGAGGCACGGCTAGTTCTGGAACACAAGTCTTCATCACTATAGCCGGGATTTTGTCGGGGCCCATAGCCTTTGCTGTATCCAGTGCACTCAGCCGTTTCTTGATATCATGTGGAGTGAATTGAATTGGCTGAAGGCTGGCTTCTCTGGTGGTGGGGATATCAGGAGGAGGCCGAGATGGATCATCCACTCGGAACTTCTGGTTGAAGATGGTTGCAAATGCTTCAGCCTTGTCTTTTGCACTCACATGCTGGACTCCACCATCGTTGAGAATGGGGATGTTTGCAGAGCCTCCTCTTCCCGTTAGTTGTTTAACTGTCCACCACCATTCACGACTGGATGTGGCAGGACTGCAGAGCTTTGATCTGATCCGTTGGCTGTGGAATCACTTAGCTCTGTCCATAGCATGTTGCTTCCGCTGTTTAGCATTCATGTAGTCCTGAGTTGTAGCTTCACCAGGTTGGCACCTCATTTTTAGGTACGCCTGGAGCTGCTCCTGGCATGCCCTTCTACATTCCTCATTGAACCAGGGTTGATCCCCTGACTTGTTGATAATGGTAGAGTGAGGAATATGAGGTCACAGATTGTGCTGGAATACAATTCTGCTGCTGTTGATGGCCCACAGCGCCTCATGGATGCCCAGTTTTGAGCTGCTAGATCTGTTCTGAATCTATCCCATTTAGCACGGTGGTAGTGCCACACAATACGTTGGATGGTGTCCTCAGTGCAAAGATGGGACTTCATCTCCACCAAGACTGTGCGGTGGTCACTCCTACCAATACTGTCATGGACAGATGCATCTGCGACAGGTAGATTGGTGAGGACGAGGTCAAGTATGTTTGTCCCTCGTGTTGATTCGCTCACCACCTGCTGCGGGCCCAATCTGGCACTATCTCCTTCAGGACTCGGCCAGTAGCGGTGCTACTGAGCCACTCTTGGTGATGGACATTGAAGTCCCCCACCCAGAGTACATTCTGTGCGCTTGCTATCCTCAGTGCTTCCTCCAAGTGGTGCTCAACATGGAGGAGGACTGATTCATCAGCTGAGGGAAGGCGGTAGGTGGTAATCAGCAGGAGGTTTCCTTGCCCATGTTTGACCTGATGCCATGAGATTTCATGGGGTCCAGAGTCAATGTTGAGGACTCCCAGGGCCACTCCCTCCTGACTGTATATCACTGTACCGCCACCTCTGGTGGGTCTGTCCTGCCGGCGGGACAGGAAATACCCAGGGGTGATGATGGAAGAGTCTGGGACGTTGACTGAAAGGTATGATTCTGTGAGTATGGTTATGTCAGGCTGTTGCTTGACTAGTCTGTGGGACAGCTCTCCCAATTTTGGCACAAGTCCCCAGATGTTAGTGAGGAGGACTTTGCAGGGTCGACTGGGCTTGGTTTGCTTTTGTCGAGTCCGGTGCCTAGTGGTCCGATGCCAGATGGTCCGTCCGGTTTTATTCTTATTATGACTTTTTTTAGTGAGATTTTACAACTGAGTGGCTTGCTAGGCCATTTCAGAGGGCAATTAAGAATCAATCACATTGCTGTGGGTCTGGATCACATATAGGCCGTAAGGACGGCAGGTTTCCTTCCCTAAAGGGCATCAGTGAACCAGATGGGTGTTAACGACAATCCGGTAGTTTCATGGCCACCATTACTGATACTATTTTTTTTTAAATTCCAGATTTTATTTAATTAATTGAATTTAAATTCCCCAGCTGCCGTGGCAGGATTTGAACTCATGACTCTTGATTATTAGTCCAGGCCTCACTGTGCTACTGTACCATTCTATGAGTCTATGAGTATGCAGGCCTGGCTGAGTGCTTATTTTGTACAGATTTCCAAATCTCACATGTGTGTTTATATATCTGTCTGATTTTATCACCTGAAATTCCCATGTGGTTCTCTCGATTTCCTGCTGCACCTTTGACAAGAGATTGCTGGAATGTCAGAAAAATGTTTGCACCCTTTGTAATTTACCCTGTGGTCTAGGATAATGCTCAATACAGTACTGAGGGAGAGCTGCATTGTTGGAGGTGCTATTCTCCAAACCAAGATCCTGTATGCCTGTTCTTGTGGTCCAGGTGGACACTAAAGATGCCATGGCACTACTTGAAGAAGAGTAGGTACTTCCCTTGTGCCCTGAACAACATTCCTCCCTCAACCACCATCATGAAAAAACAGATTAACCAGTTGTTCACCTCATTGTTGTTTGTGGAAGATCTCTGTGTGCAAAAATCTCACATTTACCTACACAACAATGGTGACTGCACTTCAAAGTAATTCATAGCATGTGGAGTGCTTTGAGACAGTTCTGAAAGACATGATAAGATGCTACACAAATAAACTATTTGAAAGCAATGTAGGTGCAGTAAATTTACAGAGAGATGACTAGGGTCACTGTTGTCGGCAGTCCATTCAGACCTTATATAAAATCCACTGCTACTAAGCATGGTACATTGGCGAGACCATGCAGACACTGCGACAACGGATGAACGGACACCGCGCAACAATCGCCAGACAGGTGGGTTCCCTCCCAGTCGGGGAACACTTCAGCAGTCAAGGACATTCAGCCACTGACCTTCGGGTAAGCGTACTCCAAGGCGGCCTTCGAGACACACGACAACGCGAAATCGTCGAGCAGAAATTGATAGCCAAGTTCCGCACCCATGAGGACGGCCTCAACCGGGATCTTGGGTTCATGTCACGCTACACGTAACCCCACCAGCGAACAAAAGTTATCTGTTTTTAATATAACAGGTCATTTGCTGTCTTTCTCTTCCTTCCGGATGCTTCTATGTTTCTGCCTCTCTCTCTCTGTTTTTTTTTTGGTTGTTTGTATATTCGGTGGCCCTGTAGGTAACACCTCTCTGTCTGAACACTTTGATTGCCTTGGCAACGGGCAGTTGGAAAGACTATCTGTAATCACCAGGTATTGTTCTGTGATTTATAAATGCGAAAGGTTCGAGGATTTCTTGACATTCACCTGAGGAAGGAGGAAGCCTCCGAAAGCGTGTGATTTTCAAATAAAATTGTTGGACTATAACTTGGTGTTGTAAAATTGTTTACAATAACCCACATGGAGTATAAGAAAACACCTTTTTATGACAGAGGTGGAATGTATCAGTCAAAGATATGGGCTAGGTGATGTATGTCTTGGAAGGTTCTAATGTTGTTTAAATATTGATTGCTTTGCACCTAAAGTTTAGAGACTGATGAATAAAAATGGTGCTGCTGAAATCCCCCACATAGTTTTGTGACTTGTAATATTTATTATTGGCATGCGTTTCAATCAAAGGTTAACTCCTGCTCATTGAAGAGCGGAGCCCACCGAGTGAACAGTAAACTGGTTCGACAGGTTGAGGTTTGGACAAGAACAAGACAGAGGCAGAGAACAATAAGTACATTGCTTATTATCACCCTTCTTTCTGAAAAGCACCGCTTGCTAATACTCCAGACCTAATGGAACCAACCCAGCAAATTTCAATGTTCATTTCCAAAAACTGTATAGACCAAATTTTGTTCCCAGTTTGACAAGCTGAGGCTGGTGGAAGGTGACTTGCCTGAGGATCACTGAATCTAAACATTTTAACAAGATCAGGTGAGGACTACACTGGCTCACCTGCCCATAGTGCCGATCATGCTGACTAGAAAAAAATTCAGTAAAGATTGGTTTTACTAGCTTGTCACATTTTTCGCAAGTAACGTCTGGCTTCCATATTATTTTTATTATTCACGAATTAATTCCGGCCTCTTCCGCATCTCCCACTTCCTTCTCCCTACCATTGGTGTCGTGCCTTCAGCCATGCAGACCCTAAGCTCTGGATTTCCCTCCTCAAACCTCTTCGCCTCTCCACCTCAATCTCTCTCTCCTCGTTTAGGACACTCCTTAAAACCTACCTCTTTGACCAAGCTTATGGTCACCCATCCTAATATCTCTTTCTTTGGCTCGCTGTCAATTTTTGTCTGAGTATGCTCCTGTGAAGCGCCTTGGGATGTTTTACTACATTAAAAGGCACTATATAAATGTTGCTGTCATAGAATTTTCTGCTAATCAACTGCACTTTTCTTGATAACTTCACCTCTCCCCCACAGCAAGAACATTGCAATTACTGATTGGTCAGGGTGAACATCATCAGTCACTGTCAGCAGCTGTAATCCACATCATGAGCTGACATCGGAATGACGGGATATCTTTGTCAGTGATAAATTAGTATGTACTTGTACAAATTTCCCAGGATATTTGTACTAGCATGTACAGATCTACAGTGAGCTTCTTTAAATCCTAAGAATTTCATACAGGTTTGTAAAAGTTTCCCAAAGAATTTCAACAAGTGTTCACAGATTCCCTGGGAAACTGACCAAATGTACAGATTTCTACAAGCCCGTTTTTTGACCAGGAGCAATCCTCAGATTAATCGAATAGGCTGTTCGCCCTTCATACCAGTGTTGCACCACATCTTTTTTCTTTGCTTACCTTGGCAGAACATGGCCTGGTGTGTTTACTGTAGCAGTCTGAAATATTAATCGCTGTTTTAGTAAAAGTTGTTCTGGGGAGGATGAAAATAAAATGACATGTAAAATGGAAGGTCTATTAAGATTGCTTTAAGTGAAATGGAGGTAGAAATTAGCATGTGTTGCGCCCATCAGGCGTAAAATGGAGGCAAAATATACCAATTTGGCAACGGAATGGCCAGCGCAAGTGTTGCTCCCACTGCTAAATTCATGGGGCCCGTTTTTAGGCGTCCTAGGCGGATACCGAAAACAGGCGTTAGACCCTTTGATTATGTAAGTTAGGGGCCTAACGCTTGTTAAAAGACCCCTTTGGAAAATTTGTTAGCGATGAATGGGACAGGTGTTGGGCCTACACTGCTCAGGATTCTTCAGCAGCCCCCACTTTTAAATAAAAATGTTAAATAAAAAAAAATTGGGAGAGATGTAAAACAGGCTGCTGACTTGCTATCACCTGTTTTATGCTATCGCACAAAGTCAAGATCTAGCCCACAGAGACATAAAAAGTCAGGAGAGGATAAATAATTAGAATGAATAAGAGCTAAAAGAAAGGAGGGTTGTGGATAGCAGCATAAGGGATCAAAATGTTTATTTTGCAGATATAGGAAAAAATTTCATTTATAAAGCACCTTATCACATTGTGAGGATGTCCCAAAGCACATCAGAACCAATGAACTACTTTTGAATTGCAGTTGCTGCTGTTATTTACACAAATGAGGCTGTCAATTTGCACACAAGGTTCCACAAATAACAAGTGAGATGCTGTTGGTTGCAGGTGGAATGTTGACCAGAACATCCAAAGACCTCCCTGTTCTTCTTCAGATAAAGCCATGTGATCTATAATGTCCACTTGAATGGGCAGATGGGGCCTTGGTTTAAAAAGTCATCTAAAAGACGACATTTCTGACAGTACAGCCCTTCCTCAGTACTGCACTGAAGTGTCAGTCTAGATTATTTGCTCAAGTCCTGAAGTGAGACTTGAACCCACAAGAGTGTTGCCAACTCAACCAAGCAAAAATGTATAACTTAGGCAAGTCTCAAGAAACAAATAGATCCTTAATGATAATTTGAGTGGGAATATTACATGGTCCGAACCTGCAATTTTGGGCACCTTCCCATCAAAAGTACATTGATGGATTAAGAATTTTTGTTAGAAATGCAACCAGGAAGATTCTGGATTTCAAATAGTTCACTGTGAGAAAAGAAAATGTGCAGAAAGATGGGTTTTCCGAACATTGTAAAGATTTGATTCATGTGTCTCTTTAATAATGGGGATCCAAGTAGGATTATTCATTTGAACTGAGGTTTTAGGACTAGAGGGTATAAATACAAGATTAGCAATATTAAAAATGATTCCTCCCTCGGGGGAGGAAATAGATGGAATGGATTAAATAGAATTTACAGCACAGAAACAGGCCATTTGGCCCAACTGGTCCATGCCGGCTTTTATGCTCCACACGAGCCTCTTCCCATCCCGACTTCATCTAACCCTATCAGCACATACTTCTATTCATTTCTCCCTCATGTGTTTATCTAGCTTCCCTTTAAATGCATCTATGCTATTCGCCTCAACTACTCCTTGTGGCAGGGAATTCCATATTCTAACCACTCTTTGGGTAAAGAAGTTTCTCCTGAATTCCCTATTGGACTTATTGGTGACTATCTTATATACGCCAAAAAAGAATTTTTTTCTATGTGGATTAATCATGTAACTGCAGTAATTATTATGTTTAGCTCAGAATGCTGGTTCTCCGTTTATAATATTTGCTTAGCTAATACCATTCTATGGCTTTCTGCATTCAGTAGAACTTTACCTGGAACTTGACCCTTTCACAATGATGAAAATAATTTACTGCACCAACAGTCAGAATTAGCAATGTGACCATCCCTTATTCTTACATAACTAGTTAGTCGCCAACAAAATGCATGACTCATAGGAGTAGAATTTTATCTTGATTTGTATGGAATGAAATTCGTGCGGGTTCCATAAATGGTGGGTGATCCGCTCTGCCAGGTAACTGCCCAGGCAGCGTAGATGAAAAGCTATCTCCTTGGTAAGATCTTACCAAAAATGATATTGAATTGTTAGTAGTTTATTAGTAGTTTAGAGCTTTCAATAAAAGTGAAGAGAAGAGCAGATTGACTGAAGATTGCAGGCTAGAGCACCTGGCAACGTGGTGAAAAATTACAAATTTTAATTACCGATAATATTGGAACTTGAAGTTATTTCCTAAATGTTTCATTTGCCGCTTTCTATTGAATTCCTTCCAAGGCGTCTGATCTTCCATATGTTCGGCTATGAACAGACTTGAATATTCATCTAAACTTATTAAGGCAACATTAATCTTATATGACAATAATTAATTTTATGCATGTGCACTCGTCAAAGTGAAGAACAAAAATGCTGTCCAATGGAACATTTTTCCATTTTGTCTGCAATAGTCAGCTTTTATACATTTGCAGCACAGATAAAAACTCTAAAGCACTCCTATATTACCTTGATAGAATGCTGAACTCTATCCAGTAGTGTGACCTTTCATTTCATGGACTCTAAGAAAGATTGCCACATTAGTGCTAGATATGGAGACAATTTTGTGTTGTGAACTTTTGTAAACGAGGAACCAAACTGATATTATCCAGATTGATTTCATGCAGAACCAAACAACCATTCATTAGCTTTCTACTCACACCCCTTTGTTGCAAATATCTGGATTACTCATGTCTATTTGCAATTAAAGTTCAGAGATTGGCTTCCAAGTGAGAGGTCAGGACAATGTTCTGATCCAAAGTTGAAAGTGGTTCATTTCCATGACTGATTGAGAGCTTGATGGGAAACTATACAGGATTGCTGGCATCTTCACAGTTAGGTTTGTTGGATCATGTGACTAAGCGGATAGCTTTCTCAAATAGCCCACATAGATGCGATGGGCCGAATGCCTCCTACTATGCTGTAAAATGATTCTGTTGAGCTACCAAGCACCTGTGTATGTATTGAAATTGTTAAGTTGTTTTCTCTACATTGTTAAATTGTAATCTCGTATGCGGTACATTTGTGATCAGGAAGCCCATCTACTGAAAGCATCTCCTGGATTTGGATAGCATGACACATTTAGTTTTGTCTGTGAAAGACAGCAATTGTGAGCTACCTGGGTGGGTGACATTATCATCAGACAGATTAAAACTGGGACCTTGAGAAAGGGTGGAAGCTTCCAAAGGTTGATGGTCAGTTGGGGAAATTCTCAATGATTGAGAGAGTACACTTGAGAGGGAAGAGTCCTGTTGCATTGTATTATCGAGATTATTAAATTTCATTCAGAGGAGTAATTGAAAAAGTAATTAATTCATTTCAGACTTTGCTGTTTATAGTTTTCTCCTACAAGAGGTTTTACCGCAGGTCTCAAAAATAAACCTTGCCCCCACCACCCCTCCACGAAGCTGTGTTTTTTTAGTATTCTGCCCTTGGAGAGTTACATGATTTGAAGGATTAGCCTACTTGCAACAGTCTGGTTACTGGAATGAACATAATTTTGTATTTCTCTGCACACTCTCTTTTGAAATAGCAGACATTAAACATGGATTTTTTACAGGCTGAAAGAAATTAAGATATTTACAGTTAAGGGAACTGTGAAACACATAAGAATTTGGAGAATATTAACGATACAGTATAGCCACGGCAACATCAAAATTGCATATAATGGGTGTTTCTGCAATCAGGCACCGCCAATGGGGATTGCAGGGTGTGCATCCCGGGAAATTTCTAGTGCACATTCCATGATTTTCCAATGCCTACTGACAGCAGAGGATTATGGAACCATCCCTAATGAATGGAAACTGACAGAGTAGAGAAGGAAAGAGATTTGGCTTTAATTGTTGACTATTCAATATGTCAAGCGTCCAGTCAATGTCAATTGGTCTCAAAACAAGACATTATACCAATTGGTTAAAAACTCAGTTGGAGTTGTTACAACTTTCTTTAGCTCTAATACTCTGGTAAACTAAGCCACATTACACGGAATCTCCGACAATCTCCTCAGGTGACCATTTACACAGTCAAAATAAATCATTGATCGATGGCATAAAGGGCCTCAAAAGAACTATGACATGTAAAGAATTAGCAGTTGGAAGAGACTGTAATACACATGAGGAAAAAATAGATAGAAATGAACATTCCTGCAGCATGCAGTCATGTCGTTTCAATAGTACATGGTATTCATGGCATTTCTTCAAACAAGTAAATTCAGAGAGGTTGCAATTATCCCATTTCACCTCTTTGAGTATCATTGCTCTGACATAAATGACTGAAAAATGTTTCACTGAAAAAACTTGGCTGTTTTTAATCAGTAAGATATTTCTGATGATCATCTTCAGGGTCAGTGTAAATGCATATGTGCAGGAAACAGTTTCATTTGGTTCATTAAGTGGTATAAGAACAGGCTCCAATGGAAGCAACCATACCAAGACAGATTGTCTCCTAGAAGTGACCCTGATAGTTGCTGGGTACACAATAATTGGACGAATAGTACTAGGGTACCAGTCATGATAAGGCAAGTCAGAGATCTACCATTGCCTAATGCATGTCCCAGCAGTAATAATTACTCTGGGTTTAAACTCTTTTGTAAAAGAGACAGAGTTTCAGGCAATGGCATGGTCTGAGGGAGAAGTTCCACAGGAAGGAGAAGTGATGTGCAGAATACTGGGTACACTTTGTAGACCTTATCGATTGGGAGAGACTGCTGAGCTGCAGCGGTACAAACTTTTTTGTTGTTAGTACAAACACGGAAATAAGGCTTAAAGAAACAAAGAGCTTGCATTTACATTGCACTGTTACAAGTTTAGGGTCTTATCTTAAATATTCTCTTGGGGATAACAGTGTTAGTCACTCCTGTAAGTGGTATGAGCATCTTTTATTTGGGTGTACCCATACTGCCCAATACCTAACTATACAATAGTGTAACGTGAGGGGATACAATGGTATCCCCTTGTGATCGGGATTGTAGATATTTATATCTTTCGCAAGTGTGCTCCTTGGTGAGATGAAGTTACTTTATTTCACAGCACATGAACATACAGAGCAAC
This sequence comes from Heptranchias perlo, assembly GCF_035084215.1. Classification (NCBI taxonomy): domain Eukaryota; kingdom Metazoa; phylum Chordata; class Chondrichthyes; order Hexanchiformes; family Hexanchidae; genus Heptranchias; species Heptranchias perlo. Next base: position 38,482,468 of record NC_090348.1, on the reverse strand, counting down.
AATTATGATTAGATTCACTTATTTAAAATCAGTACAACAAGTCTTTGTGTAAGCCAAATGAAAATGTTACAAAACCCCACATTAATTGATTTAAATAATGTAAGACAACCAAATAACTCCCAACTACCCACCTGAATTCTAAGTCTTTGCTGGGCCTGACTGCTTGTATCTGTCTCTGTTTTTTATCACCCTTCCTCCCATTCATAGCCAAAAAGGATCAGTGAATTCCCAACACAGTGGGTATGAGGTGTTTCTCAATTGCTCAAACAGACTAATAAATTACTTATTTTTTCCGATCTTTGTGGAAAATAATTTTCATTAACATATTAACCACCTTTTGCCTGGATTTTTTTTTTCTAAATTTATGTGAATGCACTTTGCTTTTAAACCCCAATATTTAAAAGTAACTTTTTTCCAAACTCGAACACTTCACTGTTCATGTTCAACAAAACAGACATGGAACTACTGGGGAAATGTAAAATCACTGCTTTAAAAATCCCAAGTACAACAAGCCATACAACACTAATTGGGGTGGATTTGAACTCAGACAGGGTTTCTAGTTGGAAAGTTCATTTCCTGCCTGTCAGCAGTGGCAGGATTCCTTTGGTAATTTTAACCTCGTTTAAATTCCACTGGTCCACTTCCCGTTCTGGCAGGAACAGGATGCAGAGTGGCTGCTGGCTGCTGCAAATTGGCTGGCACATGGCCTCACCTGCTGGCACCAGATAAGTGGCAGAGAGGGTTTTCGGGATCGGTCTCGCGGGAGGCAAGTAGGGGGAGTCTGGGGCAGGGGAGGCCTCAACTTTCCTTGTGTTTTCTACTCACCTTTGGGGCACCTTTGTTCTTCCTGACAGCTTCCATGTGGCGCCTGTCTGGTTTAGGCGGGCATCTCAGCTGCCTGCAGAACCCTGCAGGTTAGGATCGCAGGCGGCAGGGAAACGGGCAACTTCCGAGAGGGTAAGTGACCCCTGTTCTGCCCCTAAGTTTCAAATAGTGCCAAGTTTATGTAGAGCTGTCCCAGATGCTACATCATTCAACATATGCAACTTGTGACAGTGAATCAAAAGAACATTCTGATGATGGAAGGTACATCAAAACTCCAAACAAGATGTCATTACCAAGAACCAGCATGTCTTCAAAGAAGCAGGGGAAATTAGAAGGCATTTTGGGCTTTTAAGTTGATCCCAAGGTCCCACCTACACAATTGCCAGGCCGGAAACTACCTCTGGTTGTAAAAGAACTTGTCAAGTAGCACATTATTGAGTTGTTGGGAAGTAAGTTCTTGCAGTGGTCAGTGTCCTGATTGACTGGGTCCCTTCAATGGTGTGGCGATGAAAAGGGATGACAAAGTACGCCTGTGCATTGATCCAAAGCCACTTAAGGAACCTTTCAAATGTAATAATTACCCATTTTGTACAATAGGTGCTGTTCTGGCTGAACTAGCGAAAGCAAAACCATTCATGGTGGTCAATGCAAAGAATGGATTTTGGCATGTTATATTCGATGAAGTATCGAGTCAGCTAACCATCTTTTCAACACCATTTGGAAACTATGGATGCTTGGATATACCTTTAATAATCTCTCCATCGCCTGACAACATTGTTCTACTGTGCAATGAACTGAAAGAGAAGTAGGAGCATGTCTCATGCAAGAATGTCAGGCCGTGGCTTTTATTTCAAGATCTGCAATGGAAATGGAGCTAAATCATATTCATATTGAAGGAAATACTCTTAGCAATTTTTGTTTCTTTGACAAAACTTGAATGTTGCGTCTTTGGAAAGAAAATTACTGTGGAACGTGATCATAAACCATTTGAAGCCATTTTGAAAAAGAGTCTAATTAGGGATCCCAATGGCTCCAGAGAGTGACGTTATACCTTCAAAAAATGTACAATTGTTGTTGTCCACATGAGAGGATAGATGTTTCTTGCTAACATGCAGAGCAGAGCATATCTACCTCATATGATCAGAAAGGTTGACAATGAAGAGGTCATGTGGATTAGTGCCTTTTGAGAAACAGAAAACATGATAGAAAACATTAATATTCATTCTCCAGATGTGGGTGTCACTGGCAATGCCATTCATTTATGCCCATTTCTAGTTGGCCTGATACAACATGATTGACTCGTAACTGCCCTCAGGACAGTATCTTTGCTTGCGGATGGTCAGTTCATATCCTAGCAGCCAGACCTGCCCTGCTCCGCCTCTGATTACTGTTGCTGGCCCGCATGGAAAGGAGCTGCTGTTTTAATGACCACCACATGGTCTTCCTTCTCCTGCTCCACACAAGGGAGCAGAGACTCTTTCATGCCAACCACTCACGCGCACGCATGAGGTGCTAGGTGAAGCAGTGCTTCACCTGATGATCTGCTGCAGAAGGAATGAAGGCAGACATTCATGTCTTGTAAAAGTCATCTTTTCTGGTCAGTTTTACTCAAACCCAGTTCCGCACCCAAACAACTGGTGATCCCCAGACGTTATTTCAGAATGATGTAATCCAAGTAGCAAGTCTCTCTCCATTTTCACAAGTTAGGTTCAGAAGGCATTTTAACCCAATTGATTTCACTATTTCAGAATACCAACCGTAACACCCTGCACCAGAGCAACCAGATAGGTTTGGAGATCACAAGATAGGTTAAAACGGTTACTGGTTTTGGAATTGATGTGGCTTTAATAAGTATTAGCTCTGACACTGGGTTATCAGGGACAGATGTTATCCTCAGTCAAATAATTTCTTTCCTGGCAGTATATGGGTAGTGACAACTATCTATAAGATAGTATCTTGGCTGCAGAGGTATCAGTGCAGATTGTTTTCAGTATATGGGTAGAAATATCAATTACAGATCTTATATACAGTGCATTAGTATAATAGCTAGGTAATGTTCCATATATCCCTTAACTACAACAGCATGTGAAGTTCTCAATTGTGAAAACCCAAAATTATACAGAACGTTAAAAGAAAGATCTAGAAATGACTTTTTGACCCCTCAAGTAGGTTCTTCCACTCACTGAGTACAATATGTCCCAATCCATCGGATGTTCTCAACCTCCTCAAATAGGTAACTGACCATAGCCAAAATCTCTAAAAAAAACACCTCCACGAAACTTCTCCCTTACCTACAAAAGTAATCGAATGAAATTCCAGTACTTTTCTAAGAAGAATAAGGGAGTTTTGGGAGTTTGGGAGTTGGCTGAAGGATAAATTATCATCTCATTTGAAAGATGGAACCTCTGATAATGCAGCACTCCCTCAGTACTGCATTGAAGTAGTGAAATAATGAGAGTTGGTAGACTATTTGACCACAGAAGGAGACAAAGGGTAGATACCAAAGTGAAACAATATCCTATTCTTCTCATCTGACACACTTATTCTTTCACCTGCAGAGATGCTGACCAGTGATCAATGGCTGATGTTTCCCTTCTCTAACCCATGAGCATTGAGGCCAACTGTAGAGAGTTGGGATTAGCTAGAGCAGAGATTGAATTTTGGGACCTCATTCCTACATCACGAGCTGGATTTACCACTGAGCCATCGCAGATCCTTTTAACCTTACTTTTTAATGTTCATGCTAGTTCCTGATGGAAACAAATGTAGCTTTTTTTGTAACATTGGCTTTGTATCTGGATGGCAATGATTTATTACATTTCATAACTGCGAAAAAAGTTATCTGAAAAAGAAGCTATTACAAGCTACATGGAAAAATTTAAAAAATAATGTTGCCTTTGTACCTTCTGCTCCAAGGACTAATTGATCACAGAAATGCAGGATGATGAATGTATTTTGGTCTCTACATGTTTTCACATTATTTGAAGGTGAGACAAAACAAATACTGAGTTTATTACAACTGTTACATGGCACTACTGTCACAGAGCTTCCTTTGTTCTGCACACAGTAGTCCTAGAACAATCCGTACTTAAAACACTTTTTGTAATTTACAGAAGACAAAACAAAGTTAAAAATCGGGCAGGGTGTAAAACTGGGCTTTCAATTCACCACTATCCATTTGGCACTACTGCCAAAGACCAATTTCACCCCATTACCATCTGGCTCAGAGATGAAAGTGCTACCATTGAGTCACAGCTGACAGTCTCATAGAGCTACAAGGTCCTAGGTTTGATCTCACTTCTGTGCTGAGTTAGCTGATATCAGTCAGTGCAGCAGTGTGCATGTTACAGTAAGTCTAAATGGTCTCAGGGCTCGGGATGGAAAAAAAAGAGCAAGCTAACACATGATCAATATCTAGTGATGTGGACATTAGGTGAGGGTAGGATTGGGCTCAGGAGTAAAGTTTTTCCATTGTCAAATAGCCTGGGGACACTCAGGCTGGGATTTTCCTCTTGAGCACTCCTGCTGCATGCCAGGCCATTACACATCCTGACCTAGAGTTAAGCAAGAAATCCTGGCTTCACTGCCCAAATTCAGACATGAAGATTGGACGCTTTCAGAAGAGTAGGAGGGTACAACGGGGGGAAAATTGAGGGTACATAAATGAAAAGAATGAGAGACAGACAGACTGAGAGAAAGCTATTAACACCCTTCGGAAAAGGGTAAATATAAGGGTACATTTTTCACTTGGGTGGTCCTGGAACCTCACTCATCAGGAGTGAATATCAGGAAATTGTGCCTAACCAGCCCATAATTTCCACCGTTAAAATTAATGAACAGAAAATCACGGGCTATATACATACGATTTGAGTTGATAAACTGTCTAAGTTTTGCTTTTCTAATGTTCTGAACCCCTTGTTTTATTCCTACCTTGTAACAAACTCCTACCTTTCTATTATCCTTTAGATAATGCGCTGAGCTACGGCTGGCGTTCGCTGTGTAAAACCACGCTGATAAAGATCCAAATCCCTCTGCGTGCTATTTTAGCACACTAGTTATCTCCTTTGCCTTTAATTCCTGTTTCTGCTATTGGATGGGTTAAAACTGCATTAAAATAATACAGGCAGGAATTAATGGCAAATGTGACAACCAGGCAAATGTGTGGCACAAATCGTGCACAGGGGGAATTAAGGTCCAAAGAGTTGATAGCTCCTTTTCCAAGACAATGGACGCTCCTGAAAATGATAAGGAGGACTGCCAAACTTTAAAGTTTAAAAATTATAACTGTAAAAATGGAGAGCAATGCAAGATCAATCAGACTGCAGGGAGAGAGTGGGGGTAATTTTGACTTTGTGCGATAGTGTAAAATGGGTGGTTGTGAATTGGCAGTCTATTTTACATCTCTCCCGATTTTTATTTCCATTGCGTAAAACAAGCTGCCGATTCGATATCACCCATTTTACACTATCGTAAAAAGTCAAAATTACCATCCATGACTTTGGGATCAAGACTGTTTATAACAACAAAAGAAAGTATGGAACGAGAAAAGGCCTTCAAACCTCTTCTGTGCACTGGCCATCTGCAATTTTCCCTATCATGGGTCCCACCTACCCATTTAATTGCCTCAAAAAAGACCAGGGTAATGGGACTAATTAGATAGAGAGAAGCTATTTCTGCTGGTTGGGGAGTCTAGGACTAGGGGACATAGCCTAAAAATTAGAGCCAGGACTTTCAGGAGTGAAGTTAGGAAACACTTCTACACGGAAAGGATGGTAGAAGTTTGGAACTCTCTTCCGCAAACGGCAGTTGATACTAGCTCAATTGTTAATTTTAAATCAGAGATTGATAGATTTTTGTTAACCAAAGGTATTAAGGGAAATGGGGCTAAGGCAGGTATATAGAGTTAGGTAATAGATCAGCCATGACCTCACTGAATGAGAGGGGCTAAATGGCCTACTCCTTTTCCTATGTTACTACGTTCCCCCCTGCCAGCAGGGGAGTTCTCCCCGGTGTCCTGGCCAATATTTATCCCTCAACTAACACCACTAAAATAGATTATCTGGTAATTATCACAATGCTGTTTGTGTGATCTTGCTGTGTGCAAATTGGCTGCTGTGTTTCCTACATTACAACAGTGACTACACTTCAATAATACCTAATTGGCTGTAAAGAGCCTTAGGATGTCCTGAGATCATGAAAGGTGCTATATAGAAAGAAAGAACTTGTTCTTTTTCTAACAAGGCATGCTATAAAATGTCAAAGTGTTTCTCTATTAACTTGGTTAAAAAGGATATTTCAGTTTCGGTTGGCAACTAGAGAGTGGGAGATAAAAGCTGCAACAGTTTGCAAAAGAGGGCAGAAAGGGAGCGGGGAAAAGCATGGGGGTTGATCATTGAGCAGGTGAGAGGAATTGTTTTCAGGAATGGGGTACTTATTCACGTCATTCATATTCTAAAATATTATCGATGATTTAATGATACCCTGATATAGGCAGGCAGAAAATGAGTTTGGGTGTACCTGAGAGATAGATTCAGAACTCAGCCTTTATCTCTGTTCCATATGGGTTAACTGCAAAGGCATTTTAAAGGTTTGCATAATTTATTACTACAAGTCCATGTGCAAACAAGATCAAAATCGCTAATGCATTCCACTCCTCTTAAGTGTATATCATTTACACGTCTACACTTTCAGAGTCCCAAACTAACTCCTTCGCTGCCCTTTGCTCCTGTTAAGTTTATAGCAAATAAATGCATACTTCAGTGAAGGGTATAGAATAATGGCCCTCTGCAATGTTGGCATGCACAGCTCACATTGAGTTTAAAATCTGTGTAGTAAAACTGTTTACGAAAAAACTAATTTAGGGTTGCTGGAAATTCTAACAGAAGCAAGTCATAAATGAATTGGATATATCCTTCCTGGATGGTGGAGGACTTTGGAAAGTGAAAGTATGAATCAATCCGGACCACTCTGGTGCATCGTCTAGTGGCTCACCATTGAGTGACAAGGTGTTTGTGGGGGATTGGCCATGAGTCTCACAATTCTAGGAGGAGGGAACGGACTGTAGGGAAGAAATTGTTTCGGTCAATATAGTTAAATTATCACAAAATATATAATTGAATAGGAATTGTCAAACCTGAATCTATCAAAGTGTCGAATTAGATTGGTTATCCTTGGATTACTACCAGTAAAAAAGTTGTTGTTGAAAGTGTGGATTCCTTTCAGATACCTCACTGGAATAACATACTCCAAGATTGGAAAGGCAAGATTTTCAGTCTTGGTGCAAAATAGTGGACCAGCAGTGGAAATGGGGCTTCAAAATGGTGGAGAAAGGTATAGTGGTCCTAACAAAATTAAGAACAATTTGAGGCACAGAAGATAAGACTATTGTCTATCAATTGTCAGGACAATTGTCAAAATCACATCATGTTTGTGCACTTAAGGAAACAGGGAAGAATAAAAAAAACTAATGGATGGTGGAGGGAAGGGATGATTAAATGGTGCGTTATATGATCTAAGAGGTTGAGGTATAAATATGCGACAACCCAAAAAAGAAGCAGGAAGCATGCTTTTCCCTGTATGCATATATGGGGAAATAAAAGCACCAATTATTTTTTTAAAAGCTCTTCCAAGATAAAATCTCACTTGTTATGAAACAGGCAAAAGTTAAGTAAGTTTCTTTGGGTAGCATTTTGCTCAATAGAAAACAGTTGATGGTTTTTTGGCAGATTTGGAAAAAAACAGGCTGGGACAGAGAAAGTTTTGTTAAAGAAGGAAAACCAGGATGGTCAGGAATAACAGAAATTTGTTGAAAGAGATACTGTTACGTGGCGAGACAAGAAGGTGGTTTGTGCGAGAGAGAAAAACAGAGAAAGTCGGACAAAAGTGAAAGATCAAGAGGCAGGGAAAATCAGACCCATTAAAGAGTGAATGTCAAGCCACAAAGATCTTGGTATTCATGTGGAGATCATCATTTCATTGAAACATAAGATTCACCCCCCATGATAGTGCTTCAGTGCTTCTTGAATGACTCCAAAATTATTGCCTCCAATATCTCACCCAGATGACCATTTCAGGTATTGATCATGCTTTCTGTGAAGAAGTGCTTCTTAATATCAGCCCTGAGCATGCCTTTTGCTAGTTTGTACCTATGTCCCCTTTTCGTGCAATCATAGTTTAACTTAAAATAGTGCTCAAGGTTAACCCTTTTCTACTCCACAGTGTCTTATATACCTCTGTAATGTTCCCTCATATTTGCTTCCTTTCAACAAATTCAAGTTTTTCTAACCTTTCCTCATAACACTGTTCTCTGACACCGGAGATCAGCCTTGTGGCCTTTCGTTCCCTTGTGCCTCAGTGAATAGAAATAGATGCAGTATTTAAAATGCACCCTGACCAGAGCATAAGAAAAAAAGAACTTGTGTTTATATATCACTTTTCATGACTTCAGGATGTCCCAAAGTGCTTTACAGCCAATGAAGTACTTTTGAAGTGTAGTCACTATTTTGATGGAATCACGGCTGCCAAATTGTGCATCGCATGCTCCCACTAACAGCAATGTGATAACCAAATAATCTGTTTTAGTGATGTTGGTAGAGGGATAAATGTTAGGCAGGACACCAATGAACTCCCCTGTTCTTCTTCGAAATAGTGCCATGGGATCTTTTACATCCACCTAAGGGGGCAGACGGGGCCTCAGTTTAATGTCTCATCCGAAAGACAGCACCTCCGACAGTGCTGCACTCCCTCAGTGCTGTACTGAAATATGACATACAGCTTCAGCAAGACAGCCTGAGACTTATGCTTAGGCAATATAGCTCAGCATTCTGTTTGCTTTGTTATTTGCTATTCTGCAATATCTGAACATGGTGAGTGTTAAATCTACTGTCACTGCCAGAACTCTTCCCCAACTAGTTTGACATAATTCTCTGATAATAGGAATCAATGAGGCCTGTATCGAACTTTATCTACCATAGTTCTACCCAATTGCAAATATTGTCCTTGTGTAATTCCTTAGCTGCTTTGTCAGATTCTACCTGTTCCGTCTTCAGCCCCAGTTTCGTATCATCTGCAAATTTGACCAAGTTACATTGTGTTTCTGAATCCAGGTCATTTATCAGAAACAATAACTATCCCCGCATTGATCCCTGCAGCAATTTATTCAGTACCTAGCCCCAATTTCATATTACTCACCTAACCAATATCCACTACTTGCTTTCTTTCTTTCAGTCAATTCCTTATCCAACTCCAAGTTTAACCTAGGCTATCTACTTCATTACGTTTCTTCAGTAGCCTTTCATGTTGTACTTTATCAAAGGCTTTCGAGAAGTCTAGGCATACTAAACTGTAAAGCTTTCTAACATTTACCTGGGGTAGCACTTCCTCAAAAAAGTCAAGGAGATTGGGCAGACAGGATCTGCCACTTCTGAAACCATAGTGGCTACCGCTTACTAGGTTATTTTCACTTAGGTACTTCTCAATTTTGCTCCCAACAACAACAGCTTGTATTTATATAGCACCTTTAACATAGGAAAATAAATGGATGCTAAGTCAAAAGTTTGGTCAAACAGATGGATGTTAAGGAGGGTCTTAAAGGAGGAGAAGAAGGTGGCAGGGTTTAGGTAGGGAATTGCAGAGTGTGGGGCCTAGGTGACTGAAGGCATGGCCAACAATAGTGAAGAGAAGGGAGGGGAGGGGGGGGGGGGGCAGAGCCAAAGGAGTGGAGAGTTACAGGAGTGGGGGGAGATGGGGAGGGGGGGTTATAGGGCTGGACGAGGTTACAGTGATAGGGAGGGGTGAGACCATTTAGGGATATAATCATGGGGATGATAATTTTAAATTGGAGGTGCTGGGGGACGGGGAGCCATTGTAGGTCAATGAGCATAGGGGTGATGGGTAAGCGGAACTTGCCATGGTATAGGATATAGGCAGCAGAGTTTTGGATAAGCTGGTTTAGGATGGAGGTTGGTCAGGAGAGCATTGGAATAGTTAAGTCTGGAAGTGACAAAGGGATGGATGAGGGTTTCAGGGGAAGGTGAACTGAGGGAGGCACAGAGGCAAGCAATGTCACAGAGGTGGGCGATGTTACCGAGGTAGAAATAGGCAGTCTTCGTGGTGGAAAGGATATGAGGGTTAGAAGCTCAGATTCGGGTCAAGTAGGACACCGAGATTGTGGACTGTCTGAATCAGCCTGAGAGAGTGGCCGGTGAGGGAGAGAGTTGCCCAAGGAATAAATAAAAGTGAGAAAGGAACAGGAGCCATTATTCTACAGGCAGTACAATTACAAGTTCATTGAGAAAGAACCTGTTTCTTAAATGATGCCTGGGTTGTTTGCTTTCACCACCCTATTCGGAAGTCTGTTCCACATGCTGATCACTCTTTGTGTAATCAATCTCAATCCATCTCACTGGATTGACTAGTTCACAGCCATGCATTCACTGAGGTCCACATGTTGCCCAACCCACACATGTTAACTGGTCATATTACATGACAATCCCACTAGCAACAAAAGAAAACAAAGAAAATCAAAATAAGATAAAAGACAAGAATATGATGTGATATATAATTATACACCAGAAGACCAAAAACAACAATGTCAATGTTTTGTCACTTTATTTGCTGTCTTTAAGTCACTAATCGGAGATTTTCCATAATGATGTTAAGTTGATGGCTTGCCACGTAACCAATAATGCGCAATTGATAAGAGGCAGATAATCTTTTTGATATTAATAAGACCTAAGGGGTCTATCTATCATTGTTAATCTGCTATTTGATTTCAACTGTCAAACACAATGGTCGAGTTAAATTACGATAATCATCTATGACATTACCACCTCAGGCAAGAATCAACATTAAACATCTCAGGTTATTACAGTTGTACCATTTTATCACAATACTTAAAAATTACAAGTGATTAATTATTTTAAGCACACTTTATTTCCTAATCTCTCTTATTTCATTTTATTCACTTTCCTCCGTCCCTTTTTTGCCGTAAATTAGTTTGATTTGTTTTTCTAATGATTCATTTCCTAGATTCCTTGCTATTTTAGGCACATCCCATTTCCTTCCCTTTTTTCCTCTCCGTTGGAGACATTAAACTATAAACGCCAGGGCTGAAAACAATAAAAGCATTAAGCTTCCCTCCTCCAATTATGCCGCAAGGAGGCCTCAATGAGCAGAAAAATACCTAAGCTATCCTGCAGCAGTTATCCTTCAGCCTCAGAAAGAGGCATTCAGAGGGGTATATATGATACTTAAGGGGATAGAAAGAAAGACTTGCATTTATATAGCACCTGCATGACCTTAGGACATCCCAAAGCACTTCCCAGCGAAGTACTTTTTGAAGTGTAGTCATGTAATGTAGGAAACGCAGCAGCCAATCTGCACTCAACAAGGTCCCACAAACAGCATTGAGATAAATGACCAGATAATCTGTTTTTGTGATGGAGTTTGAGGGATAAATATTAGCTAGGATACCAGGGAGAACTCCCTTGCTCTTCTTCGAAATAGTGCCATGGGATCTTTTTACGTCCCCCTGAGAGGGCAGAAGGAGCCTTGGTTTAACATCTCATCCGAAAAACTACAACTCCGACAGCGGTCCCTCTGTACTGCATTGGAGTATCAGCCTAGATTTTGTGCTCAAGTCTCTTGGAGGGGATAGAAAAAGTAAACATGGAGCCATGATTTCAGATACACCAAGGCAGAGGACAAGAGGGAAAGAAGACAAAGGATCAGGATTAGGAAGGACAAGTTTAGAAAAGAGGTATTTTTTTTAATGGATAGTGAGCAACGGCTGTTAGTCGAAATGAGGACACTGGACTCATTTAAGGAACAGTGCAATAGGGAAATGTTAGGGTCATCTTCCGAATGGATGAAATATAATGTGACAATGGGGCTTCTTCATTGAACCTATTTTGTGCTCTTCTGATGTTTTGCTTTGGAGACAGAGAATTCATGAACTTCAGATCCTCTCACCCTCCTGGCTAAAATGGAAAAAGTTGGGAAAACATCATAATGGATTATCTTCCAGACAGCAGGCAAAAGCAAATCTTTGGCTGATTTTCCTCCATTGTTCAAAAAAAAACTGTGCCTGGTCTTCTCTGCCAAACCAATCACTATAAGGACATTAATGCTAATGGAAAAATAAGGCACCCAATTACAATTTATCTGCAATAATTGAAGCCTAAGGGATAAATTAGAGCTAATCCACACAATAAACATTACTTTTTTTAAGTGTGGTAATTTGGTACATACAGTTTTGCCCACATTCACAAAATTCCTCCTGAGATGAACCGGATTAATGAAAGTTAACAGGTGAAACCAACGTTAACAGCTTGTTAAGGGCTTGTTAATCATAAATTAATTAAAGATGAAGGTGCAAATTTGCACCTACTTGTTTTCCAGTCCACAGCATTTTAACGACAGTCAGTATAACAGGTGGCAATAAGGCAAAACATGAGAGGGTTCAAGGAACTAGTTAACTCCTTCTGCCCATGCATTAGCAAATCTTACTTTGAAGCATATGTTGGAGAAGCAGCAGAATGAGGGAGAGCCAGGGGAATCTGAATCCAAAGAAGGAGGACTACTGGTCAGGTAATATGTCCAGCACTGGTGACAAAGCTACCTCAATCTCACTTAGGAACAATTTTGTGAGGAGGCTATGGGGTTGATTTTCACCCTACCAACCTGGAGGAAACTGGGCGGGCAGGCAGTTAAAAACGTGTAGGTTACTTACCCACTTGAAACTTGGGAGTCTTGTGAATTGATGGAAATTGGGGTCATGTTATGTTAAAAGGTCCCAAATGTATTTTAACTGGGGCCTGAGTGGGGAAGCCATCGTGGATTCAGCAATGTATACTAGTTTCATTAGCTAACACTACAGTTATATGGAACAGAAAAAAAAGTTGATATGACGACTGAAATGTTGTTCCTAAGGAATGTATATATCTGTTCAACTTGTGGCAGTGTAGTTTTGTAAACCACTAGGTCTAAGTTGTTTAAGTGTATGGAAGGGTTTTGATGGTGGATGGTCCAACCAAAGCCTGATTTAGAATGGATTCATCTCCAGCTAATTTTTTTTTCCCAATTGAAATACTCATTGTCACTGGTTGAGCCTCCATTCATTCTGGTTTGAGATCACTGAAGTAATTCATTGTGAAAGACAACACAAGGTGCTTTATTGGTTGTTACAGGTCCTAGCTTCAGGAAGAAGCTGGATAACATTGTTATTATACAACAGTGTAAAGTGAATATGTCGCTGCATTACATGAGAATGATGGAGCACAGTAAATTAGATAAATGGGCACAGTACTATGTTCAAGAAGAATAACTCTGCCATTTTGGTTGCAAGTTTTAAGCTTCCTGTGAACATGTTGGGGTTTGATTTTCTGCAGTGGCATAAAATTCCTTTGTTTACTATGTTAACATGGATGTTAGCCCACTTATTTTAAACAGGTTAATGACTGTGCTAAAATAATGCACAAAGGCATTTAACACAACTGAATCAACCAATATGCTGCCAGAGGAAATTAAACACCCCTATTGGCTGCAATATGAACTTTTAAACTATCACTAGAGCAGATACCATTAGAGTGCTGAAATTACCAGAGATCCTGAGCTGAGCTTTAAACTCCATGTCATGTCTTTCACCAATATCAATTACTTTTACCTTCATAACTTCGCTCATCTCTGCCCCTATTTCACCTACTCTGCCATTATAACCATTTATACATGCCTTTGTTACCTTCAGACTTGACGATTCCAAGTTCCTATTGCTGGCTTCCCATCCTCAACCCTCTATAAACTCCAACTTGTCCAAATCTTTGCTGCACATATCCTGTCCTGCACTACATCATACTTATCCATTATCTCTGTCCTCACTGACCTACATCTGCCAATTCATTAAATTTAAGATCTTCATGCTCATCTATAATTCCCTCCACGGTCTCCTCTCCCTCGATTTTGTAATTTCCTCCAGCTTTATATCCTCCTGAACACTCTGTCCCTGACTCTGACCTTCTGAGCATCCCCTTTCCTTTCGCCCCATCATTGGTGGCAGAGCTTTCAGCCACCTTGGTCCTAACCTCTGGAATGTCTTCTCGAACCTTCTCCACCTTTAAAAATCATCTCCAAACCCATCTTTTCATCCATGCTTTTGGTCACCCTTACCAATCCCTTGGCATGTTTCCTTACTATACTTGTGAAGTGTCTTGGGATATTTCTTCATATTAAACATGTTATATAAATACAAACTATTGTTGCTACTGCATGATTAGACTCTCCTTTTTCCTCAAATTGCGTACAGCACCTGGCAAAACAATTTACTAGATGGTAATGACCTTTTACGGTCATGCTTGTTCTTAATTTTACAAATAATTTATTCCTTCTGCATTCTTTGCGTTGGTAACTCAAATGAAAAATGGACTCAATTGCCGGCAATTTCCTCGGAGCGGCTTAAACCAGGTTTTCACCACACGTCTGGTGAAGTTACAATGGTAGCACAGGAGCAGTTCCAAGGAAATTCCTGGCCAATGACCTAAATGCTAAAAGATAAATTAAATGGACTATTTAAGAGTGAATGTGTGGGACCTTTCTGGCTTATGTGTTAGTACAACACAATATAATGCATTTATTCACTGCACCATTCTTTGGATAAGATGCTAAACTGAGGCCCTGGCTGCCTATTGTGGTGATTTCAGATAAACATTAAAGATCCCATAGTACAATTCAAAGACAAGCAGGTTCTCCTAATGCTTTTTCCAACATTCCTCCCTCGACCAGCTACCAAAATCACAGAACTGGTTATTTATCCTGACCTTTTGTGGGATCTTGTGTGCAAAATGGCTGCCATATTTCCCTGCATAAAATCTGTTGAAACAGTACTTCAAGGAGATTCACTGAATGTGAAACACTTAGAGATGTTTCTGAGAGACTTGATAAAACACTGGTTAGGCCCCAGCTGAAGTATTGTGGCCAAATTTGGGCATCACACTTTAGGAAGGATGTCGAGGCCTTGGAGAGGGTGCAGAGGAGAACGGTACCAGGGATGAAAGACTTCAGTTTCGTGGAGAGACTAGAGAACATGGGGGTTATATCCTAATAGCAGAGAAGGTTAAGGGGACATTTGATATAGGTGTTCAAAATCATGAAGAGTTTTGATAGAGTAAATAAAAAGAAACTGTTTCCAGTGGTAGATGAGGTCGATAACCAGAGGACACAGATTTAAGGTAATTGGCAAAAGAACCAGAGGTGACATGAGGAAATTTTATTTTACGCAGCGAGTTGTAATGATCTGGAATGTACTGCCTGAAAGGATGGTGGAAGCCGATTCAATAATAACTTTCAAAAGGAAATTAGATAAATACTTGAAGGGGCAAAATTTGCAGGGCTATGGAGAAAGGGCAAGGGAATGAGACTATTTGGATAGTTCTTTCAAACAGCTGGCACAGATACGATGGGCCGAATGGCCTCCTTCTGTGCTGTATCATTCTATGATAAGGTGCTATATAAATGCAAGTATTTTTTCCTTCTTTTGATCCAATGGAAGAGTTAAAATGGAACAAAAAGGACCATTTAAAAGCATATCCTTTACTGGGCAGTATTCACTTTCACTTCCTTGCAATGTGCCCATATTGTTGAACAGTTTTAATGCTGAACTGCGGCTCACAAAGTGAATTTAGATGAGCTGATTTCTTGAGTGACGTGCTACATTCTTCAGTAACAGGAGTAGCAGCCCAGTGATAAAGACCCTGCGCACAGAACAAGATAGACACATAATGACAAGGAATGCTTATTGACTTGTGTGAAATGAAACTTGTGTTATCCTTTCGGCTGTGTGTTAATGATATCAAAGGAGGTTTTATTGAGTGTAAAGGCCTTGAGCGTAGTGCACGGGGTGGGGAAAAGTGGTCTGTTAGGTCTAAATGGAGCTGCCAACAGGCTATAAAGTGTTCTGATCTTAGTCATTCCAAGGCTTCTAACAGTGCGTCTTATTATGACAGAAGCTCAAACAGTAAATATTTTATGTGTTTGGCTTAGCGGCAGTCTAAGAGAGCACATTCAGGCCCCACTGACACATCTGACCTTGTCTGTTGGAGACTTGCTTAGTTTTGGAGGGCCGCCACACCTTTCTGCTTTAACAGAGAGTCGGAGACTGTTAGTGTAAATTTAACAATAATAAAATCACTGTCCCATTACCAAATGCAAGTTCATAAAATATAAGATGCTCCCTTTGATCTTTTTAGCTGTCACATTCCGTTAAACAGAGACCTACAAACAAGGCTGAAACTAATTTACAGTTCATTAATACAAAATGCTAGAAGGTTCCAGTTTTAATTGAGCTGTGAATCTGACAATGAACTTTTTTCCCCATGTAATTATAGGGCTGAGTAAGTGAAGTCTTTTATCTGCAGAAACATAATGCTGAACGTTACAGGCTATAATGAGAATCAGCAGAAGGTGTAGGAAAAGACTTACCTCTCCAGCACAGCCAGAGGTAGAAGTACGTCTTAAAACACTTACAGGCCATATTAAGGCACCGCAACTGCCACTTTGAGGTGTGTGGGCTTGTGTTGTACTCAGAGCTGTCAATGTCAGGGAAATGTCAAGGAGTGAAATTTAAGATCAAAAAAAGTGAGACCAATTGCAAGCCCTCTGAACACATGAAGCTGCGTTTACTTCTAAGAGTGAGATGCATTAAAATAGGTTGCATTAACGTGAGTGCGTCTCACTCAAAATGAGTAAGACTTAAAAGGCCTACTGTATTGTTGCACTTTTGAAGCTAGTGCCATGCTGAGATTTCCATTGTACTGGTGCCAGAAGTTAAAGTTCGCACTGTTGCCCAAATCTTTAAAGTTTTGACATAAAGTAGCTACCTCAAAGAGGTAACGTCCAGTTGAATTTGCTTCACACCAATTGCAGTATAATTGCAGCCAGGACAACGTCTGCCTTTTACTTACCTTTTGTTTAAAATCAAATGTCAAATGGTCCTGCTCAACTGCTCTATTTTCTACTGATTGTTCATTCAGTTCTTTTGAATCGGTAGCACAGGAGACCGGTGAATTACTCTCTGGAGCTCAGCCAATCCCCTTGATACTGCTGCAAGTACAAGTATGCACTTCAAGCTCACAAAAGAGAGTTGGTTTTACAAAGTTGCATGCCTAGCTCGGTATGAGCACACATCAGGATTGTGGGCTAGCTCCCCCCATCACGACAAGGCCCTGCGTTGGGAGGGCGATGTGGTGAAATTAGCTCTATGGTGCTGCACTGGCAATGTTGGTGGAAGAGAAATTTATTTGGAGGGAATAGAGAGAGGGCAACATCTTCAGGGTTTTGTTCAGTTTAAATTGTGTTTTGGTATAAAGACAATTCAACATTCAGTAGAATTTTAGGTGGTTATATACTCCTTACTAAAACTGTTTTTGTCTTGGGGAGTGACCTCATGTGCTGCTCTTCCCCTTTTACTCATTCTATCAGTGTCAATCTCTGTAATGCTGCTGGGCTTCACTGTGTAATGCAGAGAGCTGATTGTTATTAAGGGCAAATGTTTCTCATATTTACCTTATTGGAACACCCAGCCTTAACCCAACGGCAGATTCATTTTCTTGGTTCCGCAATGCCGTCAGTTTCAGATAGGATGGGTTGTTTATACTGTGGAGTGCAGCCAATATAGGGAGAATGGGATGTCTACCATCCACTCTGATACATAGGTGCCTTACATCCATTGTTAAAATGCAGCCGAACAATGAATCAATGACCCAGTGCTTGGCAAACCTTCAGCTTTGCGATATCGTGCCTCAAGGCCCTGAGCCCAGTACGCCCAACAATGCCATGAATGGACTGCTGGGTAGGTGCAGAAATTTAAGTGATTGTGGTGGAACAATTGCTCTGGACGCTGTGTGTAGTGGCATCATCAGTACATTCAGGAAGGTTTTCTCTGGCCGATATTTGTAACGAAACCGTTGGACCCAGAGTTTCCTGGAGACTTGCGCCATTGGAATTGCGCATCTACAGGGTTGGGTTCATTTTACACCATAAAAGTCCAAAGGAAATCATGGCGTAAGTGACTTATGCCATTGTTCGCACCATGCCATCATTTCCTGGAACTTTTGCACCAATTTCCTTGCCAAAACCTTGCAGAATTGATTATCTCAGATCTGCCCCTACTCCCAGTCAAGTTATGGCAATTGCGAATTTCCTGAATTTACGTCAATTTTCTCACTGCAGCCACTTAGGCTGAAAAATAATGCCACAGGTCAATGTATTTAGGCACGAGTTCAAAATAATTCATTCAAGTAAAATGAAATCTCTGCTCTTTCTCGATATTTTTTAATTCTTAGCTAAAACAACAAGTTGCATTTAATTTAGCACCTTTAACATAGTAAAACATCCCAAGGCGCTTCACAGGAGTGATTATCAAACAAAATTTGACACCGAGCCATACAAGGAGATATTAGGACAGGTAACCAAAAGCTTGGTCAAAGAGGTAAATTTTAAGGAGTGCCTTAAAAGGAGGAGAGTGAGGTAGAGAGGTGGAGAAGTTTAGGGAGGGAATTCCAGGAATTAGGGCCTGGGAAGCTGAAAGTACAGCCAACAATGGTCGAGCGATGAAAATCGGGGAAACGCAAGAGGCCAGACAACAACAACTGGCACTTGTATAGCTCCTTTAACATGGTAAAAATGTCCCAACCCATTAAAACACTTCATCTTTGTCATGATGCCTTCGGTTTGGTGTATGTTATTTGCACGGTGTAAGGCAATGAAGTGCCTCCACATCTCAATTCATTTAGACCCGTTTTCAGGCCCAAAATAATCGGCATGCTTGCAGCTTGCTCTGGAAGCTGGAGGCTCATTCAAAATTGAGCCTCAGCCTCATCTGAATATCGGAAAGTAGGGCCTACTGAGGCAGCTCGCTGGTATCTTCTGGACCAATTTGGGCCGGTTGCGATGCCAGCAGTGGCTCTCTGGTAGGTTTTGGGAAGGGGAGGGGGTGAGACAAACGGGGCGGGGAGGGATGGACAATCGTGGCTGGCAACCGCCCGCAGTAGAACCTTGGAATTATCAGGAGCAATCCTGTTCCTCCTGGCTCCACATTAAGGTAAGTTCAAAAGGAAAAAAAAACTTATCGTTATGTTGGCAGCCTCCAGCAGTCCCTTTAAGGATTGCTGGCTAGGCCACGGCAGGAACAGGCAAACTGATCGGAGCATGCTCTGCTCAGTTTATGGCCAATTTCAGGAAGTGGTCCTTAAACAGGTTTTAGGCCCCTTATTAGCATATGCTTAAGGTGGCCACCAGGGATGCCTGAATGTCGCCTTTTCCAATATGGTGTCCAACCCCCTTGGGGCGCAGGACATAACGATGCAAAACTGGAACTTTTTGCCCCCATTTTGCACCCAAGAAACAGGCAAACGTAAGTCCAATTTCACCCTCCCGTTTGTTTAATCTGAGATTTTTTCAGGCTAATTTAAATTACTCATGTCAACTTCTAAATAAATGATTAAAAATATTCTTTAACTTAGAATGTTCCTAAAAACTCAATACTGCAGCTGCGTGTGTCCATTACTCAAACAATTTTCTGCAAGTGATCAAGTTCAGCTGAATGAAATTTAGACTCTGGTCATGCCAATATTGATCTGATTAATTAGTCCTTCCAATGTGCAATACTTTACCCTTGTCTTCTTCATCATTGGACATGTTGAACATGGAAGAATTACCACTTCATACTTAGAACTATCAACTCATGAGACAGACTGCCACCTAGCCCAGTATAAGATGCGGACGGGGCAAGCCATTAGCTGCGCCGCTTCTAAGGTCTCCATCACGGTCACTGCAGTGTATTCAAATTACTTTTCCGGCAAAATTTGGAGCAAGTTTGCAACGGGAAGGGTGGGGCACGAAATGCCGCCATTGATGGCGTAAGTTGCACATCGCGTTATTTAAGGAAATTCTGGACTGATCTTTTCTAAATACTGGCAAAAGAAAATGTTCACGAATGTCGTTGTGACAACACATAGCAACCAGACCAATTCTTCATGCCAGACAGTTTACCATTTCTTGTTCTGAAGTATGAAGAGAAAACTGAGGCAAGACTATGAGGAAACCTTATCCCTCACAAACCTATTGCACCTAATAGTAGTTTCCTTCTGTTTACCATCAGCTCTAAGTCCCTCAGAATTATAGCTGTAGAATTTTGTGCTACATCTTTTGAATTTTAGCTAACTTTATATCATGTGCCATGTACCAAGAAAGTAGCCAAGTAATCATAGCACCCCAAACTTCTCCAACTCCCAACTTCGGTTACCAGGAGTTGAACTGACATGGCAGATTGACTGATTTTCTCATTTTTTTTCTTTCTTCCCTCTCTCTGGGAAAGTGTCAGTCCTTTGCTTGTCTCCCGATGACCTGGATGAGTTTAGGATCTTAGATTTTAGGGAATCCCAGAGGAGTACCAAGATATATTTGACACCTCTCATAGAATCCTAGAATGACAGGAGGTATGAGGTCGTCAGCTGGAGCTATCTGGTCAAATTCCATTTCCTAGCTCTTCCCCCACATCCTCTTCTATTCTCATTCAATTCCCTTTTAAATGATGCCTCAATAGCTACTTATGAGAATTTTTTCCATGTTTAATAATCCTCCACTTAAAGCAAATTCTTCTAATTTTCCCCTTTATTCTTCTTAAAATAATCCTGAGCCCGTGCTCCAAAGTTACTAATTCACCAACTATTGGAAGCAATCTTTCACTATTTATACCATGAAAATTTTTCATAATTTTCAATTAGATTAGATTAGACCCCCCTTGACCTTCTCTGTTCCAGTGAAAAGAGTCCCAATTTTTCAAGCCTCATTTGTGAAGACCCATGTATAGCTTTGGATAATAGGATCGTCAACTTCTTCCTAACAAATTCTAGACAAGGTTATATATGGAAAAATAAACAGTAACTGTAGTATGGAATCAGCAACACAACAACATGAAACCTGTCGCCTCTCTCTCTCTATCTCTTCTCCCCCATCACTGACTGAAGGTATTTTTGTTTGGCCACTAATTATGCACCTTGGGATGCAATTACATTCTAACTGTTGCACCACTGCAGGTACTGACATTGCAGTATAACTTTGGAGTCAGGTCCTGACTTGATTAAGGGGGGGGGAGCTAATGGAGGTTCTCAAAATTATGAAAGGCTGATGTAATAAATTGGATAGCCAGGTGGTGAAGGATAGAATACTAGAGCCTGGTCTTCAGTTGCTTCCAAGCCTTTATTTACTGAGATCAACATTACCCACTCCACACCCTGGACAAGCTCTCGTATAAATGGATACAAGAGAGACGGTAAATAGTGAAAAATAGTTTGCACTGGTTAACAAATTGCTAACAAAGGAACGATAGACTCAGGATTATCACCAGGAGGATGAAGGGAGATGTTAGAAAGTAGTGTGAGACCCCCCTGGCGGAGGTGGTCTCCCACCACTTGGATTTGACACTGCACTTTATAAACTTACCCAGAGGTGACTTAAATGTTTGATTGTTTATGTGGATGCTCCTATCCGCATTCTCATTTTATTTAAAATATAATGGCCAGGAACAGAGTGTGAGCACACATGTCTCCTGGATATGGCAGTCCCAATCACAGCCAGACAGTATAAGTGAGGTGCTGATGACTGTGAATGGTTATTGAACCTATAGAAATACTGAACAAAGTAAATCTTTATGAACACATTTACAGTGTCACTACAGAGCAATTCTGGTAACAGTGAGAAAACACAACAACTAAAACTCCAGATTTTACACAATGAATGACAAATGGCTGTTACTAAAGACACCAGTGTAATGTCAAGCTTCTGCCAATATTGCCATTTTATAATGCTATTGACTTAAATCACAGAAACTCACTGCCAGCCATCTTGCAGAGCAACCTCCATATAGATAAAAAGGAAGACTTCTGATCGGTGAGGTTTACAAATTATTGCACAGACAACAACGTAGAATGAGCATGTTCATATGTGAGCCTCGCCAATTGAAGGTTCGAACCTAACATGTCCAGCTTTACTCTTCCTTCCATGTTTTATTTCTGTAGTGCTTTTGTTCATTGAGTGTATAATAAGAGCAGTGTAGCCACCAGTGTTTATTTAGTGTATCAGTATCAATACAATATTAATAAATAGACTTTAATATGGAACCAGTGGGAGCGAATTGGCCTCGGGCGGTAGTGCAAATAGGGCGATAATAAATCGGCAGCCCGTTTTACACTCCGCCTGATTTTTTTTTTCTAATGAAGTGTTTACCACCAAGACCAATTTCACCCCCAATGTGCTTCTTGTGTGACAATCATAACTGTGACCATCCCTACTACTGGCACCTGTACACCAACCTGGTGTCACGCAGTTGCCTGTTTTCACAGTTCAGGTGGATATAGTACAAAAGTTTCAGAATCCATCATTACACTTTACCAAAAGACTGATATCCATTGTTAATCAGGAAGTATTTTTTTCTGCCAGAATTTTCTAATTACTACTTCGGGATCATCTCTTTTTTTAGCCAAGGGTTCTCTGGCCAATCAATGAGAAAGATTTCCTCTGTGTGCTTTGTGTAACCCAAACCATAACCCACTTATAAAAGACAGGTTTATGATTTCATCCCATTATTACATCCACTTGTTAAGTGCTCTCCATTATCAAGATATTTATCTTGTGGATGTAGAGGAACCTACACTTGTGCCTTCATACCGTTGACCTCTGTTCTTTGAGTCTACATTTATCTCTGTGATTGGCAGGAAACCAGGGGCAAAGAAGAGTACTGCCAATGATGAGTGTTTGTAGCCCTAAGCAAAATGAGTTCAGAATGAATTCACCAGGTGGTGGCTTGGGGAGATCCACCAAATGAAACATTGTTCCTTTGACCCGAGTGACTGTAGCATTCCTTAAACAATTAGTGCCAATTCAAAGATGCCCATAAATATTATGAATCTTTTCACTATATCACCATTGGCTTCTTATTTGAATTTTTCCAAATTATTTAATCGATGTCTTGGCCAACAAAGAATGATTTGCACATAGACATACGGACAGAAACACACACGATAAAAGACAGCATCTTTTATATAATTCTTGTCTGTGATTATCCCAGCGCCTTGGAGACGATAATTGAATAATTCTAACCTGGTGATATTAATTATCATATAATGGTATGCACTGCAGAGTAGATTCCAGAATCTATTTAAACTTGATGTGAGTACCAAACTATGCATCATTCATTGCAGTGAATATTGCACCATTCATCTTATTTCACTGATTTTGTTTCAGTATTCTCGATGACATCTGCAACTCATTTGGTGCAATTATTATTGGCTTTTAACATCCATACAAAAGTGTTTAACATTAGTCACATTTTTCCATTTCACACATCGTGTGGCCTCTGAGTGAGACTGCAACCGCTGTCAACATCGGTGGCGTTTTACACGTTGACTTTGTCCCTTCAAATAGACTCCCAATTAAAAAGGGAGGTTCATCTCACCCTGCTGGCCTGGTGGATAAAGAAAATAAATAATTTGCATTGATATAGCACTTTTCATTTCCTCGGGATATCTCAATGCTTTATAACTGGTGGATTTTTTTGCAGTACAGACACTATTGTCATGTAGGCAATTTGCACCAACAGAAAGTGAATGAGTGACCAGATAATCTGCTTTGATGGTGTTGATCGAAAGAGGAATGTTGGCCAGGAAACTGGGAGAACTCCTCCCTCTTCTCCCTCTTTCACATCGTTCACCTGAGGAAGGGGGAAGCCTCCGAAAGCTTGTGAATTTAAAATAAAATTGCTGGACTATAACTTGGTGTTGTAAAATTGTTTACAATTCTGCAAATAATGTCATGGGATCTTTCACATCCACTTGAGCAGGTAGACAGAGCCTCTAAATGACAGCACCTCTGATAATGCAGCACTCCCTTAGTACGACTCCAATGTGTCAGGGTAGGTTATGTTGAAATCTGTCATGGGATTGAAACCATGCCTTTCTAACTGAGACAAATTGGCATACTTTAGGACAGCCTAAGGATGTGAAAGGTGCTCTATAAATGCTTTCTTTTCATTTCCCACTAGACCATCAGGGGAAATGGACTCCTTTTTTAATTGAGAAGACTACATGAAACAGTGAAGGTAAAGGTTTAGAATAACACCGATACTGACAACAGTTGGTAGATCACTGCTCGGAGTAGTGCTCGGTCAACAGACTAGAAGGTTATATATTTGATTGCCAATCTGTGTTGAATTGGTTGATTGCATTTGAGGCAACACAACTAGCCTAATTGCCCCTGGGCAAGGGAAGAGAAAGTGAACATCCAGAGTTCCTGCTCCTGAATACTATCCATTGATTCCTGCTAGAAAGTGCAAGTGGATCAGGCATGGCTGTGATGCCACCCACAGTTCAACAGCTTGTCAACATTTGGGCCTAGGCTCACACATGAAGAGTGGACATTGAGGTAAGGTATTGAAGGGCCGCTCTCTTCCCCTCCCCTTCAAACAACACCCCAGCATAAATTGGTACCATCAGGAAAAGAGGGAGGAAAATTGGAGGGGAGTGAGGTGGGGGGGGAAGTAGAGGTCACCAATCTATCTGATCAGCAGTAGTCTGGGACCCAAAACGAAGGGGGGGAAAAACATAAAAATGGGGACTATGAAACATGAGTAAAAAGTGAATAAAGACTATGAACAATACTACAGCTCCTCCTTTAAAATAAAATGCTATGAATACACAGCAATGCAGGAAGCCAGCAAGTGCTAACTTCCAGGTAATCCCAGTCACTTACAGCGGTGCGGGCTCCAGGCGTGATTGATGGGAAAATTACCCAATCATCTCCATTCCGGCAGGGAATACTGCTGCTTCTATATGCAGCCAACTTTAAGTGCAGGCTGACGAGGTAACTTAATTAGCAATGAGGTATTTGTGAAAAATGTTTGCAGATTTCTTTTTTTTTACACACGTTACACTGTAACTTTAGATTTCTGCGTTGACTCACGACCGCTGAGTCCACAGCCTATGTGTGAAGGAGAAGGGCGGACCATCACTGGAAAAGGTGAATGCTTGCAAGATTGACGTGTCTAGAGCATTTTGAGCACTTTGCTAACAGCTGCCTTGTTGATTTAACCCAAGATTGCATGGGTGGACCTTTCTCACGTACTGCAACAAAGAGCATCTGTTAATTGAGCTGCTGAAGTGGTTTGTGCTTGTTGGAGTTTGTTGCCTCTCGGCTGTTTCCTGCCGGTCTGGGTTGCCTACCTAGCACACCTTTGCAGAGAATTTACCAGATAGCCCCCGGCATGGAGCACTGTAGCTTTTTTCCATAAATCATGCAAACCTTTGACACAGGCAACAAACCTATAACTATCTATATACACTAACGCGTTCAAATGGATTGACTTGATAGGATAATTACTAGGTTGCTTCATTTAACCTGCAGACATTATAATTATCTTTAAGTATTGATGAAGCATCACCTCCTACATAATTACTTTCACAAGATAATAAAATATATCGTTATTAAATATATGATATAACCATCAAGTCAATTGAGTTAAATATAATTTAAACAACACAAAAAGCTTTCCACACCATTTCAATACTAAGTGTTCTATTAAGAACCTATACAGTATTATCTGAGCCAATCTACATCCAACACCAATGGACAGGATTGTGCTTGACTTACTGGACATGGGGTCTGTCGATGACAGCTCTTCCCAGAAAATACAAGAGTGACAAGATACACTTTTGTTCATGTTCGGTAAGTTATGGCACTTCCCATTGATGTAAAAAAACTGTCAGGATAATACACTTGTGCACATGTTCTGAATGACAAACTCCTGCTCTGATATGTCTACAACAACAACTTGCATTTATATAGCGCCTTTATTGTAGTAAAACATCCCACAGGAGTGATTGTCAAACAAAATTTGACACCAAGTCACATATTAGGATAGGTGACCAAAAGCTTGGTCAAAGAGGTAGATTTTAAGGAGTGTCTTAAAGAAGGAGAGGTTTAGGGAGGGAATTTCAGAGCTTAGGGCCTAGGCAGCTGAAGGCACCGCCGCCATTGGTGGAGCAAAGAAAATCGGGGATGTGCAAAATAAAACACAGCCCCAAATGCGTTTAATTGAGTTTGTACTGGGTCTCACTCTTTTTGATCATAAATCTCACCCAGCGTTTTCCTCATGTTGCCATTCCAGAGCTGTCAACATCGCTGACTAAGAATTGCAGCCCTTGCGCTAGTGTTAATATGCAAATGTCACCTTATACACTACAAAGCATATAGCTGTTTTATACCGAGACAAATGCAGTACATTTAAATAGGATTCCGCAGAACCTGCATTTTTCTATGAACAATGAACCATTCCAAAATATAAAATATCATTACCTATAGTGGGCCACTCAAGCACTTAAAGGTACATTTAACTTTACAGACATGTTGACATTTACCTAAACTCTAAAAGGAGAATCTTTTCCTAAGAACCTAAAAGGAGCTTCTTGAAAAGTAAAATATATTTTACTCAGATGATCCTTTGCTGATTGTAGTTGAACAAACGAAATTGTAACTTTGCACTTTCACATTTACTGCCTGCCCATATGATCCAGGAGAGAATGTGGGGTGAGGCACTCCGGGTCGGAGTGGAGGAATCCTCCTCTGCTCTCTGGTGGTCCAGAAGGCCTTTCACATTGGCTTTGTGAGTATCTAAATTTGAGGATCTTTGTAGTGAAAGTGGAATGCACATTTCTGCTTTAAAGTCTAGACATTCTTTAAAAAAAAAACAGTCAGCACAGGTGTATGAAAGGAATTCTTCCTGTCACTCTCTGAATTTTAATTTACTATATACAAGATATTGCCCTTGAGCCGCGTTGTTACTAATTGATCAATGTATTATTTTCACTCGGTGCTTCAGGAATCAACTCGAGTTGTTCAGCCAACTGCTTTCAGAATATTATGTTATTCTGTGACACTTTGCTCTGCGATCTCTTGATTTACGTTTTTTTTTGTCCTTTGCACAGGCTTCTCTCCACGTTGTGCCAAGTGAAACACCTATCAAAATTTATTTTATTCTTCTGTTCACTTGCATCCTTACCATCCATCTCTTCCTGTCATACTTGCATTCCTGAAGCCTCAGCCCTACACGGTGTCCAAACTTTCAAGCTGGGGTGTCTAGACCCTAGGGATTTCATGAGAAGGTCTTAGAAGGTCCTTGAGGTCATGGATTTCTGACCACATCAGAGTTGTGAATTTTTCTGAAATTGGTGGCTTAGAAGCATGATAGCTCTGCTATACACTACAACAACAACTTGCATTTATATAGCGCCTTTAACGTAGTAAAACGTCCCAAGGCGCTTCACAGGAACGATTTTCAAACAAAATTTGACACTGAGCCACATAAGGCGATATTAGGTCAGGTGACCAAAACTTGATCCAAGAGGTAGGTTTTAAGGAGCATCTTAAAGGAGGAGAGAGAGGTAGAGAGATGGAGAGGTTTAGGGGACAAATTCCAAAGCTTAAGGTCATGGCAGCCAATGGTGGAGTGATTAAAATCAGGCATGCGCAAGAGGCAAGAATTGGAGGAGCGCAGAGATCTCGGAGGGTTGTAGGGCTGGAGGAGATTACAGAGATAGAGAGGGGTGAGGCCACGGAGGGATTGAAAACAAGGATGAGAATTTTAAAATTGAGGCGTTCCCAGACTGGATACGGGTAGCAGAGTTTCGGGTGAGCTCAAGTTTGTGGAAGATGGGAGGCCGTCCAAGAGAGCATTGGAATAGTCAAGTCTAGAGGTAACAAAGGCATGGATGAGGGTTTCAGCAGCAGATGAGCTGAGGCAGGGGCGGAAATTGGCAATGTTACGGAGGTGGAAGTAGGCGGTCTTGGCGATGGAGCGGATATGTGGTCGGAAGCTCATCTCCAGATTAAATAGGACGCCAAGTTTGCGAATTGTCTGGTTCAGCCTCAGACAGTGGCCAGCGAGAGGAATGGAGTCGGTGGCTAGGGAATGCAGATTGTGGCGGGGACTGAAGACAATGGCTTCGGTCTTCCCAATATTTAGTTGGAGGAAATTTTTGCTCATCCAATACCGGATGTCAGACAAACAATGTGACAAATCTGACAGTGGAGGGGTCGAGGGAGGTGAGGTGTGGTAGACCTGGGTATCGTCAGCGTACATGTGGAACCTGACGTGTTTTTGGATGATGTTGCCAAAGGATGGCATGCAGATGAGAAATAGGAGGGGGCCAAGGATAGATCATTGGGGGACCCCAGAGGTAACAGTGCGGGAGTGGGAAGAGAAGCCATTGCAGGTGATTCCCTGGCTACTCTGGATAGATAAGAATGGAACCAGTCGAGGGCAGTCCCACCCAGCTGGACGACGGAAGATAGGCCTTGGAGGAGGATAATGTGATCAATCATGTCAAAGGCTGCGGACAGGTCGAGAACAATGAGGAGGGATAATTTATCATCGTCACAGTGACATAGGATGTTTTGACATAGGATAATTTGTGACTTTGATAAGGGCCGTTTCAGTACTATGGCAGGGGTGGAAACCTGATTGGAGGGATTCAAACATAGAGGTGCGGGAAAGGTGGTCACGGATTTAGGAGGTGACAACACTTTCAAGAACTTTGGAGAGGAAAGGGAGTTTGGAGATGGGTGCCAGTTTGCAAGGACAGAGAGGTCATGGGTGGGTTTTTAAGGAGGTGGGTGATGATGGCAGATTTGAAGGGGAGGGAGACAGTACCTGAGGAGATGGAACCATTAATAATATCAGCTAACATGGGGGCCAGGAAGGGATGTTGGGTGGTCAGCAGTTTGATGGGAATAGGATCAAACGAGCAGGTGGTGGGTCTCATGGTCAAGATGAGCTTGGAGAGGACATGAGGGGAGATAGGAGAGAAACTAGAGAAAGATGTGAGTTCAGGGCTAGGGCAGGGGGGAACCATAGGGGAAGTTTGGGCTTGGTGAGCTAGGGGAAGGGAGGGAAGTGACAGAGGCAGCTGAACGGATGGTCTCAATCTTAGTGACAAAGTAGTCCATGAGCTCCATGCCTTTGTTGTTGGAGATGAGGGTGGAGGAGACAGGGGAGAGGGGTTTAAGGAGATGGTTTGTAGTGGAGAAGAGAAGCCAGGGTTTATCTTTGCATTCCAGGGTGATCTTGGAATAGTGAACAGTTTTGGCAGAGGAGAGCAGGATCAGATAGTGTTTTACGTGGTCCTGCCAAATCTGGTGATGAATGCCTAAACCAGTTGTCCGCCATAAACGTTCAAGTCTGCATCCCATGGATTTAAGGGAGAGGAGATGTAAAATAAAATGCTTTCTTCAGTAATAACGCTCTTTTCCCTTTTGGGTAGCTGACACCATTAGAAGTTAGGTGGAGGGTTTCTGGAAGTGTTTCAATATTTGCAGGGGGTATCCAGGAGATGTCAGTATTTGCAAGGGGACCCACACAAAATGCATTATATACTATTGATACAGTATACATCTTTGTCAATTAAACTCTGGCCCATTTTTAACTCCTTGCTTGTCCTTTTGTGCATTATGAATTGGTTCAGATTCAGTTAGCAACTTCAACCCTTTGCTACAAGATCACAGGATAATTACAGACGATGAAGGCCATTCGGCCCATCTTGATTCATTCATCCAGATAGACCCTAAAGTCTCCCCATTGCAACATCCAGTTGTTTCTTAAATGATTGCCGGATTTTTGCCTCCAATAGTCTGTCTGGAAGTCCATTCCATACAGTGATCACCTATGTGTGATGAGGGATTTCATAGTATCACAGTAGATACAGCACAGGAGGAGGCCATTCGGCCCATCGTGCCTGCGCCAGCTCTTTAACAGAGCTATCCAAGTAGTCCCATTCCCCTGCTCTTTCCCCATAGCCCTGTAACGTTTTTCCCTTCAAGTATATGAAGTAATCTGCTTCCACCACCCTTTCAGGTGGTACATTCCGATCGTTGCAACTCACTGCATAAAAAAAATGTTTCCTCATGTCACCTCTGGCTCTTTTGTCGATCATCTTTAATTTGTGTCCTCTGGTTACCAACCCTTCCGCCACTAGAAACAGTGTCTCCTTATTTACTCTGTCAAAACCATTCATGATTTTGAACACATCTATCAAATCTCCCCTTAATCTTCTCTGCTCTAAGAAGAACAACCCCAGCTTCTCCAGTCTCTCCACATAACTGAAGTCCCTCATCCCTGGTATCATTCTGGTAAATCTCTTCTGCATCCTCTCTAAGGCCTTGACATCCTTTCTAAAGTGTGGTGCCCAGAATTGAACACAATAGTCCAGCTTAGGCCTAACCAGTGTTTTATAAAGCTTTAGCATAACTTCCTTGCTTTTATACCCTATGCCTCTATTAATAAAGCCTCGGATTCCATATACTTTTTTAACAGCCTTCACAACTTGTCCTGTTTTCTTCAAAAATTTGTGTATGTGAACCCCCAGATCTCTCTATTCCTGCACTCCCTTTAAAATTGTACCATTTAGTTTATATTGCCTCTCCTCATTCTTTATACCAAAAGGGATCACTTCACATTTCTCTTAATATCAGTCATAAATACATAAATTATTTCCTAGTTTGAACCAGTGTCCCATTGATCCGCTCCTGTAAATTAATTTAAAGTAATATTTCATTTCCTTAACTATCTTGTATAACTCTAGATAATTAATGAGGAAAACACATTACTCTCCGACCATTGTCGTTCATATTAAGTTAAATAGAGAGTGCTCGATCTTCGTGATTGGACTCATGACACAGCAGGTTCAAAAGATGAGGTTGTTCTCTCTGTTATTAGAACAGTCATTAAAGATAGTCACCTCTGCTTTCTGTTCTCAGTTGTAAACAATTTTACAACACCTAGTTATAGTCCAACAATTTTATTTGAAATTCACAAGCTTTTGGAGGCTTCCTCCTTCCTCAGGTGAATGTGGAAATTTCCTCATTCACCTGAGGAAGGAGGAAGCCTCCATTCTGTTCTCAGAGCAGAAGGAGAAAAGTTCCCTCCAATTTAGGCCTAATGAGTATTCTCCTTCTGCTAAGTGGAGTAGCAAAAAAGCACATTGGTCTAGAAATTTGTTGACACCGCGCCCGTTTTACAGGCATAAAACGGGCACCTAAGTGTCTAATATGGCAAACAGTGTCATAGTAGGTACAGCACAGGAGGAGGCCGTTCGGCCCATCGTGCCTGTGCCGGCTCTTTGAAAGAGCGATCCAATTAGTTCCATTCCCCTGCCTTTTCCCCATAGCCCTGCAAATTTTTTCCCTTCAAGCACCAGAGTGTCGAGTGTATGCATATTTCAACTTGTGTGCACCACACATTACTCATGAGCGCATTCATGAATACAGTTTGTCTGGAGTTTTGGCCATTACCTGGGTGTGTAGATACAGTGGAGGGAAGTTCTCCAGCTTTATTTGGAAATATGAAATTTCAAGTGTGCCATATATTGGCAGTTAGTGGGAAGACACCCGTGTGTGCAACGAGCCTTTTTTGTCAAAAAAGAATAATATTTCTTGTTGGAAATATTCATTCTCACCTGCAGGAGGGACCTGTGTACCTTCAAATTCAAACTGCATAGATGTAAAATTCACAATTAAAGGCAAAAAAAGGAACAAAAAAGCAAATGTTCCCCATTGTTCATATTTTAAATGTGAATATTTGGAATAAATTTGTGGAACGAATTACCAGGGAAGGGCATTGAAGCGTCATATAGAATGTACAGCAAAGAAACGGGCCATTCGGCCCATTTGGTTCATGCTGGTGTTAATGCTCCACACGAGCCTCCTCCCACCCCTCTTCATCTAAGGGAAAAAGCGGGTACAGGGTACTGAGTTAGATGATCAGCCATGATAATTTTGAATGGCGGAGCAGGCCTGAAGGGCCAAATAGCCTACTCTTGCTCCTATTTTCTATGATTCTATGATTCTATAACCCCATCAACGTATCCTTCTATATAAATAAATGATTCATGAGGCAATTAGATATGTTCCTGAAGAGAAGTGGTTGAGAGTTCTGAAGGCAGTAATTATATTCAGATCCATCAGAAAGGGATAGTCTTGTTGGCCCTGATGGGCTTTCCTCAATCCTAAAAATTTGCTGGTCACATTTAAGAATTCAAAGGAAATCTGTCCCGACAGTTCAGTCAGTTTAAAATACTAAAATGCATACAATATTTTCAACAATTGCCTGAAGTAAAGCTATCGTCTTTATCTCACATTCAGCATGTTTACACATGTTAAATAAGTCAACTTGAAGCCATGTCGACCTAACTTTAATGTAACCACTCTAATTTAAACATATGCTGAAGCAAAAACACACTGGAAAGATAAGGTGCTACTACATGCCAGTCCATTTTTAAAATTAACTTATTCAATGCATGTAAATGGGTTAATTTGTCTCTCAGTAGTACCACCGTCTCTCAAAGCATGCTTGCAAATTAAGTTGACTAAGTTACATTTCCATGACAAAAGCACTACCATGTAGACATCAGATTATATTTGAAGAAAAACATTACAAAGATAGATCAACTTCAATTGGCTCCAGAACTAGCTGCGCCTCTAGCCAAGCTGTTCCAGTACAGCTACAACACTGGCATCTACCCGACAATGTGGAAAATTGCCCAGGTATGTCCTGTCCACAAAAAGCAGGACAAATCCAATCCGGCCAATTACCACCCCATCAGTCTACTCTCAATCATCAGCAAAGTGATGGAAGGTGTCGTCGACAGTGCTATCAAGCGGCACTTACTCACCAATAACCTGCTCACCGATGCTCAATTTGGGTTCCGCCAGGACCACTCGGCTCCAGACCTCATTACAGCCTTGGTCCAAACATGGACAAAAGAGCTGAATTCCAGAGGTGAGGTGAGAGTGACTGCCCTTGACATCAAGGCAGCATTTGACCGAGTGTGGCACCAAGGAGCCCTAGTAAAATTGAAGTCCATGGGAATCAGGGGGAAAACTCTCCAGTGGCTGGAGTCATACCTAGCACAAAGGAAGATGATAGTGGTTGTTGGAGGCCAATCATCTCAGCCCCAGGGCATTGCTGCAGGAGTTCCTCAGGGCAGTGTCCTAGGCCCAACCATCTTCAGCTGCTTCATCAATGACCTTCCCTCCATCATAAGGTCAGAAATGGGGATGTTCGCTGATGACTGCACAGTGTTCAGTTCCATTCGCAACCCCTCAGATAATGAAGCAGTCCGAGCCCGCATGCAGCAAGACCTGGACAACATCCAGGCTTGGGCTCATAAGTGGCAAGTAACATTCGCGCCAGATAAGTGCCAGGCAATGACCATCTCCAACAAGAGAAAGTCTAACCACCTCCCCTTGACATTCAACGGCATTACCATCGCCGAATCCCCCACCATCAACATCCTGGGGGTCACCATTGACCAGAAACTGAACTGGACCAGCCATATAAATACTGTGGCTACGAGAGCAGGTCAGAGGCTGGGTGTTCTGCGGCGAGTGACTCACCTCCTGACTCCCCAAAGCCTTTCCACCATCTACAAGGCACAAGTCAGGAGTGTGATGGAATACTCTCCACTTGCCTGGATGAGTGCAGCTCCAACAACACTCAAGAAGCTCGACACCATCCAAGATAAAGCAGCCCGCTTGATTGGCACCTCATCCATCACCCTAAACATTCACTCCCTTCACCACCGGCGCACTGTGGCTGCAGTGTGTACCATCCACAGGATGCACTGCAGCAACTCGTCAAGGCTTCTTAGACAGCACCTCCCAAACCCGCGACTTCTACCACCTAGAAGGACAAGAGCAGCAGGTACATGGGAACAACACCACCTGCACGTTCCCCTCCAAGTCACACACCATCCCGACTTGGAAATATATCGCCGTTCCTTCATCGTCGCTGGGTCAAAATCCTGGAACTCCCTTCCTAACAGCACTGTGGGAGAACTGTCACCACACGGACTGCAGCGGTTCAAGAAGGCGGCTCACCGCCACCTTCTCGAGGGCAATTAGGGATGGGCAATAAATGCTGGCCTCGCCAGCGACGCCCACATCCCGTGAACGAGTAAAAAAAAATCAAGAACCGTATGTGTAGTATTTCCTTCAATAGGATGAAGGAGTTCCAATTAACTAAGATAAATGCCCAGTACCAGCTTCTTGTATCTTGTATTTGTTATATATTACCATTTTAGATGATGGCAAAAAATAACAACACATAGGCCCACTGTGGACCAATTTAGCAATAGGAGATGAAGCAAAAATGCCATGATCATGACCATTTGACTACGAGCCTGCATTAATTCAGGGCAATACTCCACACAGACGAACAAAGTGCTATGATTGATAGGAAAATAATTTAACTAACACCATTTTCTAACCAGGATGGAAAGCCTGTGCAAATTCATCTTAATTGCTCTAAATATGTACAAATTGAAACTATAAATTCTGGGCTAATTCAACCATTCTGATTTGGATGTACCTGATCTTTTAAGAATATGGAACAGTGCACAAGAAGTAGAAGAATTCTCCTGTTTGCGGCCACTTGCGTGATATCGTGTGATACCATTTTTTCAAGTTGCTCCAAAGGGCTTGGTCTTTTTCTTAATGTTAGCTAACGTGGGGGAGGGATACTTAGAAAAGACAGCTTTGGTGCAATGGATGTGAAAGGTCATTAACATAGTGATGTATTGGGTATGCTTTGATTTTCCACAATAGTTAACTGGACTATTTTGTCTCCATTTTGATTAACAGTCTACTGGATAAATTTTCTGTGCTGGCTAGTAAGCATGCGTTCAATTTTGTATTTCTAACAAGGCACTGCTAGAAAAGTGGGCACAAATTACTTGGATTTCCACAAGAAATTTGAGAAAGTTCCACATGTAAGGCTTTTAAAGAAGATTGAGGCCTATGGCATTAATGGAAAATTAGCTAGCTGAATTGACAACTGGCTTGGCAACATATCAGAAGCTGAAGATAAACAGGTAAAGCTGAAAAATAGTTACTAATGAAGTTTCACAGGAACCTTTCCTGGATTAATGTGAAGCTACTATCATGAATCATAAATGTGTTTTGGAATGCATCTCAAGAGCATTTGATTTTAAATGAAACAAGTTATTTTAGTTTTGTGTCAGTGAAGCCATAGTTAGAATATTGTATGTAGTTTTGAAATTCCTTCCTCAAAAAAATATTAATGGGGTCGTTAATAAAGATGAATCCAGAACTTAAAACTCTGCTGAGTTAAATTTATTCTGATAATACACTGACTAACACATTTATACAAAAGTCCTTTGTACGCTATTTAATGCAGTCATCACTGTATCATGGTAGGTAGACTACAGGAGGAGGCCATTCAGCCCATCGTGCCTATGGTGGCCCTTTGAAAGAGCTATCCATTTAGTCCCGCTCCCCTGCTCTTTCCTTACTGGTTAACCAGTGCTCAACCAGAAGAAATGAAACCCCTAAGTTATGAGGAGGATTCACAGATCTGAACTGGTTTCCACTGAGAAAAAGAAGACCAAGAGGGAACAGGATCCAGATCTTTAAAGTGCACAGAGGAATGAATAATATAGAAGTTAGAAGGTTGTTTAACTTGGTCAATGAACTCAAAACTAAGATCTGAGTATGAAGTTGACGGGCTTCAAGAACAAGTAGCATTTGGAAGAATCTTTTTCCGGAGAATAATAGATACACGGAGTAGACTCTCAGCAAAATCAGCTAATGCTGCATTAAAAATAGAGCTGGATGTATATCTGCTTATGAATGAGATTGAAGATTATCAGGGTATGTATGTACATAGATTGTCAGATACCCTATGAACATGATGGATGTTGGTGTCTATATTGCTACTAATGTCTGTGCCTGTGCATGGAAATTCTATCTGTGGAAAGCAACTAGTCAGGGTTGAAAAATGTTAGTTGTAAGGTTAAATAAATGTTGTGGAGTTTTGCTCAAATGCCTTCAAAGTTCAGGGAAAACATTTGCATAACTATCTCTTACAAAAGTAAATATATTGGATTTGGTCCATGATTGTATACAAGCAGGAAAAGGAGCTAACATTTTTTTCTCATTCAGTGTTTTCCGATGTTCATAGCACCTGTTCAGTTCAGCATTGACCAGACAACACGTTAAAATAGAAATAAATGTATATTCAGATTCAAAAATAGGTGAATGATAGTAAAGGATATTAGCTGATATTGCTAGAAACATGGGTGAGATGTTGCTGCACTCTGAGCATTACAGGATATTTGTCTCCCTCATAAGCTCCACCAGGTCAGTTTATATTTTTAAAAGGAGGCAGTTTTGTGCAAGAAAATTGTAACTAACTTCTACAAACCAGAGGATGAATTCACTGATCCAGTGCTCTCAGCAGGCAGTCGCTCTTGAAGGGAACACCGATTGAAGAATCAGTTCCATATCTCTGACCTGTACGGGATCACTGAATTTACCCTTGAATGAACATAAGAAAGCCCAGAGTAAGAAAAGGCTATTTGGCCCAACAATCCCACTCCAACTGGAGTCCATTTGTGAAATACTGAGTTCCATCCTTGAAAAAACTCAAACAGTGCTATTAATATTTCTATAACCTTCAATCCTTCTTCTCAATAGATATCTTTGAGGCTTGTGAATTTTGCATTTATGTCATCTAATCTGTTAATTGTATGATTTATATCAATGAGTGTTAATTGTATTCAGGTTGTGGGTATCAATTGGGGACTCTCTTGTATCCTTTTTATAGGAGAGCTTATCTAGGGTGTGGTGTGTGTGTGTGTGTGTAAGGGGAATTTCTATGAATAAAGGCTTGGAAACAACTAAAGACCAGGCTCTAGTATTCTGTCCTTCACCACATGGCTATCCAATTATAACATAATCCTCCACTTTATCCAAGTTAAATATCACCCTCCCTTCAACCTTAACTACACCTTTCCATACTTTAAACACCTGCATCATGTGTTCCTCAGTCTTTTTATCAGCAAAAATAAAGTTAGTCGCTGGAGTTTTTCTTCATAACTTAGTCCCTTAAGGCCTAGAATCCAAACAAAACATGTTTTCTACAGATCCACAGCTGTGTCCATGAAAACATCAGATACTACTGGTCTAGATTATTTTGATTTGATGCGTGTTTAGCATTCCCTCGTAAATCCCAACGACTGCAGAATAAGGAGAATGTGACCTTCCCTGTGACCTATAGCTGAGGTGGAAGCATTTCAGATTATCTATTAGTTTTACTTCAATCCTGATCTTGACTCCATTGTAAGAAGAACTTCTTCAAGAGAGCATCACAGGGTAAATTCACTGGTACCATACTCCCAGCAGGGATTGCAGTATCGGAGAAACAATCAAATGTGCTTCCTTTGAGTGCAGCTTCCAAAGGGACCATGTCGGTGAATTTACCTTCACAAGTGACTCTGAAGCTATCCTTCTTGGAGGGGAGGAAAGCAGGGCCTTATTAACTCCAAGACATTGGGGTCAATTTTGTTATTGAGCGCAGATTGGGTGGATGATGAGCTGGATATCTGCTTTACCTCCCATGCTGCAGCCACTGGGAGAGCACTTTGTAGAAGGACTAGACTAGGTAAAAGAGCACATTAGTCAGGAAAATAAGGCTCTCCACAGGGTGATGATTAGAATTAGGAATTGTTATCAGCCATGGCAATTAGAATCCTTTTTGAAATCTTTGTGTGCAGAGAGTATTCCTGTGGTGACTGGTAACCCCGCAATGTTAATTTACATGAATGTCAATGTTAGTCTTTGGGCAGGTGGAGTATATTTGAGAGTTGGTGCAGGGGAGCAGGGATTATTCAGCTGAAGGGCTCTAATCGTATCTTAGGACCTTAATTTAAATATATCCATTAGGCTCCTGTCTGTTTCTGGCGGGAGCTCTGGCTGCCTAAATTGAGGTCCGCTTGAAAATTGTATCAGGCAGGCCTTGAGCAGGAAATCTGTGGCGAGTTTTTAAAAAAGTTTTCATCTTGATGCCATCCCATTCTCACTGAGAAATGGGGCGATAATGCGACAGAAAGTTTGGCAATTGGACATTGGAACAGACCTCTGTGGCAGATTTGATAATCTGAGACTGAGCCAGGCAGGTCCACGGTACTCAAAGATGCTTTTGCTGATTGATCATCCAGCCTGGCTCATTGATAGGAACTGGAGGGATAGACCTGTCCCTGGGGCTCAAATTGATCCCAATCAGCTCTTCATAACTCTGAAAACCAATGCCCTAATAGGAAAGGTGATTTTAGCTGGATGTTTACCACCACTCTGTGCTAGTAAGCTAGTTAATTGTTTAAGCTCGAGCAGTATCCCGAGGCTGACTTGGGAGTCCCTATGCCTCACCTTCTGACAACCCATACCAAACTTGCCTGGGTTTAGGTAGGTGGAGTGTGTCCTTACAGGGAGAGTGTGCGCACTGCATATCAGGCCAGCGGAAAATCTACTGAAAATAAAAACAGAAAATGCTGGAAATACTCAGCTGGTCAGACAGCATTGTGGAAGAACAGCAGTCGATGTTTTAGACCTTTGGTCCTTCCTCAAGACTAGGAGATATTTCAGATGAGCAGCGTTTGAAAAGGAACACAACTAGAGAAAGAGGGAAGGGAAAAAAAAGATGAAATGGCAGACGTGATATTTGTACAAGATGAAATGAGAGAAATCAAAGACTTATACGAGATACAGAGAGCGCATGAATAGCTAAAGGGGGATAGGTAGAAAGAGAAGCTTGAGAAACCAGCAGGCTCCATGGCCCAGGAGTCTGGAAGAAGAACAATGAAAGGAAGCAGGTCGACACCGAGGGCGCCGACCACCCCACCGATAGTGTTCTGACAGGGGGTGCCCACCCTAAGTGCCAACCCACCCCCTCCCACCATCCCTGGCACATGGGTAGAGAGAAAATAGGAGTCTTAGTGAAGGTCTGACACTATTAAAGTCAATGTTGAGGCCAGAGGGGGCAAGTCTACTGCCATGGATTTCTCAGTAGTTAGGTTTGGAGATTCTTATGGGTTCCTGCATGTATCAGAGAACTTGCTGACCGAAAAAAAAAAATTCTCAAAATCTTTAGCATCAATTCTATCCATTTTCAGCTTATAACCACAAAAAAAATCTTAGCCCAAGTGCGATTTAATGGGAAATATCAGATACTTAATACTGAGAAAACATTTGAAAAGCCGGGCAGAGGTTGCGGAATGGAAAATCAAAGAGTGTTGGCAGGAAAAGCTAGTAGTTTGCAAAAAAAAAAGCCAATGCTGTTTGTTTTTTAGTTTACTCTGTTAGTCAGTATTACCATGTGTGGAAATGCGCAGTGATCCACACGATAACGCCAATGTGTGGTTAACAGTTTTATCTTTCAGTTCTATCAGGCACCAGTTTGCACTACAGGAACTTTATCTCTGGGTATTAAGGCACTATAATGTTACAATTAATTTTTCTCAGAAAAATCGGGCTTAAAAGAACTCTCTGAAATTACAAAAGAAAGACTCAATCACTTAAATGAAACTAGCAAAAAAAAAACACCCCAAAATCTTTGTAATTCCAAAGAGACAGGCTGCTATGGGGGAATGATAATCAGACATGTTACTCGGTAGTAAGAAGGAGGACTTGCATGAATTCAGGATGTCCCAAAGCACTTTACAGCCAATGAAATACTATTTGAGTGTAGTCACTGTTGTAATGTAGGAATTACAGTGATACATTGAGGGGTTCAGGCAACATCAAAAACCATGTCATGTATTACTGGCTCCAAGTGAGCTCAGAAAAATGTTATGTATAAATAACCAGGACTTGGGTATAGGGAGTACAATTTCGAAGTTTGCGGATGATACACAACTTGGCAACGTAATAAATAGTGAGCGGGATAGTAGCAGACTTCAGGAGGACATAGACAGACTGGTGAAATGGGCAGACACATGGCAGATGTAATTTAATGTGGATAAGTGTGAAGTGATGCACTTTGGGAGGAACAACATGGAGAGCCAGTATAATCTAAGTGGGACTATTTTGAGAGGGGTGCAAGAGCAGAGAGACCGGGGTGGGTGCATATTCACAAACCTTTTAAGGTGGCAGGGCGAGTTGGTAAGTCGGTTAAGAAAGCGTAAGGTATATTTGGCTTTAAAAATAGGGGCACTGAATACAAAATCAAGGAAGTCATGTTAAATCTTTACAAATCACTGGTTAGGCCTTAGCTGGAGTATTGCGTACAATTCTGGGCACCACACTTTAGGAAGGATGTCAATATCTTGGACAGGGTACAGAGGAGGTTTACCAGGATGTTACCAGGGATGAGGGATTTCAGTTATGTGGGGAGATTGGAGAAGCTGGGATTGTTCTCCTTAGGCAGAGAAGGTTAAGGGAAGACCTAATAGAGATATTCAAAATTATGAGGGGTTTTGGTAGAGCAAGTAGGGAGAAACTGCTTCCTCTGGCAAGTGGGTCGGTAACCAGAGGTGATAGATTTAAATTAATAGGCAAAAGAACTAGACGGGAAATTAGGAGACATTTTTTCAGAGTTGTTAAGATTTGGAACACACTACCTGAAAGGGTGGTGGAAGCAGATTCCATAGGAACTTTCGAAAGGCAATTGGACATGTACTCGAAGAGGACTAATTTGCAGGGTTATGGGGAAAAGCTGGGGTGTGGGACTAAATTGGAGAGCTCTTTCAAAAAGCCAGCGCAGGCAGGATGGGCCGAATGGCCTCCATCTGCGCTGTATGATTCTATAAATACTGTTTTACAAAATTCTGAGGCGATTTTGTTGCGATGGTGCAATTTGGGAAAAAAGAAAAATGGGGCAATTTAAATATATTTTTTTAAATATTCAATAAAAATCACAAATACGTTCTAAAAGAACATGCTTATGAGTCGGCTACAACTGCCAGAGGACATTTTCACAAATGTATTTATGGTGTTAGTACACATAGCAACAGAAGGTTATCTAGGATTGCAACGGGATCTTGATAAATTGGGCCAGTGGGCCGATGAATGGCAGATGGAGTTTAATTTAGATAAATGTGAGGTGATGCATTTTGGTAGATCGAATCGGGCCAGGACCTACTCCGTTAATGGTAGGGCGTTGGGGAGAGTTATAGAACAAAGAGATCTAGGAGTACAGGTTCATAGCTCCTTGAAAGTGGAGTCACAGGTGGATAGGGTGGTGAAGAAGGCATTCAGCATGCTTGGTTTCATTGGTCAGAACATTGAATGCAGGAGTTGGGATGTCTTGTTGAAGTTGTACAGGGCATTGGTGAGGCCACACTTGGAGTACTGTGTACAGTTCTGGTCACCCTATTATAGAAAGGATATTATTAAACTAGAAAGAGTGCAGAAAAGATTTACTAGGATGCTACCGGGACTTGATGGTTTGACTTACAGGGAGAGGTTAGACAGACTGGGACTTTTTTCCCTGGAGAGTAGGAGGTTAAGGGGTGATCTTATAGAAGTCTATAAAATAATGAGGGGCATAGATAAGGTCGATAGTCAAAATCTTTTCCCAAAGGTAGGGGAGTCTATAACGAGGGGGCACAGATTTAAGGTGAGAGGGGAGAGATACAAAAGGATCCAGAGGGGCAATTTTTTCACTCAAAGGGTGGTGAGTGTCTGGAACGAGCTGCCAGAGGCAGTAGTAGAGGCGGGTACAATTTTGTCTTTTAAAAAGCATTTGGACAGTTACATGGGTAAGATGGGTATCGAGGGATATGGGCCAAGTGCAGGCAATTGGGACTAGCTTAGTGGTATAAACTGGGCGACATGGACATGTTGGGCCGAAGGGCCTGTTTCCATGTTGTAACTTCTATGATTCTATGATTCTATGATTAATATATCGTCCCAATGTGCATGCTACATTACACTAGCTGTTATAATAATGGGTCATGCAACTACAGCATCAGCAATATGATGTTTTATTCTGCTGAGCAATATGGGAAAATATCCATATCTTGCATATATCATGTCATAAAATTATTACTGTGTTGCAGAGCTGTACAGTGATTTGAGACTGCTGCTGGATCAGAAGAATCTTACAATAGACTTCACGACTTGCCTAAAGCCCCACGTACTGTATTGTACTGCAATCAACTCAGAATTTGATTCACAAATTGGCTCAGTTGGTAGCACTCTCTCCTGAGTCAGAATGTTGAGGGCTCAAGCCCCACTCCAGAGACTTGAGCATAAAATCTAGGCTGTCACTCCAGTGCAGTACGCAGTACTAAGGGAGTGCTGCACTGTTAGAGGTGCTGTCTTTCGGATGAGACATTAAACCGAGGCCCCAATCTGCCCCCTCAGGTGGACGTAAAAGATCCCGTAACACTATTCGAAGAAGAGCAGATGAGTTCTCCCCGGAGTCCTGGCCAATATTTATCCCTCAACCAACATCACTAAAAAAAAACCAGATTATCTGGTCATTTATTTCATTGCTGTTTGTGGGACCTTGTTTGCAAATTGGCTGCTGCCTTTCCTACATTACGTCAGTGACTACACTTCAAAAAGTACTTCATTGGCTGTAAAGTGCTTTGTGACTTCCAGAGGTCATGAGAGGCACTATACAAATGCAAGCCTCTTTCTTTCCGTCAAATGAATCAGTTCTTGGTAAACATGCAGTTCCAATCACCCTACTTCATGGTGTGGCAACGAATCTGCTGGTGAATGTTTTAGCAATGAGCCTTCTTGTTTTAGAAGAACAGAGCAACAGATAATGGTATATGATTGCAGATTATAATTGTTAGTTGATCATTAATGTAAAGAAGTTGTCAACCAATTAAGAAAACTATTCAATAGAATTTGATGATAAAGAAAATGGCCGCTCGTCTTTCCAAATTGACACTCAATTTCTGGCAGACATCGATAGTTAGATTTCTTAGATTGTTACAAGCTAGATAGC
The DNA here is from genome assembly GCF_035084215.1 of Heptranchias perlo. Taxonomy (NCBI): domain Eukaryota; kingdom Metazoa; phylum Chordata; class Chondrichthyes; order Hexanchiformes; family Hexanchidae; genus Heptranchias; species Heptranchias perlo. The sequence continues at coordinate 38,439,792 of NC_090348.1, read as the reverse complement.
CTGGTGGTGAAAGATAGAATACTAGAGCCTGATCTTCAGTTGCTTCCAAGGCTTTATTCGCAGAGCTCCACATTACATACACCACACACTAGATAAGCTCACTTTAGATATTGATACAGGAGATCCCCAATTGATATACACCACCTGAATACAATTAACACTAATTGATATAAATCACATGGATACAATTAACATTGATGTCCAGAAGGTTCCAGAACTAGTTGATACTTTAATCTTTTGCTAACACCCAAGAAAACATTCACTACATCATTGAATTCCAAACTGGCATCAACAGATTTCCGTCTGTCTGTCATCAGGTTTTTGTATTGTTCTGCAATTTAGACTTCATAATACACTATTTCTGTTGCTGTATAGAGATAAAAAATATTTTCTGCATCATTAATACTCTTTTTCCTTTGAGCAACTGGAATTGACTTTCAGATGTTAGGATGGGGGATCCATGTGAATGTCTCCAGAAAAGGCTGAAAACCACGGCACAATGTATAAACAAGATAGAACAATTATTGTTAATATTTATCAAGTTAGAGTTCATCTAGTTGACTTAAAAAAAAATGACCAATGGAATGTTGTCCCTGTGGGAATTCCTATTATATTTCCAAATGGCTGAAGACAATTTGAAAAAATGGACCTACTCGCGCAATCAGCAAAAAATATTCGAAAAGAATGCCTGCGGTCGGCAAAAAGGGGCATTGCAGTTTGTTTTTTTTGCAGAGAATAGCCTGTGCAGGAAAGGCAGGCTGATTACTCAGGCTAAACCCTACCGAAGAACATTGAGTTCTGAGTGTATTCTCAGAAAGAATACATTATTTCACCAGCGGCGTTTCCACTTCGTGATATTTGCCCTTAATAAAATTTAACAAGAAAACACCTCAGTCATCTCTTAGAATTATAACAAATGTTGTCCACCTCCCTGTCAGCGGAAAATTGAGTCATGTAAAATTCCGATTTTGTTTTCTTTTTTTTAATACCTGCTATCACGCAGAGATAGGTAACTCTTTACTGAAGTAATTATGTGGGACAATGATGGAATACCTGCGAGTGATTGTGACACATTAATCTAATCTTAGGGTTCATTTGAAGTCATAAACCACAGCGGCAGAGCTCAAGCAGCTTTTAACCATCATCAGAATCCTGAAATTAGATTATAGGCTTGAAATCACACCTTGGTAATCTGTCATTATTGCTAGCACATACTGCATTAATTTTATGTGAGGGTTTAATTATAATTTTGGTGCTTTTTCTTTTGTGACAGCAGTGGCTGTTGGCAGAGATTCCAACTTTCAATTCATTGATGTGTGATTAGGTACACAAAAGGATTAATAAATATGATGTAGTTACATCATATGTAGTTTATTGAGAATACACCTATAATCGATTGCCAGAAGTGATAGCTTTATCCAATAGAATAGAAACTGGCCTGTTTCTGTGCTACAACATTCTGATGAAAATAATTTAGTTTCAAAGGGTTAAATTGAGAAAGAACACTAAGCCAGTGTCAAAATTTGGGACTAAGTATAGTACAGCACTGTTGATGCTCCTCATTTTTGAGTATAAGGTTAAGTTAAAATACTTGTATAAAATGACCAGCATCGGAATTGATTTCAGAAAGATTGAATTGTTCCCTTCTTGTTGGAACCAATATTAGGTGGTAATTTAGATGAGGTTAACTGTATTTCTTCTGTGGTGAATAGTTAGAGAACAGTCTTGCCTTGTTGCTTTTCCTTGTTTTAAGTCTTCTTAATTGTACTAATCTTATAGATTAAATTATAAACTGCATTGTCATATCAAAGTGAATGGAAGCCTTCAGAAACAACATGCTAATTGGAAGGCCAAATGTGCTCAGTGGATCGGTGTCTACAATCCATAGAATCTTATTCATGTATTGATTCAACCAGAGAACCAAACTGTAGGTTAAAGAAAGACTTGCATTTATGTAGCACCTTTCATGACCTCAGGGCGTCCCAAAGCACTTTACAGCCAATTAAGTACTTTTGAAGTGTAGTTACCGTTGTAATGTAGGAAACGCAGCATCCAATTTGCGCACAGCAAGCTCCCACAAACAGCAATGAGATAATGACCAGATCATCTGCTTTAGTGATGTTAGTTGAAGGACAAGTGTTGGCTAGGATACAGTTCTTATTTGAAATAGTGCCATGGGATCTTTTACATCCACCTAAGTGGGCAGACGGGGCCTGGATTTAATGTCTCATCCGAAAGATGACAGTACTGCACTGGAGTGTCAGCCTAGGTTGTCTCTGGAGTGGGACTTGAACGCATGCCCTTCTGACTCAGAGACGAGTGCTACCATTGAGCCACGGCTGACACTTAGGTTGACAATTGTAAACAATTTTACAACACCAAGTTATAGTCCAGCAATTTTATTTTAAATTCACAAGCTTTTGGAGGCTTCCTCCTTCGTCAGGTGAACGATTCACTTAGGTTGAATGTAAGGTCATAACTTTCCAAAGAGAATGCTAGCTGTCAGTCACTAATATCCTGGAAGTAAGAATTAGTGCAAAAAAAAGTTCAAAAGAAAAAGGCAAAACCGTACCTCTTTGTAAACAAGCTCTGTAGCTTTTCACACTGTTAAGAAATGCGAAGAGATTGTGGGTTTGTGGTTAACAGGTTGATCATAGGAGTGTGAAAGAAACCAGGATGAATGTGAATGAGAATATTCCACTGCTACTCCAACACTCTAATTACAACCTAATTGCTTACACAGAGACATCCCATGCATTTGTACATCCAGTGTTATATCTATGGTGGTATTGTGCTTGCATCAGTGTAAGAAATTATAGTGTAGTTAAACACATTGCTTGCCCTGCCTTGTGGCAGATACAAATCAGCTAGGTAAGTGAGACAGGAAGGTTAGAGGACATGAGCTAAGAGTACAAGGCTGAGGAACATGATGTAGTGCACAATATATTGTCAATTGGTTTGAATAGACCTGTGCCATTAATTTATTTCAGAATCTGTCCTATTGTTTTAAATTGACGGTAATACTCCCTCTATTTTCTCTCCATTCCGTGGTCTTCCTAGCCAATTCATCAAGGGTAACCACAAAGCTGGATAAATGAACTGCTCTCATGCTTATAGCTGTGCTGCTCTCAGCAGCCATAGGAAGGTGCGTGAGGGTGCCCTGGAGATGGCTCTTCATTTAATATTTCATCCCTTCCTGCAGGAAAATACCTGACCGTTGCTGATATTAGACACATCTGATATTAGACTAAAAGAAAGTAATTGCTTTTAAACATCACCTTTTACAAACTTAGTGCTTTACAGTCAATGAAGTTCTTTCAAAATGTCGGAAAACGCGGCAGCCAATTTGCATACAGCAAGGTCCCACAAACAGCAATGCGATAAATGACGAGATAATCCTGTTTTTTAGTAACATCGGTTGAGGGATAAATGTTGGACAAGACACCAGAAGAACTCCCCTGCTCTCCTTCGAATAGTGCATTGGGATCTTTTACGTCCAACTGAGGGCAGACAGGACCTCGGCCAGGATCTCATCCAGAAGACAATGGGGTAGAAATTGGGCTCGTTTTACGGGCAGAAAACGGTCACAGAGCATACCAACTTAGCAGTGGGATAGCCTGCGCCCAACCTGCGCAGGCGTTGGTCCCACTGCAAAATGCGCAGGGTCCATTTTTTAAGCATCCCAGGAAGATGCCTAAAACAGGCGTTAGGCCCCTAATTAACATATTTAAGGGGCCTAACACCTGTTGAAAGACCCTTCTGCAAAATTTGTTCCCGAGGAGTGGGACAAACCCGACGACTGCCCCGGTCAGAATTCTTCAGCTGGTGGTCGCTAACTAAAGGGGAGTTTTTAATTTTTTTAAAAAACCTCTGAAGCCAGAAGGAGCAGGTATGCTGCCCCCAATTCCACAGCCCTGGCAATCAACCTCTCCCCACCCCCCCCACCCCCCCTCAAGTTGCCTGATCCAAACCCCCCTTCCAGAACTTAAAATTCTGGGCTTAATTTTACACCCGTTTCGAACCAAAGGAAATTCGCATGTACAGCTCTTTAGCCTGGGAGCAGAGCTGTTATAATGAGCCGAGATTAGTTGAGGCGCAGAGATCGATAGACAGGAGTAATATAACAAAGAAATTCGGGTGTAATTAAATGCCTAACACACTTGCGCCCAAGTTTCCTCTATCTCTTACGCCGATATTTTCCTTACACCCCGATTACGCGTGTCTCTGGGTGAAAATATACAGGAAATTACACCCTTATTTGACTCAGCCCCATCAGAATCAATAGCACTGTTGCAGCCATTTGAGCTGGGTACATGGGTCTTCCTAATAGTTACTTGAGGAATGCTTCAGCCAGGCCAAATCACTGATCCCAAGGTTCGAATGTGACCGAGCCCCTTACATACAACCACCAGATTGAGCAATAACCACTTGAACGAATGCTTTCACCAGAAACTGGATCTAGATTTTCCCTTTTGAGCTACAGAGGAGTCTTGTTATATTTAATAAGTCAGGCTGGTCAAAATTTTTTAAAAATCAAATGGAGCTAGATTTGCATTTCAGAAAGCTGACTACACAATACCACAAAGGAATCGGAACCTGGGGAGAACTGACGCATAACAGGAACTTTGAAACCTCAGACTAGCAGACAAGTTTGCTGCACTGTAAATGTACTTTTTATTCAGATATTAAGAGCAATGATAAAAGATTAATATTTCTACATCCCACTGCAGTCAAAACCTGGTAAGATCACATCACTTAATATCACCAAAAGCTTTATAATCACAAGTGGAGAAAATTCCATGGTATCTCCAACCTTCTCAGGACAAACTGATAAGATTGTATTTTGCATTCGGTCATCCTGTCTTAGGGTCCCACTTTATTTGAGAAGACTGTCCGATGAATAGGTCAAGAAAGTACCCCTCTAACACCAGATGTTCCCCGTTCCCTGTGATCCACCATAAGCAGTTGTTCTTTCAGCGAACACATCCTGATCTTCCGTAACTCTCTCCCAAAATTTCTCTGCCTCGAGCCATCTCTGCTTCTAAAAGTCTCCTTAAAACTTGTCTCTTTGGCAGCGCGTTCACCCCCACAGCTGTATTTTTATTTAACCCTTTTTCTCTCCGGCTTGGTGTCACATTTCTGTAAAGCGCTCTGAGGCGCTGTTCTCGGTGTGAGGAGAACTGTAGAAATGTAAGTTTGCTGTTATCATTGTTGTTTAAGTGTGGGAAATTTGGCTGTCAAGCTGCAAATTAAAGCAAATAAAGACTTAAATACAACTGACTATTGATAGGCCAGACAAGCACATTAAGCTTTCGTACACTAGTATAACACGACTTAATGTCAGGGCCATTGTTTTTAATGGTAGCAGAGAGCTGACTGCTCTAGTCTTAAAACATAAACATGTTTGTGCAGCGTTCTCTTTTTACTTGGAATTACATAGAATGTACAGCACAGAAACAGGCCATTCGGCCCAACTGGTCCATGTGGTGTTTATGCTCCATACAAACCTCCTCCCACCCTTCTTCACCTAAACCTATCAGCATAACCTTCTATTTCTTTCTCCCTCATGTATTTATCTTTTTGAGTGATGTGGGGCCAGCAAGTTAGTTGGGTCCGTCAGCTGTGTGTCCCTCTATACAGGGACCTGTCTCAGACCTATAATGACTCCCTAAGACAGATGCCTAATATCTATGCAAGTGAAGATGCTTTTTATATTGGCCTTTTTTAGTTAAGATTCCTTGAGACCCATGAAAAAACTGGGTCTGCTGCCAGGATAAGGGAGCCAGATTTAGCACCGTAAGAGCTGGCACATGAACACTGGCCTCTTGAATCAAAAACCTTTTTAAAAGGCCAATACAAAAGCACCTAAAAGCTGCAACACGTTTTTATTCAATGGGAACTGAAACTAAAAGTTGTTCCCATTGTAGCTAGTACTAACTTCTGACTCCACCCTGCAAAACCTTTTAATGGTTACTTAAAAATGTATTTGAAATAATCTTTGCACACCTCAGCACGTCAGTGAAGAGACGAAAATTTAGAAGGTGCCTTGTGTCATACAGAAACGTGAATGAATCTGATTGGGACAAAAGCTCCTGATGGGTGGGGTAAACGTAAATGCACCAGATTTCCACAGGATGGCAGAAGAAGTGTACGTTCCATTTCTTAGTGCCAGTCCAACAGGCCAAGTAATGCACTTAATGTTTAAGCTATTCATTCATCAAAGCATTAAACGCTGGAATCTATAATCCTATTATTTTTATGTTCATGGATCGCAAATGATTATTGGCGGCTTTGCAATTGACAGGACTGGGCAGCACTAACATGATGCTGGTTGGCTAATCAAGACCCATCCAGTCCTAAAAACTAATCCTATGTCTAATCCACAAGCCTAACATGAGGATGTCAATGAAGTGTAATGATAGTTATTAATTGTTGCTTTTACTGTACTATTTTCCAGCTATGCTTTATTGATAGTCAGTGATTTCAATTAATTTAATTCATCAGGTTTTTCTTTTAAAAAATTAGCACCATGATATTCTCGCCTTTACACTTTTGTTGCTGAATGAAAGCTGCCAGTGCCAGAATTCCACACGAGGGTGGTTTCATTTTGGGTTTTTTTTTCCCTCCAAAGCCTTTCCCAAGAAGTTTGTTCACAGGACTTCCTGCGGCAGTCAAAATGTTTTGTTTGAAGCACTTTGTAAAGATAATTTTAGGATGGATTTCACGGTACGGTAAGACGTGACCAAACTGCAGCGAAATTTGGATGTTTGAAAAACATTTGGTTGGCCAGTTCTGAAGCAGGAAATGATGCAAATGAACCAAGGAGGCTCTAATGGCCTTGTCCTGGTCTCTTAAATATCCAGACAAGCCAGCTGCAATTTCTGATATCAGCTGCTCTGCTCAGTTAAACACGCAACAAAAAAAATCCCTAGAATGGTAAATGGTCTTTCAGCTTAACCATAATCATTAATAGGGTGGATTTGTCATTTAATTCAAGATATTTATGGGATGGCTTAGCACACCTGACGATTGTGTCACAGCAGCGATATGATAACAAGAAAATAAAGAGAGACCACTAGCTTCGAAAAGCCTGCCCTTTGCAGATAGCACAAGTTTTTTCTTTATCTTGCCACAGCCTTAACAAGCTGGACCAGGCATCAGTCTTCTGAAGAAGATGAGACACTCCAGTGCCTTGCTCTCAACAACACGGTAGCGTGTCAGATTATGGAACTCGCTAAAGAATGGGTGAGTCCAAAACTAGAGGTCATAAATATAAAATAGTCGTTAATAAATCCAATAGGGAATTCAGGCATAACTTCTTTACCCAGAGAATGGTAAGAATGTGGAACGTGCTACCACATGGAGTGGTTGAGGCAAATAGCATGGATGCATTCAAGGGGAAGCTGGATAAAACATGAGAGAGAAAGGAATAGAAGGGTATGCTGATAAGGTTAGATGAAGTAGGGAGGGAGGAGGTTCATGTGAAGCATAAATGCCGGCATAGACCAGTTGGGCCAAATGGCCTATTTCTGTGCTGTAGTTCCAATGTAACTCGATGTAAATACTTCAGATGGTGGCTTAATCCCAATTTTCCAGGTCAGAATTATTGCTCATGCTTACTGACCCATCCGTTGCTTAAGTTTCTATAACAGAACATATGAGGTCAATTTTAACCTAACCCACCAGTCAGGAAACTGACAGGATCGGGTGCAGCGGACAGCGATATCGAGCGGGGTGTAAATCCAGCGTTCCACCTGATCCTGTTGGTTTCCCGTCAGGCGAGCTATGTTAAAATTGACCCCTATATCTTCCTAAAGTGATTTCCCCCTTTTGTGGAGTGAAAAAGAATAGAAACTGCAGTGTGGTATAAAGAATGTACCACATTAACAGTTCCACTAGTAACACGTTCTACTTACAATGTTGCTTTCAAAGGACAAGAAGAGACAGTTTAGAAAAGTACATTGCTCCCATGCTATACCGTCCAATTTTAGTACTAATCCCATTTACTGCTATTTAGAAAAATTGGATTTCTTTCCATTTTCTTGAACTCATTTGCTCACTGGCCTCCCACAATGAGCTATACGTTGAACAAGCAAAAATAAAATGTTATTCCATTTACCCCTTGCAGCACCACCAACATCATCAACCATACATTACCACTAACACCACCAAACATAGTAGCTGAATCCTTGTTATAATAACAGCATCCCGTTAATAATATTACCAAAACACAGTAAACAAAGAAATACTTTTATTTTCAATAAATTCACAGTATATTTTAAGCTGTACCACTTCTTTATATATTTTACCTACAGCACTGTTCGCATTTTAAACTCATCGAAAGTACGTAGCAAGCTCCATCATATGAACATATGAACAATGACGCAGAGGAAAAGACTCTCTGGTCCATCCCGCCTGTCCCACACAACTGCGATGCCTTATACATCAGAATATATAGACGCCCCACCCCACCCGAAAGCCACGTGATCTCCTGGGAGAGGCAAAAAACAGATAAAAACCAAAGCCAATTAGGATTAAAAAAATCTGGAAAATTCCTCTCTGAACCTCTGAGCCGATCAAAACTAGTCCAGGGGAGCACTCTGGTCTCAATTAATGTTATACAGTACAAAACTCTTGTACTAGGTGATCTACACCTCAGCCAGAAACAGATCCATGGCATATATATCTTGTAAACAATTTTACAACACCAAGTTATAGTCCAGCAATTTTATTTTAAATTCACAAGCTTTCGGTAAATGTACCTGAGGAAGGAGGAAGCCTCCGAAAGCTTGTGAATTTAAAATAAAATTGCTGGACTATAACTTGGTGTTGTAAAATTGTTTACAATTGTCAACCCCAGTCCATCACCGGCATCTCCACATCATATATATCTTGGGAATGATAGCTGAGACATACTCATAACCTGAAGTGGCCAAAGTTGGACCATTTATGGAGTTAATTTGCCAATATCCATCTTTTGTCAAATTTGCACCTTTGGTCTCTTCATGCAAAAAATGTGTTATTCATGCAAAGAGGCAAAAAGTACCTCTGTGCATTGGTAATAATATTGTAAAATGTTGCCTTTAGTTATCAGATAAACAAGCAACTGCCATGTGCAGTTGGAGAACAGCAACAAAGGTAGCAGTAAAGCCTTTATTTTTGTTGTTATTTCAATTACTGGCAGACTAGTGGGCAGTTCTTGTTTCTAATAATTCAGTGTGGGCCCTTGATCTCTGAAGATTTAGTGACATAGTGGTATGTATGTATTCACTTTCCTTGGTAGTGTCTTGGATGAGGGATTATGATGCTAATATAGTGAGAGACATCCAATACGTGGGAGATGTTGAGAATGAAGGAACAGATGCCATCAAGCGAATAGGAATGAAAAGCAACAGAAAGCAACATTTGAAGCACAAGAATCTGAGTAAGCAGGTAAGGGAGAAATTCAGAACGGGCAGACCTGCAGCAGTAAGATACCATTTTTTCTTCCTGATTTTCATCTTGTTACCATCCCATTTACAGGCGTAAACAGGTACCAACACGGAAATTGGCCCCATTGAGTCTATTATAAAAGAGCAATTCTTAAACTTCTATTATAAAAGAAGCAATTCTTAAACTTCTAACAAAAATAAAGGCAATAAATTTAAACCTAGATTTATTGGAGTTCTTTGAGAAGGTAACAGAGTGGTGTATGATCACAATAAATTGCTATTCTGCATCTTGCCACTTAATAAGGTAATTTATAATGGACTTGCAGCTAGAGTGACAGCTTACGGCATCAAGGAGATAGTTGCAGGTTGGACATTGAACTGGCTATATAATAGGAAAATGAGAGAAGTTGTCAATAGCAATATAATTGGCCAGCGGGGTCCAACTGCGTTCCTCAAGGGAACTGGATTCCAGGAATGACTCTGAGGATTTCCTAAGAAACTATCTAAATTTGTGAATGATTCTGCTGTTTGGGAAAGCAGGTCGTTTTGAGGAGAGTGATCCAATTCAAAGAGATCTGCAAAGACTTTGTAATTGTGCCTGAGGAAGAGATAAAATGTTTTGTTGTTCATTCTGAAAAATAATGACCTTGCTGTCTGATGGGAAGCATAAAGTGGAGAGCCAATGATTCCTGTCGATTTATCTGGGGGAGGGTACAACCCAGTCCGAAGCACTCTAGTGGTCAATTGGATCTACTTGTAGAGGGATGTCCAGTCACTAATGGCCTAATGTTATCATATTACATACAATTACATATATAGAATTTACAGCACAGAAACAGGCCATTTGGCCCAACTGGTCTATGCCGGTGTTTATGCTCCACACGAGCCTCCTCCCACATTACTTCATCTCACCTTATCAGCACATCATTGGTATTGATAGCTCAATTGATATTGGAGAGCTGGTCAATCTGGATGGCGTCTGCATAACATTCTTATCAGTGTAGACGTACTTGTGGGTCCATTTTTTTCAAGCAATGAATGGGTAAGTCAGCATAATGATTATGGTACTGGACTAACAGCCCAGAGGTTGTGAGTTTAAATCCCACTCATGACAAGTTATGAAACTGTATGTAATAAATCTAATAATTTGTCAGTTGGCACCAGATAAAAAGGGTCAGGAAAGATGCTGGATCGTCATAAAAGCCCAAATGGTTCATTAATATCCTTCAGGGAAGGTAACCTGCCACCCCTTCCTGGTCTGGTCTATGTGTAACTCTAGTCCTGTGCTATGTGACTGACTCTAAATGTTTTCAGAAATGCACTAACAAATACTTTAAGAGGAAGGCCCAGCACCACCTTCTAGGTATAAATGTGGCCTTGCCAGCATTGTCCACATCCTGAGAACAAATTTTTTAAAAAATCATTGGTGTTTGCCCTGTCTGAGGCTGAACCAGACCGTTGGTAATCATGACACCCTATTTGACCTGGAGAGAGCTTCTGATCACATATCCGCTCCATCACCAAGACCACCTACTTTCATCTCTGTAACATAAGCTATCTCCGCCCCTGCCTTAGCTCATCTGCTGCTGAAACCCTCATCCATGCCTTTGTTACCTCTAGACTTGACTATTCCAATGCTCTCCTGGCCGGTCTCTCATCTTCCACCCTCTATAAACTTGAGCTCATCCAAAACTCTGCTGCCCATACCCTAACTCGCACCAAGTCCTGCTCACCCATCACCCCTATGCTCGCTGTCCTACATCGGCTTGCGGTTTGAGAACACCTCGATTTTAAAATTTGAATCCTTGTTTTCAAATCGCTCCATGGCCTCGCCCCTCCCTATCTCTGTAACCTCCTCCAGCCCTACAACCCTCTGAGATCTCTGCGCTCCTCCAATTCTTGCCTCTTACGCATGCCCACTTTTAATCGCTCCACCATTGGCGGCCCTGCCTTCAGCTGCTTAGACCCAAAGCTCTGAAATTCGCACCTGAAACCTCTCCGCCTCTCTACCTCTCCTCCTTTAAGATGCTCCTTAAAACCTACTTCTTGGACCAAGCTTTTGGTCACCTGTCCTAATATCTCCTTATGTGGCTCGGTGTCAAATTTTGTTTGAAAATCGCTCCTGTGAAGTGCCTTAGGATGTTTAAGGCGCTATATAAATGCAAGTTGTTGTTGTTGCTAAGAACACCTGCACACTCACCTGTGGGGTTGGGGTCAGATTTTTGACTTTAGCTTTGACTCTAAATCTTCCCTCCCATCCCCCAAGAAATTTCACATCCTGGGGAGATCCCAAAGTACTTCGCAACCAATGAAGTATTTTTGAAGTGTAGTCATTTTCGTAAAGTAGGGGGAAAAAAACACTTTTAATTTCCAGTGAATACCATGGAAACCCATAACTGTCACAGGCCGAATACAAGATACGCCTTCAGAGAAGAGGCAGAAAATCTCTCTGCTATGCTCACTGAGCATTGCATAACCTCAGGATGGTGGCACGGATATATCTCCATATTGGGATGTGCTCAGATATCGCAGTAATGCCAGCATTGTATCCCATGTAACTATGATGTTGTATTCCTTTTAATTATATTACATGAAAGTAAGTCCTCTGGGCCACAGCAGCTCTTCCACAGATCCTCTTTTGATTTTAAGATAAGGAAATATTCATTATAAGCTGGAAAATAGTCTCATTATTTTATTTTCAGTGATAAGTTGTGGAATAACTACTCTGGCAATCCAAACTTCATTTTCAGAAGTTCTAAATGCCACAGATTCACTGTTAAGCTGCCCTACATATCATTCCCTACATTCTCTAGAACAGTGTTATTCACTAACTTTTTTGTTGAGGGCCACAATCCCTCGTGAGCATCTTACTCGAGGCCACTCTCTGCAATGCTGCACCACGGAGTGAAGGAATGTGGAGCTGTGCCTTTCATCCCCTACAAAGTGAGCTCCTAATTTCAATCGTATAACAGCGAGCAGTTTCCAATTGAAGGCCGGAAAAAAACCCGCTAAATGACAAATAACGCAACGAGAAAGTCTGGGACACTCCCCCAACCCCCACTTCCCACCCGATAAATGGCCTCAATCCTTTCCGAACCCCCCCCCCGTGACTTACCCTTGTGCCCTGTGATTTTGGCCAGCTGTCTCTTTCCACCCGTTTCGAGCAGCTAGCTAGCTGGTGGGATGCAAATGAGGCCAGGGAGGTAAAATAGCCGGGGGCCTCAAACTGATGCCATTGGGCGGGTCTGACGTTCGCCCTGAAACCAGCTCCTCCCCCCCCCCTCACCACCCTCAAACTGTGGTTTTCCTGGGGAGAATTTCAACCCACCCCGCCCGGCAGGCGATTAAAATATTTTAATCCCAGGCCGATTGTTTCAGGTCTTCACTGAATAATATCTATTGAGGTTTTTTGTGGGTAAGTACCAAACCCATACAATCACCCTCTCCTTCACTAGTTATGTACTGCTGGCACAAGTGTTGGAGTAGATTTTCCATTACTCCTTACTCATTGCCATTTAATAAACCCATCTAAAAGGAACAAAATGAAGTTTTACACCTTCTTGTCAGGCGTCAGCCATGCCTCAGTTGGTAGCACTCTCATGTCTGAGTCAGAAGGTTGTGGGTTCAGGCCCCACTCCAGTGAATTATAGAATCATAGGGCCCGATTTTACCAGGGGTGCGGGTTCTCGGCGGGTGGGCCAGCGGGCGCGGTGAAATTAGTGGGTTGCCCGCGCGATCGTAGCAGACAACACACTAATTGGATCCACTTACCTGCTCCTCCGGGTTCCCCGCTGCTGATCTGCGCGTCGGGCGGGCTGCGCATGCGCAGTAAGATCTGTCAGCTGGAGGCGCTCTATTTAAAGGGGCAGTCCTCCACTGACAGATGCTGCCACAAACAGCAAAAATTACAGCATGGAGCAGCCCAGGGGGAAGGCTACTCCCAGTTTAATGATGCCTCACTCCAGGTATCATTAGATGGGGTGAGGAGGAGGGGGAGGACAGAGATGTTCCACCCGGCGGGCGGGAGGAAGCGGCCTGCCTCTGCCACCAAGAAGGCCTGGCTCGAGGTGGCAGAGGAGGTCACCAGCGCCACCAACATATCGCCCACCTGCATACAGTGCAGGAGGCGCTCCAATGACCTCAGTAGGTCAGCCACAGTGAGAACACGTAGTCTTTCCCCTACACTCCGTCTGCCACAACACTGCCCCCACCCCACATCTCCTTCAGCACTGCCAACACTACTCTGTCACATCACCCCTCATACCCACTCAAACCTCATCCTCATCTTACCTGCACCTACTCACCTCGCCAGTACTCACCCCGCCACTACCACGCAACCCAATCCTCATACAATCTCATGGCTCTATCCCATACTCACCCTCTCGTGCATCTCTCTCACGGCCAGCCTCACTCAACCTGCCACCACCTGTGCTGCAGCCACAGGGCATGCATCACATATGTGCAGTAGGCAGCGTAAGGCAAACGTGTCGTGAGCATGAAGGGGATGCACAAGGGTGTTTGAGGGTTTGTCATGGTTCTTACTTCTATTGAATTAAAGAACAACTCACATCACACATTATATTGGCACCATTACTGCCATGTCTTCGCGAATCCTGTCCGGTTTGTGCAATAATGCCCGCTCCTGGGTATCCCTATGAGGACCCACCACTGATGCCACCCAGTGTGTCACTGCAGAGTGGGTGTAGGTGTATTTGCAGGGCTCTTCTGCGCAGACGACTGAGAGACATCGGGGATGTCCCCGTTGCAGCCTGTAAGACTGTGGAGCAGAAGTTCGGGAGGGCAGTGGTGACGTTGACAGTGACAGGTAGGAAGATGGTGCACGGGCCAGCCAGGAGCAGCTCGGCTTGAAAGAGGCTGCAGATGTCCACGGCTACATGTCGACTGACTCTGAGCCTCCGTGTGCACTGCTGCTCAGAGAGGTCCAGGAAGCTGAGCCTCGGTCTGTGGAACGTGTGGCGAGGGTAGTGCCCTCTGTGACGCATCTCTCTCTGCGGTAGCCCTCCCTCCTGCTGTACAGGTGGATGTGTCACAGCACTCTGTTGTGGAGCTCCACGTGTCAGAGGTGGACGGCGTGGATGGCGAGGCTGGTGAGGCTGGTGATGCTGTTCGCCCTCTGAGGAGGTCATGACTGCAGCTACGGCGGCCCCCATCCACAAGATGTACATCTGAGGGGGTCCGCAAGGTAGGTACATGTCTCCGGACCCCGGGGTAAGTGTGCAGGTTGGTGACTTCGACCATCAGGAGGAGGGTGGTGGAGGCCAAACTTTGTCCCAAGTGACAGAGCGGCCTCCTGCAATGCGTGAGGGTCTCCCCACCCCACCTGTCAAATGGACCTTTGCAGCTGCCACAGGCTGACAGCTGCAACACGTCCATTTCAACTGGGACTGTTTCCCCCAGTGTGTGAAACAGTCCCATGTTTATCCAAAATCATACACAGTCCCTTAATCAGGTCAGTTAATGACCTGAACAAGCAAAGTAAATACACTCAAGTGGCATCCCGCTGGCTTTAATTGCCTGCAGGATTCCCACCAGCGGGGGCTGCGCGCGCACGCACTCGCGTCATCGGGGAACCCGGAAGTGGGCGGGATCGAGGCACGATCCGGTCCCGCACCTGGATTTTGGGATTTTCGGGGCCCCCCCGCCGAGAACGCACCCGGTAGCGGGTGCTAAAATCGGGCCCATAGAATGGTTACAGCATAGAAGGAGGCCATTCGGCCCATCGAGCCTGTGCCGGCTCTTTGTAAGAGCAATCCAGATAGTCCCATTCCTCCGCTCTCTCCCTGTAGCCATGCAAATTTTGTCCCTTCAAGTTTTTATCCAATTCCTTTTTGAAAGCCACGATTGAATCTGCTTCCATCCCCCTTTCAGGCAGCGTATTCTAGATCATAGCTACTCGCTGCATTAAAAAAGTTTTTCCTCATGTCGCCATTGGTTCTTTTGCCAATCACCTTAAATCTCTGTCCTCTGGTTCTCGGCCCTTCCGCAATGGGAACAGTTTCTCTTTATTTACTTTATCTAAACCCTTCCTGATTTTGAACATTTCTATCAAATCTCCTCTCAACCTTCTTTGCTCTAAGGAGAACAACCCTAGCTTCTCCAGTCTATCCACGTAACTGAAGTTGCTCATCCCTGGAACCATTCTGGTAAATCTTTTCTGCACCCTCTCTAAGGCCTTCATATCCTTCCTAAAGTGCAGTGCCCAGAATTGGACACAATACTCCAGTGTGGCCGAGCGAGTATTTTATAAAGGTTCAAGATAACTTCCTTGCTTTTGTACTCTATGCCTTTATTTATAAAGCCCAGGATCCCGTATGCTTTTTTAACCGCTTTCTCAACTTGTTCTGCCACCTTCAAAGATTTGTGCACGTATACCCCCAGGTCGCTCTGTTCCTGCACCCCCTTTAGAATTATACCATTAATTTATATTGCCTCGCCTCATTCTTTCTACCAAAATGCATCACTTTGCACTTCTCTCCGTTAAATTTCATCTGCCATGTGGCCACTCATTTCACCAGCCTGTTTATGTCCTCTTGAAGTCTATTACTATCCTCCTCACTGTTTAGTACATTTCCAAGTTTTGTGTCATCTGCAAATTTTGAAATTATGCTCTGTACACCCAAGTCCAGACTTGAGCACAAGACCCAGGTTGACACTCCAGTGCAGTACAGAGGGAGTGCTACACTGTCGGAGATGCTGACTTTCAGATCAGATGTTAAACCAAGGCTCCATCTGCCCTCTCAAGTGGATGTGAAAGATCCCATGGCTCTATTTCGAAGAAGAACAGGGGAGTTCTCCCCATTATCCTAGCCAATAGTTATCCCTCAACCAACATCACTGTAAAAAAATCAGATTTCCTGGTCATTATCACATTGCTGTTTGTGGGACCTTGCTGTGCACAAATTGGCTGCCACGTTTCCTACATTAGTGGCTACACTTCAAAAAATGTACTTCATTGTCTGTGAAGCACTTTGGGATGTCCTGAGGTTGTGAAAGGTGCTATATAAATGCAAGTCCTTTCTTTCTTTGTCACATAATGAAGACCCACTCTTACAGATGGAAAAATGAGTTTAGTTCTCGGGCACGTTTTGGCATTCAGGATTAGTACATATACATTTTGTGGTGTTAGGTTAATGGGAACAGTTGGATAAAGGACACATTTTTTTCTTGTCATGGGGCTGTTCCCATTAAATAACTTCCACGATAGAGGTTGTTCTGTGCTTGCTGCTGCCTGTCATTGGCAATTGCAGCTTGATTTATGAGACCCAACTAGACAACCTTATTAGTTCTCATGGAAGATTTACAGCTTAAACCCAATGTTATTATGTCTCCTTAACATAACTGCAATGCAATACTATTGATTTTTTAAAAAATCTACTATGATAAATTTGGACTCCATTTCAGAGTAAGAGAGACGTTTATAATAAAGCAGTTATTACTGAAAGGTTGTGACTGTTTAAAGAATAGAAAAACTGCCTGTGGTATATGTTTCTGTGTTAGAACATGTTGCTGCACAGCATGAAAACCTAAGACTGTTCTGAGGGATGGTGTTGAAAGCTGTAAAGAATTAAAACCCCGTTTCTAGTACAGTACCATTTGGTGTGTAAGGGATTCTTAATTTGGTAGTGATTGATTGGTATCCCAATTGATTCATAATGTTGTAGTTGTGGATGCAAAAGCTGACTGACAATTCATATTATATTACAGGGAAGACTGTCAATTTGGTGGATCTTTTTTCCCTGTAATAGTGAGACCATATTAAGGAACAAATCATTTGATTGTCCTACTTTGACCCTGTTGTATCACCAATTGATGTGCATTGTTCCGGAAACTACATGCTGCATCACAAGCCCATGTAAGTCATGTGTGGAGGGAGGGCTACTATGTCAGAATGAGTAGCAGTCGAGATCCAGGTCGTAAGGACAACCAGGACAGTGAGGTTCGGCCCAAGGTAAGTTGTTGCGGAATTATTAGATCTGTGGAGATAGGGGAACACAAAATAAAGCATAGGACAATCAAAGAAAGAGAAAAAGTGCATGAAGCAAAAAACAAAGGGGGAGAAAACAGAGGAAAGACAAAAAAGAAAAACAACCATTACAGGGGAGATAAATGGAGGGAAAATATCAAGGAATGGAAACCAGAGTATTGGCGTTTCCAACTGTATTATATTACTGTATAATAAAGTTTATGTAATACTACAGGTTACAAGAAATACGATACCCTTAGAGGGTGTCATCTGGGTATGAACATGATCTCAGTTAAATGTAATACTTGTTACATAGGCTGAGTGGCCTCTCACCCATTTAGAAATTTCAGAAAGTACCATTATTTCTAATAAGAATTCACATGGATTTCAAGCCAAACTGAAGTCAACCTAATACTAACTTTCTCTTTTGCAATGCAAATGAACTCTTTAGAACAGGTAATTCAGCCCATCAAGTCCAGTCCACATATGATTATTCTGTCATAGATTTTCCCTCCCGCCACCTCTTGATCTCTGAGGGTCTGTGAAACTCCAGCGTGAGGAGGTTGCAGTATTACTCTGATTTTACACTGAGCCTATATAACTGGACATCCTATGCTTGACCATCTATTACCTTTCAATTTACCGTCTTACCTTTTATCTAATCTTGAAGAAAGTTTGGCATCGATGCCACTGAACCCTCCCCCTTCTCAAGCTTAATTGTGTACCTGCCAAAGGAGGAAACTCTGTAGACTTCAGTTGGAAAGGGATGGGACAAAGCTCGTGTGGAGCATAAACACCAGCATAGACGTATTGGGCCGAATGGCCTGTTTCTGTGCTGTGCATTCTATGTAAAGTTGGTCTGATTAGTTCCTGGAGATGGATCTGAATGATGCAGTAAGCTGGTTGAGCCAAATAGCTTTTCTTATTCCTACTTCTAAACCACTATGGACAGGGACATCAAGGAAAGACTTATTTGAAGGGGCATGAAGAGAGACCAGAAGCACAGTGGGTCAGCCTCTTTCTTGTCACCTGATGGATGGACAATAATCACTGGCTGTGCTGGCAGTTGTGGAAGCAAACGGTTTGCATGTCACCATAGCTGAAGCAAGTGTTTTATCACCAGTCTCACCTTACTCTGGGTAATGCTAAGACCTGATTCTTTACCACTGATTTCTGGTCACAGTATGCCAGAACACCTCCTGTGTAGAAAAATCAGCACCACCCGATTAAAACTCACTGACCACTTCATTTGTGAAAAATAATCAATACAGCACAAACGAACAGAGTGCTGAGAGAGATTTCCATTTGGATTAAAGTTAATATTGGAATATCTAAACTATTTTCACCTTGGAGAGTGTATTATGTGTAATTGCCATGTCATGACACAGTACTTGCATTCGTCTTAAGGACATAAGAAAGCATGCGATGAGACTGCCATTTTGCCCATCAAGCCTGTTTTCTTCATTGAACCTGCACAGTCTGCTACAACTAAGTTAATACACTGGGGATAGATTCCATGGACTCTCTTCCTTCCCAAATAAGTACCTTAAGCAAAACTCAAAAATAATTATCCAAACAACAGCAACTTGCCTTTAAATAGCGCCTTTAATGTAGAAAAATGTCCCAAGGCACTTTGTTCATCTTTGATCAGTTGGCATCCTTACCATGACTTTTCCGTGATCTCCGCAGCTCAGGAAACATCATGTTCCACATAGCATTTGATAATCTCTGTCTGTACTAACCCTTACAACCCTAAACCCTATTCTGAACTAGATATTCATATTTTGAATTCACTGCCACTTCTCTCCAGGAATGCCCACCTTGAAGAAGTTTAGCTCTTCTCTCCGATGGGATTTCCGTTTGTCTCTTTTATCATGTTCACCTTCATTGCTGTCTGTTTCCCTGCTTGTGTTTGATCCCCTTTGTTATTTCCTTCCTGCCCCCCACCCTTTTCCCTCGCTCTGTACTTGCTTATAAACTGTTAAATCTCTAACCTCTTCCAGCTCTGCTGAAAAGTCATTGACCTGAAATGTTAACTCTGTTTCTCTCTCCACAGATGCTGCCTGACCTGCTGATTGTTTCCAGCATTTTCTGTTTTTATTTTAGATATTCAAAGGTATTAGTTTCCATCACATTAACCTCTTGAGGTGGGAGCGCTAGTCCATCTGTCAACAACTCTTCTTTTGTTAACTTTATGCTCACAAGCCTCGAGTCTACACTTATAGCAAGTGATTAAATATCCTGCTTGCAAATATGTTCTTCGTTATGGGTCCAAAATTCCTATGCTTTAAAAAAAAATGTGGTGCCCCTTTCTTTGTTTAATATAATGTCTCCCTAACAAAATCACAGGAATCCTGTTTTTGAAATATGATTTCTTATAAATATGATCTATTATCACTCTTCAAGTCTTCACCATACGGACTGCAGCAGTAACATTCTCGCCAGACAAGTGCCAGGCAATGACCATCTCCAACAAGAGAGAGTCTAACCACCTCCCCTTGACATTCAATGACATTACCATCGCCGAATCCCCCACCATCAACATCCTGGGGGTCACCAGTGACCAGAAACTTAACTGGACCAGCCACATAAATACTGTGGCTACAAGAGCAGGTCAGAGGCTGGGTATTCTGCGAGGAGTGACTCACCTCCTGACTCCCCAAAGCCTTTCCACCATCTACAAGGCACAAGTCAGGAGTGTGATGGAATACTCTCTACTTGCCTGGATGAGTGTAGCTCCAACAACACTCAAGAAGCTCGACACCATCCAGGACAAAGCAGCCCGCTTGTTTGGCACCCCATCCACCACCCTA
This sequence comes from Heptranchias perlo, assembly GCF_035084215.1. Taxonomy (NCBI): domain Eukaryota; kingdom Metazoa; phylum Chordata; class Chondrichthyes; order Hexanchiformes; family Hexanchidae; genus Heptranchias; species Heptranchias perlo. Next base: position 38,419,564 of record NC_090348.1, on the reverse strand, counting down.
AACACTCACTCCCTTCACCACCGGTGCACCGTGGCTGCAGTGTGTACCATCTACAGGATGCACTGCAGCAACTCGCCAAGGCTTCTTTGACAGAACCTCCCAAATCCGTTACCTCTACCACCTAGAAGGACAAGGGCAGCGGGCACATGGGAACAACACCACCTGCACGTTCCCCTCCAAGTCACACACCATTCTGACTTGGAAATATATCGCCGTTCCTTCATCGTTGCTGGGTCAAAATCCTGGAACTCCCTTCCTAACAGCACTGTGGGAGAAGCTTCACCACACAGACTGCAGCGGTTCAAGGCGGCTGTGGGAGAACCTTCACCACCTTCTCAAGGACAATTAGGGATTGGCAATAAATGCTGGCCTCGCCAGCAATGCCCACATCCCATGAACAAATTTTTAAAAATTACATAAATACAATTATAATCTAGAGCTTGACTATCACAACCAACTTGATGTCATTCAGTCGAGTCTGCTCCTGTTGGAAATCACTTGCTGGCCTCCCACTCTAATGGAACAAAATAAAAACCTCATTTAATAAAAAATGAGTGAATCAACAACAACTTGAATTTGTATAGAGCCATTAACATAGTAAAAACGTCCCAAGGCACTTCACAAGAGCGTTATCAAACAAAGCTTGACATATAAAGAGATATTAGGACAGGTGACCAAAAGCTTGGTCAAAGAGGTAGATTTTAAGGAGTGTCTTAAAGGAGGAAAGTGAGGTGGAGAAGTGGAGAGGTTTAGGCGGGGAATTGCAGAGCTTAGGCAGCTGAAAGCACGGCCGCCAAAGGTGGAGCAATGAAAATCAGGGATGCCCAAGAGACCAGAATTAGAGGAACGCAGAGATCACGGAGGGTTGTAGGGCTGGAGGAGGTGACAGCGATAGGAAGGGATCAACAAAAACAAAATTAATTTAATAAAAAGCAAGTACTGTGATGGCATCAACAGTATTTGTTTTTGTTTGTTATTTTGAAGCCTAGCAGAAGGGTGAAAGGCTAAAGAGCACAACACCATCAATGCTTGAAAAGAGAAGGAAAGAAGGTGAGGTAAATCACTAGTGATGGGTGGCACCAAGCTTGTATTTTAAAAGCCGGAAGATTGCAGAAGGAAGGAGAGACCGAGGCTTGATTTCAACTCGAGTTGTAATGACATTGTAGATGTATACAAAAAAAAACATGTTTACAATGTCACTACACGTAATGGCCAAAGCAACTCTCCCCAGTGAGGAGGCCAAGGGGAGGATGAGTGCACACAACAGTGTAGGAGAAACAAGAGAGGAAAGTGCAGAGGAGCACTGACCATAGTGATACAGATGAACACCACATATTACAGTTTGATGTGATTTTTGTTCCACCCCTGGTGCCAGATTTGCAACTTGTGATACTCCTGGGTTTTGAGCTAAGCCTCGTACTAATGTATCAAATGCGTAGCTTCACAATTTGATGTTTTCTGTGTGCGTTTTAGACGAAGGTTCTGAGGAGCTGGAGTACTTTGTGCTTTTTAATAAGGTTGAGCTCAGTACGGAAGTTGAAAAGTTAAATTTAATTGGGTCCCGCTAGGCCATGACTGGGCTTTAATCGGTGTGGTTTGTTCGTCTTTCTAAAAAAAGACGGATTTCTCTGTTTGTCAAGAAATCCGAGCTTGCTATCTGATGAATAGATTGGAGTTGAGCCATGTTTCCAGCCACACTGTTGACTCAGCGCTGAACAATTTCAGTGGTTCCGACCTGGCTTCGGCTTTGACAAGTTGGGTCCAGTTCAGGTCAAAGCGACCCCAAGGAGTCTGTCCCTCGTTTTCAATGAGTGTGTCCTGCATCCCGCTCCATGTCCACAATGGCGTGCTACGCAAACGGGATGCCTATAATTACAGGACACGAGGAGCCAAGCACACAACAGGTGAGACGTCTCTGTCTTCTGAAGAAAGCGGAAAATTCTGACCTTGTGTGTCTGGGTCAGACTGTGGGCACGGTGAGGAGGAGGAAGGAAAAAGATCTGGCAGCCTTCAAAGCGTTAATACTTTTCTCCCCCTACAATCCTTTTTTTTTTTGAAAAAGCAAACTATACAGTGGGATTTCTCATCGAGTCTGCAAATTCAATTAAATTTAATTTCCTGAAAGGTGAAAGTGTATACAGGTTGTGCCGTGGGCTACAAGCATACCATTCACTCGTGAAGGCTTGCTATAGAAACTCCAGGAAAAAGACTGGTCTCTCCATCAAACCCCTTTCGCGTGAACTGGTGGAAGGATCCACATATCATTTAATGAAATGACTCAGAAGTGTCATGAATGCAGTAATATTATCCTTCATACAAACACAATCTGCTTTTTAAATGTTTTTGGTTCTCTCTAAAGAATGCTCAGCATTACCGGTCAGTGTTAAATGGAGGCTATTGGTTGGAAAGCACCTCTTTGACATTTAGAGCCCGTCACTTTCATAATGCATTATATTCTCTGCCTCAGCTACTTCACATGCCAGTTGTGATTAATTTTCTTTTTCACACATTATGTCATTGTGATCATTGGCGATAGTAGTTTGATTTATGAGGCCTGGCTAGACAATCTTATCACCTTTCTTAGAAGATATACAGTTCGAACTCCAAATGTTATTAAATATATGACTGTAATGCTTATTTGGGTTTTTTTGAAAATGTATTGTGAAGACTTCAAGATGAGCAGAGGGACATTGAAAATGTAAAGTCATTGCCCAAAGATTGAGCCTTTTTTAAATTGAAAATATGCTATCTGCATTATGCAGATTAAGAATGGAAAGCACTGTAGAACATCAACCCCCAAAAATGTAGCAACAGCTGAAAGGACTGAAGAAAGCAATATTTAACATGGGTAACTGCACCTTAACCATGCAAAAGAAAACGCACCATAAATATCTTAATTACCCGATTGTAATCACAGACATGCACCAAATAATCTTGAAAAGAAACTTTCTGAAAGCAGTCTTTTTTCTTAAATTGGTATGAATTCGAGAAATATCAATGCTACATTGTGGAGCTCTTAGGGTGCCTATATGCCTAGGGTGCCAATGTCTCAAGGGTGCCAATGTCCCTAGGGTGCCAGTGTCTCTAGGGTGCCAGTGTTCCTAGGGTATCTATATCCCTAGGGTGCCATGTATCTTCAGTGCCTATATCAGTAAGGTGCCAATGTCCCTGGGGTAACTATATCCCTATGGTGCCAATTTCCCTAGGATGCCACTGTCCCTAGGGTGCCTATATCCCTATCGTGCCTGTGCCCCTAGGATGCCCATCTCCTCAGTTTGAAAATCTTGATCAAGTGCCACCATGCTAGTTAGTAAACTCACTTTACTGCAGGGCAAGCACTCAGCATGAACTTGCACAATGTTTTTTTTTCCTTCCTTGAACTGAATATTTAAAAAGTTCAAGGGGAACGAGGATATTGCAGTGACATCAACAAATCATGTCTTTGCAATCTCCTAATTACAACGCTGGTAAAATATCTTAGTGGATGCTGTACCACATGATGGATTCTCTTCAATGAAAGGACTTAGAGGTCAAAGAATGTACTCTGTTAGCCCACTTGGTCAATGCATTGCTTTGTGTGGTGCTGAGCATACAATGCAGGAAAGTCCATGGTTGGATTCCTGGTCTATGTTGAGTTAACTGATCTCAGCTGAGATGGTGGTGGCAGCATTATAATTGGTTTCAATGGGCCTGAGCTTTCCAGGGGAGAAGTGTCTAGAGGGGGTCCTTTAAATCCAGAAATTAGAGTTCAGTCAAAGGGTCCTCTGCAGTCTGACTCGCAGCTGATCCTGTAGGCTGCTTGGTACCAACCAATGTCTATATGGCCAATGTACTCAGTTGGTGTTACCTGTCCCTTAGTGCACCATTGAGGCTGGCAGTCAGGCGGGGACACAAAACAAGTACTCTTCTCACCACTAAAAGGTTTTGGCCAGGAATTTCCTAAGAGCTGCTCCCGCTCCACCACTGTAACTTTGCCGGAAGTGCAGTGGAATCCATGCATTTGTTACCTCTAGACTGGACTATTCCAATGCTGGCCTCCCATCTTCCACCCTCCATAATCTTGAGCTCATCCAAAACTCTGCTGCCTGTATCCTGACTCGCACCAAGTCCCGTTCATCCATCACCCCTGTGCTCGCTGACCTACATTGGCTCCCGATCCAGGAACGCTTCAATTTTAAAATTCTCATCCTTGTTTTCAAATCCCTCCATGGCCTCACCCCTCCCTATCTCTGTAACCTCCTCCAGCCCTACAACCCTCCAAGATCTCTGCTCTTCCAATTCGTGCCTCTTGCGCATCCCTGATTTTATTCGTTCCACCAATGGCGGCCGTGCCTTCAGCTGCCTAGGCCCTAAGCTCTGGAATTCCCTCCCTAAACCTCTCCACCTTTCTACCCCTCTCCTCCTTTTAAGACTCTCCTGAAAACCTACCTGTTTGACCAAGCTTTTGGTCACCTGTCCTACTATCTCCTTATATGGCTCAGTGTCACATTTTGTTTAATAACACTCCTAGGAAGCGACTTGGGATGTTTTACTACCTTAAAGGCATTATATAAATGTGAGTTGTTGTTGTTGTTGTTGTTGTTGTTGTTGTTGTTGTTGCAGCACATAGACAGAGTAATTTCTGAGGGAATTCCTGGCCTTTCTTTTTCAGGCTTCAAGATAATATTGGGGTAAAATGGCACTGTGTGAAATTAGCAGATAAACACAATGAACCTATTCGTACTTTAATGGTAGTTTTAGCCCATTTATCGTAAAACATCTTTTAAAGTAGCAGATAAAGCAATTTCATGTTCTTCTGTTCATATTGCACAGTGTGATTTCACTCAATACATTTCTTTCATAACATCTTCAAAAGTTTACGACTAATATGAAACATAATTGATAAAAAGGTTACAGTTCCATGTGCACCGTCACTCCCAAACTCAAATGGCTATTATTCATGTGTGAGTCTAGGCAGTGAATGTCAGTGATGTTCTCAACTAACATACACACGCATGCGCACACTCACACGTACACATGTCATACACACGCATGCGCACACTCACATGTACACATGTCATACACACGCATGCGCACACTCACACGTACACATGTCTCCAGCAGGGGTCATTGCGTAGAGGCTCCTCATCCCAGCAATCCAATTCGACCCAGAGGCAATGTATAATTATTCTATCATAGACTCCCTCCTCCCCCACAACTACCACCACTGTTGATCCCCTATATTAAATTCCTTTCCCCATGTCTTCTGGAAAAAAATCAAGCAGTGCTGTTAATGTCTCCATAGCCCTCACACCTCATTCTCAACAGCTATTAATCCAACTCCCCTTCAAAAGGTGCTAGTTACCCCAAAATCAATGACCTTCACTGAGAGTATCTTCCAGTATCCTGTCAGGAAAAAATGTTTTCTTTAATCTCTAACCTTTCTTAAAAATTGTGAATTTTGTACAGTCAGCATGCCCCCAACTGTTATCCCAGTGAGATGAGCAAATTCAGTACAGCACAGCATTATATCTGGGATCTTCTGGTCTGTATGGCTCAGCTCCACAACACACGGTGTCCTTACCCACAAAACTATGACAAATCATTTAAAGTTAAAACTCTTATCAACGTCTGAGAACATCACTCAAAAAGTACCGTCTATTAAAGCTGAATGTGGGCTCATTTTAAAACTCAGACTATACATAAATGATGACAATGAGGAAAGTGTGCTGAATAAATGATGTCTTCATTATGCGGTTTGCTTAAACATGATTAAAAGTGCTAAGTTTGCTGTATTAGTTGAAGTGCTGCAGAGAAGGCGGAGACTGAATACTTTTGCCCCATTGTAGATTGTACAGTTGTCATCATAGATATTACAAAAAACAAGACTAAAACCTAAAAATCTGCATTGCTTGTACATACCTGGTCTATCTTATATTGATTCTGAATTGTTATTAAAATAAATTAGACTAAAAAAAAAGTATACACTGCTAAACTTTGCAAGGCACAGGATATTTTGAGCTTCTGAAAGCATCTTGCTCTCAGCTTATTGAAAATCAAGAGTTAAAATTGCGTTCTTGGGTTAAAATTGCGTTCTTCTTCAAAATAGTGCATTAGTATCTTTAAAGTCCAACTCAACAGGCAGATGAGGCCTTGATTTAACATCTCATTCAAAGAGCAGTTCCTCTGACAACATATTACTCCATTGGCGTGTAAGCCCTGTATTATATGCTCAAGTCCTGGTGCAGAGCTTAAACCCACAATCTTTTGACTTAGAGGCAAGAGTGCTACCAACTGAGCCAAGCTGACACTCGATACTGGTAATGAACACGTTCATATGAAGTTCCTCTATTGACTAAATTAACAAAGGCGGAAATGATGGGTTATTCCATGCGATTATGGTCATGGCAAGTTCATGCTTCTGCTACACCATTTGGAGTAAGCTATGGGGTAGGAGGGCATTGACATTCTTCTTCTAATATGATTGCAAAACTTGGCAGAATGTGGGGCTTTGAAACACATGATTCACTAACGAGTCATTAATTGCACAGAGAAGCAGGCTTTCTCATATTTTTCATTAACATTGAAATTTCAGCCTTTGGCATGAGATGAAGAAGGGAATGTTGGATATTGATTCAGCCTACACCTGTCCATTAGTAAAATCAGTGGCAGGGGATTGTGTACATGGCACTCCCTCTAATTAGAGGATAGTCAATGGTTCATTGAGGAGATACCATAAAAGAGACAGAAAATAAATTACAGAAGAGAACAAGAAACACAATTGTAAAAGCCAAGAGGAAATGATGAACTTATATTAAGTCATAATAAGATCTCAGTTAGAGTATTGTGTGCAGTATTGGACTCCACACAATAGGAAGGATATTGAGGCTTTCGAGAGGGTACAATGCAGATTCACTAGAATGCTGGCTGGTATGAGGAATATAAATACAAAGAAGGACTTAAAAAATTGGTACTTTTTTCGTTAAAACAATGCAGATTATGTGATAATATGATATAAGTATTTAAGAGTATGAACAGATGGGATAGGATAGATAGAAGCAGAATGTTTCCAGTAATTGAGGGGTCTAGAATGAAGGACCATAGATATAAGGTTAAATGTACGAGATTTAGAACAGAGGGGAGGAGAAACTTCTCTACCCAGAGAGTTGGGAGGCTGTTGAATTCACTTCCAGGATTAGCGGTTGAGATAGAAACTACATCAATATTCAAGATTAGATTGGATAGGTAAATGAAGGATAAGGGGATATGGGAACGGGGTGGGTGAGTGTGATTTGGACTAATTGCTCCCATGGAGGGTAAATGCTGTCGTGGATCGATTGGGCAGAATGGCTTCTTTCCATGTTGTAACTTCTATGGATCTATGTACTTAATACCTGTCATTGTGGATTTTTCATCCATGGGACATCATGTCATCAGTAATTGATTTTCTAGGGTGCTTGTGATTTTGTGGGGCTTTTCCACACATGAAACAACTCCTAGAAGGAATGTATTGTTACTGACCTGTAAACCCAAAGTGAGGTTAGCTGTGAAAAGAGTGATGAGGAACAATTATCAGTCGATTTTCAGAACTGAGCAGTAGGGGAGAGAGTGAAGCTTCCTTCAAATTATCTGGGGTGGAAATGTACAGATTGTTTTGACAAGTATAAGCCTCAAAATTATAGTGCACAATTATTAGAGCGCAAATATTTACCACTCACATGACATTCCTTTGCAGTATTGATGGATATGTTAACTCGCTTCAAATAAATGCTTTTATGCCTTAGCTGAATAGCATAGAGAGGAGTCCCATAGGAATCTGTTAAGTGTCCATTCACTGCTGTTACATACTCGACTGTGTTTTCTGTTGTTTTAAATGACTTTCTCCTAGAAGATTAGGCCTCAGTATATATAAGGATTTGTTTATATTAGGTGAAGGAACTGGAAAATATGAAATGAAAAATGTGAGTTGAGCAGAAATTTGAGTTCAAATTGCCGATGTAAGATTGGGAGCTTAAAACACCATATAATTTTGGCACCCTGACTCCCCTCAGTCACACTAGACAACATAAAGTGTAGGTCAGGGTGCATATTGTGCAGTGCATGATACAATTTAAATGTAAAATGAATTTACCAATAATAAATTCTGACTGCTGAAATGTTGAACTATTCAATCCTCATGTGTGTATTTTTTGGTTGTTTTTCTCCTGTGGTATGTACGGTATACACCACACCAAACCAGGGTTATAGAGCCCTGGACTTGAAAACTTTTGCAAACTGCCATTAAAAAGTTGGTTCAGTCTCAGAATTTCTCCTTTTCCAGTCATTCCAGCTGAGATTAGAACCTCACTATGGGGTTTAATTTCCTCTGGCGATGTGTTGGTTCGTGTAAACTTCTAAAGTGCGTGATTTTAACTGAATCAATAAACCCTTTAAAACCACTATGTTAAAATAGCACACAAAGAAATTTGCACAGATAATGTTAACTGGTTCTCTACAAGGGAAATTAAAGTCCAGGTGGGGAATCATAAGGGGGGTGGGAGGCAGAAAGGAAACTATGCCTCATGATCCCAGACTCTCACATCTGTAATATTAATATCAGTCAGCATTTCAACAATATTGGTGTTCTAATATTTCAACATATGCAGAAAGATATTTTCATAGAATTTAATAAAGCCATGACCGGGCTGAATTGGATATTTGATACACCAGAGCTATCCCTGAACAGTTTGCAAATCTTTCAACCTTTTTATGCGGAAACAATCTCAAATTATTCTCGGGCTACTGTAGATTTACTGCACTAAAATTGAAGATAAAATATTAGGGCCTTAAATTGACATCGCACAAACGCTTAACTGAATGGATTAGTGCATTGATTACAATAGCAGACAAAGGAATTTCATCCAAACAATACAGCAATATTTGCACAATATAATTTCAAGGGCACGATGTCAATTTTTAAGTTCAGCCATCATGTGCAAAGGAAGGAGCAGTACAGCTCTCCCTGGGTCTCTGTTCTGCCTCGCAGCAGAAATGCACAGAGTCCTATTGCTGCTGCTAGTTTAACGATAGGAAATGTGTATTTAGATGTGTTCTAAAATTATACTGGCCACCCAAAGGCTGGGACTGATGTCACTCATCAACAGCAAAAAACATCCATGCTTTGATCTTCAAAGAACGAAGCAAGACAGTATCAATACCGACTTACTGTAAGAACACCCATATACGTTTGTGTGTCTGTGCTTTGATCTGTCAGTGATTGCTGTTAATATTTAATGCTCTCGAGTATGGTTATTATTTCTGGAATTCTAGCACAATACATTTTATGCATAAGAGATAGGAGAACCATTTTAGAAATATATTGTAGGAAAATGATGCACTTAAGGGGAAGCTAGAGATGCATTTAAGGGGAAGCTAGATAAAAACATCGGCGAGAATGCAATAGAAAGTCATGCTGATAGGGTTAGATGAAAAGGGATGGGAGGAGGCTCATCTGGAGCATAAACACTGGCATGGACCAGTTGGGCCGAATGGCCTGTTTCTGTGCTGTACAATCTATATAATTCTACAAAAATAGTTGCATAACACTTTTTTTTTAAATGGTAAATTGTCAAATCTTGCATGTCCAAAACCATAGCTGACAGATTTGACATGGAACAATTAAAGCTCATTTTGTGCTCTGCTAACTGTTTAATGTTATATATTTGTCAAACATATTAAAACTGAACAGCTCCTTCACTGTCGATTTGCGAATGCACCAGGATGGAATTTCTCAGATGTAACAATAGTCAGTTTTCTTTGTATTATTTAAGACAGAAGGCGCTATTGACGAATAGAATTATTTGAGCTCTGCATCCAGTGATAATATTAATTAGTTCTCATTAAGGTAGAGCTGGGGTCATTGACAGGGCTTGGCTTCCCCCCCCCCACCCCCCCCAATCCCCATACTGGTCCTTGCAATCAGCCTGAATTCCCTACTCAGAAGAATTCCAAAAGCAATAAATATTAGCAGAGTCATTAGAAGAATCAGTTTTAATTATTAACGATTTAAAATACACCACCAGGACATCCAGATCAGACGTTGGCTCATTTCAGTTTAATGTTTCTAACTTTGAAAGACATATCCTTCTGGAAAAATAGTACCAATAAATAAAAATAAATAGAGGGAGAATGAACGACAGGTTTCACTCATCTGGGTGTATCCGGGAATCCAGCATGTTATGAGAATTTAATCGTACCACAGCATGCCTGGTTTTACAAAGCCCTGACCAATCTGTTAGGCCCCCATAGTGAATAGACACCATGACGAAGCTGCTTTCATGTGCAGGGGAGAGGATATTAAACAGTCATCTCCCTGCCAAGTTGTGTGGTCAGCAGGCAGTCTCGCGTTCTTTTAAACAAATGATCAGTTATTATTATGAAAAGAGGGCAGCGCAGGAGCTGGGAAAATCTGAAATGTTCATCGCTCGATACTGTGCTGCTCTGTGTTGTATCTGCTTTGCCTCCTGTACTATGTCATGTCTGTTAGATGCACTTGGGCCAAAGCACAAGCCCCGCCCTCCCGCTCTTTCCCTCGCCCACAATTGTAAACATGCTTTCAAGTTTCAACTTGGGATATCCTGTGTAAATATCTGATCAGTAAATATGTAAAGACATGAAGGCAAAATGTAGAGCTGTTGGAAGAAGAAAAAAGGGAATGTTCAATCGAGTCTGGGTTATGACAGGATCCTCTGCTGCAGATTTATAATGGGTTACAATATAACATTTAAAATTACATTTAAAATAAAGGACAAGCAAAAACATGTAAACAATTTAATTTTTTTTCAAAAAATTTACTTTATTCATAAAATCTGCAGCAAAACATACAATACATTTGTCATATCACATTCCAAACGTACACAATACAGATTATACAATTTGCAGGTTACATCGAGTACAGGTCAATGAACACATTGTACATAATTACAGTTCATGACACTCTGGGGTGTCTCATTGCATTATACTCAATACAGATTATTGATTACAGATTCATTACAGGTACATTACAAATTCATTACAGGTACATTACAGCAATTTGAATTTTACATTCTGCCCGGGGGGAAGCCCCTCAGTATACAATGCCGGGAAGGATCTAAATGGTTGCCTTTCCCCACAGAGCCTTTGCGGCGGCCGCACCCATCCTCAGTGCGTCCCTGAGCACGTAGTCCTGGACCTTGGAATGTGCCAGTCTGCAACACTCGGTCGAGGACAGCTCCGTGCACTGGAAGATCAGCAGGTTTCGGGCAGACCAAAGGGCGTCTTTCACCGAGTCGATGGTCTTCCAGCAGCAGTTGATGTCTGTCTCGGTGTGTGTCCCCGGGAGCAGCCCGTAGAGCACAGAGTCCTGTGTTACGGAACTGCTCGGGACGAACCTGGACAGATATCACTGCATCTCTCTCCAGACCTTCCTTGCAAAGGCGCATTCCAGAAGGAGATGGGTGACGGTTTCGTCTGCACCGCAGCCTCCTCGGGGACATTGTGCGGTGGCGCTGAGAGTCCGGGAGTGCATGAAGGATCTGACAGGAAGGGCCCTTCTCACCATCAACCAAGCTATGTCTTGGTGCTTGTTTGAAAATTCTGGCGATGAGGCGTTCTGCCAAATGACATTGACAGTCTGCTCGGGGAACCAACTGACAGGATCCAGCGTCTCTTTTTCCCGTAGGGTCTCGAGGATGTTACGTGCGGACCACTTACTGATTGCCTTGTGGTCGAAAGTGTTTTTTTGCATAAACTTTTCGACGAAGGACAGGTGGGGCGGAACGGTTCAACTGGACGGAGCGTTCCGTGGCAGAGTGGCCAGGCCCATCCTTCTCAACACCGGGGACAGGTAGAACCTCAGCATGTAGTGACACTTTGGGTTTTCGTACCAAGGGTCCACGCAAAGCTTGATGCAGCCGCACACAAAAGTGGCCATCTATATTGTTTTTTCCAGTTACTCAACTATTACAGATATGAAAGTCTTGCATCCACTGCATGTCTGTCACAGTCCAGGCATCACACTTGTTACAAATGCCAAGCAATCTCAAAAAAAGGGAAAGAAAGAAATACTTGTATTTATGTAGCACCTTTTACGACCTCAGGATGTCCCAAAGCGCTTTACAGCCAATGAAGTACTTTTGAAGTGTAATCACTGTTGTAATGTAGGAAACGCGGTAGCCAATTTGCACACAGCAGGTCCCACAAACAGCAATGTGATAATGATCAGATCACCTGTTTTAGTGATGTTGGCTGAGGGACAAATATTGGCCTGGGGGAAACTCCCCTGGTCTTCTTCAAAATAGTGCCATGGGATCTTTTACGTCCACCTGAGAAGGCAAACAGGGCCTCGGTTTAACGTCTCATCCAAAAGACAGCACCTCCCAACAGTGCAGCATTCCCTCAGTACTGCATTGGAGTGTCAGCCTAGATTTTGTGCTCAGGTCCCTGGAGTGGGACTTGAACCCAAAACCTTCTGACTCAGAGGTGAGAGTGCTACCATCGAGCCACAGCCAGAAAGAGAGCTAGACATTTCACTGAGGGTTCTTCTGACCTAGAGCCTGAGATTTACAAGCAAATTGCTGACCGTAAACTGTCCTCAGTAATTTACAACCAGCTACAGTTACCTGGATTCCATTGGGAGACCTCCAGCAGTGGCTTTCAAGGGACAGGCCACATTTACAGCTAAACATTACAACTGTCCTTCAGGCTCAGGACTACCCACAAGCAATGCCACATGAGATTTGCTAGCACCTGTAAATAATTCTATTTATGCTTGTGTCCAAGAGAAAATAAGGGCCAAGAAATTGGACTTGCGTCCAAAACCGGTGGCACATCGGAAAAGCAACTGCTTCACACACCAGTCTGTGCCGACTCTTTATGGATCACTGGTTAGGCCGCTCAAGACCTGGTATAACTAGGCATAGCTTGCACGGCACATACTCTGCCCATTTGTACACAAATTTTGCACCGGGGTCCTATATCCAGAGTTAGGACCCCGATTTGCATATGCAAAGAGCCAAATGCCTGTTTCAGGCGGTCACTGTGGACACCTGAAAAGGTGACCTCTTCCAAAATGGCAACCGGTTCGCTTGCAGGGAGGTCGTAACCCAAAATCTGCAGCCCGAGCCACCATTTTACACCCAAAAAACAGGCAAAGGTTGGTTAAATTTCTCCCCCAAGGACTTTTAGGAAAAAGAAAAGACCATCACATTTCAGGAAAGATGTAACTGCACTAGAAAGGGTACAGAGGAGGTTTGCGAGGATGTTGCCAGGACTAGAGAATTTTAGCCATGAGGAAAGATTGGATAGGCTGGGGTTGTTTTCTTTGGAACAAAGCAGGCTGAGGGGAGATTTAATTGAGGTGTATAAAATTATGAGGAGCCTGGATAGAGTGAATAGGAAGGACCTATTTCCCTTAGCAGAGAGGTCAATAACCAGGGGGCATAGATTTAAAGTAATTGGTAGAAGGATTACAAGGGAGTTTTTCACCCAGAGGGTGGTGGGGGTCTGGAACTCACTGCCTGAAAGGGTGGTAGAGGCAGAAACCCTTGTCACATTTAAAAAGTACTTGGATGTTGAAGTGCCGTAATCTACAAGGCTATGGACCAAGAGCTGGAAAGTGGGATTAGGCTGGATAGCTCTTTTTCAGCTAGCACAGACAAGATGGGCCGAATGACCTCCTTCCGTGCCATAAATTTCAATGATTCTATGATTAGGCCCAAGCAAGCCTATCTTTTCTTTTATTGAATTTTCAAAAAATGAATTACCATGTCCCCCTGCCACTTCTCTTCAGAACTACATCTGATTGTCTTTTAAGCCCATTTATAGTGTCTGCTTCAGTGGCCTCCCATGGTAGCTTATTCTGCAATCTATTGCCCTTTAGGTGAAAAAGTTGCTCTTGACTTGCCTGCTTGTTCCTAACTTCTTTCACCAGAGTGCATTTTATATGACAGAGCTGAGTGCTACAGATTTTCTAAAGGTGCCATGCCATTACCTGAAAGGCATGGCTCATGGATACATGCTGTGAAATATTGGCACATGTTCATTAGCTAAGCAAGAGACCAGAGAAAATATACGTTGTGTCCCTGTGTCTCCCACCGCCCCACCCCGGCTATGAACCTGCAGCAACATACATATTCTTGACTTTGTGCGATAGTGTAAACAGGGTGATAGCGAATCGGCAACCCCTCTTACATCTCTCCAGTTAGTTACATCCACATGGTTAAAAAAGTACTTTTGCACTCATTTCATTTCAGTCCATTCCCGGGTGATGTGATTGTTGAAGTCAGCGGCTATTGTAACAAATCCTGAAATGTTAGACTCTCGGCTAAATCCACAATGACCATTTTTAGCACTTCACTGTTTCATTTCCTCTGCGTCTCCCTCAAGCTGCCAGTCTGTTCCTTACAACTGCGTCCATATATTTGGCTATATTCTAACTGCCCCATCATTTCGAGGATCACAATGGTGGAGGGTTCAAATAGCACAGGACAGACATTACGAATGAGGATGTAAGATGGGCAATCAGGAAGAACTACTTCAACAAAAAAGGTAATACAGTAATTAAATGAGCTGCCAGGGAAGAAGACCTTTGAAGCAGACAATATAAATAACAACAACTTGCATTTATATCGTGCCTTTAATGTAGAAAAACATCACAAGGCGATTCACAGAAGCGGAAACAAAAATGGATTCATGCTGTATTAAGATGAGTTTCTGCAGAATGAGATTGAGGGATACAGTGAGAAAGGGTGTAGGTGGGGTCGATCTATTGAAGAGAGACTAGTTTGCTTCTTGTTTCTAAACATTAGTATTTTTTATTATCTAAAATTCCCTAAGTTTTATGTTCAGTAACAAGAAACAGTCACCACAGCTTGGAACTGCTTCCATCTTAGTGCCAATTCAAAGGCTCACTAAACCATGGGTATTGCACCCTTGTAATTCTGATCTGAAATTGGCTGAACACGTTTGCAAAAAAAAAGGACTGTGCTCCTAAGATTGATTGCTGAACTCAGATGAATACTTTTCAAAAATGTAATTAAGAGATTCAGTCAGTGTGCAAACAGAGATTAACCAGCTCATGGATGGAGGGTACAGCTTCCTTTTATCTGTGAGTTGCATTTTCCTGCTCCTTGTGGGCTAAACAATGAAAATGTTTAGATTTTCACCATAAGCGGTAGTAAATTCACTATAACAGGAGTGTTATTCTATTCCATGATACAGTAAATGAACTGAGCCATTTGCACCTTTTTACCTGTCAGCGTTTTATTGATTCCAAATTCATTATGTGATTTGATATTAGAGAGTGAAAAATAGAACACCTGATAATCTACACTTCTGGGATAAAGCTAGCAGCATCTGTGATGAATGCATTTGTGGTCCATGTGAGAATCTGCTGAGTGTTGTTCATATGCACTTGTAACAAATACATTAAATAGTGCAGAGGCATTTTATCTGAACTCGGTAATGGGGTTGTTGCAAAAAGAAGAGAGCAACACTCACCCCCCTCCCCCCCGCCCTCCTTCTGCAGTATTTTCAAAGTAAACTCGAAACATTTCTGACTCCTTTTGGTTTGCTGCAGAAACAAATGCCACAAGCAAC
Organism: Heptranchias perlo; assembly: GCF_035084215.1. NCBI lineage: Eukaryota > Metazoa > Chordata > Chondrichthyes > Hexanchiformes > Hexanchidae > Heptranchias > Heptranchias perlo. The sequence goes on along the minus strand of NC_090348.1, from coordinate 38,403,970 downwards.
CATCAAAGAGTTAAAGGGTGGTCCTGAACTTTTCTGGTTGGTGGTTTTAACTCTGGCAGATCAGGGATCTCTTGGTAGCCTTTTTTTAATTGAAAAACTGAGGTGAAGGACAAAGGGCCATAGTGCACATCACAGCCAGGATTGAAAAGAGTAGGAGAGAAGATGTGGAAATCAAGATGAAGTGGTTATGTGACACCAACTTTGGGTTTTAAAAGCCTGTCGATTGTGGGATGTAGGGAAGACTAAGAGATGTAAGGAGTTCCGCAGTTTAAAGATCTTGGGAAAGAAAGAATGCAGGTATAACTTCCACAAATAATAATTGTCTGCCAGAACCTTCTACCCAAAGGGTAATAGATTTATGGAAAAAGTTACAATGAAAGCCGTTGAAGCAGATGGTATAAATGGATTCAATAGGCAATTAGATATGTTTCCAGAGAGAGAAAGCATTGAGCGATATATTGGAAGACAGCGAGGATAGTTGGGCAGAGGTGGGGGTTTAATATCTGCACAAGGGGCCTGAATGGCTTATTCCCATTCCTAAAATGTCCTGTGTTCTATTTAATGTATAAGAATGTGTGCTCTGGGAATCATTATTTGGATATTAGTGTACGGACAGCTAATGCATTCAGATGAATTGTCTGCTAATCTAACAGAGGAGTTAACCTGTTTATTTTAAATAAGCCAATGGCTCTGTTCAAATAGCAAAGGAACCTCATACGAATATGCAAAGTATCTGTGCACTAATGTTACGAACAGTAATTTCTTGCCTTATATATTAATAGTTTAATTGTTTATGTAGCAGTCTGACAGAAAGCACGCATAGACAGATTAGAGTTTGAAGAATAGAATTTATATTTAAAAACATTAATAATGGGTATTCATTTCTTGTAATTGTTTTTAATGCTTTATTTATGAAAGGAAATGTTACTCTATAATTTGTTAATGGAATATTTGAAAAGGAAATATAGCAAAGATATCAAAAAGATAGTGGTAATTCGAGCCCATGCAATACCATGCGCTCTGAAAACTACTTGTCTCATCGTATTAAATAGGTAGGTACAGAACGTTTCTTGAGAACTCTGGGATAATCTCATCTATCTTGATAAACAGCCCACAATTTGCACACAGTACATATTCTGGCTTTTTGCACAGCCATTCATTGACGTAGGTTTTTCTGAGGGGACTTAAAAAAATAAGATGCTATCAATTGTCCACAATATCCTCTGTGTAGTTCAGCAAATTCTAGAGGATCTTATCACCAGCATTTCCCTCAGTACTGCTGTGTACGGAAAATCTATTTCATTTAGAAAGAAATCCATAGAGTTTCGTATTGATGTAATTAAAAAATTGGTTCACAGTTCCATTTTTCTGAAATGTATATTTCGGTGATTCATTTTATAATTTCAAATAATACTTTTTCAGACTACAGCTGTATTGCAGGTACTGGTCTCACACTGGTATCTGTGGAATGTGATGCACAGCTGGCAAACCAGAGTTATACTACTGACTGTACAGTCACAATGAGTTCAACAGCTAATTTTTAATGTTATTGGGGGAAACAAATTGTCCTCAGGAAGTCCAACAGTATACCTGGGGATTTTTAAATTGTGACTTTACATTGGGTGGGATTTATACTGCACCCTGTTTGATCTCAAATCCATGTAAAATGGCTTCCTGGAGCAGGTATTGGACCTTCTGACTTTAATGCACTCAGAAGCCAGGTGGAGAACTGACTCTTGGCTATACTGTCACTTTCTTGTTGATGCACACTGTGAACCATTATGCACTGATGCAAAACTGTCAGTAAAATTGCACCCCTGCTACAAAAATAACTAGCTGCAAATATCTAATAGTGTATGCAGCAAAGTTCTCACCTGTTTTATAATAGTTAGCATTTATATTGTGAATATATTTCAGTTTTTAAGGTATAATGCATTATACCACTGAAGCATCATGCTCAATGGCAGAACGATGGGGTGCTCCTTCATTGGATGTGCATTTATGTACACATGAATGCCTACACTATAATAACGTGCCAGTACTGATTTTTATTCACAAGTGCAAGATGTAAATAACTCACGAGTGACGTAGTTGTGATCGTGTTAGGTTTTCACACTAAAGGATAGCACTTCCAATTGATGGAGTTCATGTATGCAAGCTTAACTTGATCTTTCAACATTCCTATGTCTGTTATTTTTCTATAGGTGTTAATCCATTCAAGCTTTTTGTCCTATTGTAGTCCATCCACACTGAAAGACCATACAATCCCTCTATTACAGTTTCCAGGGTTTTTACCTTCACTGACCTAATCAAATGTCTAGTCCTTGTGTTGATCGCTCTTTGCATGAAGAACTTTCTGATATCAGTCTTAAACTTTCATTTTACCAGTTTGAACTTGTGCTTCCTTATTTTATTGTCACTGTTTAATTTGTAGTAGTGTTCTGGATTAACCTTTACTATCTTATATATCTTCATAAGATGGCCTCTAAGTTGCCTACTTTAAAGGCTGGAAAACCGAAGTTAATCCAGTCTTTCTTCATAACTCAGTTCTCTCAATGCTAGGAATCAGCCATGTAGCTCTTTTCTGCACCACCTCGAGGGTTTGAATATCTCCTTTATGTATTGGTTACTAGAATCAGACACAGAGTGTGTCTGTACGATTGAACTGTTCTACCTTCTGTATGCTCACATGACTCTGCTTAATAAAGAGAAATCTTAAGAATTACAAACTGGGCTCTATCTTATTTTTCAGCCTATTCAAACATATAATTGATGCTTAGCTAGATCACAAGATACTACTGACAAGGAAAGCCATTTGGTACATCTTAATTCAAAAAGCCCCTACAATCCACCCATTGCAGCACCTAATTGTTTCCTAAATAATTCCAGGGCTTTCGTCTCCATTACTCTATGTAGGAGTCCATTCCATGGGGTAGATCTTGGCTTTGTGCGATAGTGTAAGATGGGTGTAAGCGAGTCGGCAGCCCGTTTTGCATCTCTCCCGATTTTTATTTCCATTGACTTCAATTTATATAATCGCTCCTTATCATCCAATTCCTCCATTCCCTCAATCATTCTGGTTTCTCTCTTCTGCACCCTTTCAATAGCTGCAATATCCTTTTTGTACTGTGACGACCAGAACTGTACACAGTGTTCTAAGTGTGATCGCACCAATGATTTATAATGTGGCAGGATTACCTCACTATTTCAGCTCAATATTGACCTTTAGTTACATCCAAACATCTGATCTGATTTTGGTTTCCATTAAGTTGTTAATAACATTGTTGCTCTGTTTGAATCAATTCCAATATGTGGCACATGATGCTGCCCTTAAAGTGATGACTACCTGCCAACAGTTATTACACTTGCCATCACTGTAAGTAATTAGCATGCTTCTGGGGAATGAAAATAACACCACAAATCAAACCAAAACAAAAAGCCCATTATAGTTTTAATTTTCAAGGCATCTTCCTTAAAAGGAGTCATTACCTGATATTATATTACTGAAAGCTTTCAAGGAGAATGTGAATAATGTTGCAGGTGCAAGAAAGCTATACAATAATAGACTGAGTCACAAAGAGGAATTTTCGTTGATGCAGAATCCAAGCAGTTTGTCAAGTCACCTCAACCTGAACTTTGTGTAAGTACCACAGCTTCCTCATTATAAATTGTGGTTTTATATTAGAACATTTTTCAGCTTGGCTCAGTTGATAGTGTTTAGAGTCAAGATGTTGAGTTCAAGCCCCATTGCAGGACTTGAAAACATAATCTAGGCTGAGAGTTCAGTGCCGTACTGAGGGAGTGATACATTGTTGGAGGTTCTGTCATTCGGATGAGATGCTAAGCTATTTATCTGTTCTGGTGGCTCAAATGGACATTAACAATTCCATGGGACTACTCAAAGAAGAGCAGAGAGTTCTTCTGAAATTCTGTCCTGTTTCCTCGTTCAACCAACATCACCAAAAACATTCACTTCATCGCTGTTTGTGGGATCTTGCTGGGTGCAGAAATGGCTGTTACATTTGACTACACAACAATAACAACACTTCAAAGTAATTTGTTGTATGTGAAGTGCTTGAAGACATTTCTGAGAGATGTAATACGACGCTATATAAATGCAAGTCTTGTCTTGTCTTTCCTTTATGAAGAACCAGTGAAAGTCTTCTCTCACATCTGGACTCCAACCTCTCTATTTGTCAATCCTATTCTGTTCATTGCTTCTCTGACCTTTGGACTGTTGTTGTTTCTAGCTCCAGATACTTCATTCGTATGTTCCTCCTCATATCCTCACTATATTGAAATCAAGACTCATTTTTCCTCCAACTAAATATTTCCTTGGACCTTAAAACTGTGAAACTCCCTATATACCCCCACTCCCCACCCCCCCCACCTCCGAGTGCCCTCTTCCTCCTATATACTACGGGCTTTTAAAACCCAAAGTTGGTGTCACCTAATCACTACTTCTTGATTTACTTTGTCTTTTCTTCTACTTTAACCTTGCTGATGTCCTGCACTGCAAGCCTTGACCCTCTACCTAATCTTCTCAATTTAAAAAATTAAAATTCAGGAACGAGTAGGGGTTATTTAGCCCACCCGGAACCTATATCGTGATCCAATCTGACCATGTTATTTCACAGGGAACAAACTTCTCCTGAGATTCAGTAATGCTCTTGAAAAATGTAGGAGCAGCACAAATGGACGAAATCAGCTCCCAAGCTAGCAAGATCGATTAGGTACTGAAAACTGCAATCTCACCAGAGCATCCTGAATTCCACCGTTCAACACATTGCCGATTCAGAGGTTTGGTCGAGAGCACAATATGAAGAGAGTTTATATTTTAGGTGGTAAATAAACAGTAAAATCAGATTCTTACTAAATGAGGGGGAAAACAATGCATTACTCGGATGTGTGATAATACAATCACTCATATTTTGTATGGGTGCATGAAGGTTACAAGCATGTAAATCTTTCACTATTAACTTCTATGGATACCTCGTACCATTTAGGTAATGGATGAAATTAAGCGTAGAACTGATTTTCTATCATTTTTTTAATGCATTTATCAGATGTATTTACTTAATAGTAAGTCCATGCAAAGTAAGCTGTGTTTGAAAAAAGTAATATATTCAACAAAAAAAAAAATTCTTGTTTTATGTTTCCAAAGATAAAACAGTTCAAAACAGCTTACGGCATGACATTTACGCTGGCTAAATCTCACAGACAGATGAACAATTAACAGATTAGCGTTTGCAAAGATGAAGAGGCCAGGACTGTGTAATGTAAAAGCAGAATGATCCTTATCGTCATACACTTATCTTTGTATTTAGAACAGGCTAATGCAGAAATGAACCGGGGAGGTTTTGGCTATTAGAAAAAATATGCAATTTTAACAAATGTGTGTGTGTGTGTGTGTGTGTGTGTTAAAAATAACATATTTAGACATGACCCAGATGGAAAATGCTATTAAAATATAGCATTTTTTCATTTGGTGAGAGGCATTAAATTTTACAAGTCATTCTGCAAATTAAATAAACCATTATTTTTTACAGGCTGGAGAAGTAACATGTAAAGCACTGTGCTGGCATTCTGTGCAAAAGGTTGAATTTCACTACAGTAGAATCATAGAACCATAGAATGATTACAGCACAGAAGGAGGCCTTTGACCCATCGAGCCCATGCCAGCTCTTTGTGAGAGCAATCCAGTTAGTCCCATGTAGCTCTCTCCCTGTAGCCATGCAAATTTTTTCCCTTCAAGTTTTTATCCAATTCCTTTTTGAAAGCCTCGATTGAATCTGCTGCCACCACCCTTTCAGGCAGCGTATTCTAGATCATAACTACTCACTGCGTAAAAAAAAGTTTTTCCTCATGTCGCCTTTGGTTCTTTTGCCAATCACCTTAAATCTGTGTCCTTTGGTTCTTGGCCCTTCCGCCAATGGGAACAGTTTCTCTTTATTTACTTTATCTAAACCCTTCATGATTTTGAATACTTCTATCAAATCTCCTCTCAACCTTCCCTGCTCTCAGGAGAACAACCCCAGCTTCTCCAGTCTATCCACTTAACCAAAGTCCCTCATCCCTGGAACCATTCTAATAAATCTTTTCTGCACCCTCTCTAAGGCCTTCACATCCTTCCTAAAGTGCGATGCCCAGAATTAGACACAATACTCCAGTTGTGGCCGAACAGTGCTTTGTAAAGGTTCAAGGTAACTTCCTTGCTTTTGTACTCTATGCCTCTACTTATAAAGCCCAGGATCCTGTATGCTTTTTTAATCGCTTTCTCAACCTGTCCTGCCACCTTCAAAGATTTGTGCACATATACCCCCAGGTCTCTCTGTTCCTGCACCCCCTTTAGAATTGTACCATTTAGTTTATATTGCCTCTCCTAATTCTTCCTGCCAAAATGTATCACTTCGCACTTCTCTGCGTTAAATTTCATCTGCCATGTGTCTGCCCATTCCACCAGCCTGTCTATGTCCTCTTGAAGTCTATCACTATCCTCATCACTGTTTACTACACTTCCAAATTTTGTGTTATCGGCAAATTTTGAAATTGTGCCCTGTACACCCAAATCCAAGTCATTAATATATATCAAAAAAAGCAATGGTCCTAGTACCGACCCCTGGGGAGAAGCTCTTGATTTTTTTTTTTAACTAAAGAAAACCAGGTGAAATATGCCACAGAACATCACAAAATCAATCAAAAAGTAGAGATTGAGTCATTCAAGTTTGGATTTTAAGTGGCCTGTGGGTTGTAGGAGTAAGGGGAAGGGGTTTGACAGTGTTGAGGTCCTGAGAATAAAATGAGTTAGAGTAGGCGATGGTGATATGAATCTTGATTTCAATAGAATATCAATGCAGAGGGAAAGAAAAGCATGAAGAAATGTATTTGGTGCTTAAAAGGAAGGAGAAAAAAGTTCAGCAGAGCAATAATTATCGTAAAACTGGTGCATATACTCAGGTCTGGATCTGTTTTGGTGATTGCAAATGAACAATTAATCTGCACCTTTGCCATTATTCATACCTTTGTCAAACAACTTCCTTTGGCTGTAATTTGGTTAAGGAGAGGTCTATGTCACCTGTGGTTCCGTCAGTAGAACTCTTGCCTTTGAGTCAGTAGGTCATGGGTTCAAAGTCCCATTCCAGAGATGCTGACTGTCCAGTGCAGTACTGAGGGAGTGCTGCACTTTTGGATGAGACGTTAAACTGAGGCCCCGTCTGTCCCCTCAGGTGGACGTAAAAGATCCGGTGGCACTATACGAAGAAGAGCAGGGGAGTTCGCCCCGATGTCTTGGCCAATATTCATCCCTCAACAAGCATCACTAAAATAGATTATCTGGTCATTACCTCGTTGCTGTTTGTGGGACCTTGCTGTGTGCAAATTGGCTGCCGCGTTTCCCTACATTACAACAGTGACTACAGTTCATTGGCTGTAAAGCGCTTTAGGACATCCTGAAGTTGTGAAAGGCACTATATAAATGTAAGTTTTTTTCTTTCTTTCATTCATTAGATGTTTTTCCTACCAGAGATTCCTGTCCTTAAACAGCTGAGCAAATATCCGGCAATAAAATAGTCCCTTTGTTCATCAGGAGTAGATTATTTTGAAATGGTGATAGGTCTGTACTGATTATTACTGTTGTTGTTGGATCAAGGTCAAGCAAACAAAAAAAAAATCCACATTTTTCAGTCCCTTTTAAAGAAAGAAACTTGCATTTATATAGTTCCTTTCACAACCTCAGGATGTCTCAAAGCACTTCACAGCCAACAAAGTATTTTTAAGTGTAGTCACTGGTGTAATGTAGGCAAACATGGCAGCCAGCTTGCATAAAGCATGGTCCCAGAAACAGCCATGAGATAATGACCAGATAATCTGTTTCTGATGGCATTGGTTGAGGGATAAATGTTAGCTTTGGACACCAGGAGAACTCATCTGCTCTCCTCAAAGTGACATCATCTTTTAAGTCCACCTGAGAGGACCTTGGTTTAAGGACTTAAGCGGGAGATACATTTTCATCAATTGGATTCCTTTTAAAATTGCAGCAGTTATAAAATATTGCAGTTAACTTTAAAATAGCTCTGGCTTTTCTATTTCTGTTGAATTATCTTTTATTTTGCTCAAACAGCACATCTTAACAATATCATTGTGGAATCAGTGAGGCAGAGTTAGTGAGCCTGATAGTGTAAGCGAATTGAATTTACATCAGCAAAGATGCAATCCTTAAACCAGCATGCTTCTTCACTGGTTTTATTTAGCTCCCTCGCACTGTGAGGGCTCAGTAACTCATCCAAGTAATGTCCCTTAATGATGCTATCGGGCCTTGCTGTTTAAACCATAACAGAAAGAGACAGGAAAAATAATGGTGTTAAAGTCAATCAGAATTCTTTTGAAACAATCATTTGTTTTTAAATGGCGTATTAATGATGAGACATGAATAAGGTTGGGGAAGCAACTTTTCTGATGAGGTTTCTCAAATATTAAGGTTTTATATTGTATTTCAAGAATCTATGTTCATATGTATTTTATTGTACGTTCGATTTCATAAGGGAAGATTCGATTTCCTCCATGAATTGTAACAAACTCGTAAACTTGTTTATAAATATTAGGTTCATGATTTTGCTACACAGCAGACTGAGGAAATCATCCCCCATAGCACTTAATCCAATTTTGTGTTAGAAATTCCTGCTCCCCCAATGGAACGAACTGAACTGATCCTATTTGTGCAACAAAGCACAAATATAGTGACAATCTGAATATGCCGGGCAAAAGAGGGAACGACCCTATCAAATTTTTAGCAACTGCGGGCAAGCATCCAATCCAATAGGCACAAAAACCTGGTACTTTTGCTCTGTTTAATCACTAAGCAGAAAGTACAAGGCTCTGTGGACAATTTCTCTCTTCACTGGCAGACTGGTGTCTGAGTTGTATTGGCACCCACATATATTGGTAGATGCCAAGCAAGACTACTCATTATTTCATTGTCTGCCAACTGCCGCATGTCACTAGTTGGATTGGCCAACAGGGCCCGAGTAGATCACACAGAGGTAGATAGGATTCATTCTATCATTTGGGATGTCTTACCAGAATGCTGGCTGTTTCATTTTACTAGAAATTGGAGTCTTGAAATTACTGACAGTGACATTTAACACAATCAGAAAACATTCACTATTTTAACAGAGATATTAACCCAATTAAGATAAACCTTAAGCATCCATTGGCTACAGTTATTTCCAGCCTATGATCCTAAAGGACAAGGTTCACAGACACAGGAACCTCTTCAAAAATCAAACCAATTCAAATTGTAAATACCAGACTCTTGATGCCCGGGTTGCATTGTAAGAAATTCTCTGGACGGGCTGTTGGGGGAAAAATCTGTTTTCTCCAATACAAGGGAGGCGGCATCCTGGTCGCAGGAACGCACAGAAAGGAGCAATGATGCACTAGAAATGGAGAGGTAAATGTGTAAATGCTGCCTACAAATTAGTGAGTCGCTCTTTATTATTCAGCTCTCCGAAGCTGGAATTCCTCTCACCCCCAGGCAAGTTGCCAAATAGAATTTTCCACCCCTGCTGTTCTGTGACAAAATACAGGACCTAATATTAATACATTTACATGCAGTCGATAAGTTGCTGCTTTTCTTACATCAATCCATCTTTGCTGTATTAAAAAGTCATGCAGCCGCTGTGCACAGTGAGATTTTCCAGTGCTTGGTCGACATCGAGTCCAAATCATCTCAGCAAGTCCTGTAAACACTTAAGTGAGCTGCAGAGGCAGTATCATTTGGAAGCATGCAAGTGCGCTAAAGTGCTCAACAGGCTGATTCTGTTAGCCGACTTCATGGTGGCTTAAAGGAGACCGTTGTGAATGGTTCTTACTGTACAGTGATGATACGTCGACTTTAAAATTCAACACGGTTACACCCATTAAACATAATGCAATACCTCTCTGTCCTCTTACACGGAGGTCCTCCGGCCTCTTACACTGTTCTAATGAAGCTCAACAGAAGCTCGAGGAACAGCACCCCATCTTTTGATTAGGCACTTTATAACCTTCTGGATTCAACATTGATTTCAATAACTTCAGATCATGACCACTGCTCCCCTTTTTTTCGGACAGCAGGTGCTGGTGATGGTTCTGACGTTGCCATTTACAGCTCCTCTAGACCCATCTTTTGTTTCTTTACTTGTCCCATTCCCACCCTCCTTGCCTTGCACCATCATCCCTTTTGTCATTTAATCACTCCTGCCCTCCACCCTATCAGAGACCTTCCCATTTGTTCTTTCCTCCTCCCCACCCCTTTCCCTGGCTCTGTTCTTGTTTAAAAACTATCTAATGTTCAACCTTTTCCAGTTCTGACGAAAGGTCATCGACCTGAAACGTTAACTCTGTTTCTCTCTCCACAGATGCTGCCTGACTTGCTGAGTTTTTCCAGCATTTTCTGTTTTTATTTCAGATTTCCAGCATCGACAGTATTTTGCTTTTGATGCAATACGAGTACTGGGCTCCCACACAACTCTTATATGTAAACCTCAAGGTGTGAGGCAATTACTTTATGGCAGTGCTGCATGTTTCAACCTATGGCAACATGGTATTGATTAACATTTTATAAAGAGTTGCTGTTAGCAACTAATACAATTCAAGTCCATTTGTCTATATCAGTACATGTAACTTCTTAACTTTTGCTATGTAATGGGCATAGCTTTGCTAACTGATTTTCTTTCCAAATGGGAATGTATCCAAGGTGTAAAGGAGGGTCTTTATTTTCTGCCCCATTGATTGAAGGTAATTGTTGGGAAGGGGACTTTGCTCCAAAAGCAACACAGTTGTCAACTGTTCCAGACTATGATGGATGCCCTGAATCCAAGATCACATTTCCATACTGTCCTACATTACATTTGTTTTGTTGCACAATTGTGCGATTGTACCTGAGTAAATGGTTATTCTGTGCCATTACAGCCTTTTAAATGAGGGAGTCAAATAACATAGCAAACACAAAGTGGGAAAGAGACAGTTTTGTACTAGTCCCGGGTTTTGCTTAGCTAAGCAGTTTTAAAACAAATTTAAGATGCCAGGATAAGAATTGGACGGAATAAGCTGCTGTATTTCCATACTGTGCTTTAGAAAGGTGACTAAAATGCTTTCATTTAAAGCTACCCAATATGCTCAGCATGTAATTGAAGAGTCTCATCCTGTCAATTTATGCTCAGCTGTCTACTTATATAAAAAAAGACACAGTTACTAAAGTGGCCTTTAGAAGCAGCAATGTGTCGTGGGATACGAAGTTGACAAAAAAAATGTTTTGTTAATAAAAGGAAGAAACAAACAGCAAGCAGTGGAAAGCCATACACAGTGCCTGGGATCTGGGTGACATCCCATAGCAATCAAAATGGTCGTGGTGGTGCCATCAACCCAGCCAATCATAACACTCTGTTTTGAATCCTAAGTCACCTTATTAAAGCTCTGCGAGTAGCCAAGTGCCCTCAATTGATCACACGAGGGAAGAACTCATTCAAACCAGCTCAGTGATAACCGACTATGCACCAGATGAAATGGGGCAGGTAGGGCACAGGAACGTGTGGATTGTGCATGATCTGTAGACGGAACGGGCTTGACGGACTGACTGACCTTGTTTCAAGTTTCTTATGTACTCATGTGGATATGGGGAAGGGGGAGATTGAGTGTAGAAACTTCTCTAAATCATGTGGCTGCAGTATGTACGATGTACAGGATCTACTGCATCGACTCACCAAGGTTACTTCAACAGCACTTTCCACTCCTATGACCTCTACCACCAAGAAGAACAGGAGCAGTAAGATCATGGGAACATAATCAGCTCCAAACTCCTCTCCAAATCACACACAATCCTGACTTGGACATTCACCACCATTCCTTCATCATCACTGGGTCAATATCCTGGAATTGAGAAATTTGAGGCCAGTCCACTCAAAATCAGTAAACGCACTGGCACTCAGTTATCTGGCAGCCATATTGGATTTCAGAACAAAGTTGGAGGGGAGGGGTGGTGAAGTCACCTATATTTAAAAAATAACAATGTTTGACGACAAAAAAGAGAAATGTTGGCCATTCTCCCACAGCCAAGCGAGCAACCAATTCCTGTTCAGTGTTCCTTTCTACAATATTTTGTTTCTCACACCTAATCTTCTGAAATCTTGTGCCATTCCTATAGTTTCAAGCATCTCATGCCATTATTGGAAAATAGAGTAGATGATGTGATTTATCAGAATAAAAATCAGCTTTTTCTTTTTGCATTCTTCTTCTGAATGCAAATATTAGAGGGGAGAATAGCCAGACAGAAGCTAGTCCGAAATAGGTTAAAAAAAATCTCGGATAGATTATGTAATTGTTCTATTAAGTAAATCAAGTTATGTATCAAGTAAATACACAATAATGTGTAGGGTTACTGCTTTGATTGAGGTTATTTGAAGCTTTATAAATTGGGCTGCTGCCTCTTGTTTGGTCTGTTAATGTTCTTAATGTTTAGTTGCTCAAATATGGCATTTCCATTTGTGCACAGCATAACTAAATATTAAAAATAATCCACGTTTAGTGTTGTTTTATTGCGTGAAAAGCATTCAATTAACAGAAACTACAAAATTAAATGAACAGTTTGTGGAAATTTAAGGTAGAATTTTCTCTCAGTGACTATGAATTGGGAGACAATTTTCAGTCTTAAAACTTTTTAGAATAATCCTCTGAGGAGCATGTTAGTAACTTTAGTTTCGATTGGTCTCTGAAGTTTCATAAAGTTATTTGAAATATCATATTTGGAGCCGAGGTTAGTGTTCTATGGACTTCCTCCGTTAATGAAACTAAAAATAACTTGATATCATATGTACTGTAACTGAAATCAAAATATAATTTTCCTCTAAGTTACTAAATAATTTCCTAATTATACGTACCAGTGAATCACATGCTGGTATTATTCACAGTCGTCACCATTACAGCCTTTCAGTCTTCAGTCAATGTAACTCTGGTCCTACTTTTAACTATAATTTTATTCTTACATTACAGTCCATAGGAATATAGTGTAAAAATTGCTTTTGATGATATGATACCTCAGTATAACATTCTTCTATTTGCCTTTATAAATAAAAGGCAGTAGGCCATTTAAAATAGATAAAATAAACAGACAGATGAGTGAGTGCGTTGAGTATACATCTGCTAATAACATCAATAATAATTTTGTTCCCATTAAAAAATGACATAACAGGGAAGAGTAAGGCAATAACAACAACAATTTGTATTTATATAGCGCCTTTAGGGCAGATTCCCCTCTTGTGCTTGGGTGTAAAGGCTGGTCTGGACACATGATAATCGGGCAAGGAAGCTCGTAACGGAATCCGTCCAATTTTCACTCCATTAATTTAAATAGATGGAAAATCGGGCGGGCTTCATTATGCAAAAGTAATCCTCCGTAGCTTAGATTTGCAGTATGGCGTTATTGAAATGAATGGGTTAACATCAGCATTAAGATAGCAGCAATCAGTAAATCTTGACTTCTGTTATCTGAACCCCTTGATTAAATTAGAACTGCATCATTCACTCCAAATCATGCTTAATTCTGCTTATTGGTACATATTAATCATAACAGACAGTACTAACGTAATAACTGTATGGATTTCCACTCTTTTCATTTTGCTCTTTGTGCAGCAGGAAACTATCTTAGGAGTTTTTCTGAACTAACTATTCACGATACATTCTTGTGCTCACTATTTTAGTGAATAGTGTGGACATGAGCATAAAGTGGTGTTCCCTGCTTTATACCAAAGTCTACTTTCTTTTGCTAAAAATAGCTAAGGGAGGAAAATACAACCCTTTTGAGAGCTGATAACCTTTGTCAGTTGTATGAATGCAACACAGAAACGCAAACGGAACGAGTTTTCAGAAAATCGATAACAATGTCATTCCAGCACATACTGCGTACTTATTCAGCAGCTCAATATATGTATATATTTTTAATACAAATTGCAAAATCTACTGGATATGAAACTATTTAACTCACTTTGAAATGGAGCTCTTATCTCTTATTTTCCACAGACTGCATCCACCACCAACGCATGTAAAGTGAATAGGCTGATCTCTCTTCTAATAAATCATACTGTCTGCTTCACTTCCCAACCAAGGCAAGAGACACTTGTTTTAATAGAGCACGATCACAATTGCAATTCTAAAAGGTGTATTTTCAAAGTAAAATCAATGCTGTTGTGAAATGCATCATTTTATACTCACAAATGTGTTATTTTATATTATCTTACAATGCAGTAAACAGTGTAATTTTATCATCAACATTATTGCTTAATATGCATAGGAGCATAGGTAATCCAGGGGGATAATGGTATTGCACAACACAGGTAAATCTTGCAAGCATTTGCTCTGCACCAGTCTTTAGAAAGACCTGATTATTTCCCACATTCCAGTCCACGGGAAAGTTGAGACCTTCTAAATAAAACTATTTTGTTTTTTTTACTTCGAATTAACAGCACAGAAACAAGCCATTTGGCCCAACTGGTCTTTGCCGGTGTTTACGATCCACAGGAGCCTCCACCCACCCTACTTCATCTAACCCTATCTGCATATCCTTCTATTCCTTTCTCCCTCATGTATTTATCTCGCTTCCCCCTAAAGACATCTATGCTATTCGCCTCAACTACTCCATGTGGTAGCAAGTTCCACATTCTCACCACTCTTTGGTTTTATAATACATTTTCTACATTATCTAAAATATGAGCCATGGAAATTATTCTAAATAGGCTAATGCCTGTGTTAAAATAGCAGCTAGAGGAATTCCATTCTAAAAAGTTAATTCATCGGCAATAAAAAAAGGAAAACAATGTTAACATAGACACCCTGATTATCGCACTGTGTTGGCACCAGCCAAAATAATTTTATATTTTAAACTAACAGCATGGGGTTGAAATTCCACTGTTGACCAGGATGAGAGAGAGTAAAGGTTTTACGTGGACTGTACAGCACAGAAACAGGCCATTTGGTGTTTATGCTCCACACGAGCCTCCCAGTTTTACTGGGAACAAGGGCATCAAAGATGGAGGTGAGGGAATGGTTGAGTAGATTGAGTCCCGCAGAAGTATTGTGGCAAATGGATGGCCAAGGACTAGGCAGTTAGGATTAGAAAGTGCAGTCGTAAGTGAATTTAGGGGAGTTTTTTTCAGGGATGGACACAGAAGGATGTGGGGTTGCAAGAGGGCTGGGAGATGTGGGAGGTCAATTGATACAAAGAAGTGCCCTGAGATGTCCACGTCGGTAATAGAGACCATGGGAGTAGGGAGGGCACAGGAGATGGCAAGGTCGAGGGGATGGCCATGAATACAGGAGGAGAGTTTATATGGAACGAGAGGTTTAAGGAGCAGGGTGGTAGGGAATTCAGAGGAGGGAGGCAAGGGGAGCTGAGATGAAGATTGAAATCACCGAGAATGAGGATCAGTGCAAAGGCTGAGGGAAGATATCTCAGTGATAAACCTATGGTGGCACTTGAAGGGGAGGACGGTAAACAGCAAAGAGGTGAGGGGTAGAACAAGGTGAGGTGCTTGAAAGGTACTAGAGGAGTAGGTGGGCGACCAAGGTAATATTTGATAATAAGGACCACATCACCACCGCAGCAGTTTGAGCAGGGCAGGTGATAGAAAGTACAGCCAGATGGGGAGACTTCAGTAAGAGACTTAGATGTCGCCACACTTCATTACGATTTGTTACACCGAGTTCAAAGAAATCTTCTCCCGATAGGTTTTTCCTGATTTAAACAGCGAGAAATACTTGCAGTTATAAAGGGGGTAACTTTCAACTTCGACCAGCAATATTGGATTTCTTTCGATTGACATCAGTGGAGTGTATAGTGAGCAGCCAATCCAATGCCGGCACTTTTACAATCCATCAAAGTTGAAAGTTACCCCCTTTATAACTGCAAGTATTTCTCGCTGTTTAAACCATTTTGAGGTGTGTGAACCATTTTGAGGTGTTTCAACGGTGTGATAGGACACTTTGTGGGTAACTTTCAACTTCGACCAGCAATATTGGATTTCTTTCGATTGACATCAGTGGAGTGTATAGTGAGCAGCCAATCCAATGCCGGCACTTTTACAATCCATCAAAGTTGAAAGTTACCCACAAAGTGTCCTATCACACCGTTGAAACACCTCAAAATGGTTCACACAGTGAATTAGTTTTGAAGTGCAGTCAATGTAATTATGTAGGTAAATGTGTACTGCAAATCTGAACTAACTAACATGTGCAGCATATTAATTTCTATGGTAGGAAATTATGCTCAAATACAAACTGCTCTACTTACACACAACTTTTCTCTCATGCTGACTCTCAATGATCTACTATAATCTTTACATCCTTCCTCAAGTGCACAACTGTCAATTGACTGATAAAGTCGGCTTGTTAATTTATTGCATTGTCCTACATTCAATAGGTTATTATTCTCAAAAGGAAATGAATGTTCTGCTCCATAATGGAATAGCTCAGCAATGATAATTAATAGCCAACTTTTCAGATATTTTTTGACCAGAAAATGTTAGGAGCTGCTCTTTTCCTGAAATAATGGTGAATTTTGAAAAGTTTTATAACCGGGAGATGGGGTGGAGAAATGGAAAGTTAAATCATCATCTATTTAATACTTTTTATAAAATTCGAATTTCTGCACCGGCAAGCAGGTTAAAGATCTTTATAATTTAAGATGCATTTGTTTGAATTATATGAAGTGCGCCCTATGAATAATAGCCAGCTGTCTGTTCCTAAGAGCGCCACATAGGCAGTGTGTAACCGCTAAACAACTTGTATCAGCAGGTTGCGGTGTGCTTTGATAAAAATCCACTTTCAGTACTTGTGAAGGCTGAGATAAGCGACTGCTGAGCATATTGATAATTATCTTTACAGGGTATGTTTTGTTGCTTGTGGACTCTAAGGAACTGATAAATATATATAGGGCAACTTGTCCAGGAATCGCTGAAGAAATCAAACAATTGTGGATTATAATCCTCTGAAACAATGGCTAATCATTTTCTGCATTTGTAAATCTTTCTTAATTAAGTGTTATGAACGCTAAATGGTTCTTTGCGTGTACAGTGTTTCATGTCTGTGAAATGTTTTTATTTTCATGGGCTGGTGAGTTTAGGTTTGCTGCTCAGTCACATGGTGCTTGTCTACAGTGAAGATAAGAACAATGAGCAACAGGCTCCCACAGAAGGTGGTAAATCCAGAGTCAGTTTATACCTTTGAATGGAATCTGGGTCAATATTTTTTCAGAAGATGGATTTAGGTTATAGAAATATTAATAGATTTATTTGAGGAGAGATATAGAAAGGAATTTACTGTCCTTTAAAGTAGGGCATCAACAGGTAGTGGTGACGGGAGAGAAGCCAATGTTCAAATAACCATCAATGGACATGCTGTAGGAACATGCAGAAACATGGAAAAAAAGATTATTTGGACAATCAAGCCTGAGCTTTTCAAAAGTTCAATTAGTAGACTCTTTTTACCTTAATCTCCTATGAAGTGGGATGGAATGCAAAGTCACTAAACACAGGTCAAATATCCAGGTAAATAAATATCTCCCTGAATCTTGAAGATTTGAATGATACATAGAATATTATTCTCCTGAATATTATTCTAACATTAAAGTCTACATTATTCATCCATAACAAATTGCATTCCACAGATGATTCCATCAGGACCAGAAAAGTATCCCATGCTCCAATAATCCTCTGCATAAAGAAAGAGAGGGCAAATTGGTGAAATGGTGGCAATAATATTGACGCTCTATCTCCAACCTTGTGCTCTTTTTATGGATGGCTCCTCACTGAATGGATCACTGAATTTACCCTTTTAAGTTAAATAACCAATGTAAGACCAGATAACGTTGATGTACACCATTGTAAAAACCCAGATCAACTGCATCAACACTTCTCAAGGGAATATTAAAGATTCTGCCTATATAGAGAGGAGACCTGCAGCATTGGGTCATTGCCCTTTGTGCGACACTGGGAGGACGTTAATGTTAGCTTGTGGCCCCATTCTAGCCTTCTTTGGGGTAGTCTACATATATTTAGGCATGTCATTTCTAGGAAAGGGCCCCCCACACTGCTTGGTACTTCCCAGGATCAAGGCAGAGTCCATACATTGCCCTTAATGGCAATGATATGACCCACAGTTGTTTAATGTAGATTCAGTTATATATCTCTACAGTAGGAGAATGCATGATCAACTGTTTTTACACTTGTTCTCAGGATATGGGCAATGCTTGCATGGGGACACTTATTGCCTGCCTGTAGTTGCCCTGAGAAGATAGTGGTGGTCTTTCTTCTTGAACATAAGCTAGGCCACTTCAGAAAGTATTAAGGTCCAACCATGTAGTGTGGACTAAAGATACGGCCTGGGTAAGGGGTGATAGTTTCCTTCCCTGAACAATAACAGTGGGCCAGTTGGTTTTTTACAACAATCTTTTCAACAAGCTTTCATGATATTTTTTCTGGTGCTAACCCACAAGTTTATTCCCAACTTTCCACGGGAGGAGTTTGAATCACAACCTCTGGGTTGTCAGCCTAGTCGTACAAAGCCACTGCGCTACCATTATACTAACCATGCTCATTGCCTACATAACATCAGTCACTGCACTTAAAAAAAAAGTGATTTGTTGTGAAAATTGCTCGGAGACATTTTGGTGTGAAAGATGCTATACCAATGCATGTATCGTTAGTACATCAGAAGTAATGGAGGCAATGCCATGGATACATTTGAGAATGTTAACTGCAGTGAGAAATATTAAAGTATTAGGACATTGTTCAAAGTTCACCAGCACAGATCTAGAAAATGACCCCTGTGCAGATAAACAAAGAAAACATGGGGTCATCAGATAAAGAGAAGAGAAATAGAGACTTAAAGCTCCCATTGTTTTACAATGGGAGTGAGATTTGGCCTTTGACCCTCCTTGGAGACATAATGGAAATTTTACGAGTTTATTTGTGAAAAAAAACAAATGCGTCAGCTACCTATTTTTTTTTAAAAACTCTGAAACCTGATGAGTCAACAACATTTTAAAACTTTAGTTTCCTGCCTCAGCTGTACAGTTATCAGAGGGACTCATTATCACTCACCTTTAAAATTCAGACAGTTCAAGAGGTAGGATTAATTTTCTTATAATGTTGGAATTTTTGTTTTGTGTCCACTTCTGTTCTTTTTAATGAAAATAAGCGGTGGAGATGGCGGGAGGGATCTCGTTATAAGGAACCACCATCTTTGATTGCCCGATAATATAGTGGAAGTGAATATTTGTCAGTATATACAGATAATCTGTATCTACTGACAAATATCTCTGTTACCTCCTCCAGCCCTACAACTTGCTGAGATCTCTGATCTCCTCCAATTCTGGCCTCTTGTGAATCCCTAATTTCCTTCGCCCCCCCTTCCATTATTGGCCATGCCTTTAGCTGTCTAGGCTCTGGAATTCCCTCCATTAGCCTCTCTATCTCTCTCTCCTCTTTTAAGACGCGCCTTAAAACCTGCCTCTTTGACCAAGCTTTTGCTTATGTAGCTCAGTGTCAAATTTTGGCTGATAACACTGCTGTGAAGTGCCTGTAGGACGTTTTACTACTATGTAGTAGGCGCTATATAAATGCAAGTTGTTATTGTTGTAGGATGTTTCATTTTAACTCAATGCCAGAAAATTTCATCAGTCCACTATAAAGCTGATATTACAGGGCTTCATGGAGCAGTGTGCAGCTTCAGTGGCCAGGAACACATGTTGGAAGATCAGATGCTGAAGTCAACATGCCTGATGTGCGATGCCCAGCAATTTTTTCGAATATGCTCTGTTGATAGCATGAGCCTTGTTATAATTTTGGATAACTATGTCAATGACTGCCATGCTGGATTTCACATTTTTCCAATTGGCTCCCTGTCGATGGTGCAGCTCAGCCATATAAAATGGGCGCATTAGTATCTGTCTGGGCCCGGCCTGTAGAAAGAGACTTCTTAAAGATGTGTTGGTACTTTTACTGTTGGTTGCAAAGTTTCATTTATTTTCACTTACTAGTTAGCTTCATCATTGCTTCTTTTCCTGCAGTGGTCTTGCTTGCAGCTGCAATTTCACTCGCAGCAAACAAAGTTCTCAGGATGGGAATTCCTTTGAAGGTTCCGATAGTGCTGCATGGTTTGGATGCCGAGGATGAATTCTTGCAGGAACAAGAAAGAGAGGTGCAATTACATATGAGACATGCATGCATGCACCTATCCATATTCCAGTACCCGCAGCAACATACCAAAAAGACCTACCTGCACAATGTCTCTGGTTCATAAGGGATGCTACCCAGTGGTATGCCATCTGGTCCAGGCCAACCTGCAGACAAGTTTAACAATAAGGATGGTTCTTCCCCATGAAGGTCACCAACTTGATCCTTCTAAGTCACCACAGGGCACAAATATCAGGTCTGCCAGTCTGCTATAATGAACGCATCAAGCAAGTGACAGATGCCACATCTGCATGGGGCAAAACCTACATCTCTTTCCCTGCGATGAAGAGGATGGATGAGGCGTAGAACTCTAACCGGGCAGCAGAGTTCCCAACAACACAGGATACCGTAGATAGCACCCACGTATCTATCAAGGCCCCTTGTTTTAACCTCATGACCTACATGAACAGAAAGGGATTCTATACCATTAATATGCAGGTGGTATCAGACCATACAAACATCATCATGCAAATCAATGCCTGTTATTCTAGAAGCAACCCTGATACCTTCATTTTGTGCCACTTCACCATGTCTGAATTATTTGAAGGCACAGGAAGGTTGGATGGATAAATGAATAGCGATCAAAGCTACCCTCTTTAGCTCTAACTGCTGACCACCCCCCTTCCTGATGGTGTCAGCCATGGCTTAGTTGGTAGCACACTTAACTCTGAGTCAGAATGTTGTGGGTTCAAGTCCCACTCCAGCGATTTGAGCATAAAATCTAGGCTGACACTCCAGTGCAGTACTGAGGGGGCGCTGCTCTGTTGGGGAAGGTGCTGTCTTTCGGATGAGATGTTAAATGGAGGCCCTGTCTGCCCTCTCAGGTGGATGTAAAAGATCTGGGTGTTCTTCCCAGTGTCCTGGTCAATATTTACCCCTCACTAAAATAGATTATCTGGTCATTATCACATTGCTGTTTGTGGGACCTTGCTGTGCACAAATTGGCTGCCACGTTTCCTACATTGCAACAGTGACTACACTTCAAAAGTACTTCATTGGCTGTAAAGCGCTTTGGGACATCCTGAGGTTGTGAAAGGTGCAATATAGATGCAAGTTAGTTCTTTCTTTCTTTCCTTCCCCCCTGCCCCCAAGATACCCCAGAACAGCAATACAACAAGGTACATGCCTCAACTAGAATTACTGTTAAACACGCCACTGAGATACTCAAACAGAGATTTGATTGTTTGGACTGATTTAGGGGTCAGGTCCAGCTGTAGCTCCAACTAAAGTGTTCAGAATCATTATCGTTCTGCTACACATACACAACTTCATTGCACAAAGAAAAGTAAGCTTGCAGAAGGAAGAAGAGGTCATGGTAAAAGCAATAGCAGATGTCATCTTGCCAGCGAGGCCCACATCCCAAGAATGTTTTTTTTAAAGTCCTGCTCAACTTGTCAACATACAATGTCCCAATAAACATCAAGCCTTCTATTATCAACTACTCTACCTTAATCGCGTGATGCTTGTCAATCCTTCCATCTGTTGCCACCTTGAAGTAGGCCTTTTCAAAGTAACTGCCTGGATGAAAATGAAATAAATTGTATCAACCTTATTTACTTACAAACGAAATGTGAATGTCAAACTAATGATAATCACTGCACTAATTGTAATATTTTAATACTTGCCATGAGATTGACAGTTCCATAATATTTGATCATTTCTTAATTCTGCCAACTGCTGTCAGTTTGCCATTGCAGCCATTTTGACTTGAAATGGAGTTGTCTTCAGAAACCCAATGTTTGGAAATTCTGCATTTGGGCCAAAAAGTCCAGAAATTACAGTAGTCTGTACAGATAGGAATTCTGAAAATGGCATAACTCCAAATTAACACTCGCCTTGTAAAGACCATTAATTTTCAGAGCTGGCAGCATTTCTCATGAGCTTATAATAAAGGACAACAATTAGTTTTGAATGAAGCAAGGGTGCAAATGCTAGGGCTCAGAGTACATAGTGAAGTGCAAGAGCATAGCTTGAGTAGCTTACAATGAATCACCTGAATACTAAGAATTGTGTTTCTTACTTAAAGTCACTTGCTGTCATTTTGTACAATATTTCCAAATTTTAACTTTTGTCACAAATAATTAGTGGAATCGCAGCATGCCCCAATATCACATGACACTGTTGACTAACAATCATTGGTCGACTGGAGTCAACTTCCATCTCTAAGAATGATGTGTCAATCATGATAACAGCCAAGGGGGAAACTGGCATTTATTTCTGAGAAATTAATTCACGGTTATTCCTTTAATTGCAGATATTATCCTGCAGTGCACAGAGAGAGGGTACAATCCAGACATGTCTACAGCAAGCTGATGTTATATCTAACATCCTGATGGAACCATCTTGAAACGCCAGAAACCCACACACTACATTGAATTGATCACCCGTGTTATAGCGACTACCGAGAGACAGTCAGCACAGTGGCTGAGACAGCATTTGCTATTTGTTGTCCTTCTAACCCTACGTTTGGAGCAGACAGTTTTTAACCTTCACTAGGTGCATTTTAGTTGACGTGATCCACAAGGCAGTGGGATGCGATTATTGAATTAATAAATGTACATCATATTCTATCATATTAAAGAAAGGAGGGAGAGACAAAACAGGGAAGTATAGGCCAGTTAGCCTAACATCAGTAGTAGGGAAAATGTTAGAATCTATTATTAAGGATGTAGTAACAGGGCACTTAGAAAATCATAATATGATTAGGCTGAGTCAACACAGTTTTATGAAAGGGAAATTGTATTTGACAAATCTATTAGAGTTTTTTGAGGGTGTAACTAGCAGGGTAGATAAGGGGGAACCAGTGGGTGTAGTATATTTAGATTTTCAAAAGGCATTTGATAAGGTGCCACACAAGAGGTTGTTTCACAAGATTAGGGCTCATGGGATTGGGGTTAATACATTAGTGTGGATTTAGGAGTGGTTAACGGACAGAAAACAGAGAGTAAGAACGAACGGGTCATTTTCAGATTGGCAGGCTGTAACTAATGGGGTATCGCAAGGATCGTTGCTTGGGCCTCAGCAATTTATAATCAATATCAATGACTTAGATGAAGGGACCGAGTGTAATGTATCCAAGTTTGCTGATGATACAAAGCTAGGTGGGAAATTAAGCTGTGAGGAGGACACAAAGAGGCTGCAATGGGATATTTTTCAGGGTAACTGTATCTGAAAATTGGGCTGAGAAACTTCAGTGATTTCTTTTTTATCCTTCCATAGTATCTAAGTTCTGTCAAAAAACTTTCTTTTCACCCAACACCTTTGACAGGTAGCTGTGTAATTTTGAATTCATCCCATGGGGAGGGGAGAGGTGCAAATTAAACAATTTATTATTTGATTCTCGTGAAGTAAGTTCAAGAGCTAAAAATTATAAATTTTCCATGTTGTGCGTTGTGCAATATAAAGTTTCTGATGCATTACACACTGTGGACCACTTCATAATAGGGAAGTAAATATCATCAGATAGTGCACCAAATATTTGCAGCATGGTATCGCATGTTATACAGTGTACAGTAAACTTTATAATGGTTAAAACAGGCACTGTTTGATATTCAGTCCAGATGTTTGACACTTCAGTGCATTTCTGAGGGAGAGTTGCACTGTTGGAAGTGGGGCAATTTTTACCTTACCTACCCATTGGGAAACTGACTGGATTGGGGGCAAAGCTTGTTTTACTCTCCATTGAATGGAGAGGTAGGAATCCCACTGGAGAGTTAGGTTAAAACTACCTTCTTTGTCTTTTGTATGAGATGTTAAACTGAGACCCCATCTGCACTATCAGGTGGACATAAATGTTCCCATGGCATTTTTTAAAACCTGTGCAAGTGCACTTCAGCATAACTCACTCCTAAAATCCTTTCCATGAAGAAAAAAAATGTCCAAAAATCCCAAAAAGTGACAGAGAATTTGTACAATCTCAAAGCTAAGTTTGAATAGTGGGCAGCCTTGTGAGCTGACTCGACTTAATTTTGATTATTTGTTAGGAGAATGCAGAGAGTCTTCTCTCCTAACCTTCAAATTGAACTGGCATTAGGAACTCAGTGAGTGGAGCTCTGCGCACATATACATATGGGCCGGAATTTGCTGGAAACTTCCGCCGTTGTGATGGTGCATCTATGGCACACGCCATTACTATTTCCAGGAAATTACGGCGTGAGTGTCTCAGGCCATTACTTAAGCCATACCCAAAATTTCCTGGGACTCCCTACGCTGTGGACTTCACCGAATTCCATAATCATGGCTCCTCCCCCACCCACCCACCCCCCCCATAAAATCAATGGCGATGT
The DNA here is from genome assembly GCF_035084215.1 of Heptranchias perlo. NCBI lineage: Eukaryota > Metazoa > Chordata > Chondrichthyes > Hexanchiformes > Hexanchidae > Heptranchias > Heptranchias perlo. The sequence goes on along the minus strand of NC_090348.1, from coordinate 38,379,423 downwards.
CCAATTTTCTTGATTAACGCTGCTTTGATCACCGCTGCCACTCAGATTGAACCAAAGCAGTACTGGTGACCTGGCAGTGATGTGATTTATTGCTCCAAGATCGATTTGCCTTAAACAAAGATCTTTTTACTGAGCTTTGCCGATTTATTTAGCTAATGCAAAAATAATTATCTTTCAGACATACTAGCTAGCCGGAACGTTTCCTGTTAAATGGAATTGGATTTTTGAAAGCCATTTAATGTTTGTATCGATTCACTGATCTCTGGACCCTTAACAGTGTCAATCGCTAACATTTTAACATGCAGTATCGATCCAAATATGTGTTTCTTTTGGAATTCATTCTGATAAATGCATTCAATTCCACGTCAATGGGATAGTGCATCAGTAAATATTTTCTTGAGGGAACAAATGTAAAACTGGTCTATTTAAAGAGTTAAGATGAATGTAAAGACCATGCAGCTGCTCTGAATTTAAAGGCAAGGATATCGGAGAAATTAATTATTAAATAATTACTTCTTACAGATCTTGCATTGAGTTTTTAATATATTTTCTCGGAAAACACAGGACATGTGTTTTGAAATTAATTTGCCCACCAACATCTGAAAACGACTACAATTTGGAAGCCTTCAATTAGCTCAGGTACCTACAGCCTCAAGTGCTGCCTATATTATACCCAGGGATAACTTTAGAAAACAAAATAAGTAACAGATTTGTGATAAATTCTCAACGGGATTCACGGGTCCAATACGCGCTTTTATAAACCGGAATAGAAAGCGGATGAATCATGTGATAATGGTGTAACTTATGGTGTTCAGGGCCAGATTTGCCATTCCAGCAAATTCCGGGCCTCTATAGAGTGCACACAGGAACAAATAGTGTGGCTCAGATCTGCCGACCTTCATATCGTACTTTATAGGAATGCAGACTGGTCCCCGTAGTATAACTGGCCCTTTAGAAGACGCTTAATTTAGGTTGCAAATTTGCTTTTATAAACCCTTGTCGTGTTTTTTAAGTTGATTGTGTTCCTTCTCATCATGTGTCCGCTGCACACGACACAAATGTTTTTTTTGAAAGTACTTCTGCTTGAAAAACAAAGCGCTGAACATCAAGCATTCACCTTTAGCCCCACATATGTGATCGAAATCTACAGAACTCTCATATTCACCAAAGCGCTCATTCACCTTTAACTTAAAATCAATGTCCCGGGTGGTAACTGTGGCTGTTTTAAGCTACGATGCATTCGGACTATTACTTCCCCGACGCGTCACAATCTGAGGGTTTTTCTTTGCACGGTGTCCCAACCGAAAGGGAAAAAAAATGTTAACTGTTAATTTAGAGTGCATCTGTGCTTTCATTATTTGAAGATCAGGAGATTTACTCTGCCTCTTTGCAAGTGGGAACAAGATAAGCATCTTTTGAAAAGCAGTAATGATCATTTATCTTCTGCTACAGTTAATCCTGACATTGGCAATTACTGATGAGATTTTGCAAACCCCTCCCTTGGTGGTCTGGAGCAGCACGACATGCAGGAAATTAGAGCAGGCAAGCTGCTTTCTTTGAAAAGAATGGGTGAATTGCATTTTCTCCTTCCATAAGACTATTTTTTTCTTTGAATACTGACAGACCTATCCAACTTTGGAAAAGTTATTACAGAATAATATTTAGATAATAAGCACTAGTCTAAAGGACTTGAGCAAAGAATCTAAGCTTGTACTCTAGTGCATTACTGAGGTACTACTGCACTGTCAGAGGTGCCGTCCTTTCGATGGGATGTTAAACTGAGGTCCCATCTCTCTGTTCAGTTGGATGTTAAAGATCCCACGATACCCTTTGAAGAAGAGCAGGGAGTTTTTTTTATTTGGTGCCCTGGCCAACATTCCTCCCTCAACCAACACCACTGAAAATAGTTCAATTTATAATTTGCCTCATTGTTTGAGAGATCTCACCGTGTGCAGAATGGCTACCACATTTGTCCACATTACAATCGCTGCTCTTCAAAGTAATTCATTGTGAGTGAAGCACTTTGTGATTATTTCTGGGACACATATTAGCGGTAATTTTACAGCCAGGAATTTCCTCGCCTGCTGGGAGGGCAAATCAGAAATTCAGGAACGCTGTGCATGATTTTCCAATCTTTTAAATTGATGGCCGGAAAATTATGCCCAGTTTGTTACCAAATGTCCGATATGCACTGCTCGTTGATGAGGGTTCAACAATTACCCCTGTGAGGTGCAAAAAAAATCCAAGCCTTTCTTTATTTAACAACAACTTGCATTTATATAGCGCCTTTAACGTAGTAAAACGTCCCAAGGCACTTCACAGGAGCGTGATACCGAGCCACAAAAGGAGATATTAGGACAGGTGACGGAGGTAGGTTTTAAGGAGCATCTTAAAGGAGGAGAGAGAGGTAAAGAGGCGGAGAGACATACGGGGGGATTTCCAAAGCCACGGGCCTAGGCAGCTGAAAGCACGGCCGCGAATGGTGGAGCGAAGAAAATTGGGGATGTGCATGAGGCCAGAATTGGAGGAGCGTAGAGATCTCAGAGGGTTGTAAGTCTGGAGGAGGTTACAGAGATTGGGAGGGGCGAGGCCATGGAGGGATTTGAAAACAAGGATGAAAATTTTAAAATCGAGGGCATTGCCGGACTGGGGTGACGGGAGAACAGGACTTGGTGCGAGTTGCGATATTTAGGATATTTAAAGTAAAATTAAAGAATTCCACAAATCTATGAAACTTTTTTCTTAAAGGGAAGCATTGGTGTCAGGGTAAGTATGATGTGGAGATGCCGGTGATGGACTGGGGTTGACAATTGTAAACAATTTTACAACACCAAGTTATAGTCCAGCAATTTTATTTTAAATTCACAAGCTTTCGGAGATTTTCTCCTTCCTCATTTGCCTGAGGAAGGAGAAAATCTCCGAAAGCTTGTGAATTTAAAATAAAATTGCTGGACTATAACTTGGTGTTGTAAAATTGTTTACAATTGTCAGGGTAAGTATGCATGTGTGAAATAATCACCCTGTATGTCTCCCCTGACAACTACGTTCTAAACTCCTCCCCCCTGCTGGGGTCCTGTGTAAAACCCAGGACACATATAAAACCTGATCTCTGAGAAGTGAGAATTAAAAATGTAGCCTGTGCTCCAGTCAGCATAGTGTTTGGATTTATTTAAAGTCAAGCAAAAGCTATTATTGCAACACTGAATTTTACTGCATCACAAAGGCAGCTTCCAACATAAAAGAACAGAGTCAAACCTATTTTAGTAAACAAGAGCTGTTTGAAGTTATATAGAATCCTGGCGTAAAAGAAATGTCTCTTTAGCATGGTGGAAAATTGGACATGAGCAGGCAAAGGGGAAAATATGTGAGGGGTGATGGGTCACTAATGGTACAGTCAAAGGGAAGGATTTTTGGGAGGCTTTTAAGGGGAGGGTAGGAGGTAATGGGCAAAGTGGTTTTGAGAGAGAATTCCGGATGGCAGGATATAGTGACCAAATGCTTGGTTTCTCACAGTGAAGGGATAGGGAGTGCCTAACAAAGAGTAGACCAGATGTCAGAGGAGAAGACGGTGCATTGCAGGGATATATATGGCCAGAGAAGGTTTCTCAAGAGTGAGGCTATTGAGGGATTTGAAGATGCGAATGAAGATCTTGAAGTGAATTAAATGATGAACAGGGAGCCAGTGAGCTCGGCAATGGCAGGATATTGGTTGTAGCAGCCTAAATGATGCGTAGCTGAAGATTGGGGGCAGGAGTTTGAGAATTCCCCTGCCATACACCTTCAGAGTGCATTTGCATTGACGTACATACTAACCATCAGTGATTTAAACTAACTTTCAGTTTTTCAGCCCATATGAACAGTGACGTTATATAAGCAAAATCAGCTTTTTCACTGGGATTGGAAGTTGTTGGTTGTAAATGTGAATCAATCAGAATATTTGAAAGGCAAGTCATGAATCTGTCAGCCCAATTAGATCATTGGAGGGTGGGACTTGCGGCTATCAGATGCATCAGTCAGATGTTATTTTCTCTTTGTTGTTGGTTGTACACAATTTTTTTTAATTCATTCACGGGATGTGGGCGTCGCTGGGGAGGCCGGCATTTATTGCCCATCCCTAATTGCCCTTGAGAAGGTGGTGGTGACCACCTTCTTGAACCGCTGCAGTCCGTGTGGTGAACGTTCTCCCACAGTGCTGTTAGGAAGGGAGTTCCAGGATTTTGACCCAGTGACAATGAAGGAATGGCGATATATTTCCAAGTCGGGTTAGTGTGTGACTTGGAGGGGAACGTGCAGGTGGTGTTGTTCCCATGTGCCTGCTGCCCTTGCCCTTCTAGGTGGTAGAGGTCGCGGGTTTGGGAGGTGCTGTCGAAGAAGCATTGGCGAGTTGCTGCAGTGCATCCTGTGGATGGTACACACTGCAGCCACAGTGCACCAGTGGTGAAGGGAGTGAATTTTTAGGGTGGGGGATGGGGTGCCAATCAAGCAGGCTACTTTGTCCGGGATGGTGTCGAGCTTCTTGAGTGTTGTTGGAGCTGCACTCATTCAGGCAAGTGGAGAGTATTCCATCACACTCCTGACTTGTGCCTTGTAGATGGTGGAAAGGCTTTGGGGAGTCAGGAGGTGAGTCACTCGCCGCAGAATACCCAGCCTCTGACCTGCTATTATAGCCACAGTATTTATGTGGCTGGTCCAGTTAAGTTTCTGATCAATGGTGACCCCCAGGATGTTGATGGTGGGGGATTCGGCTATGGTAATGCCATTGAATGTCAAGGGGAGGTGGTTAAACTTTTCTTGTTGGAGATGGTCATTGCCTGGCATTTGTCTGGCACGAATGTTACTTGCCACTTATTAGCCCAAGCCTGGATGTTGTCCAGGTCTTGCTGCATGCGGGCACGGACAGATTCATTATCTGAGGGGTTGCGAATGGAACTGAACACTGTGCAATCATCAGGTAACATCTCCATTTCTGACCTTATGATGGAGGGAAGGTCATTGATGAGACAAAAGTTTTAAGATGAGCTGATGGCTTCTGAGAGTCATGGTTACTGGTGTGTTTATTTAACGTTTGTCCCCAAATAAGTTACATCTAACAAATAACCTGCTGCAATGCTCTTTGAACATTTTTTTAATTTGCTGCAAAGAAACCTTTACAGCATGCCTGGCTCTTCTGTGAAGATTTTAATTCTTTAAAACTGATTGTAACTCTTTTTCAATAAAAGTGGATTTTCAATAATATAAATGCATTAACTTTTTTTTAAGCATTCTTCTCAGCACACTTACAGATTTGCAAGGATTTGGAAATAAAGCTGATGGTGAGATTGGCATGGCGATGAGTTTTGCTTAATTTTAAAAATGTCACTGAGACCCCCAGATTTCGAATTTTACTATGGTGTACTACTGCCATGTGTGATATGACCCTTTGGTTTGTTTGTAGGTGAGCATAGCATCTTGTTGGGTGGAACTTTTAACTTCAGCGAGGGTGCAAAACGTTTGGTGGTGGATCGACCACCGATTATCCACTCCGTGAGGGGCATAATGAGCGCTGAACCATTACCACCAATTTTAAGCCCCCACCAAAGTTGAAAGTTTTGCCGTTATGTTCTGTAACTTAACTTCAGTTTGCTTATGTGCTCGGGTTGGAGGTCCCTTTGTTACTGTGCAATAACTAGGGAGAGACCCTACACCGTCCATATCCATGAGGAAATGTGAGGAGCAACGTTAATAATCAATAAAATGATAATAGATTGCAAACTCCAGACAAGAGGCTGTCAGTCAAGTACACCTGGAAGCACAATACACAGTTCCCAGTGCCTGATCCTGAAAATGGTGTTTTTCTGCACTTCAGTTTTTTTTATGTTTGCGATACAAGAAATTAAACTTTTTTGATGGGACAAAAGGGTGATATAATCCGGAAATTATTGTTGCTTTAAATAGAGGATGAAGGCTTAATGAATTCATTTGACATTCCTTTGCTATTTTAATAGAAACGTTAGCCTAGTTATTTTAAGTCTTTTAACATCTCCATTAAAATAGCAGACAGAAGAATGTCATACAAATACATTAAGCATGTGAATAATAGTCATTTCTAGCCTCATAATATAAGGTTTTTAAAAACGGAAAGTGTTTGAAATGCATATCAGGTCGATCAGCACCTAGAATCAGAAAAGGCAGGTTAATGGTTGGGTGTGATCCTTCATCAAAATGCAGTTCTAAGGTTTTGTTTCAATGGTTTTGACTCAGCATGAGTCAATACTATCATGTCTGCGCCGACTCTTTGAAAGAGCTATCCAATTAGTCCCACTCCCCTGCTCTTTCCCCATAGCCCTGCAATTTTTCTCCTTCAAGTATTTATCCAATTCCCTTTTGAAAGTTACTATTGAATCTGCTTCCACCACCCTTTCAGGCAGTGCATTCCAGATCATAATAACTCACTGCGTAAAATAAATTCTCCTCATCTTACCTATCTTTTGCCAATCATCTTAAATCTGTGTCCTCTGGTTACCGATCCTTCTGTCACTGGAACAGTTTCTCCTTATTCACTCTATCACAACCCTTCATGATTTTGACCGCCTCTATTAAATCTCCCCTTAACCTTCTCTGTTCTAAGGGGAACACATGGGGAATAAACTGCGCAGAAAAATATTGGAAGTGGATAGTGTCAGCAAGTTTAAAAGGCAACTGGAAAGATGTTTGCAAAGGAAAGTGACTGAGAAGTATGAGAGGTATAAGGATCAATTTTCCTCAGTTGTGTGTCTGCAACATCATATTGCCCAGAGATTTCCTGGGGATCCTTTGCTGTCCTGGCCAACATCAGGCGCAACCATGCTGATGTGGCAGCAGGAGCTTCTCTGTGCACACCCGCCCCCCCCCCCCCCACCACCTCATTTTCCTGTTGGATCTCCAGGCAGGTGTCCATAGGGCCTGTGCCAAGCCCCGCTCAGAGCGAAGTATCTAACAGCGGCAGGCAGCCTGAAGAAAAAGATGAGAACCTGTGTTCCCCTTCCCCCCACCCCAGATATGATCTTCTGGGATTGAGGACTTCTAGGATTGAGGACTTCTGGCTACTGAATTCGAGGCCCTGCAGCCAGCAGCTATTATTGCTGCTTAAGTGTCTCTCAGACGTGCAACAGTAGGTGGATTTGTGTCCAGAGTTTCCAGGAGCAAGGACCTGTGCTGGAGGAACATCTGACCTAGGCTAATGACCTGAACCTGATAACACAGGGTAACACTGGTAGGTCCAAGTCATGACAAGCTGTGTGGTGCATTTTACTTAACCAGCAGCCAGGTGTTGGGCAGAGAATAATTGGCCCTATAGTGTATGGTATATTTCAAACTTTGGGACTTTCCAGATGAATCGCAACAGTTCATTTCAATGTTCCTACAGCTACAGTCAACTCTACATTAATGTTTACCTCATTTGTAGCATAAGTTCAGTAGACTTTCAATGAATCCACATTGTATGCATATATTGTACAAAATTCCAATGGATCAAACCTTTCCATTGACTCCAATTATATATATATATTATGGATCAAACTGGCATAGATAAATCAAAAGCCAAATAAATTCCTGAACTAAACATTGCTTGGCAAACTAGTTCTATGTTTATCAGACTAACACTGCGATAGGACTGGATGACTGAGCTTGTTTTGCCAATGCAGAATACTGTTGAACTGAATTTACGCATAGTAGCAAATCTCCAGGCCAGATAACCATTTGTAGATTCAAAGATGCTTTGCACAACTTTTTGAAAGGGATATTTAAAGTACAAAGGAAATAAAATTACAAAGTATGTTATGAGTGTATAAATGCTTGACAAATCTGTACCAAATTACTTTGTTCACAGTTTTAATAGAGGCTTTAACCCATAAAAAAGGAAGAAAGACAGACTTGTTTATATAGCACCTTTCATGACCTCAGGACGTCCCAAAACGCTTTACAACCAATGAAGTACTTTTGAAGTGAAGTCACTGTTGTAATGTAGGAAACATTTTAAATGAGTTAAGGTCCCCATTAAAACACTGGACAAATTAATATCATATGAATGTGTGAGGCTATATTTCCTTGATGGCATCATTTTTTTTGGAATTAGCAGGTAACGCCTCTTAAGAGAACTATAAGTTAACTGATGAAGGATCCCAACTGAAATATTATCCTACCTCTCTCTCTCTCCCAGATGTTGAATGATCAGCAATGAATTTCGATCGATTTTTGTTCATTTTAATTTCAGATTTTCAGCATTTGCAGTTGTTTTTCTTTCTGTCTTCTTTCAACTTTACAGGATAATATGTCAACTACCAAAAGCGATTATGAGATGAACTCCCATGCAGATTAAGCTAACTGATATAATTTGCAGACCTGTTGATCAACCTTAAAATACGGTGTGCACAAAATACTAAAACCACAACAAATGAAAACATGGGTGCAAAATAAATTCCCTATTCAGCATTTGGACACATCCTTAACTTCAGAGCAATATGGCTGCAGTCTGAATATGTTGTCTTGTAACAGACTGTAATCGTCTTTCAAACCACAAATACAAGAACTGTCCAATGCAAAAATTATCTGTGTGCGCTCAATTAAAGTTTGCATTTTGTATTGGATTGTGTGGATCAAGACCTTGTCGGACTGGTGCAAAGCACCTTGATTGCAAACGCAGGGGGAAATGAGGTCTACTTTTGAGTGATGACCTTCCGATAAGGAGTCTAGCTTGAATATGAAACCAAGTAACCATAATACAGAGAATCTCAGCCCTGATATTGTTGTGCACGCAAGCTTTGTATACATCTTCTTTGCATTTTAATTAATGTAGTAGTTCAATTCACAGAAAATTCTCAATTCACAGAAAATGCTCAGTATCTAAACTGGAACTGAAATTTACAGAAAAAATGAATCACCTAAATTCATGTTGATTCAGATTCTAATGAAGATCATATCCCCTTCCTCATTAACTTCCGGTACCCTAAGGATGTCCTTGTTTGAAATCAGTTGATTCATTTGTTAATGAAAATCAGCCTGTTGACTGTTCAGGCAGAAAAATTGGTTCAAATAAAAAAGAGAAAAGAAAGACTTACATTCACTTAGCGCCTTTTCGCATCTTTCAGAAACATCGCAATTCACTTTACGTTCAATGAATTACTTCAAAGTGCATTGGCTGTTTTTCTGTAGGCAAATGCAGCAACCATTTTGCACACAAGATTGCATAAATAACAACAGATGGATGACCAGTTAAATTATTTTTGGTGGCATTGGTTGAGGGACAAATGTTGGCCAGGCCACTAGTAAAACTCTCTGCTCTTCTATGAATAGTGATATAGGATCTTCAATATCTAACTGAACTACAAAACAAGTAAACAGGGCTTTAGTTTAACGTCTCATCCAAAGGATACGTAGGAGAGAAGTGTACAAATAAAGTGTATGAGCTGTCAATAATTTCAAGCATAGTATTTCCAAGTAAGAAACATACTGCAAATTTCAATATTGTTGATTGGAAAATAGTTTTCTTTCAGGATGAATAATTATCTGCAGTTACGTTACCGCAAGTTTCAGCTAACATGGCATGCAACCAGTGGGTTTCAACTACCTGTGACTGTATGTTTTCAAGCAGAGTCAAAAGAGCTGAAAATTTGATGGCAAGTTTCATTCAGTGAAGATTTTGAAACAAAGAGCACCAGACAGAAAACAAAAATCTTAACGTAAGCCTAACTGAGTGACGGTAAAGGAGTTCATTAAAATAGGGTCCCCACCCACACATTGTTTTAATGACAAGAGATAATAGCAAGGGAATAAAGGGAAGTCTGAGGTAAAAAGGAACACAGGCAAGACTTCTGCCTGAAGGTCCTTGCTCTTTAATCACAATGATTTGTCTGGGTAAATGCTTCATAAATAGGTTTGTGACAAGTGGAACAAATGCTGCCAATCGTTTTGTCTGGACATTGTCTAGGGTTAGCACCCCAGCAGGTCAGGTAAATATTGGTGAAACAATAATAAAGTGTCTGTATGATAAACAACAGGAAGCAAGAAACTTATTTTTTTTTAAAAAAAGCATTGTTAACACAGAATCCCTTACTCTGTATTATGTAGGATCCTTCACTGACGGGAGAAAAATAAACCTTTGAAATGGGCCTATTGAGTTGCTGTTAACCCCCATCTACCAGAGCTATTACTGTCACCATCTGTCAGTCTTCTTCCTCCTCCGATGAATGCCCTAAGTTATGTATTGTGCGAGTGTAATCACTCCCCATTTCTGAGATTACAAGACACTGGTTAGTTTATTCTTTTGCTAGACATTCATTATCCTTCTAACCATTCAATATGTACTGAAGACAAATCAGTCATTTTGTATCCTTAACCAAAACAAATGGTGCCAACCAGTAGCTTTTAACTCTGTTTACAGTTGGCTTTCCCCTGCTCTATTCAATGATTAATTTGGGATATGGTGGTAGGTAAACACAGAGCTATTAAAGTGTTGCTTCCCGATTCCAATGTATACTCTGTGCTTGCAATGTCTGAGACATAATATCCATAAAACACAACTGTTTGGCTATTTAACTCTCTAAGACTGACCCATGCAGTACTTCTGGGAGACAGCAACCCAGTCTTCTCAGGAGCAATTTTTAAGTTTACGCAAATATAGGAGCTCATTCCATACAGAGTATGTAGCCTGCATATGACGTTGAATTCCAATGGATTGGATAGGAACTCAAAATCTATAGAGGTCAACAGTTAAGCCAAATTCTGCATCTACAGAAGACAGTGATGTTTGTGGTCATGCTGTAAAATTCTGCCAGTACATTTGCAAATTATACTAACCTAGGAGGTATAGTTAATTGCGAGGAGAGCAGAAAATTGCAGAAGGACATAGATGGATTAAATGAGTAGACATTAGATCGATTAAACAAATGGGTATAATGATGGTAGACGCAAGTTAATATTTCAAAGTGTGACGTAGTACCTTTTGGATGTAAGACTGACATGGAATTACATCTAAGTGGAGAAGCATTGGAGATAAACAAAGGGATTTGGGTTCTAGATACACAAATCATTATTTAGGTGCAAAAAGCAATCAAAAAAGCTAATAGAATACTGAGCTTCATCAGATGGGGTATATAGAATATAAAGTCAAAGAAGTATTATTGCAATTATACAGACTGCTATTCAAGCCCCATTTCCATTTAAATTTGGACACCTTCCCTAAAGAAGGCTTTGCATAATATCCAGGGATAATTCACCAGGAATCATCTGGAATGAAGGGTCTGAGCAAGGATGAGACCCTGGATAAGCTTTATATTTTTCTCTTGGAGATGAGCAGGTGGAGGGGTGACCTGAATAAGGTGTTTAAAATAATGAAAGGAATTGACAGTGTAGATACGGGATGTCTCTTCCCTCCAATAGGAGGATCCAGAGCAAGGGAACACAACCTTAGAATTCAAATTAAGCCAGTCAAGAGCAAATTGGAAAAAAATATTTATACAAAGGGTCATAAGAATGAGGAATGTACTGTCTCAAAAAGCCACAGATATGAAATCAATTGAGTTGTTTAGAAAGAAGATAATTACTTACATGGGAAGTTGGGATATTAAGGAATATAAGGAGCAATTCCACACTCCTGCACTGCAAGAAGGATTGTTAACACAGAACCCATCACTTGCACATGGACTAGATTGTATTGTGTGGAAGCCTGGTGAAGGTGCAAACTGACTGAATCTTGTTTGTTCATTGTGAAATTTGCATACATTTTAGACAAGTACATTTTATGCAAATACAATCTAATAACCCAACAAATATCGAGAAAATGCCTCTTTGTTTGACTGTCTTTTCCTTAAATCTATTAACAGTAATATTTATACAGAATACACTGAAAGGGCAACAATGCTAATTGTATTCAATCTACATGAGCCAAATGGGCCTTGGACATTACTAATACTAGTGATTCACAGAGAAGGAAGACAATATGTAAAATTGTTCCTCTTGTCTATCCTGATGAAATTAATGCATTAAAATAATAGTGCAAAATAGTTAAACAGATTGTGAATTTTGGCAACATTCCATTTGCTGAATATTTCAGGACAGGTAATTTATTCAGGGCTAAATGTCTGATCAGATAACACCCTGATCTTGAGTGGAGACAATTCAGCCAATCTGTAAAAGTAAAGCTCAAGTATGCATGAGACCCAATATGGAACGATAGCTGAAGAGAATGCTCGAAAGAGTATTGTCACAATGCAGAAAGCTTCAAAGGAACATCTGGTCAACACAACAAAGAGTTACCAGAGCACAGAAAAAGACAAATGTGGTATAGTGCTGAGTCTGATCATGATAATAATAGCTTCATTTCTGTTAGGCGTTATGACCCGGATTAGGGCTAGAGATGCCAATGACTCCTCTATGTAAAATCCATAATAGCTTCCAAAATGATATTATTGCTATATTAAATTAATGAATGCATTTTAACATCATCATCAGTATTTGTATCTTGCTATGTGCAAATACATACAGAATACTCCAGCTTCAAGAGATGAAGGCATATCTCTGCTTATAATGACTTCCTCTTCAAACCTGCTAATGTATGTTTGCAGGGAGGAATGTCTCACTGTCAACAGATTCCAAGTTATACATACCAGCACGGTACAACAAAAGTTAACAGTTAAAAATGATACCATAGCATGTATTTTTCCTTTTTATGTCAGGGGTACGTGCGTGCCTTGTCTGCTTATTACACCAATACTGAGCTGAGCAGTGTTTAAAGTCGGGATGCACTGCTCAGCTGTTCAAAGTCCCATTGATGATGTGGCAAGGGGATTTGTAAAATGGTTTCCCTGAATTTCAAATCCAGAGCAGTGTCGTGGCCTGAAAATACTGGCTGCACTGAAATGAAACATTTTAATCCCAACACCCACAAGGACTGGAGCCTTCACAAGATTCATTTGGTGGAGATGCCGGTGATGGACTGGGGTTGACAATTGTAAACAATTTTACAACACCAAGTTATAGTCCAGCAATTTTATTTTAAATTCACATCGTTCACCTGACGAAGGAGGAAGCCTCCGAAAGCTTGTGAATTTAAAATAAAATTGCTGGACTATAACTTGGTGTTGTAAAATTGTTTACAAGATTCATTAGAACAGGAGCTCACTCATACTTACTTTTGAAAGTACAGTGAGTTTAGCGAGCTGCCACTTAACACCTAGCTGCTGTCAAGTGAAAAGTGTTAATTAGCTTTCTATATCAAAGAGATAAAACACATGGAGAGTTTGGTCTTCATTTCAGATTCAATAGTACTGGTTGGTAATGAAGACAATTCTTATGGATCCCAGGCATGTGGACTATTGGAACATGGATTAAAGAAGTCTGACTATGGTGCCATTTTCTGGATGTACTAATCTCCTATGCGACATCAGCACTGGCCCATTTTAAAATACCTCTCAACCAAAGCTTGAATAAACAGGATATCCTAGCACAAAGGAGACCATAGGTTAGAAATAACTGTTGGCAATAATAACAAATGAATATTTAACACATTCATATGACATTCTTTTATCATTTATTTTAGACAGGTTAACACCTCTGTCAAAGTAGCAGACAGGAATGCCATATCAACATGCTAAATGCTTGTCTGCCATTATGTGACTATCATCCATTTCAAATTAGCTCTCTCAGCACAGAGCCTTACTTGACGGAAGGAGAGATCAGACAATTGCCTGTGGAGTTCATATGCGCCATTTGCAAATACAAAGGGCCTAACGCCTGTTTCAGGCGTGGGTAAAGGACGCATATTTTTGTCCTTACCTTATGTGGCGGGCGATGCACTTCCAGCCATAAATGTGTGCACGCTTCCTGCCCGCCATATTGGGGCCTTTGTAGTCCAAGTAACACCCTGAATGGGCACTGCGTGGACCAATTTTTAGGCCAATGTAACAAGGGTGAAAGGGCAGCAAAGCTGATTGTAATGTTTGACATGAAGATATATGGCATTACAGAACGAATACTATAGTTTTTTTTAATTTTATTTTTCAACAAGATAAATATGGATGCGGATTGCTGTTCATCTCACCCTGGTTTGTCCATCCAGAAAGACTCTGAAATTCTCTCATTGCAGCATCCAATGTTTCTTAAATTATTCTAGAGTTTTCATCTCCGCTATTCTATCATTCCATATATTGATCACTCTTTGTGCGAAGAAAAACTTCTTGATATCCTTCTCTCCTAAGTTTGCCTTTTACCAGCTTAAACTTGCGTTCCCTTATCCCATTGTTACAATTTAGTTTAAAGTTGTTTTTTTTCTGTATGCCTCTGTAAAGTGAGGTTTTTCCCCATTAAAGGCACTATATAAATGCAAATCATTGTTGTTTTCCGCATTTATCTTTGCCATACCATTAATTGTCTTATATAGCTCTATAAGATCACCTCTCAGATACCTTTCAAGTATCTCCAGGCTTTCCTCATAGCTCAGACCTTTGACACTTAAATATCAACTTGTCTCTCCAATGTTTTCCTCTTCTCTCCTAAGGGCACTGTATCATGTCAGGATAAGTTTTCACAGGCATTACCACTCTGCAGTAACTCACCCAAGTGACCATTCTTCATGTGTGAGCCCAGGCAGTGAGTGCCGGAAGGCTATTTTACTATGTGGAGCATCACGCTGAGTTCAATCACACATATATTTTATGAGCCTGTTGTAGAATTAGATTTACATTCACACATATATTTCATGAAAGTGTATATTTATATCTTTATTTTATGAATATAAACATATAGATTGTTGTACATGTTGATTACACAATGTGCTAATACATCCAGGCCTCCTGGCATGACTGTGCTTGTACTGGGAGCAGAATGGCAGAATGAGTCAGGAGGTTGGAGCACCTTGTTTCTGGAGATTAATTAGTCTGAGGAGCATGGGGAGGGGGTATCTCTCCATACTGGAAGGTGTGTGATTGGGGTTGTTGCTGTGCTGGTGGGCAATTTGTGTTGGGTGAGTCTCCAAGAACAGGCCCCAGATTATTTGGTATCTCCCCAGTTCCCGGCAAAGGCTGAACATCATTCATTCTGATTGGCATATATCCCACGTGTTGCATAGGAACATAGGAACAGGAGTAGGCCATTCAGCCCCTCGACCCCGCTCCGCCATTTGATAAGAACATTGCTGATCTGTGATCTAACTCCATATACCTGCCTTAGGCCCATATCCCTTAATTACTTTGGTTGGCAAAAAGCTATCTATCTCAGATTTTAAATTAGCAATTGAGCTAGTATCAATTGCCGTTTGCGGAAGAGAGTTCCAAACTTCTACCACCCTCTGTGTGTAGAAGTGTTTTCTAATCTCACTCCTGAAAGGTCTGACTCTAATTTTTAGACAGTGCCCCCCTGTCCTAGAATCCCCAACCAGCGGAAATAGTTTCTCTCTATCCACCCTATCTGTTCCCCTTAATATCTTATAAACTTCGATCAGATCATCCCTTAACCTTCTAAACTCCAGAGAATACAACCCCAATTTGTGTAATCTCTCCTCGTAACTTAACCCTTGAAGTCCGGGTAACATTCCAGTAAACCTACGCTGCACTCCCTCCAAGGCCAATATGTCCTTCCGAAGGTGCGGTGCCCAGAACTGCTCACAGTACTCCAGGTGCGGTCTAACCAGGGTTTTGTATAGCTGCAGCATAACTTCTGCCTTCTTGTACTCTAGTCCTCTAGATATAAAGGCCAGCATTCCATTTGCCTTATTGATTATTTTCTGCACCTGTTCATGACACTTCAATGACCTATGTACCTGAACCCCTACGTCCCTTTGGACAGCCACTGTTTTTAACTTTTTATCATTTAGAAAGTACCCTGTTCTATCCTTTTTTGATCCAAAGTGGATGACCTCACATTTGTCTACACTGAATTCCATTTGCCACAGTTTTGCCCATTCACCTAATTTATCAATATCGCTTTGTAATTTTATGTTTCCATCTACACTACTTACAATGCCACCAATCTTTGTGTCATCGGCAAACTTAGATATGAGACTTTCTATGCCTTCATCTAAGTCGTTAATAAATATTGTGAATAATTGAGGCCCCGAGGAAATGCCTGCAGGACTCCACTAGTCACATCCTGCCAATGTGAGTACCTACCCATTATCCCTACTCTCAGCCAACTTCCTAACGAAGTCCGTACTTTTCCCTCAATTCCATGGGATTCTATCTTAGCTAACAGTCTCTTATGTGGGACTTCATCAAATGCCTTCTGGAAGTCCATATATATAACATCCATTGACATTCCCCTATCCACTACTTTAGTCACCTTTTCAAAAAATTCAATCAGGTTTGTCAGGCACTACCTACCTTTCACAAATCTATGCTGGCTCTCTCTGATTAACTGAAAATTTTCGAGGTGTTCAGTCACCCTATCCTTAATTATAAACTCCAGCATTTTCCCCACAACAGATGTTAGGCTAACTGGTTTATAATGCCCTGGTTTCCCCCTCTCTCCTTTCTTAAAAAGTGGAGTGACATGTGCAATTTTCCAATCTAGAGGGACAGTTCCTGAATCTAGAGAACTTTGAAAGATTATAGTGAGGGCATCTGCAATGTGCTCACCTACTTCCTTTAAAACCTTGGGATGGAAACCAACTGGTCCTGGGGATTTGTCAGTCTTTAGTGCTATTATTTTCTTCATTACTGTTGCTTTACTTATGTTAATTTTATTGAGTCCCTGTCCCTGATTCAATATTAGTTTTCTTGGGATTTCTGGCATGCTATTCTCTTTTTCTACTGTAAATACCGACGCAAAGTAATTATTCAACATGTCCGCCATTTCCCCATTGTCAATGACAATATCCCCACTTCTAGTTTTTAAGGGGCCAACACTGCTCCTGACCACCCTCTTTTTCCTAATATAATTATAAAAGTTCTTCGTATTGGTTTTGATATCCCTTGCAAGTTTCTTTTCATACTCTCTTTTTGTAGCTCTTACTATCTGTTTTGTGACCCTTTGTTGATCTTTGTATCTTTCCCATTCGCCAGGATCTGTGCCATTTTTTGCCTTTTTGTATGCCCTTTCCTTATGTCTTATACTGTCCCTTACCTCTTTAGTTGTCCATGGCTGTTTTTTTTTTGGAATCTGTTTGGTGGGGGAAGGGCTGTTACAATAACAGGTAGCTAGGAGTATGCAACACATGAGGCTGTGACTTCCCTTCCTCTTTGAGAGCACATTTAAGGGATGATTTTCCAAAATCAAGCTCCCAAATAGCAAGGATCCACATTTGTTAAATTGGTCCTAAAAGACCTAACCCAATAGCAGAACCCATATGCATCCATAATTCACCCATTACCTGATATTATACAAGTAACTGTTTTATTGCTTTGCCTGTGGTTGTGAAAAATGAGCACCTTTGAATCACAGGGAGTTAATTGCAGAGGAAAGAGAGGGGGCCATCGGTGAGGACGATTACTGAGCATGCAACATCACTGATGTAACGTCAAAATAGTTCCCTGATGCACAAAGATCCAAAATTACAGCAAAACAAGAAACATTTTCAAATAAGAATGTGCAAATTACAAAAATCTAATTTCAAGAGAACATCGAATGCTAAAGGAACTCTTACATGTAAAAGATAGAATAGGTAGCAGTTACAAGATTGTAACCTAAATGTGGATTCAGATAATATTACAATTCAAAGATTTAATTCATTGTAACGTTTTTAGTCGTGAGTTTCATGTCGATAACTTCTCTTTTGGGGAGGGATGCCCCTTGCATGTTGTGGTTCTGGTGTTGATAGATACAAATATCTTTCTCCTCGTCAGCAATACTGATCAGAAAGGAAGGTTTACGTATCTCTTTTAATGCATTTCGCTGATATTAATATTCTAGCCTCTGGTGGGATGCCATTGTAAATTGACACAAAGGATCTTTGGAATACCTTTACATAGAAACTTATTGTAATTAATTAACAGAAAGTTGTATTCATTTTAAACTACAGCAAGCTTTCTTAATTTTTCAATGTTTCTTTATTTTCTATATTTTCTTTCTATATTTCTTAATGCTTAAGGGAGCAAGGGATATGGGGAAAAAGCGGGAACAGGGTACTGAGTTAGACGATCAGCCATGATCATTTTGAACAGCGGAGCAGGCCCGAAGGACCGAATGGCCTACTCCTGCTCCTATTTTCTATGTTTCTATGTAAGCTTTAATAGCTAGCTAACACAACACACACCGAGAAATAATATTCACTGACACTGTAAGATTGCACATCAAACCCTCTACACCATTGTAAATCTTTCAAGTTGGCATGCTGCTATGTATTAGGCTGCTACTGAATTTTGCCAGCTTCCTGATTGGCATCTAGGACCATTTAGAGTGCCAAAATATTTAAATAAATATTGAGAGTGTCTGCCACAATCCAGACGTTACATTTCAGATATCACATTTTCTATAGAATTCCAACAGCTGAGATGGGAGATGGCACTGGTGGGTTTCTTTTTAGGGGGAATTAACACATCAACACTATGAACGTAGAATAATAGAAATTTCAAAACAAGTGGAGTCATTTGACCTATTTTGCCTGTAGCAATGTCAGGTCCACATCAGATCTAATGCCATTTCCCTACTCTTTCTTGTAGGTTTAAAATATTTTTCTTCAAGTGCTCATCTAAGATCCTCTAAATGCCAAGCTTGAATTGAGGTCCTTTAACTTTCTCTACTCCAGTGAATACAGCCCTATTTCTTCAAATCTCTCGTCATAGCCATATCGACTTATCCTTGGTATCATCCTTGTGAATCTATGTTGGACCTTTTCCATCACTCCAATATCCTTCCTGTAATGAAGTGCCCAAACTGCACACAGTACTTCAACTGTTGCCTAGCCAATATTTTGCATAGATTCATAATCACCTCCTTGCTTTTGTATTCAATGCCTCTATTTATAAAACAAGAATCCCATTTGTCCTTTTATGGCTTTTTCCACTTGAAAATTTGCTTTAACGATTTGTATACTACACCCCTAGATCTTAGTGTTTTTCTACTCCATCGAGAATTTCACTGTTTAGGACATATTCCCACTCTCTGTTCTTCTTTCTGAAAATGTACCACTTCACATTTACATACAGTGAATTGCCCACTTCTAACCTGTCTATGTCTGCTGCAATGTTCTCCTATATCCTTCTTCACAGTTGTCATGCTCCCGCATTTGATATCCAGAACATGACCAATTTCTCCAGACCTAATTGATAGGGGAATTACCCAATCATCTCCATTCTGGTCCGGGACTTGTGGTGTCACTATGTGCAGCCAATATTTATTTATACTAAAATGAAGCACAAAAATCAGCAAGTACTAAAAAAGTGCCATATACATACAAGTGGATCCCCTGTGGTAAGTTGCAGCATGTGTTTCCATTACCTGTCTCCACTGTCTTGGTGTTGCTGTTTCTCCTTCTGTCTCTCTTTTTCTGCTCTGATTCTCTCTTCTTCTGCTTCTCTCTCCTTAATTCTTTTTTTCTTTCCTTTCAGGTGGCAGGTGATATGGGGGAAAGTAGCCACCAATAGCTGCAGGCCACATTTGAGGCGCAGCTGCAAGCAAAATGTGTCCTCCATATTCCTTTCTCTAATGTCCCATGCTTCCCTCCATCTTCTTGGTTCCATCACATCCCTTAACCTTTCAAGGCCCAACCACCCGTCCCTTTCTTATTTACCCTTCCTTCCCATCACTACCGCTATGTCTTCCTCCCTAACTACATGTCCAACCCACCCATCCTTCACTGCCCTTGCTCTGCTGTCATTCATCCTCACACTTAACCCTCCATCTACTCCACTTCGCTCCCCACAAGGTTGTGTTGCAAAAGGCCAGAGACTCCACACCCTCAACCTGCTTTGCTCTTCCTCTCCATCTACTTTCTTTTCTAGCTGTTTCCCTCAAAGAGGCATATTTTTTGCTTTCAAAATTCTAATTACTTGTCTTTAAAAATAAACTCAAATTAGAATGAAGAAAGCTACAGTGTGTCAATCTTTCTATCTCTCTATTTGTCTGATCCCTTCAAACAATTAGAATCTCTGTCACATAGCTGTAAGTAATCATCATGTCCTTTTCCTGACTATCAACAAAACACAGGCAAGACAATTAGTTGACTTCAAAATGTGTTTTTTTTTTAATTGAACAATTAGCGTAAAGAATGAGACACGCAACGGTGATTTTAAACCCCAAGAATGGGTGGGTTGGGTGTTGAAAATAGTTGTTTTTCAGGTTGTAACCGCAACCCGGCTTTATTTCCGGGTGTAAGGTTGGCATGTGAAAGTACAGGCTTCCCGCTGGGAATGCAAAGTATGAAAATTTTGGGTTGCGACCCAAAAAAACAACTATTATCAACTCCCACCTGCCACCAACCCACCCGTTCTTGGGGTTTAAAATCACCCCCACAATGTTTCTCTGACCCCAGTCTATCTCTCTCACCATCTCGCTCTGTCAACTTAATAAGCTTTCTGAACTTTATAGAACACAAGAAAACTACAATAGGAGATTAATCTCTCTTTCACACACAAATAAATCTACACCCACACACAGCCTTTCTGTTTAAAATATAATACCCAATATAAGCTTTCTCTGAATCAAGATTTTGAAATTTATACTTCAGCTTTTCTTCAAATAATTTTTAAAGTGCTAGAAACTAAATTATTAAATGCTACTGGTGCATCTTGGCAAATTATGTACCCTGTGCATGCTCAGACTGCACAATCCAAAATTCAGCTCGCAGCATCACAGCTTTGGGCTTAAATATTAAATCCAAGCCAAGGCTTTTGGGAGAGGTTGAGGCCTTCAAGTAAAAACTTTAACTAAGGCATTAAAAACACAAAAGATGATTCAATAGATAAATGTGTTCATTTTATTGTAAAATATGTATTTTTTGGACTTTAAAATTTTTAAAAAATCTTTATTTTGGACATTAGGGGCTCGAATTAGCAGGCCTGCGGGTTCCCAGCGGGTGGTCCTCCGGGAGCGTCGAAAACGCGGACGGCGAAATTAGTGGGTTGCCCACGTGATCGTAGCAGGCAACACACTAATAGGAATCAATTACCTGCTCCTCCGGGGTCCACGGCGCTGGCCTGCGCGTCGGTTGGGCTGCGCATGAGCAGTAAGATCTGTCAGCTGGAGGCTCTCTAGTTAAAGGGGCAGTCCTCCACTGACAGATGCTGCAACCAATGGGACAAATTGCAGCATGGAGCAGCCCAGGGGGAAGGCTGCTCCAAGTTTAATGATGCCTCACCCCAGCTATCATCAGATGGGGTGAGGAGGAAGGGGAGGACACAGATCTTCCCCCCGGCGGGCGGGAGGAAGCGGCCTGCCTCTGCCACCAAGAAGGCCTGGCTCGAGATGGCAGAGGGGGTCACCTGCGCCACCAACATATGGCCCACCTGCATACAGTGCAGGAGGCGCTGCAATGACCGCAGTAGGTCCGCCACAGTGAGAACACGAAGTCTTTCCCCTACACTCCGTCTGCCACAACACTGCCCCCACCCCAAATCTCCTTCGGCACCGCCAACACTATTCTGTCACATCACCCTTCATACCCACTCACAGCCCGTCCTCATCTTACCTCCACCTACTCACCTCGCCAGTACTCATCCTGCCACTAACACGCAACCCAATCCTCATACAATCTCATGGCTCCATCCCATACTCACCCTCTCGTGCATCTCCCTCACGGCCAGCCTCACTCAACCTGCCACCACCTGTGCTGCAGCCACAGGGCATGCATCACATATGTGCAGTAGGCAGGGTAAGGCAAACGTCTCGTCAGCATGAAGGGGGTGCACAAGGGTGTCTGAGGGTTTGTCATGGGTGTTACCCATATTGAATTTCAGAGCAACAAACAGCACACATTATATTGACACCACCACTGCCATGTCTCCGCGAATCCTGTCCGTTGTGTCCAATAATGCCCGCTCCTGGGTATCACTATGAGGACCCACCACTGATGCCACCCATCGTGTTACTGCAGAGTAGGTGCAGGTGTATTTGCAGGGCTCGTCCGCGCAGATGACTGAGAGACATCGGCGGTGTAGCCGGCTGCACCCTGGAAGGATGCGGAGGAGAAGGTGTGGAGGGCAGTGGTGACATTGCCAGCGACAGGTAAGCAGTTGGTGCTGGGGCCAGCCAGGAGCAGCTCGGCATGAAAGAGGCTGCAGATCTCCACGACTACATGTCGAGCGAATCTGCGCCTCCCTGTGCACTGCTGCTCGGAGAGGTCCGGGGAGCTGCGCCTCGGTCTGTGGACCCTGTGGCGAGGGTAGTGCCCTCTGCGACGCGTCTCTCTCTGCGGTAGCCCTCCCTCCTGCTGTGCAGGTGGGCGTGCAACAACACCGTGTTGGGGGGATCCACGTCTCTGCGGCGGACGGCGTGGACTGCGAGGCTGCTGGTGCTGGTCATGCTCTTCGTCCTCCGAGGGTGTCCACACACCACCCAACTGGCAGGTGTTGGTCTGAGGGGTTGTGCAGGGTAGGTGTGTGGTTCCTCGGACTGGGGCTGCGGTCTCGTGTCGGTCTGTCCTCTGGCTTGGCGGGGGGTGGTGGAGGGCAGGGGTTGCCCTATGTGACGCGGTGGCCTCCTGCGTGGGTGAGGGCTCTCCCCCGTGGAGCGCACCTTGGCACCTGCCACAGGCTGCTGGCTGCAACACGCCTGGTTGGATGGAGACTGTTTCCCCCAGTGT
This sequence comes from Heptranchias perlo, assembly GCF_035084215.1. Taxonomy (NCBI): domain Eukaryota; kingdom Metazoa; phylum Chordata; class Chondrichthyes; order Hexanchiformes; family Hexanchidae; genus Heptranchias; species Heptranchias perlo. The sequence goes on along the minus strand of NC_090348.1, from coordinate 38,356,739 downwards.
GGGAAACTCACTGCCTTGAACCTAAAATCCCACACTTCCTTTTTTGACAGCTGCTTCAGCTCATTAACTGACCACAACTAGCAAGTTAAGTACTCTCAAGTGGAACCCCGCTGGCTTTAATTGCCTGCGGGATTCCCACCAGCGGGGCTTGCGCGCGCAGCCCCGCACGTCAGCGCGGTACCCGGAAGTGGCCGGGATTTCATCGCGATCCGGTCATGTGACCGGAGATCGGGATTTTCGGGGCCCCCCCGCTGGAAACCCGCAGGTAACCCGACCCTAAAATCGAGCCCTAGGAATTTCAGTTACGGAGAAAAAATGGTGGATCAAAAGTTTTTAGATGAAACTTTTTCAGAAAGTATTTTGATTGATTTATGGGGAAAAGATAATACAGCATCATTCAATGGGCCGACTGTGCAATGTGAGGTTGATTAGTTTACATAGGTGGTTTCCATTTTAAATGTTGACATACTGGGAAAAAGTTCAAAAAAATGTGTGACAATAAGTAAGGTTTTGCACATAGAAATTGAATGAATTTTTTTACCAAGATTACATTCACAAAAAATAAACAAACATACACAATGGGCTCGATTTTCGGACCTCCGAGCCAGTGGGTTCGTGGTGGGGGAGGCTCCGAAAATCGGGGATTCCCGGGGCGGGTCCGAAGCCCGGTTCCAACCCACCCACTTCCGGGTTCCCCAGTGACGCGCTGAGATGCGCGCGCAGCCCCCGCATGAGGGACTCCCGCCGGCAATTAAAGCCGGTGGGATGCCACTTCAACTAATTAAGTAGATACTTCAGGTCATTAGCAGACCTGATTGACATGATATTTTAGGAGGGGTGGGATTTTCAACTCAACTGAGACTGTTTCCCGTACTGGGGGAAACACTCCCAGTTGAAATGGACGTGTTGCAGCCACCAGCCTGTGGCAGCTGCAAAGGTCCATTTGACAAGTGGGGGGGGGAGACCCTCACTCATTGCAGGAGGCCACTGTGTCACTTTGGACAAAGTTTGGCCTCCACCACCCTCCTCCTAACAATCAAATTCACCAACTTGCAACCTCAACCCCAGCGTGCAGACTCAGTTAACTACCTTGCGGACCCCCTCAAACGTACATCTTCCAGATGGGGGCCACCATAGCTGCGGTCGTGACCTCCTCGGAGGACGAACAGCATCATCAGCCTCGCCGGCCACGCCGTCCACCGCTGACACGTGGAGCTCCACAACATGGTGCTGTGACACATCCACCTGCACAGCAGGAGGGAGGGCAACCGCAGAGAGAGATGCGTTGCAGAAGGCACTACCTTCACCACAGGGTCTACAGACCGAGGCTCAGCTTCCTGGACCTCTCCGAGCAGCAGTGCATATGGAGGTTCAGAGTCACTCGACATGTAGTCGTGGACATCTGCAGCCTCTTTCATGCCGAGCTGCTCCTGGCTGGCCCGAGCACCATCTTCTTACCTGTCGCTGTCAAAGTCACCACTGCCCTAAACAGCTTCTCCTCCGCATCCTTCCAGGGTGCCACCGGGGACATCGCCGACGTCTCTCAGTCGTCTGCATAAAAGAGCCCTGCAAATACACCTACACCCACTCTGCAGTGACACAATGGGTGGCATCAGTTGTGGGTATTCATTGTGATCCTCAGGAAAGGGCATTATTGCACAAACCAAACAAGATTCGCAAAGACGTGGCAGTAGTGGTGACAATATAATATGTTATGTGAGTTGATCAGAAATTAAATATAGGTAAAAACCATGACAAACCCTCAAACACCCTTGTGCATCCCCTTCATACTCACGACACATTTGCCTTACGCTTCCTACTGCACATATGTGTTGCATGCCCTGTGGCTGCAGCACAGGTAGTGGCAGGTTGAATGAGGCTGACCGTGAAAGCGATGCATGAGAGGGTGAGTATGAGATAGAGCCATGAGATTGTATGAGGATTGGGTTGAATGGTAGGAACATAGGAACAGGAGTAGGCCTTTCAGCCCCTTGTGCCTGCTCCGCCATTTGATAAGATCATGGCTAACCTGTGACCTAAATCCATGGGCCCGATGTTAGCAGGGCTGCGGGTTCTTGGTGGGGGGCTATCGGGCGCGTGGGTAACGCGCCAGGTGAAATTAGTCAGTTTCCCGCGCGATTGTAGGATACAATCCACTAATTGGATCCACTTATCTGCTCCTCCGGGTTCCCCACTGCTGATCTGCGCGTCGGGCGGGCTGCGCATGCGCAGTAAGATCTGTCAGCTGGAGGCGCTCTATTTAAAGGGGCAGTCCTCCACTGACAGATGCTGCAACAAATAGCAAAAATTACAGCATGGAGCAGCTCAGTGGGAAGGCTGCTCCCAGTTTAATGATGCCTCACTCCAGGTATCAATACATGAGGTGAGGAGGAGGGGGAGGACAGAGATCTTCCTCCCGGCGTGCGGGAGGAAGCGGCCTGCCTCTGCCACCAGGAAGGCCTGGCTCGAGGTGGCAGAGGAGGTCACCAGCGCAACCAACATATCGCCCACCTGCATACAGTGCAGGAGGCGCTCCAAAGACCTCAGTAGGTCAACCAAGGTGAGTACACGTAGTCTTTCCCCTACACTCCGTCTGCCACATCACTGCCCCCACCCCACATCTCCTTCAGCACTGCCAACACTACTGTGTCACATCACCCCTCATACCCACTCAAACCTCATCCTCATCTTACCTGCACCTACTCACCTCGCGAGTACTCACCCCGCCACTACCACTCAACCCAATCCTCATACAATCTCATGGCTCTATCTCATACTCACCCTCCCGTGCATCTCTTTCACGGCCAGCCTCACTCAACCTGCCACTACCTGTGCTGCAGCCACAGGGCATGCATCACAGCGTAAGGCAAACGTGTCGTGAGCATGAAGGGGATGCACAAGAGTGTTTGAGGGTTTGTCATGGGTGTTACTTATATTGAATTTCTGACCAACTCACATTACATATTATATTGGCACCACGACTGCCACGTCTTCGCGAATCCTGTCTGGTTTGTGCAATAATGCCCTCTCCTGAGGTTCACTATGAGGACCCACAATTGATGCCACTCATTGGGCTCGAATTTAGCAGGCCTGCGGGTTCCCAGCGGGTGGTCCTCCGGGAGCGTCGAAAACGCGAACGGCGAAATTAGTGGGTTGCCCACGCGATCGTAGCAGGCAATCCACTAATAGGATCCAATTACCTGCTCCTCCGGGGTCCACGGCGCTGGCCTGCGCGTCGGTCGGGCTGCGCATGCGCAGTACGATCTGTCAGCTGGAGGCTCTCTAGTTAAAGGGGCAGTCCTCCACTGACAGATGCTGCAACCAATGGGACAAATTGCAGCATGGAGCAGCCCAGGGGGAAGGCTGCTCCCAGTTTAATGATGCCTCACCCCAGCTATCATCAGATGGGGTGAGGAGGAGGGGGAGGACACAGATCTTCCCCCCGGCGGGCGGGAGGAAGCGGCCTGCCTCTGCCACCAAGAAGGCCTGGCTCGAGGTGGCAGAGGGGGTCACCTGCGCCACCAACATATGGCCCACCTGCATACAGTGCAGGAGGCGCTGCAATGACCGCAGTAGGTCAGCCACAGTGAGAACACGAAGTCTTTCCCCTACACTCCGTCTGCCACAACACTGCCCCCACCCCAAATCTCCTTCGGCACCGCCAACACTATTCTGTCACATCACCCTTCATGCCCACTCACACCCCATCCTCATCTTACCTCCACCTACTCACCTCGCCAGTACTCATCCTGCCACTAACACGCGACCCAATCCTCATACAATCTCATGGCTCCATCCCATACTCACCCTCTCGTGCATCTCCCTCACGGCCAGCCTCACTCAACCTGCCACCACCTGTGCTGCAGCCACAGGGCATGCATCACATATGTGCAGTAGGCAGGGTAAGGCAAACGTCTCGTCAGCATGAAGGGGGTGCACAAGGGTGTCTGAGGGTTTGTCATGGGTGTTACCCATATTGAATTTCAGAGCCACAAACAGCACACATTATATTGACACCACCACTGCCATGTCTCCGCGAATCCTGTCCATTGTGTCCAATAATGCCCGCTCCTGGGTATCACTATGAGGACCCACCACTGATGCCACCCATCGTGTTACTGCAGAGTAGGTGCAGGTGTATTTGCAGGGCTCGTCCGCGCAGACGACTGAGAGACATCGGCGGTGTAGCCGGCTGCACCCTGGAAGGATGCGGAGGAGAAGGTGTGGAGGACAGTGGTGACTTTGCCAGCGACAGGTAAGCAGTTGGTGCTGGGGCCAGCCAGGAGCAGCTCGGCATGAAAGAGGCTGCAGATCTCCACGACTACATGTCGAGCGAATCTGCGCCTCCCTGTGCACTGCTGCTCGGAGAGGTCCGGGGAGCTGCGCCTCGGTCTGTGGACCCTGTGGCGAGGGTAGTGCCCTCTGCGACGCGTCTCTCTCTGCGGTAGCCCTCCCTCCTGCTGTGCAGGTGGGCGTGCAACCACACCGTGTTGGGGGGATCCACGTCTCTGCGGCGGACGGCGTGGACTGCGAGGCTGCTGGTGCTGGTCATGCTCTTCGTCCTCCGAGGGTGTCCACACACCACCCAACTGGCAGGTGTTGGTCTGAGGGGTTGTGCAGGGTAGGTGTGTGGGTCCTCGGACTGGGGCTGCGGTTTCGTGTCGGTCTGTCCTCTGGCTTGGCCGGGGGGTTGTGGGGGGCAGGGGTTGCCCTATGTGACGCGGTGGCCTCCTGCGTGGGTGAGGGCTCTCCCCCGTGGAGCGCACCTTGGCACCTGCCACAGGCTGCTGGCTGCAACACGCCTGGTTTGAAGGGTCCTGTTTCCCCCAGTGTGGGAAACTGACTGCCTTGAACCTAAAATCCCACACTTCCTCTTTTGACAGCTGCTTCAGCTCATTAACTGACCACAATGAGCAAGTTAAGTACTCTCAAGTGGAACCCCGCTGGCTTTAATTGCCTGCGGGATTCCCACCAGCGGGGCTTTCGCGCGCAGCCCCGCACGTCAGCGCGGTACCCGGAAGTGGCCGGGATTTCGTCCGAATCCGGTCACGTGATCGGAGATCGGGATTTTCGGGGCCCCCCCGCTGGAAACCCGCAGGTAACCCGACCCTAAAATCGAGCCCATTGTGTCACTGCAGAGTGGGTGTAGGTGTATTTGCAGGGCTCTTTTGAGCAGACGACTGAGAGACATCAGCGATGTCCCCGGTTGCATCCTGGAAGGATGCGGAGGAGAAGTTGTTGAGGGCAGTGGTGACTTTGACAGCGACAGGTAAGAAGATGGTGCTCGGGCCAGCCAGGAGCAGCTCGGCATGAAAGAGGCTGCAGATGTCCACGACTACATGTCGAGTGACTCTGAGCCTCCGTGTGCACTGCTGCTCAGAGAGGTCCAGGAGGCTGAGCCTCGGTCTGTGGACCCTGTGGCGAGGGTAGTGCCCTCTGCGACGCATCTCTCTCTGCGATAGCCCTCCCTCCTGCTGTACAGGTGGATGTGTCACAGCACTCTGTTGTGGAGCTCCACCTGTCAGAGGTGGCCAGCGAGGCTGGAGATGCTGTTCGCCCTCCGAGGAGGTCATGACTGCAGCTACGGCGGCCCCCATCTGCATGATGTACATCTGAGGGGGTCCGCAAGGTAGGTACATGTCTCCGGACCCCGGGGTAAGTGTGCAGGTTGGTGACTTCGACTGTCAGGAGGAGGGTGGTGGAGGGCACACTTTGTCCCAAGTGACAGAGTGGCCTCCTGCAATGCGTGAGGGTCTCCCCCGCAACCTGTCAAATGGACCTTTGCAGCTGCCACAGGCTGACAGCTGCAACACGTCCATTTGACCTGGGAGTGTTTCCCCCAGTGTGGGAAACAGTCCCAGTTTGCTCTAAAATCCCACATAATCCTTTAATCAGGTCAGTTAATGACCTGAAAGACCTAAATAAATACCTTCAAGTGGAACCCCGCTGGCTTTAATTGCCTGCGTGATTCCCACCAGCGGGGGCTGCGCGCGCACGCTGGCGCGTCAGAGGGGAACCCGGAAGTGCGCAGGTTCGGGGCGGGCTCCGGTACCGCGCCGGGATTCTCCGATTTTTCGGAGCCCCCCCTGCCAGGAACGCACCCGATAGCGGGTGCTAAAATAGAGCCCCATATGCCTGCCTTTGGCCCATATCCCTTAATACCTTTGGTTGCCAAAAAGCTATCTATCTCAGATTTAAATTTAGCAATCGAGCTAGTATCAATTGCCATTTGCGGAATAGAGTTCCAAACTTCTACCACCCTTTTTGTGTAGAAATGTTTTCTAATCTCGCTCCTGAAAGGTTTGGCTCTAATTTTTAGATTGTGCCCCCTACTCCTAGAATCCCCAATCAGCGGAAATAGTTTCTCTCTATCCACCCTATCTGTTCCCCTTAATATCTTATAAACTTCGATCAGATCACCCCTTAACCTTTGAAACTCTAGAGAATACAATCCCAATTTGTGGTGGGATGAGTACTGGCGAGGTGAGTAAGTGCAGGTAAGATGAGGATGAGCTTTGAGTGGTTGTGAGGGGTGATGTGACAGAGTAGTGTTGGCAGTGCAGAAGGAGATGTGGGGTGGGGGCGGTGATGTGGCAGATGGAGTGTAGGCGAATGAGTAAGTGTACTCACTTCGGCTGACCTACTTAGGTCATTGAAGCGCCTCCTGCACTGTATGCAGGTGCGCGATATGTTGGTGGTGCTGGTGACCTCCTCTACCACCTCGAGCCAGGTGGCAGAGGCAGGCCACTTCCTCCCGTCCGCCGGGGAGAAGATCTCTGTCGTCCCCCTCCTCCTCACCCTATCCAGTAAGACCTGGAGTGAGGTATCATTAAACTGGGAGCAGCCTTTCCCTTGGGCTGCTCCATGCTGTAATTTTGCATATTTTCTGCAGCATCAGTCAGTGAAGGACTGCCCTTTTAAATAGGGCTCCTCCAGCTGACAGCCTATGATGCGGGTGCGCAGTCCGCCCGCTGCGCAGCTTTCCAGCGTGAAACCCGGAAGCCAAGGTAAGTATCTTCAATCAGGCTGCGATCGCCTGCACAGCACCCCAAATTCACTGGGCGCGTTACCCACGCGCCCAGTCGACCCCCGCTGCCAACCCGCCTCCCTCCTAAAATCGAGCCCAATGGGTCAATTGTCCTTCATAAAAATGCTTTGGATGATATGAAAATATCTTTCATTTTAATGGACAAATTCTTGGTTCCTGCCATTGCAAATACAGTTTCATCCTCTAGTAACTTTCTATAATAGCTTATCTTGTGTGCATGTATTGATGCACTCTATCGCACTGTATCCTTCAGATAAAGTGTCCCTCATGATATCAATCACCAAAATTCAGAAGCGCTCCAGCCTTGTTTCAAACTCCAGCATTTCACCTCTCGTGTCAAACCCCACACTTCTGTGACCTTCTTTTGAAGTGATGTTTTCCAAATTCACTCCGCAATACTTCATGCGAGTGACAATGGAGTAAAAAGGTGACATAAAATACAACGCATATGATGGACGACACGGGCCAATTATGATTCTGTATTCATTTACATTTCTATACAATAGAACAAATCTTTTCTTTCACATCAAAGGTGCACTGCTATTAATTAGATTATGGAAATATATCCATTTGGTCTTTTTTTAATCAAAAGGCAGTCTAAACTTTAAGCAAATTAAACCATTCTTCATGTGTGAACATAGACAATGAGTGTTGGCAGGACCAATCCTGTCCTCACTTAACATCCACACAAGTACACTTTCCAACAGGACTCAGAATATATCAATCAGCAGTAGGAACTGATTCTGCACTTTTAAAGAACAGGGTTCTCTCCAAGTTCTTTTTTCTTAATTCCTGAGGAAATAGGGTGCACATCGAGTACTATAAGGCTGTTATTGTCTGTGAAGATAAGTAACAAAGTAACATCAGGCAATTTAAAACTCCAAACTAAGGAATATACACATTCCCTTTTAATGCAGTATTTCTAGGAAATATTCCTCTGAACACACACAATGCTTCATTGTATAAAATCTTGCAAAGAATTCTCAGACACCTGTTTCTCTATTTGATACTGATTCTAATATTTGTAAACAATTTTACAACACCAAGTTATAGTCCAGCAATTTTATTTTAAATTCACAAGCTTTCGGAGGCTACCTCCTTCCTCAGGTGAACGATGTGGAAATGAAGTCCTCGAAATGAAGTCGCATTTATAATTCACAGAACAATGCTGGTGATAACAGACAGTTTTTTCAACTGCCCGTTGCCAAGGCAATCAGTGTGCAGACAGACAGGTGTTACCTGCCAGGTCTCAGAATATACAAATCACCAAAAAAAACAACAAACAAAAAAAAACAGAGATAGAGAGGTAGAAACATAGAAAAGACAGCAACTGACCCGTTATATTAAAAACAGATAACATTTGTTCGCTGGTGGGGTAACGTGTAGCGTGACATGAACCCAAGATCCCGGTTGAGGCCGTCCTCATGGGTGCGGAACTTGGCTATCAATTTCTGCTCTACGATTTTGCGTTGTCGTGTGTCTCGAAGGCCGCCTTGGAGTACGCTTACCCGAAGGTCGGTGGCTGAATGTCCTTGACTGCTGAAGTGTTCCCCGACTGGGAGGGAACCCTCCTGTTTGGCGATTGTTGCGCGGTGTCCGTTCATCCGTTGTCGCAGTGTCTGCATGGTCTCGCCATGCAGGTCTAATATGGTTCAAGAAATGGAATGCTGTACCTTTAAGTGCACATCCAGCAAGATGGTACTTGTACTACTCACTGTCATCACTTAATAGATACAAATTTAGAAATAGTGCAGCAGTACGTTGTTGAGAGTTCTGACTGTGTCTCAACGCAAAATGCTGACCTGTCTTTTCTCATCACGGATGCTGATGGATCTGCTGTGTATTTTCACCATTTTACCGTTTCACACCAGCTGTAGAGTGCTGGGACTTCAAGGCTCTTCTTGCTTGAACAACAAAAGGTGGCTAATCAGGCCAGAAGGCTCATTGTGTTCCTCGCAGGGTAGCACCAGTGGTTTCTTGAGATGGCACAGACCCACAAAACACCATAGCACTGCCACCAACACTAGATAAAAAAAACACAGGACTCTCTGTTCAATCAAAATGATTATAGGTAAAAAAAATCTTTAAAATTAAATGTGATCGTAATACACAGTTCACGAGCATGATTTGAAAACAGTCTTGAATGTTGCTGGCATTCCGCCATCAAATTATATCATGCTTTTTGTTAAGAGATGCAAGTCAAAGGTGAAAAGCACCAAAAATCCCAACCTGTAATTATTTAAAACCAGTATCATTCCTGCTATGCCTAGAATACAATAAAAGCTTTATATCCCTCGAGTATAGTGTAACAAACATATTATTCAGATCAACACACAGCCCCCACAAATCACAAGGTATGGAAAGTTTTTTTTTCTGAGAGATGTTTTACCTAATGATGATTACAACATGGAATGCTGTGGAGCAGCTTTTGGCTGCTGAAGCACAACTGTAAATAATCAGATTACAGGAATGGCAAACTCTCTCGCCTTCCCACAAACGGGAAGGTAAATACAGGACACCCAACCCATGTCCCACTCTACCCATGGGCCCATCAGCTTGTAATGTACAACCCCCGTCACTGGTAACAAGCTAATAGCCAACTAGGTTACAACAGCACAGCCCCATTCACCTATGTTAGTTCCATAATTACAGTACAACTGAGAGCACCTTCTTTTCATGTTGCATGTTTAAAATTGGTTTCCAGAACTTTTTTTTTCTGACTTTTGAAAAAATTGGAAATCTTGTTCAGAAAAGCCTGAATGATTGCTGACCTGTGATTCCTACCAGCTTAGTTTCCCCACTATACTTCCAATGCATTGTCAAGCCAGGCTTAACAAGTATTGGGAGCTGGGTAGGGATGGGCTCAATGGACCTCAAAGGCATTTTATGAATTGTGGCAGTATTTACTTTTAACGTTTTGAGAATGCAGATGCTCTCATTCACGACTCAACTCATTGAAATCAATGGAACTGAATATTGGGCTTGGGAGTATATCAGGCGGGGAGTACATCGGGTGAGGAGTATACAGTGTGGGGAGTACATCGGGTGAGGAGTATACAGTGTGGGGAGTACATCGGGTGAGGAGTATACAGTGTGGGGAGTACATCGGGTGAGGAGTATACAGTGTGGGAAGTACATCGGGTGAGGAGTATACAGTGTGGGGAGTACATCGGGTGAGGAGTATACAGTGTGGGGAGTACATCGGGTGAGGAGTATACAGTGTGGGGAGTACATCGGGTGAGGAGTATACAGTGTGGGAAGTACATCGGGTGAGGAGTATACAGTGTGGGGAGTACATCGGGTGAGGAGTATACAGTGTGGGGAGTACATCGGGTGAGGAGTATACAGTGTGGGGAGTACATCGGGTGAGGAGTATACAGTGTGGGGAGTACATCGGGTGAGGTGTATACAGTGTGGGGAGTACATCGGGTGAGGAGTATACAGTGTGGGAGTACATCGGGTGAGGAGTATACAGTGTGGGGAGTACATCGGGTGAGGAGTATACAGTGTGGGGAGTACATCGGGTGAGGAGTATACAGTGTGGGGAGTACATCGGGCGGCTGATGCGATACTGCTCATTTTGCACTACCACACAAGGCAAATTTCTACTCCTAACAGTATTCTGTCTGGGAGAGGAACACTACTCGTGCCTTCAGATTAGTTTCCTAAAACCGAAACAACAAAATATAAGGTCATATTAAAGTGTCTTAAATGTACTTCATTTCATATTTTATCTGTGAAATAGTTTATTGAAAAAAAAAGAAAGAAAGACTTGCAGTTATTTAGGGCATCCCAAAGTGCTTTACAGCCAATAAATTACTTTTGAAGTGCAGTCACTGTTGTAATGTAGGAAACGCAGCAGCCAATTTGCGCACAGCAAGATCCCACAAACAGTAATGAGATAATGACCAGATAATCTGTTTTTTAGTGATGTTGGTTGAGGGCTAAATATTGGCCTGAAATAGTCTGAGGGGGCAGACGCGGCTTTGGTTTAATGTCTCATCTGAAAAATGGCACCTCCAACAGTGCAGCACTCCCTCATTACTGAACAGAAGTGTCAGCCTAGATTTTTTTTCACCCCTATGTCTCTGGGGTGGGACTGTGAATCCACAACCTTCTGTCTCAGAGGCAAGAGCCACGGCTATCAACTATTTATTAAAGTCTTGCCCGGTGACTTGAAGGATTTGGACCAGCACTCACATACATGATTGTATTGTACCTTTTTGGACCATTTTCCCAGTTTACACTGCCAGCAGTGAACTTCACCAGCCAGCCACACATGTCAGAAATCACAGGGGCGCTGCCCATGATTCCCTAATGTGGACAAAGCTTCACGCCAGTAGAGCAAACACCAACCAGTGGCCCTATTGACTAAAAAAAAGAAAGTTTACAATCCATAGCATCTTATGCATGTATAAGAACATAAGAAATAGGAGCAGGAGGAGGCCAATCGGCCCCTCGAGCCTGCTCCGCCATTCAATAAGATCATGGCTGATCTGATCCTAACCTCAAATCTAAATTCATGTCCAATTTCCTGCCTGCTCCCCGTAACCCCTAATTCCCTTTACTTCTAGGAAACTGTCTATTTCTGTTTTAAATTTATTTAATGATGTAGCTGATTGCACTATGCATTGATTTAGCCAGAGAACTAAATCATAGGTTAAAAAAAGACTTGCATTTATATAGCACCTTACACAACCTACGGTAGTATAGTGGTTATGTTACTGGACTAGTAATCCAGAGGCCTGGACTAAAATCCAGAGTTATGAGTTCAAATCCCGCCACGGCAGCTGGCGAATTTAAATTCAATTAATTAATTAAATTCAATTAATTAAATAAAAAAATCTGGAATTAAAATACTAGTATCAGTAATGATGGCCATGAAACTACCGGATTGTCGTAAAAACCCATCTGGTTCAATAATGTCCTTTAGGGAAGGAAACCTGCCGTCCTTACCCGGTCTGGCCTATATGTGACTCCAGACCCACAGCAATGTGGTTGATTCTTAATTGCCCTCTGAAATGGCCGAGCAAGCCACTCAGTTGTAAAATCTCGCTACGAAAAGTCATAATAAGAATAAAACCGGACGGACCACCCGGCATCGGACCACTCGGCACCGGACACGACAACGGCAAAACACCAAGCCCAGTCGACCCTGCAAGGTCCTCCTTACTAACATCTGGGGACTTGTGCCAAAATTGGGAGAGCTGTCCCACAGACTAGTCAAGCAACAGCCTGACATAGCCATACTTACAGACTCATATCTTTCAGCCAATGTCCCAGAATCTTCCATCACCATCCCTGGGTATGTCCTGTCCCATCGGTAGGACAGACCCACCAGAGGTGGCGGTACAGTGACATACAGTCAGGAGGGAGTGGCCCTGGGAGTCCTCAACATTGACTCTGGACCCCATGAAATCTCATGGCATCAGGTCAAACATGGGCAAGGAAACCTCCTGCTGATTACCACCTACCGAATCAGTCCTCCTCCATGTTTAGCACCACCTGGAGGAAGCACTGAGGGTAGCAAGGGCACAAAATGTACTCTGGGTGGGGGACTTCAATGTCCATCACCAAGAGTGGCTCGGTAGCACCACTACTGGCCGAGCTGGCCGAGTCCTGAAGGACATAGCTGCTCGACTGGGCCTGCGGCAGGTGGTGAGCGAACCAACACGAGGGAAAAACTTACTTGACCTCGTCCTCACCAATCTACCTGTCGCAAATGCATCTGTCCATGACAGTATTGGTAGGAGTGACCACCGCACAGTCCTCGTGGCGATGAAGTCCCGTCTTCGCACTGAAGACACCATCCAACGTGTTGTGTGGCACTACCACCGTGCTAAATGGGATAGATTCAGAATGGATCTAGCAGCTCAAAACTGGGCATCCATGAGGCGCTGTGGGCCATCAGCAGCAGAATTGTATTCCAGCACAATCTGTAACCTCATGGCCCGGCATATTCCTCACTCTACCATTACCAACAAGCCAGGGGATCAACCCTGATTCAATGAGGAGTGTAGAAAAGCATGCCAGGAGCAGCAGCAGGCGTACCTAAAGATGAGGTGCCAACCTGGTGAAGCTACAACTCAGGACTACATGCATGCTAAACAACGGAAGGAACATGCTATAGACAGAGCTAAGCGATTCCACAACCAACGGATCAGATCAAAGCTCTGCAGTCCTGCCACATCCAGTCGTGAATGGTGGTGGACAATTAAACAACTAACGGGAGGAGGAGGCTCTGCAAACATCCCCATCCTCAATGATGGCAGAGTCCAGCACTTGAGTGCAAAAGACAAGGCTGAAGTGTTTGCAACCATCTTCAGCCAGAAGTGCCGAGTGGATGATCCATCTCAGCCTCCTCCCGATATCCCCACCATCACGGAAGCCAGTCTTCGGCCAATTCGATTCACTCCACGTGATATCAAGAAACGGCTGAGTGCACTGGATACATCAAAGGCTATGGGCCCCGACAACATCCCAGCTGTAGTGCTGAAGACTTGTGCTCCAGAACTAGCTGCGCCTCTAGCCAAGCTGTTCCAGTACAGCTACAACACTGGCATCTACCCGACAATGTGGAAAATTGCCCAGGTATGTCCTGTCCACAAAAAGCAGGACAAGGCCAATTACCGCCCCATCAGTCTACTCTCAATCATCAGCAAAGTGATGGAAGGTGTTGTTGACAGTGCTATCAAGCAGCACTTACTCACCAATAACCTGCTCACCGATGCTCAGTTTGGGTTCCACCAGGACCACTCGGCTCCAGACCTCATTACAGCCTTGGTCCAAACATGGACAAAAGAGCTGAATTCCAGAGGTGAGGTGAGAGTGACTGCCCTTGACATCAAGGCAGCATTTGACCGAGTGTGGCACCAAAGAGCCCTCGTAAAATTGAAGTCAATGGGAATCAGGGGGAAAACTCTCCAGTGGCTGGAGTCATACCTAGCACAAAGGAAGATGGTAGTGGTTGTTGGAGGCCAATCATCTCAGCCCCAGGACATTGCTGCAGGAGTTCCTCAGGGCAGTGTCCTAGGCCCAACCATCTTCAGCTGCTTCATCAATGACCTTCCCTCCATCATAAGGTCAGAAATGGGGATGTTCGCTGATGACTGCACAGTGTTCGGTTCCATTCGCAACCCCTCAAATAATGAAGCAGTCTGAGCCCGCATGCAGCAAGACCTGGACAACATCCAGGCTTGGGCTCATAAGTGGCAAGTAACATTCGCGCCAGATAAGTGCCAGGCAATGACCATCTCCAACAAGAGAGTCTAACCACCTCCCCTTGACATTCAACATCATTACCATCGCTGAATCCCCCACCATCAACATCCTGGGGGTCACCATTGACCAGAAACTTAACTGGACCAGCCATATAAATACTGTGGCTACAAGAGCAGGTCAGAGGCTGGGTATTCTGTGGCGAGTGACTCACCTCCTGACTCCCCAAAGCCTTTTCACCATCTACAAGGCACAAGTCAGGAGTGTGATGGAATACTCTCCACTTGCCTGGATGAGTGCAGCTCCAACAACACTCAAGAAGCTCGACACCATCCAAGATAAAGCAGCCCGCTTGATTGGCACCCCATCCACCACCCTAAACATTCACTCCCTTCACCACCGGCGCACTGTGGCTGCAGTGTGTACCATCCACAGGATGCACTGCAGCAACTCGCCAAGGCTTCTTCGACAGCACCTCCCAAACCCGCGACCTCTACCACCTAGAAGGACAAGAGCAGCAGGCACATGGGAACAACACCACCTGTACGTTCCCCTCCAAGTCACACATCATCCTGACTTGGAAAAATATCGCCGTTCCTTCATTGTCGCTGGGTCAAAATCCTGGAACTCCCTTCCTAACAGCACTGTGGGAGAACTGTCACCACACGGACTGCAGCGGTTCAAGAAGGCGGCTCACCACCACCTTCTCGAGGGCAATTAGGGATGGGCAATAAATGCTGGCCTCGCCAGCGACGCCCACATCCCGTGAACGAATAAAAAAAAAATCCTCAGGATGTCCCAAAGAGTTTACAGCCAATGAAGTACTTTTGAAGTACAATAATGTAAGAAACATAGCAGCCAATTTGCACACAGTAAGGTCCCACAAACAGCAATGTGATAATAACCAGATAATCTGTTTTAATGATATTGGTTGAAATATTGGCCAGCACAACAATGAGAACTCCCCTGCTCTTCTTCGAAAAAGTGCCTTGTGATCTTTTACGTTCACCTGAGAGGGCTGATGGAACCTGCGTTTAATATCTCATCCGAGAGACAGCACCTCAATAATGCACTGGAGTATCAGCCTAGATTTTGTGCTCAAGTCTCCATGGTGGGATTTGTAAACCACAACCTTCTGACTCAGAGGCGAGAGTAATACTCAATGGGCCACAGCTGACCATGCCAAGTGAGACCGGCCAAACTTGATTTTCCAATTTTGAAGATATTGCGTGGCTTTCTCCCTTCAACCACAGTCAATCGGCAGACGTTCCACTCTTCATTGCTGCCTGGAATATTTTCATATTATGTTCAATTCCTTGGCCGCTGAGTTCTCTCACTATCAGGCTCAATTTGTCAGTTAAATTTACAATATCAAGCAGCCTATGGCATTTGGTAAGCTGATAAAGACAAATGAGAAAGGCAGAAATAATAGGAGCTAAAAGACCAGCAATCAAAATGAAAAGCAGGACAGATGCAAAAGAAGCAAGAGAAAGAGGCAAGAGCCAGACATTTAGAGAAATGTCAAACAGGTGAGAAGGGATTAAAAGATTAACTCAAAAGTTCAAGGCTATTCATATGCTAATGTGTGTGTCATGGTAATTACAGGACCATTCACTAACAGACTTAGTCTGAATCGAATTAGGTGTTAACTTGCAACTAGTTGACGCGTTTAATCTGGAAAAACAATTATGACATTAAACGGGTTGTATAAAGATATAAAATGAGATAAATATAAAAGTCAGTGATTACTCCAATCATAGCGATATAATGTCCCTGCTTGGGTTTAAACCTTGAGTTCACTGCATAGCTATGTTTATATTGGTTTTGTGCCATGGTAGTATGGCTGACTCCCAACTCATGGGTCCAACACAGCCAGCAGCAAACCCAAATTGAACTGGAATCACTAAATCTGGCTACCAATAAATCCTCTGTTTTTACCAGCACAGACTTGATAGGCCAAATGGTCTGTTTCTGCATTCAATGATTCTACGTCTTTTCTGCTATTATGTGGAGATGCTGGTGATGGACTGGGGTGGACAAATGTAAGGAATCTTACAACACCAGGTTATAGTCCAACAGTTTTATTTGAAAATCACAAGCTTTCGGAGGCTTTCTCCTTCGTCAGGTGAGTGTGGGATTCCATGAAGGTTACTGCATTTATAGTCAGAGAACAATGCCTGGTGATTCCAGACAACGGGCAGTTGGAGAGATTATCTGTAATCACCAGGCATTGTTCTCTGACTGGCGAAAGAGAAAGCCTCCGAAAGCTTGTGATTTTCAAATAAAACAGTTGGACTATAACCTGGTGTTGTAAGATTCCTTACATTTTCCTGCTATTAGCCTGGTTGAATCTGGATATGGTAGTGTAGTGTAATAGACTAAGTTATGAGTTCAAATCTCATCATGACCAGTTGTGAAATTAAATTCAATAAATCGGGTAATTTGTTGGGCTGAGTTCAATCAAAAAAAGCAGAAATTGTCAACAATCAACAAACCCAAATTCACCCCATCCCCCTAACTGAACAGAAATTCCAGGATCAGGGAACAAACCCACTTTCGACCAACCCTGCACTGATTGGCCCTAACTCCTCCCCATTAGAATTTTTCTCTCACTGAACAGTAAGAGCACAATCCTCTGTCCTTACACTGAGCAGAAATATCGGGGAGTTGAATGGGGGGAGATCGGGGGATGAAGGGGTGGAGACCGGGGTGGGGGGCGGACATCGGGGAGGATGAAGAGAGGGAGATCAGAGAGGGAGACATCGGACATCGGAGCAGGGTGGAAAGGAAGGTTGATTTTGTGTTTTAACTTCGTGCAATGGTTATTTAGTTTCTTTTTGCCTGATCCGGCCCTTCAGAAGTGGCGGGCAAGCCGCCCAGGTAAGTTAAAAATCATTCCAACTACCTAATATGTCACAAGTAAAGTGCCTTTAGTACCTCAATGAGGTACATTTGGCTCTTTAACTATCATCCAGCTGGTTTTAACTGCCGGTGGGACTTCTGGATTCGAGACACCAGCGTGCACACAGGTGCGTCCGTGGGGAACTCAAAAGTTGGCGAGTTAGAGCCAGGATTTCCCCAATTTTCAGAGCCCCCCCCGATCCCCAATGCACCAGCAATTTCCAGGGAAAATCGAGCCCATAGTGTTTACCCCCTCTACGTGATAAGTATGTTCGTTCTTCGTGTGAAATCACAACAAACCTGAGCAGACGAATATGTCAGCATAGATCATTAAAATTGACATTTCATGAAAGAGATCATTCTTCTGCGCAACAAAGATGCCAGCACTGCAGCGATATAAAAAGAAATTACCTACGGCCAGGAGGTATTTGTGACTTGTGCTTTGGCACGCTGTCTGAGAAGTTTTAATGTAATTGCCATTTTGCTATAAGGGTTTATATATCATGCCTAATTTACAGGAATTCCTTTTCGTTCTTTCATACCTCACGCATCTTGACAGAAATAGAATTATCAGTTAGGTAAGTAGATGATAAACTAGATTTAGTATAGTTATGCAACTAATGAACTCAACTGAATGTGAGACACTTATATTATTCATATGCTTTGGAGAGAGTGCAGCGTGGATTTACTAGAATGATACCTAGACTCCAATGGTTAAATTACGAGAAGAGATTACACAAACTAGGGTTGTGTTCCCTGGAACTTAGAAGATTAAGAGTTGATTTGATCAAAGTTTTCAAGATATTAAGCAGAACTGATTGGGTAGATAGAGAGAAACTATTTCCACTGGTTGGGGAGTCTAGAACTAGGGGACATAGCCTAAAAATTAGAGCCAGGACTTTCAGAAGTGAAGTTCGGAAACATTTCTACACGGAAAGGGTGGTAGAAGTTTGGAACTCTCTTCCGCAAACGGCAGTTGATGCTAGCTCAATTATTAATTTTAAATCGGAGATTGATAGATTTTTGTTAACCAAAGGTATTAAGGGCTAAGGGGGGTATATGGAGTTAGATTATAGATCAGCCATGATCTCATTGAATGGCGTAACAGGTTTGAGGGGCTAAATGGCCTACCCCTGTTCCTATGTTCCTATGCTACACAGTCTGCTCCAGTCATAAATATTCAACATTAGTTTACACTAAAATTGGAAATCTAATTTAGAGAGGGCACAGGATGACTAATATGGGAAAGAGAAAATATCATGCTGGTATAGGAGGGGCTGCTGTTCTGAGGTTGGGATTAAGACATGTGGTAGTTGAAATCATGATGTGCAAAACTAGTAACAGACTCTAGGCAACTAACACATTTACTTTAAATGTTAAAACTCATATATGTTATATATATCACACACTGGATCTAACCATGCTGTATAGCACCCTCGCCTCTGAGTCAGAAGGTCATGGGTTCAAGTCCCATTCCGGAGACTTGAGCATAAAATCTCAGCTGACACTCCAGTGCAGTACTGAGGGAGTGCTTTCAGATGAGGCGTTAAACCAAGGCTCCGTCTGCTCTCTCAGATGGATGCAAAAGATCCCATGGCAATATTTCGAAGAAGAGCAGGGAAGTTCTCGCTGGTATGTATCGCTCAGCCAACAACACTAAAATAAACAGGTTTTCTGGTCATTATCTCATTGCTGTTTATGGGACCTTGCTGTGCACAAATTGGCTGCTACGTTTCCTACATTATAACAGTAATTACACTTCAAAAGTACTTCATTGGCTGTAAAGCGCTTTGGGACCTCCTGATTTCTTTTTTCTTTCTGAGAGCACTTCATGCTGACACTAGATGGATAATTTTTAAATGTATGTTATTGACAGGGAGCTCAGCCGCCAGCCAGGAATATCGGGAAATTACAAGTGCACTGCTGCGACCTTCGTAAAATGCACAATCGTAAAATCATCTCTTAGATGCCACAATGAAAACTGTTCCATTAGTCAGGAATAACATCCTTCACTGCACAAAATAAATGTTTTACACATATACTACTACTACTAAATTCCTGTCCATCATCTCAGCAGCGACAATGGGGGCACATTATATATATATATATACACACACACATGTGTATATGTGTGTATATATATGTATATGTATGTGTGTGTATATATATATATATAACATCCAGGGGATCCATCTATTAGAAAGTCTATCTCCCTAAGGATATCTACATTGTGAATTAAACACAATATGACTTTTACACAACCACTCTTCTGAAAATGTCAGACGCAGTGGGTGCCTATGAATTTTTACTAAAAGCCATACGGATGTCAATTACTTTTACTCTTCCCTTCAGCTCTGGGCTGTTAGAGCAAAGTGATTCTCTGTTACTTGAGAATAAAGGGTTTTGGATGACTGATCCTGGAGTTGCTAAAAGTAATAGAATGGAATCTGAAGGAGTTCAATGGCACTCTGTCATGTTTTAAAACACATTATAAATGGTATTCCTTGTTTTGATAATACTGGTATCATTGTTAAAAGTAATGACATTTTATTCTAAATGGAGGAATGCACTTGTGTGCTCTTCCCCATTTCACCATCGGTACGAAGCAACACAAAATAAGCTCACTCATCTATTTATCTATTGTAACACTCCATGAAAAATGTATGCGATCTTAACAGTTTTGTGCAATCCTTTTTTTTTAAGTGAAATGAATAGTTGATACTCCAGTAAGCCCATGTCAGGAACAGGACCTTTGTTGATTTTCCCTTCCTTAGCGCAAAGCAGTGGTTAAAGTGGAACATGTTAAATAGAGGTACTGCCCCCTCTAATTGTATCGTTTCGGCCCTGACGCAAAATTTTTTGAATTTTATAAAAAAAAATAAAGATCTTGCATTTATATAGCACCTTATCATTGTCTCTCAGGAGAGTCCTAAAGCACTTTACATACAATGAATTACTTTGAAATATAGCCATTGTTCTCACATAAAGAAGCATGGCTGCCATTTTACACACAGCCTTAACCTTCAACTTCAAGCCAAGCCTTAACCTTCAACCCAATATTAGTGACAAAAATGGTTTAGTATTTAACTGGGATTTCCTGTAGATATCCTTAGGGAGGTAGGCTTTCTAATAGATGGTTCCCCTGGGTTACCAGTGCAAGAAATATGCAGACATATACACACATTTATATTTTTATGTATATATATATATATATATATATATATAATACACGTGTGTGTGTGTATATATATATATATATATACATACACACACATATATACGTACACAAGTGTATATATATACACATACACACACACACACACACACACACATAAATATAATATCCTCTACTATGCACATTGAAACAAGGCTGCCAGGAACAATGAGCTAATGAAAGGGCGCAGTATTAGCCACTGATAGTGATGACAAGGCTGAAGGGAGTATTGGTAAAGAGGGAGGGGACAGCAACAATGAGACAAACCTAAATGTACCACTCAATCTTAGAATAAGGGGCTGCTCTTTCAAAACTGAGATGAGGAGAAACTTCTTCACTCAGAGGGTGGTAGGTCTGTGGAACTTGCTGCCCCAGGAAGCTGTGGAAGCTACATCATTAAATAAATTTAAAACAGAAATAGACAGTTCCCTAGAAGTAAAGGGAATTAGGGGTTACGGGGAGCGGGCAGGAAATTGGACATGAATTTAGATTTGAGGTTAGGATCAGATCAGCCATGATCTTATTGAATGGCGGAGCAGGCTCGAGGGGCTGATTGGCCTACTCCTGCTCCTATTTCTTATGTTCTTATGTTCTTATCCCATTACAATTACTTCCAACCCTTCCAGCTTCAATAACAACTTGCGCTGTGAAAGGAAAATCAGAGAAGGTTAGGGGAAACTAAAGACACAGTTGAAGAGAATGGTTTTGAGAAGGTTTTGAAAAGCAGGGAGGGAGGTGGCAAGGTGCAGAGAACTAGACAGGGAGTTCCATAGGGCAGGAATATGAATGACCACCAGTGGTGGAATGAAGGAAGTGGAGGATAAGGATTATCCTAGTGTGAGAGCAACATAGGGTGCTTGTTGGGAGTAAGGCAGGAGGTGATCATTAAGGTAGTGGGATGAAACCATGATGGGATTTGAAAGTAAGAGCAAGAATTCAACTTGTATCAGCTACGTATTGACCACCACAACATCACTCCACATTAAAGAGATCCTTTTTCTGTTAACTATTCATATGATAAATTGCTTATCATAAATTTCCTTCCTGAAGTATAGTAGCTTGGTCCAATATATTCTAGGGTCAGGTTTTGACAAACAATTTAAAACAAAAATCACTTCACAGACAACTATGCACACTGACTGGAATTTAACAGCATTTTAAACAACGCTCTTCGATTCGTATCATCAGTTCAAGAAAGCAGTTCAAATGTTTACAGAAAGTGTCAAGTTGCCGTCTCCATTCTCACAGATTAAGAAAGGGTTGTGGACGAGTTACATCAAAACAACAAGATGTTCCACATATTTGTTTGTCATAACAAATGAAGAAGGAGAATGTCCTTTCTGGGTAAAATCACAGGCACGACTTATTCAAAACTCCTACGTGCTTCAC
The DNA here is from genome assembly GCF_035084215.1 of Heptranchias perlo. Lineage (NCBI taxonomy): Eukaryota > Metazoa > Chordata > Chondrichthyes > Hexanchiformes > Hexanchidae > Heptranchias > Heptranchias perlo. The sequence goes on along the minus strand of NC_090348.1, from coordinate 38,334,969 downwards.
CTCTCCATAATGTGCCATAACTGAGAAGGAAGTAAGTAGCTGGAATTTCAGGGTGAATTTTAAGCTTTAAAGATCAAGGGTTCATCAACACCTAGGATTATTGGGGGGAAAAAAAGGAAAGACTTGCATTTATATAGCACCTTTCGCGACCTCAGGACGTCCCAAAGCGCTTTACAGCCAATGAAGTACTTCTGATGTGTAATGACTGTTGTAATGAAGGTTTTTATCTATTGGCCCTAACTTTGTTCAGACATATTAACCGAAAAAACAAGCAAAAACTGACCAGCAGCTTCCAAAATGTCTGACAGCTGAAAAACAACACTCATGCTGATAACGCCAACAGCCACTCACTCTGAGCTCATTCTGCTGCACTTAAAAGACATGGAAGACTGGGAGACTTAACTGCCACAGCAGTTTCTCCCTCTTCCTTCGATCTGCCTGATGTTAAACAGAGCTAAGGTGGGAGCCTTGGCATCTCCACAAATTCAGGAAGTTTCAGTGAAGGCGACACTGGCATCTGCAGCCTGGTCTTGTAGTGTAGACAACGTAGGCACTACCTCCAAATGCTCACTGTTCATGTAAGTAGGAAGGCTTGCATTTATATTGCACCTTTCACGACCTCAGGACATCTCAAAGTGCTTTACAGCCAATGAGGTACTTTGGAAGTGTAGTTACCGTTGTAATGTAGGAAACACGGCAGCCAATTTGCACACAGCAAGATCCCACAAACAGCAATGTGATAATGACCAGATAATCTGTTTTAGACAATTGGCATGAATGATTGCAATGATCGTTAAAGAGCATTTAAGACCACTACAATCTGGAACAAAAGTCTGTGTTTCTTCAAATAAATCACTTGTTCACCAATTTCATCATCATTGGTTAGCGATATTATATTACTGAGGAATTCACTGGATCACAGAATTCATTTTTTGTCTTAACCAAATTTTTCATTGAAATTCATTGAGCAAGTTATGGCCTAAAAAAGGCTTGAATGAGTCCAAATTAACTGGGGTATGGGAGCCACCTGGTCACATAGCCGCACATGTGCAGAAGACCGCTTGCCCAGCAGCATTGTGGCACAACCTTGGGACAGCGCGGGAAGTTTAAATCCCACATTTTTTTTGCCAGTAGTCGCTGGGCATGATATGCTGACTGCATTCATATATCTTTCTCACTATGTTTGTTAAACCTTGCAGTGACCAATGCTTTTATTTTGAATTTGCAATATAATTCTTTGTAATCCAAGATTCAATGAAAAGAAATAATTTTATTCAGATTTAAAACAACGTCATATACCCCAATAGTCAGCAATTCAGTCTCTGCTCCTTCTTCAGTCCTGGCTAAGGCAGTCTGTCTCAAACTGATACTTAAGGGAATGTCTCTCAATTGCATACTCAAACTAATAGGAAAAACTGAGGGGGTAATTTTGACTTTGGGTGATTGTATAAAACAGACAATATCGATTCAGCAGTCCGTTATACATCTCTCCCGACTTTGAAAATTGGGAGAGATGTATAGCGGGCGGCTGATTCTGTATTGCCTGTTTTACACTATCGCCCAAAATCAAAATGATCCCCTGACACTTACTGAAGTAAATGAACCTCTATAAAAGCTCATACTACCTCATTACATTTTCTTCCTCTTATGTGATCCGCTGATCATTTGAAAATGGCAACAAAAATAAATTATGTTCATAAATGGACTGGCCTGTCACAAAAGATATTTGAATATCCTGCCACTAAACGTTGAGGTGTAATTTTAGCTATTTTGGGGAGGGTGGGAGCTTTGCATGCCAAATTCATCGTACTATGGTGCTCTATATAGATGTCCGCTGGGAAAGAGAGACTTTTCACACACATGAAAAATAAATAAATTCTCATCAAATGTTGCTTTCTTTGCTGGTGAGACCAAAAAAAGGTTAACATGCTTGAGTGACTGGAGGCCATCACCCCATCTGCCTGCGCTCGATTGGAAGCCAGATCCCAGAATGAATGAGAAGAGTTCTGTCACACGGTACGATGTAGTTATATTTAATACCATGATCAGCATTATTAAATTACATCCTTTTAGTAGAACGTGTTCAAAAATATCAGTAGTAATGAAGCAACTCAACAAACCCTTCTGTGTTAAACTCTTCATAAAGTGTTCTTTGGAGTTTGAAGGTGGGAAAATTACATATAGCACCTTATTAAAGTTTCTACCACCTCCAAAATGGAGCTTTTAAGTTAGTAATTGTTTTGAACTTAAACTTAAAAATAGATGATATTGGTGACCACAAGAGTAAAATTAAAGTAAAAACAAGACAGAGAGAGAACATGAGGTAAAGATACCAGTTTTACCCTCTCAATCATTTATTTTGCATTTAACATTCTTAATTTCCTTTGTCGTATTTCGTTGCTCACAGTCTGGTGCGTGCATAGAGGTGAGAAATCACAATATAAGATGAAAAGAACCTAAATGATTTGCAGCTGGATTGCCACATCCAGTTCTACAACATGCTGCCACCATTTTGGAGAGAAAGAACTTGCATTGACACAGACACCTTTCACAACTGTCGGAAATCCCAAATGCTTTACAGCATTTACAGCCAATGAAGTAGTTTTGAAGTGTAAACGCTGTTGTAATATAGGGAAAGGCAGCAGCTAATTTGCCCACAGTAAAATCCAACAAACAACAATGAGATAATCAGTTTTAGTTATGTTGGCTGAGGGATTAATATTAGCCAGGATACCAGGGAGAACTCCCCTGCTCTTTTTCAAATAGTGCCATGGGATCTTTTACATCCACCTGAGAGAGCAGACAGGGCCTTAAATTTAACATCTCACCTGGAAGACCACACCACCAACCGTGTGGCACTCCATCAGTACTGTAGAGAAATATCAACCTAGAATAAGTCCTCAATCCTGAAGTGGGGTTTGAACCCACAACCTTCAGATTCAGAGGCAAGAATGTTACCACTGAGCCAAGGCTGACACCAGCTAACCAAAACCCCTCTCCTTGCTGGAATCATCAGCTAAGACACTTAAAAATGCACAAAATATGTATATTAAAACTTCAATTACAAATTTGTAATATAGTAAAACTATAATTACTAATTTGCAAAGTTCCAAAATATCTCCCACAGCTCCAGAACATTTTCAATTTCACTCAGAGAGGCCGTTAAAAATAGATGAAGGGGAAATGTGTCAATAAGGAGTGCCCTTCTGAGATTAGGGCTAAGGCACATCAGTGGGGGAGAGCAAAGAGAGCTTTGATCTGCATTTAACCTCTGCTATTCCTGACTTGAGAACCCCTGCTGTTGACACCGGGTGCCCGAATTGACAAATTCTTGATAAGTACAGAAACAAATTAGAAAACATTGAACTTAGCCAATGGCTTCATACCCTGCAAAGGGAACTGGGGGGGGCTTTTTATTAAGACCTACAAATAAAAACCAGGACGTTGCAGAAACCCAGCCAAGAGATCGGTACCAACAAATGGATCAATTGTACAGTACTTTCAAGTCTACCGTATAAAAATCATTACCAGGACTATTAAATATTAATTGGCTACCAAAATACAATGAAGCAACAGTTAACTGGTTATCTGTAGGAATGACCTCAGTGAGCTGCTTAGCTTTGGTTCAATTCTAACTATGACACCCGTCACAGATCTGCACAGAAGCCATTTTCTCCATTCCTCTGGCCTAATGAATATTGATTGGTATTTCTAATTAAAGTCGCAGCTCCAATTATCTGATAATTTTGCCAGGAACTATTTATTTTAATTGTGTTACTGTCTTATCATATGACAGAATCCTGCCTCAGGAAGCTGCTTTGAAGTGATGATTAGGGTCATGACTATATGATGACTGTGTTCCTGAGTGACTGTTTACGTCAGGTTGCGGATTATTTTTAGTTGCTCTGAGAAGTGATGTCAGGACCGGAAAGAGCCTGGGAGCTAAAAGGAAAAAAACTGCTTAAAGGCCGAGTGACATGTCTGAGATTTTGTCACGAATGTGTAAGAAGAGCTGGAAAAGAAGAGATTTTCTGAGTCCAACCAGAGAGTCAAGTGTTCCTTCACATCGCTGGCATTCCCTCATTGACTACTGGCTTGTGCTGTACCCTATCCTTTGCTTCATCACCTACCCCATTGCGTGCTGCGTATCACTGATGTTTCCTTTCCTTCCTCAGTTGTCTGATAGTGTGTCCCCTAATTAAAATTAATGAATCACATTAATCTCTCACAATGAGAAGCTACACCCTATGGAGCAGCTGATTTCAAAATATTAAACTCACCTCACTCTACTGTATAGATCAGCTCATATCTTTGTGCTAATATTTGTTCTGGATATTTCAGCTCCTTCCTCTGATGTCCAGATCTGCTTTTATGCATAAGCTACAGAAGTTAACTTGGATGTCCGCTTACCTCAATTGGTACTCTCATCTGTGAATCTGTGGGGTCAAGGCCCAATCAAGACTTGAGCTCATCACCCATGCTGACATACCAGTGCAGTGCTGAGGGAGTGCTGCATTGTCAGAGGTGTAATCCTTTGGACAAGACATTAAGCTGCCTGTTCTACTGGTTCAGATCAATGCTAAAGATCCCATGGCACCATTTAAAGAAGGGCTGGAAGTTTTCTGGTGGCATTGCCAACACTGTAATGGTTCCATTTTAAGTTCTTAATTATTAATTGGTTGACCTCCTGCTATAATGAATGTTAATGTTGTTGATGATAGCACAACAATAACCATTAACTTCCTATCCAACCAGTATGGTCAACATTATGGTAATCAAGAAGGACAAATTTAGTTCTGCCTATCAATTAATATGAAGTGAACAGTGAAATCATCCAAGATAAATCATATTTTTGCACAGTTCACTGTCACCCATTTTAAAATGATTTTCTTCCACTTCTTTAAGCTTGTCCTTGTCAAGCCACCAGACATATTCAGGTAAAGAAGGCCCTTCAATCTCAATCTTCCAGAATACAACCTTACCATCTTCGCATTGCTGCTTTTAATGTTCAACTGATGCAGCAGGCAGCAACGTGGTTTAACATCTCATCCAAACCTCAAGAATACAGCATTCCCTCAGTACGACACTAGAGAGTCAGCCTACAATACACATTCAAGTTCTGAACTGAGTTCATAACCTTCCGATCTACCAACTAAAGTGCTATCAACTATGCCAAGGTGACTCTTTCCCTTGTAGAGAATTCAGACATGAATCCTGATCCCAGTTTTCTATCGGTGCTGAGATATAACCAGATGTCAGACATTAGGATAGATTTCACAAATTTCCGCTCCCAGTGTAGTATTTTGAGCACTGGGACTGCACACTGGCAGTTCAGGTCAGGAGGTCAGCAGGTCCTGCAGGACATTTCATCAAATCTGACCTTAGCGTAACACCAGACCAGTGACTCTCCCTCAAATGTATCTTGCCCTTCATGTTTGGAAGCACCCCATCCTTCACCTTAAATGCCTTCCTCAGACATTCAATCAGAGATCAAGAATTTGCCATGGGGAGTCCAGGTGAGATTGGCACTAAAGTTTAAATTTTCCAGCAGTGGTGCAAGTAAAGGTTGAACTCATCTTTACATGTTCTGACGAAAGGTCATTGACCCGAAACATTAACTCTCTTTCTTTCTCACACAGATGCTGTCTGATCTGCAGAGTGTTTCCAGCATTTTCTGCTTTAATTTACTTTAAAGTGGCTTATTTTCCTTACTGGCCTTTTTTTTCCCACAACTGCAGCAGGTCTCAGTGTGACTGAATAAAGAGATAGGAAATGGTACTGGATTTTCATTAGTCTGCTCCTTTAAGTGATCAATAAACTTATCCAGCCATCTTTTTTTTGAAAATGGCTGAATCAGTTGCTTTCAATTTGCATCTTCAGGTAGGTTAGCACTGTATCTTAATACAATGGTGCTTGATCCCCTTGTGCCCTTCTCAATGGGCTAGGTCACAGTTTGGAGCTTGTCAATCAGCTGTGATGCCGGTAAGTAACTCTGATCTGCCCACAGGACTGTGCTCTGAAGATTGTAAACAATTTTACAACACCAAGTTATAGTCCAGCAATTTTATTTTAAATTCACAAGCTTTCGGAGATTTTCTCCTTCCTCAGGCAAACATTTGCCTGAGGAAGGAGAAAATCTCCGAAAGCTTGTGAATTTAAAATAAAATTGCTGGACTATAACTTGGTGTTGTAAAATTGTTTACAATTGTCAACCCCAGTCCATCACCGGCATCTCCACATCGTGCTCTGAAGAGGTAGTTTGCATTCTTCACCTCATCAACACACCGGTGCTCTGTGAAAACTATGTTAAAAAGACAAAAGGTTGAAAGGCAACCTATGATGAAAGTTTTGAAGTCACTGGAATAGCTCCCAGAGATATTTTGAAATGCCTAATTCTAAAACATTTGTACTATAATTGTTCATGGCATTTTTAAAATTGCTATGTCCATGGTCGACATCTATTTCCCTTGCCCCCTCCCCCCAACTGTAAGTAAGAGTGACAAAAAGAAACTTACCTGTTAAGAATAATACAGGTGGTATACCTTATCTGGAAAATAGCTTGCCTTAGTGGTAGAATCTTGCCTCTTGAGTTAGAAAATTATAGTTTTGAGCCCCACTTGAGTTTATAATCTATGTTGACACTTCAATGCAGTATTGAGGGAGTATCCTGTTGTCATTTGGTTGAGGGGATAAACTAAGATGCTGTCCACCTATTTAGATGGATGTAAAAGATCCCATGGCACTATTTGAAGAAGAGCAGGGGAAGTGTTCCGATGTCCTTGCCACTATTCATCCCTCAACCAACATCACATACAGCAGATTAACTAGTTATTATCTCACTGCTGTTTGTGGGACCTTGCTGCATGCAAGTTGACTGCTACATTGAGTAGATAACAATAGTGACTATAAGTCATTCATTGGCTGTGACGTGCTTTGGGACATCCCGAGCATAAGAAAGGTATAATATGAATGTAAGTTCTTTCTTCTTTAACTTCGGTTCCTTTTATACTGGCCATGTTTTAATTCAGATTCTGGGAGACCACATCCATCAGCTAGCATTTATACAGCAAAATTCAGCTCTCTTACCTCAGTAGCCGACTCATAGATTTAGTTTTGTGTGGGTCTGTGAGTCCTTCATTAGGATAAGGGAGCCAGCTTTAGTAGTGTAAATGCTGGAAATAAGCTCACAGACACTGGCCTCATAGAGTCTAAATTAATATAAGGTAGAAGCACAAATTAAACTTAAAGGCTATGATGTAGTAGCCATTAGGCTACAACCTGAGCATGATTGGGAGCTAAATATTCCAGGCTATAGGATCTGAGAAAGGAGGAGGAATAGCAATATTGTTAAAAAACACAATTACCACAGTAGAAAGAAGGGATTTCAGTAAGGGTGATCGGGCAGTGGAAACAGTATGGGCAGAGTTAAAGAACAGCAAAGGATGCAAGACACTGGTAAGAGTTGTCTATAGACCTCCTGAAAGTAGTGATGTAGGAGGGCAATGTATAAATGCAGAGATCAGGGGAACAACTAGCATAAACTATGCGGTTATAATGGGGGATTTTAATGTTCACATAGACTGGGAGAAGTAGAACAGCTCAAGTAGTAAAGGCGATGTATTTCTAGAATGTATTCAGGGCAGCTTTCTGGAACAATAGGTTTTAGAAGCGACAAGGGAACAGACCACACTACATATAGTGATGAGTAACGAACCAGAATTAGTTAACAATCTGATGGTAAAGGAGTAATTTGCAAATGGTGACCATATGATTGAATTTGATATTAGGTTTGAGAGGAAGAGGGGAAAGTCTCAAACTAAGGTTTTAAATTTAAGTACGGCAATCTTCGAAGGGATGAGAAATAAATTGACCACAGTAAACTGGACTGAACTGTTAATGTGTAAACCTACAAACAGTGGGAAGTTTTCAAAGAAGTATTTGGTATGATACAAAATCAGTACATACCCCTAAAAGGCAAAGGCTCCACTGTGTAGTTAAGCAATCATGGTCAACAAATAAGGTAAAAGACAGTATCAATCTAAAAGAAAAGGCTTAAACAAATGAAAGGAAAAGTGGAAAACTAGCAGACTGGGAGAGCTATAAAAAGCAACAAAGGGATACAAAGAAAGTAATAAGAGGTACAAAAAGAGAATATGCAAAAAACTTACAAGGAATATCAAAGCTAATAGCAAAAGCTTTAATAAATATATGAAGGGAAAGAGCATGGTAAAGGGAATGTGGGCCCATTAAAGACAGATGCAGACAAGACTATAATGGATAATAAGAAAATGGTAGACTTGCTAAATTAGTACTTTGTATCAGTATTCACAGCAGAGGAAGAGGACAAAATGCCAGCAGTACAAGGAAACCTAAAAATAAGTTATGGGGAGGAACTTAGTGGATTTAATATCAATTTTAAAACGGTAAAAAAATGGAGAAAATAATGGGACTTAGGGTAAACAAATTTCCAGGACCTGACGGTTTCCATCCCAGGGTATTAAAAGAAATAGGTAAGGAAATTACAGATGCATTACTTATAATTTTTCAAAGCTCTCTAGATTTAGGAATTGTGGCTTTGAATTGGAAAATAGCAAATTATTTAAGAAGGGAGGGAGGGAGAAACCAGGTAACTACAGACCTGTCAGTTTAACATCAATTGTGGGGAAGTGACTGGAATTTATCATCAGAGGCAGAGCGACGGAGCCCTGCATGGATTTCGCCAAGGATAGGTCATGTCTGACAGATCCAGTTGAATTTTTTGAGGTCACTAGCTTGATGAAGTCACTAGCATAGAGTGTCTATGGATGTTGTCTCTATGGACTTCTAGAAGGTACTTGATACGGTTCCGCACAAGAGATTATTAGCAAAAAGGAATTGGAAGTAACCTTGTGACATGGGTCAATAATTGGTAAGGAGGTAGGAGACAGAGAGTAGGGATAAAGGGAATGTACTCTGATTGGTGGAATGTGACAAATGGTTTTCCCCAGCCTTTCACCATATATTTTGATAACATGGATGAAGGAATAGAGAGTTTATATCCAAGTTTGCGGATGACACTTGGTTCGGAAGCACAGTTAGTTGTGTGGATGGGAGCAGAAAGTTACAACGGGACAGACAGACTAAGTGGGTGTAATTTTGACTTTGTGCGATAGTGTAAAACGGGCAACAGCGCATTGGCAACCCTTTTTACATCTCTCTTTACATTGCTCTTTATAGACACAGAAGATCAATGGGTTAATATACAATTTCAGATTTTCGCAAACCACTGTGTGAACAGCATGCTACACAAATATCAAAATTACAGTAACTACAGAAGGAAATATTAATAGTCAGATGAAAAACGTCTTTGAATTATACCAATGGGATGCCAGTACGAGTGACTAATGTGCTTGTCTGAAATTCTTCTCTGCTATTTTAGCATGAACCCATTTATTTAAAACTGGCTAACATCTCCACTAAAATAGCAGATTTCAGATGAATGTATTAAGCATTTGTACACTGGTATCCCACAGTGAGATTTCAAGGCTGTAGAGAATAGTTTTCCACATCAGGTTGCATGGGAAAGGGGAATGGGGACGCCGATGGAGGAGCCTTTACCACGTCTGGCGCAGAATGAGCACACGTAAGTCACCCGCCATTTTGGACCCTAAGGCCACTATTCTACACTTGTAAAACAGGCGCGGTGCGATCCAATTTCTAGGCCATTATTATTTGATTGGTATTGTGCATATTGACAGTCGATTCGATGTTTGAGTTCAGTCGGAAGTTTTTGATCGGGTTGGGGGGGAGAGAGTGGAAGATTAGGGGAGGAGAGTGGAAGATCGGGGGGGAGAGTGGAAGATCGGGGGGGAGAGTGGAAGATCGGGGGGGAGAGTGGAAGATCGGGGGCGAGTGTGAAAGATAGGGGGGAAGAGTGGAAGATCGGGGGGGAGAGTGGATGATCGTGGGAGGAGTGTGGAAGATTGGGGGAGGAGTATGGAAGATCAGGGGGGAGTGTGGAAGATCGGGGGGGAGAGTGGAAGATCAGGGGGGGAGAGTGGAAGATCGGGGGGGAGAGTGGAAGGTCGGGGGGGGAGAGTGGAAGATCGGGGGGGAGAGTGGATGATCATGGGAGGAGTGTGGAAGATTGGGGGAGGAGTATGGAAGATCAGGGGGGAGTGTGGAAGATCGAGGTGGGAGAGTGGAAGGTCGGGGGGGGAGAGTGGAAGATCGGGGGGGAGAGTGGAAGTTTGGGGGAGAGTGGAAGATCGGGGGGGGGGGTGTGGAAGATCGGGGGGGAGAGTGGAAGAAAGGAGGGGGTGAGTGGAAGATCTGGGAGAGAGCGTAAGATCGGGGGGATGGAAAGATAGGGGGGAGAGGGGAAGATTAGGGGGAGGAGGGACATTGGGGGGGCAGGGGGGAGATCGGAGCGGGACATCGCGGGGGGAGAGGGGGAGATCGGAGAGGAAGACATCAGATATCGGAGCAGGGTGGAAAGGTAGGTTTATTTTGTTTTTTAACCTTGTGCAATGGTTTTTCATTTCATTTATTTTGTTTCTTTTTGCCTGGTCTGGCCCTTCATACCTGGTTTCACCAGGCGTGAATCAGAAGCCGTGGGAAAGCCGCCCAGGTAAGTTTAAAATTGTTTCAACTATCTACTACATCAGAAATAAAGTACCTTAAATACCTAAATGAGGTACATTTGGTTCTTTAACTATTATCCTGCCGGCTTTAGTTGCCGGCAGGACTTCAGGATTCATACTGGCACGTCTGTGGGGAACCCGGAAGTCGGCGGGTTGGAGCCGGCTTCCGAACCCGCTTAGGATCTTCGTCATTTTTGCAGCCCCCTCCCCCCCCCCCCAACCCCCACCGGCCCCGCAATCTGATTTTAAAATTGAGTCTTCAGTGTCTAGGCTCAGGAAGGAACAATGACCATTTGGATGAGGTATGGGAGGCTGGCTGGCAATTGTGGAACTTTATCTCAGCATGAATCAGCACCTTCAGCAGAACAACTGGAGGGAGCTGGAGGGGGAAAAGCATTAAAGGGACAATTTCTTTAGAATAGTATGTATAGCAATCTTTTTTGTGTGTTTTCTAAACATTGCGACATAATGCTGAGACTCATGTCAAACCGTGTCATTATGTTAGAAGGAGATCACCACTTCACACACGTAGGAAATCTTCATGAAAAGGTGATGCCGAGCTGCGCTGTGTTCTCCCATTACCAGCAACAAGGGCAGTGGGGTAGAATTTAGTCTGGGCCCGTCTTTAGGCCCAGACTCAGTGCCACATGAGCAGCGTGTGCCCAAAAAGAGAAGCCCGAGGCTCGGCCAAAAACTAGGCCTCATCTAAATATTCTGGGCGAGCTGCCGATGCCTCCTCTGGCAGCCCGGCCTTCTCTAGGATTGAATTTTGGGCCTCTTGCCACGCGGCAGCAGCTTTCAGGTAAGTTCCAGGTTGGGAGGGGGTGGGGTTGGCGCGGGCAATGGGGGTGGGGGTGGAGGTGAGTGAGGGAGTGGGTGGTGAATTCTAGGACTGTGGAGTGGGGAGGAGGGGGGATCCTCTCAGCTCCACAGAAAGGTTATTCCTTTTTTAAAAGGATGAAAAATAAACCTGCCTGTAGTTGGCAGCCGTGGAGCCCACTGAGAATCCTGAGCGGGCGACGCCTGCCCCGCTCATCAGTGACTAATTTTGTAAAGGGGTCCTTCAATGGGCATTAGAACATAAGAACATAAGAAATAGGAGCAGGAGTAGGCCAATCGGCCCTTCGAGCCTGCTCCGCCATTTAATAAGATCATGGCTGATCTGATCCTAACCTCAAATCTAAATTCATGTCCAATTTCCTCCCCACTCCCCGTAACCCCTAATTCCCTTTACTTCTAGGAAACTGTCTATTTCTGTTTTAAATTTATTCAATGATGTAGCTTCCACAGCTTCCTGGGGCAGCAATTTCCACAGACCTACTACCCTCTGAGTGAAGAAGTTTCCCCTCATCTCAGTTTTGAAGGAGCAGCCCCTTATTCTAAGATTATGCCCCCTAGTTCTAGTTTCACCCATCCTTGGGAACATCCTTACCGCATCCACCCGATCAAGCCCCTTCACAATCTTATATGTTTCAATAAGATCGCCTCTCATTCTTCTGAACTCCAATGAGTAGAATCCCAATCTACTCAACCTCTCCTCATATGTCCGCCCCCTCATCCCCGGGATTAACCGAGTGAACCTTCTTTGTACTGCCTCGAGAGCAAGTATGTCTTTTCTTAAGTATGGACACCAAAACTGTATGCAGTATTCCAGGTGCGGCCCTTAATTAATATATTCAAGGGGCACAATGTCTGTTTTAGGCATCTGCCCGGGAAGCCTAAAAAATGAGCTCTCAAATTTAGCAGTGGGACCAATGCCTGTGCAAGTTGGGCACTTTGCACTCATTTTATGCCCGAAAAATGGGTGCAAAGCCTACCAATTTTGACCCCAGTATCTCTTTAAAGTTTTCTAATTGATAACGAACAAACAAACCCAAGGAATTACTTTCAACAGTTAACCACAGTCATGCTATTATACATTTTACACAAACCACACAACAATTTTAGTGTTTTAAAATAAATAGTTACAAGGTGACATAGCCTGGCCACTGAACCATATGAAAGTAGATGGAATTCAAGTAATTTCTCCCGAGGCATTGAGTTTAATGACGAGACTGGTCATGTTTTAAACTGTATTTAACTGCCTCTCGTATTCAGCTCTTTATTGCATTAGAACCAGCCATTCCTGATAGAAGAAAGTCACAAATGATCTTTTTGTCAAGCATCAACAAGCGACAAGAGCCTGCATTAACCAGGAGACAGGGTCTGCTGGGCCACAATGTTAACAAAATATTGAAAAAGTTGCATAAAATACATCTCTCATCAGTGCAGCTAGTTACTGTGGTATTTCCTGATCTTAGCCCCTAGATGACCTTTTCTTTCTCCTTAGATAAAAGTGCCGCAAGAGGTACTAAGAGGGTCAACTTTTTTTTTCCTGACCCCACCCATGCTATCTCCTTACCCGGAGCTCATACAGGTAAGCCTTGAGGAGGTCATTCAGCCACAGGGGTGGGATCGGGGTCCTGCTTGTAATTACTTCTAGGATTTGCATATCCTTCTTATTTCCTGTCACCTAGAATCAATGGGGCTGACTTTCCTTTGGCAAATTGGATCACCTGGGTGCAGTGCATCATGAAAATTGGGGGCTCTGTTATCTGTGTGTCATTCTCTCCGCCTGATTTTCCTCAGCACCTCAGCAATCCACTACAGCCGAACAGAAGAAGGAAAATTTGCCCTAATACGTTTTACTAAAAGTAAAAGAAAACAAAAGTGCAACCTTTCACCACCACTGCAATACCCAAGGTTATCATAGCTTGAGCACAAGTAGATCTTGATCCCCATTTATTCTTTTCCTGCCTCCCATGATGTTCAGAATCAGTACAAACTTTAAGGAACAAGGTTCATTATTTTTCAATGCGCATTTGGTTTTAACAAACACAAATAGCATGTTTGCTGATTCTTGAAAACTGACACAGAGTAGAAAATATCGAGCATGGTAGACAAGTAAAGAATAAAAAAACCTCCCAGTTTGAAAAAGAGAAATGCTTACGAGTTATCTTTTGGAGCAGAGATTGTTAAAGAGGAGATTTAATGAGCTTTTCAAAATTATGAACAGGTTTGATAAAGTGAATAGGGAAAGACTATTTCCTCTGACTGGTGAGTTGGTGACATGCGATCATCAATTTAAAATTATCACTAAGAGAGTGAGGAGAGAGGTTGGGAGACATTTTGTTGCAGAGTTGCTGGAGCATGGAATGTTTTGCTACAATGAATGGTTGAGGCAATGCTTCTCTTAAGGGGAAATTGGATGAACATTTGATGCAGAGAAAGCTGCAAGGCTATAGGGAGAGCAGAGGGCAGTGAGATTAATTTTGGATTGCTCCAGCAAAGACCCAGCATAGATACAATGGGCCAAATTTCCTCCTTTTGTGCTGTAAACTTTATGGCTCTATTTATCAAAATATCATGAAGCCCTTTGCCCAATGAATACCTTTTTTTGGAAACAGTGACTGTTGTTATGTAAGCAAATGCAGCAGCCATTTTCCAGCAGTAACGGCTCATTGATGTAATGAAATGCGTGACCAGTTATTCTGGTTCCCTCCTAGTTGTTCTTCTTTTGTGCTTTTGTTGTATCCACTGGAACTTTGGCTATACTCAGTTGATAAATGGACTGCTTAGCGTGAAGCTAAAACATACAGACCAGAAAAGTCCCAGGTCCAATCCTCAGCCTGTACTGAATTATTTGGGGTAACTGGGGGAATACTGCAATTGGGCTTGGTGCTGCTGGAATAGTAGTCAGGATTTTCATTGCTAACTGCTGACCATTGCTGCAAAGTGAATATAAGAACAGGAGTAAACCATTCACCCCTCACATCTGTTCTGCCATTCAATTAGATCATGGCTGATCTGTACCTCAACTCCATTCACCTGCCTTTGTTCCATATCCCTTGACACCCATACCTAATAAAAATCATTTGATCTCAGTCTTTAAAGTTCCAATTGACATCCACAGCCTTTTGGGGGAGCGAGTTCCAGATTTCCACTACTCTTTGTGTGAAAGAAGTGCTTCCTGATTTCACTCCTAAATGGCCTAACTCTAATTTTAAGATTGTGGTCCCTTCTTCTGCATTCCCCCACCAGAGGAAATAGTTTCTCCGTACCTACCTTATTAAATCCCTTAATCATTTTAAATATCTCAACCTTCTAAACTCAAGGGAATACAAGCCAAGTTTATGCAAACTGACCTTATAATTTAACCCTTTACGCCCTGGTATCATTCTGGTGAATCTGCACTGTACCCCTTCCAAGGCCAGTAAATCCTTCCTGATGTGCGGTGTTCAGAACTAATGAATACGAAGATAAAAGACAAGGAAAGATCACCTGGTCCATCGGGCCTGACTTACACTGTCATGGTGTAACTTCTTCACTCCTTGTTAGGATAACTATAGCACATCATCAGTCAGCATCTTCAGGGAGGAAGGGAGAAGACTGGAAAAAATAAACGCTCCAATAAAGTCTGTGGAGCTTAAAATCGGGTGGGTTATAAAACGGGCATCCGACCCAAACCCACTCCATCTCCGCTGGGCGGGTCAGGTTAAAATTGGGACTAAAAGGTTTGCCAGAAAGTTCTTTATGAAAATCCTGCCCCTTTAAGTAATTGAGTAGAGATATTTTTTCAAGTAGAAAATAACTATGTATAAATTATTTAAAATTATCAGGTGCAATGAGTGTGTTCAAGAGAATTATACAAATCACTGAGTTGCAGTTTAAAGTATAGTCTGGGCCCCCTCAATTGTGCGACTGCTTTCATTTTCTCATTATTTATTTCACTTTTCATTTCACACTGTCTGTTTATTTCTCCATCACTCTTTCTATTTTTATCTCGCTTTGTGTTTAGTCAGTGTCTTTTTTTTTTGTTGCTTTTACAGTCGGGCATCATTTCTCTCAACAGTTCGAGAAACACCCCTGCACGGATAAGTGAATAACCTGGATGATTAATCACATTTTAATTGCCTCAATGTTGTACTGCATTAAACAACATTAATTCAGCCTGGAAGTATCATATCATAGTCTCATAGTAGGTACAGCACAAGAAGAAGCTATTTGGCCCATCGTGCCTGTGCCGGCTCTTTGAAAGAGATAAATTAGTCCCATTCCCCTGCTCTTTCCCCACAGCCTTGTAAAGTTTTTCCCTTCAAGTATTTATCTAATTCCCTTTTGAAAGTTACTATTGAATCTGCTTCCACCCCTCTTTCAGGCAATGCATTCCAGATCATTACAACTCACAGCGTAAAAAAATGTTTCCTCTGGCTCTTTTGAAACAGTTTCTCCTTGTTTACTCGGTCAATTCCTCTATCAAATCTCCCCTTAACCTTCTATGTTCCAAGAAGAACAACCCCAGCTTCTCCAGTCTCTCCACATAACTGAAGTCCCTCATCCCTAGCACCATTGTAGTAAATCTCTTCTGCGCCCTCTGTAAGGCCTTGACCTGGGCCTCTCAGTGACCTGGACTTGGGCATAGAAGGTATAATTTCAAAGTTTGCAGGTGACACGAAACTTAGAAATGTAGTAATAGATGAGAATAGTAACAGACTTCAGGAGGACATAGACTGCTGAAATGGGCAGACACATGGCAGATGAAATTTAACGCAGTGAAGTGTGAAGTGATGCATTTTGGTAGGAAGAATGAGGAGAGGCAATATAAACTAAATGGTACAATTTAGTCAATTCAGAGTATTACACAGTATTATATCGTATTTACAGCACAGAAACAGGCCATATGGCCCAACAGGCCAAGCCAGTGTTTATGCTCCACATGAGCCTCCTCCCAGCTTACTTCATCTCATCCTATCAACATATCCTTCTATTCCTTTCTCCCTCATGTACTTACCTAGCTTCCCCTTAAATGCATCTGTGATTCTTAAGCCTTCAATTATTTTAATTTTAATCATTTTCAAGCAGTCTGATGTCCACTGTAATAAGATGTCAGGTGGGAGAGTCAGATATCAATGAGTAGCGGTGAGGTGGAACTTGGAAAGATGCTGTGACTGATCAGTACTGACTTTAGGGGAAAATGGTGGGAATTTGTGTCAGAGCCGCGTGGGGAGATTTTAACAAAGAAAGTAGGGAAAACAGGTGAGGACTTCACTGGAGGGAATGCGGCAACAGGTGCTGGGAAAAATAAATCCAACAGGGTTACAAACAGGGCAGACACCACTGCCATCAGGCCGGCCGACCAGCAGAGCCTGCGAATGGGTTTGCCGCCTGCCTGATTTTGGACTGGACAGACTTGTTCTCACGTGGGAAAGTCCAGAAATTTCTAAAACACAAATCAGACAGCAAAAAGGAAACAGAAAATGCTGGAATCACCCAACAGGTCAGGCAGCATCTTTGGAGAGAGAAAAACAGAGTTAACGTTTCAGGTCGATGACCTTTTATCAGAACTGGAAGATGTTAGAGATGAACAGCTTTTAAGCAAGTGCAGAGCCAGGTGAAAGGGAGGGCCAGGGAAAGAGCAAAAAGAGAGAGGTCTGTGAGAGGGTGAAGGGCAGGAGGGATTAAATGAAAAAAGGGATGATGGTGCAAAGCAAAAGGTGATAATGAGATGAGTATAGAAACAAAAGATGGGTTCAGAGGAGGTGTAAATGGTTACAGCAGAATAGCAGAGAAAATCTGGCCAAGGGAAGACTCCAGTGGCCCAGGAATGTGGCAGAAGAAAGGCCCCAGGGATGCAGACCACTCCACCCAGCAGTGTACCAATGGGGGATCCCCACCCCAAGGTCCAGCCCACACCTCCTACACTCCCCGTGGCTCTCTCAAGTTAGCTGTGAGAATCGGTGGGCTTGTGGTATTTTGATTATGTACCATAAAAAAAGCCTGTTTTAAAACAGAAGCCTGGATTTACTTTTCTGCTGAACACCTGTGGGGTTTAAATTGTGTTGTTCAATAGTAGTAATGAACCATTCATATACTCGTCTGAAATTTTTCTGTCTGCTATCTCACATTAATTTTTAAGTTTGGGCGATGGTGTAAAAACAGGCGATATCAAATTAGCCGTCCAATGTACAGCTCTTTGATTTTCCTTTCCATTAAGGGAAAATCAGGCGAGGTGTATAATGGAAGGTCAATTCAATATCACCCATTATACACCATCGCCCAATGTTAAAATTATACCACCCCACCTAGTTTTAATGTGAGAAAATAGCAATTGGAGGCCAGTGAGCAAAAGCTTCACACGTTCATTTTAGTTTACTTTGTATCTATGGAGCTGTGCTTTGCCAGAGTAGAAGGTGGTGCAAACTGTGCATTATAAGAACATAAGACAAAGGAGCAGGAGTCGGCCATACGGCCCCTCGAGCCTGCTCCGCCATTCAATAAGATCATGGCTGGTCTTCGGCCTCAACTCCACTTCCCCGCCCGATCCCCTTATAACTCAGCAATGTGCAGTCATATCACTCTAAACCCAGATACCAGGGTCGACCTGCGGAATAAGAACTCCTCGAGTCTGGAAAAGACAAATTCTGATGGGTTTGGAGTGATGTGATGCCTTATGAAGCCTGCAAGTGATTCCATGGTTGGAGCACTAGGGGTTAAGAAGCCTTTAGTTGTCAAACTCTGCTCTCTTCTGTTTTGAGCATGTGCATTCACACGGAGCACTTCAAGCCTTCAGGGTGAAATTTGGCCCTTGCTCCTGCTGTTTTATGTATTGCATTGTACAGTATTGAATGCAGCACCTGCAGAGGTGTTCATTAATATTATACTTTCAGCTCTGGCTGATGCAGGTATCGATGACAGTAGACCTGTATGTTCCTCAGAATCACCCACGTGCTTAAATTGTTTTCTACTCTGTAACAGCAAATTTTCTTTCATGCTGTTCTGTCAGCGTTAATGATAAATGGCTCACAGGTTCAGGGGCATTTTTTTCATTTTTAAAGAGATAGTATCCCTTTTGTTTCTTCAGATTTTAAAATGTCTCAGACAATCACAAGTACACTTCATACCTGTCCAAGTATTGCAATCACTAATGACTTTGGTGTATTGTAAACAATTTTACAACACCAAGTTATAGTCCAGCAATTTTATTTTAAATTCACAAGCTTTCGGAGGCTTCCCCCTTCGTCAGGTGAACGATGTGAAATTTGTGAAATTTCACATCGTTCACCTGACGAAGGGGGAAGCCTCCGAAAGCTTGTGAATTTAAAATAAAATTGCTGGACTATAACTTGGTGTTGTAAAATTGTTTACAATTGTCAACCCCAGTCCATCACCGGCATCTCCACATCATGACTTTGGTGTAAATATAGATAGACAAGCACCTGGGGAACATCATGTACTATTGTAACTGTTGGAATTAAATAGCTGGAATGTCACTCGGCCCGAAATTCCAATAAGGCCCTGGGCGGAAGTGCCAGTTGCAGGATTGGAAAATGGAGTGGAACCTCTGTTCTACCGTGATTCCACCTTGTTTACACTCAGGATGCAAAATCTCCACCAAACAACCCACCTGTATGTTAAGAGGGCATATCTGTGGAGTTCCGGGCCTACCTTGGGAATTTTGTCCCGTTAGACCTTGACAGGCCTCAGTAGAATTCTTGCCAGCAGAGAGCCTGCAATAGGCCCAGGAAAGGCCTTGAGCTTTTCTTTCCGTTCTGTCGGGAAATTCCTCATGATGACATGACAGAAGTTGGAAACTCAAAACACCACAGGAAACTGAGCCACAAATTTGCAAGACATTTACGGATTAGGGACGACATTCGGCCTATCTTAATTTATTCATCAGAAAGACCCCTAACGTCCCCCATTTCAGCATTCAATTGTTTCTTAAATGATTCCAGTGTTTTCATCTCCACTGCTCTGTCTGGAGGTCTATTCCAAGTGTTGTTTGTGCTTTGTGTGAAGAAGAACTTCCCGATATCAGTCTTATATTTGCCTTTCACTAGTTGGAACTTGTGTCCCTTTGTCTTACACAAGCAATTTAATTTAAAGTAACAGTCCGGATTTATCTTTTCCATTCCCTTAACTATTTTATATACGTCTATAAATTTGCATCTCAGATGCCTCCTTTCCAGACTGAAGTCTTTTTTTTAATTGCTCTTGGGAGGGGGGCAACACTGGCAAGGCTGCATTTTATTGCCCATCCCTAGCTGCCCTGAAAAGGTGATGATGGGCTTTCTCTTTGAACTGCCACAGTCCTTGTAGTAACGATGTTCCTACAATGGTGTTAAGGTTGGGAAGTCCGGGATACTTACTCACCCATAGTGAAGGAACAGCAATAGGTTCAAGTCAGGATGGTGTGTGACTTGGAGGGAAACTTGGAAGTGTTTGTGTTCCCAAGATTTGGTGCTTTTGTCCTTCTTGTTAGTAGAGGTCATGTGTTGGAATGTACTATCAAAGTTATCTTAGAGAGTTGCAATGCATCCGGTAGATAGGTAATACCGTAGCCATAGAGTGCTAGTAATGGAGGGAGTCAGTAATGTGTTCAATGGCAGGGATGCTGATCAAATATATTGCTTTTTCCTGGATGGTGTTAAGCTTCTTGAATGCTGTTGTGGTTGTACCCATTCAACAACGTGTTGAGTATACCAACACACTCCTGACTTTAGCCATGTAGATGGTGGAGAGGCTTTGAAGAGTCAGGAGGTGAGTCACTCCTGGCGGAGTACCCAGCCTCTGCCCTGCTCTTGTAGCCATAGTATTAATATGGCTGGTCCAGTTAAGTTTCTGATGATCCCTAAGACATTGATGGTGGGGGATTCAGACACCCAACCATCTTCTTCAGATGGCAACATGTTCAAGAAGGCAGCTCACCACCCCCCTTCTCAAGGGCAATTAGGGATGGGCAATAAATGCTGACCTTGCCAGCGACGTCCACATCCCATGAACGAATAAAAAAAATAACGCAGCCCTTTGACACTGAGGATTACTTGTGGCACTTCTTTTCACTGTGTCCAGTGCTTGGATGTCTCTTTTATGTCTCAGAGATCAGAACTGTACTCAAGGTGCAGTCTGACCACATCACCATAGCTTGATCACAACTTCCTCTGACGTACATCATACTGAGTCCTATCATTTTGTAGCATGGTGTGCCGGAGCACAAATACCTTGCTCCAAGATCTCATCCTGCTTGAACGGAATAAAGTGTTGAAGACTTTAGGAATGGGAAATTAATGTAAAAAGAGAAGAAAATAGAAAATCTCATCATTTTACTTTGACTTTATTTAATGAACTGGTGAAAAGTGAATGCAACTGAGTTCCTAATTAATAGACGAGTCAAGTGTTTGACTTACTATAGTCACTCTCTTGGAATACAGCCAAAGGCTAGTTGCAATGATTCGTGGTCATTGTTTCCTATTACAAGAGTGACTACACTTTAAAATACCTCATTGGTCGTAAAACGCTTTGGAACGTCCTGAGGTCTTGAAAGGCGCTATATAAATACAAGTTTTTCTTTCTATTGGTAAGATCATTTGACTTGCAGATTAAAACATAACTAATCTGGATGATTCACACATATAACAAAAAGCCAAGGCCATTGAGACCTCCAGTTTGACCTGTACAAGTTAGAATGACTTTGGCATGAAGTGACACCCCTCTCCCCCCCACCTCTCCCAGCACTGCACAACTATCAGGTAGGTCTCACCCACCTCCCACTGTGAATGTACATGGACACTAGCAGACATTAATGTTAGGGGATAAGAGCAATTGACCGCTGTCAGTAAACTGTTCTGGTTTTGTGGCTGAGAGTTGTCATGCATCAATAAATGCCAGGCTACTTAATTCTTCTTAAAGGGGAGTGCACTCTATTGAATTGCCACATAATCCAAAAAGCCATTATGTCTCCCTTTGTTTTAAAGGAACAAGAGTAGGCCATTCTGCCCATAAAGCTTATTCTGTCATTTTATTACCCATAGCAGCTCTTTTATAATTCCCTTTCCCTGCCCTTTCTCCGCATTCCAAACATCTCCCTTTATTTATACTTTATAAATGCTGGGCTGACTCCTCAGTGGCTGAATTTGTAAATACACTTTCTGGATTCAAGTTGAGGCAATTGTATGGCTTATTAAGGCCACAGCATTTATTCTTATTGGGGCATTATTCATATAATGCAGTCCATGGAGCCTGAGTGGTGATCCAGAAAGAAGAAAGAACTTGCATTCATATAGCGCTCAATCATACCTTCAAGATGTCCCAAAAGGTTTTCAGGGGAGGTACTTGCACTGGTTGCTTGTCAAAGTGTGCAGTCATTGTTATGCAGGCAAATGCAGAGTCAATCGACACACAGCAAGATCCCATAAACAGTAAATGAGATGAACGGCCAGTTAATCTGGTGTTTATTTGATTGATGAAGGAATGCTGGCCAGGACACAGGGACAACTCTGTACTTTTTGAAATTAACGGCAAGGGATCTTACAGGTCTACCTGAACATTTGAAAGACAGCACCTTTGTGAGCACAGCTCTCCTTTGGTACTGTACTGAAGTGTTAGTCTACCCTCCGAGATTTCTGCCCTCTTCCAATTCCAGCCTCTTGTGCATCCCTGTTTTTCATCATTCCACCATTGGCGGCCGTGCCTTCGGCTGTCTAGGCCCTACGCTCTGGAATTCCCTCCTTAAACCTTTCCACTTCTTTAACCCCCTCTCCTCCTTTAAGACGCTCCTTAAAACCCACCTCTTTGACCAAGCTTTTGGTTACCTGTCCTAATATCTCCTTATGTGGCTCGGTGTCAAATTTTATTTGATAATCATTCCTTTGACGTGCCTTGGGACATTTTACTGCATTAATGGCACTATATAAATACAAGTTGTTATAGATGTGGTTGTAGCTTATATGCTTAAGTTCTGAAGAGAGTTTGAACCTACAAATTCCAAATTCAGAAGCTGAGCCAAGCTGGCACTCGAGAAGCAGCACCATTGTGCTCCTGGATGAGAGAGGGGGGAAGATAAATCAGCTAATGACTTCTGCTGGAAATTGTGCTTATTGGACATGAGGCAAGGACAGGTAGGCTTGGCTGTGAAACCCATAAATAACTGACTGTCCAGGCTGGTACATGGAGAACAGTTCTGTTTCCCTTCTCGTGTTTGATCAGGTTTCTTCCAAAACTTGCTTTCACAGCCACATCTCTTTTCTCGGCAACTGTCTCCGGCTTCGACTTATTCCACATGATTTCCAACTTAAATTCCACCCTTCATGTTACGGATCCACTCTGCAGTGGATGCAACACCTGCTCCTTCACCTTCCCCCTTCCCAAAGTCCATGGCCTCAAATAATCCTTCCAGGTGAAACAGCGATTTACTTGTACTTCTTTCAATTTAGTATACTGTGTTCTCTGCTCACAAAGCGGTCTCCGCTACATTGGGGAGACCAAACGCAGATTGGGTGATCGCTTTGCTGAACAGCTCCGCTCAGTCCCCAAGCTTGACTCTGACCTGCTGGTCGCTTGTCATTTTAATTCCCCGTCCCACTCCCACTCTGACCACTCTGTCCTCGGCCTCTTACACTGTTCCAATGAAGCTCAATGCAAGCTCGAGGAACAGCACCTCATCTTTCGTTTAGGCACTTTACAACCCTCTGGACTCAACAATAACCACTGGTCCCATTTTTTCGGACAGCAAGTGCTGGTAATGGTGATGCTGCTGCCATTCACAGCTACTCCAGACCAATCTTTTGTTTCTTAACCTGTCATATTATCACCCTCCTTGCCTTGCACCTTTTGTCATTTAATCACTCCTGCCCACTACCCTATCACAGACCTTCCCTTTTGTTCTTTCCTCCCCTCCCTCCCCTCGTTTTCCTGGCTCTGTACTTGCTTAAAAACTTTAACTCTTTAACATCTTCCAGTTCTGGCGAAAAGACTTCGACCTGAAACGTTAACTCTGTTTCTTTCTCCACAGATGCTGCCTGACTTGCTGAGCTTTTCCAGCATTTTCTGTTTTTATTTCAGATTTCCAGCATACGCAGTATTTTGCTTTTGAGTTACTAGAGAATGCCTGGTGCCCATTGAAGTGTATGCTCGCAGAGTCTTAGGAAAGGAATGGAGAGACACATTTAAAAACTTGAAGAAACTAAAGGGGAGAAAAAACACAATTCCAAATTCATGCCATGGCTGTTAGCATATCTGTTGTAATGAGGAATCACTCCTGTGTCTGATCTGGGTTTTCAGAGGAGGTACTTACACTGGTTGTTTGAGAAATTTAGCCTGGACAAAACTTCCCCCTTATGGTGACAAAAAGTCTTTTTTAACCCTTCAAGTGGTATCCATTGCATTTCTTATTCAGCGGGGTAAGGGTTAACAGACAGAGGTGAGTATAAATCTGAGCCGGAAATCTGAATTGGGTCACTTCACCCAGGCTGGGGTTGGATTTCTCTGTTCCACCTGAAACCTGATCACCTGCTGACAAAAGCTGGGAGCTCATCCAGGTTGTCACATATACTGTTGAATTTGACAGCAATTTTAATGGATTAGTTCCAGCAAAGTTTGATTGGCTAGGGTCAGTTTGGAAAGAAGACGAAAATGAGTATTGACGTAGAAACAAAAATATGAATTTAGTGGGATGATATGGATGCAGATGACATGAAACTACTTTATTTTGCATGTTTACCACCTGTTTGTCCATTTTTCGTAAGTACTACATTACCTGCCTTTACCTACCAGTATATTAGCAGTTAATGTGCCAAACATAACCGTATCTATACATATATGTCTTGCAGACTTCCTGTGCGTGGAGCTGCAAAGGAGTGGTGGATGAATACCCTTATTGAGTTACAACTTATTTGAGTTATTTTCAGAACACTGCATGTTTCTGATCCATACGATTTCCCTACTAATCTCTGTTGTGCAATACATCTGATTTCTACCATGACCTGTTGGCAATAAATCTCATCATACAATCTTCTTCATGGAATAGACCGCCCATGCATTTAGTTGATCTAATTTCAACAGGTGGTTTATTGTCTATATCCATCCGGTCTCTAGGGTGTACTATTGGTTATCTCCCTCTCTCCCTCCTGGTCTGAGGAGTTAGGCATTCGGTTCACTTGATTTCTGTAGTGATTTGGGGGCTCTGCATTCAATCTTACTGATGGTCAAGGTTGCTGTAGGTCTGACGGAAGTGATGTGTAATAACAATGGTTCCAAAAATCCGATACACCAGGTTCCAGCCCCCGTTGCCAGTATCCGGGGAACCTTGTTTGGGGTGGAACTTCCCTTCACCACAGATATGATCTCCCACATCAAATGAAGAGGACACTCAGAGTGGAGAGCTTCCTTGACCCCAGCCCGGGATCTAGTACATTGGGTGAAAAGAGCCATATCAGTCTCCTGACCAGTGGAGGTGGGTCCCATCGGGGTGGGGGGGGGGAGGGGTTGCCTAGGCTTACCAACTCTGGTTGAATGTATTCCTGGAGGTTTCGTCACATGACCTCCTGCATCTAACTGCCCCTCCCCCACACTCCTGCCATTGGTCGCCCAACACGTCCATCCACTTGGAGCACCGCCTTCCCACACCAATTGAAAAGCGAAAAGACTCTTTATTACCCGATTGGATGATTCTTGACTGACAGCCAAACAGCCTTTTCTCCCATCTCCAATATTTTTACAACTAATAAACAGAATTGTTCAAAGGAAATTAAAAAGGCAAACAATTTTTTTAACGTAGCTATGATTTTTTTCCAGACTTGCTCGCAGCAGCGTCCTGGAGACTCCAGGACAATCCTGAAGGGTTGGCAACCTGATCTTCACTTGGATCTCCAAAGACAAAAACAGGACGAGTTCACAAATTAGTTCCTTTTAGAAACCAGCCGATAGGCTCTGGTTGAAATGATGATGGGGTTGGGGTTAGGGTTGCTGCTTTCTGCATGAGCGGTGGCCCCCATCGCTTCTCCTGCCCCCCACATCCCCACACTTTTGGCGGGTACAGTGGTGCAGGCACTCACCAAGAAGATTTAAACAGGGAAACCTTCCCCTGGTCCCAGATACTCTGCCGGGGTCAGGGGCGGGGAGCCCACGGATTTTCGAGGCCTATATATCCATTCTATTCATTCTCTCTACTGAATCAGAGACACTAGAGCTGCACACTTGTATCTATGAACAATAAATTAAGAACTTGGAACTTTGTAAAGAGTTTTAAAGGATACATCAGAGTGTAAGAGTTTTCCTGCAGTGAGACCACTTGTGTCCTCACCTAACAAACTGGTAGAAGTACAACAAGACCTAGCATGGGCTGAACAACAAAGCTGTCTATAGGGAATTATTTGGGCACAAAGTTGGGTCCAAATGCATTTTATTTATGCCCAGTGCATGGGGTGGCACAGAAAGGCATTTTAAAGCCAAGTAGAAAACAGATGCGAGTTGGCTATTACTGTGTGCTCTTGACTTTTGAAATTTTGTGCACTCTGCTTAGGAGGAATGGCTAGGGGATCTGGGCAGTCCATCTCTCCTTGCGGGGGAAAAAAAAGATTAAATAAAAAGGTTGCCAATTGTTTGACTTCTGTCCTGATGACCCAGACGTTATTTTTAGGAAGTCTTATCTCTATTCTTTAAGTTGGGCACATGTACTGAAAAACAGCTGGCCTCGCAAGCCCCTCAGCCCAACAAGGTTCTGACAGTGTGTCTCTCCCATAACGTCCACACCGCAACCTATCTCATCCTTCAGAGTGGGCAAGGAATAGCAGGAGGGTAAATGTGGAGCTTTAAGGGAATTAATGGAAGGCAAATATAAACTGAAACTTAAAAAAATACAAAACGATAGGGGAGTCCCAGATACTTTGAGATCTCATGGTCCAATGCCCATAGGACAAAATCTGATCCTTTTTTCTCATCATAGGTTCAGAGAGAGCATTGGATGAAAGTTGGATGAAACATAAGTAGTCTATTGAGACAGAGGAGATCAATAGTCACTACACCAAATCATGTTGTGTGCTGGAATCACACTTGACAATGCGTGAAACCAGGTCTGTTAACTTGAATTA
Organism: Heptranchias perlo; assembly: GCF_035084215.1. NCBI lineage: Eukaryota > Metazoa > Chordata > Chondrichthyes > Hexanchiformes > Hexanchidae > Heptranchias > Heptranchias perlo. Next base: position 38,308,442 of record NC_090348.1, on the reverse strand, counting down.
AATATATTTTGTATAAAGTAACATCTTAAGTTACCAGCAGAAAGTGTACTAGTTACATAGTTGCATGTAGTTGAATCTTGTAACAATACACACCTTTTGCAACCTGGTAACAGCTGGAGACTCAGAGAAAGACAGAAAGAGACAGTGAACATCTGAGATCAGACTCTGAAATAAGACCTGAGTATGACATTTCACTCGCAGTTATACTCATGTTTCTCCCATTGGGCTATGCTCTAGGTTGTTACTCAAGCTCTTACCAGGACAATCTCTGAGGTGGTTTCTTGCTCCATAGCTCTGTACTGGGGCTAACTGCGGCTTGACATTTTTTAATGCAATTTTCGCCATATCCAATCCCCTCCCAACACAGTTGAGATGACCACTGTATAGAGTTCATCATTTGATCTGGCATTTCTAATCTGTGAACAGGGTGCTAGTTTCCCAAAGACACAGATTGTTGTTTGTTCCATAAACATTGGTTGCCCTCCAGTACCTCGCCCCACTGGCCATTATTCACTGAAACACATTGAGCCTTGACAGTTCATGTATCGGGCATCACAGCTAACTCCAAACTTGTCCTCGCCTGATGTCCAGACACATCCTTTCAGCAGGGTTTGCCGGCGAGCAATGAGGAACACCAACCCTGGCTGAGTTTCCTCCTTCCTAAACCACGGATACTGAGGGACTGCATCACCTCAGTTGAACTCAGTAATCTAAGTATAGACCAGGGATCAACTTCAATTTAAAAATACTGCAGTAGAGTTTCCACTTTGGCCACAATTAGCAACTGGGGGCAAATTGCACCAAAAAATTGCGCCAGCTATGTTACAGTTTGAGTTTCTACTAAAATGCATTAACATAGTCACAAACATATAATCTTCCATGGATCAGTGCAACCCGGCAGCTTGACAGAGCGGAATCGTCTTTTTTCTTTGCAATTAAAAATATCCATTGATGTAATTAAGAGTGGTAACCTAGTGCAGTTTTATTACTCGAGCTGAAAATGGGTTTATCACAAAAAATAAACCTTATTAACAAGATTATCTAGTTCTCCACCTGTGAGTAACCTGATTTTAAATCACTGAAGCTGACTTTAAAAAAAACTATACTGAACATTTAATAGTTTCATTGGGGGACACTAGTCATTTTCTTAGTAAATTAAATATTTTTTAGTATTTAAGAAAGATTAAAACGTGCCTACTAGTCCCTGTGCGCCTAAGAAAATGAGCTCAATTTTAAGACCCTCCTCGAACGGCCGCAGACGGGCACAATCGGAGGAAACTTACCGTTCTCCTTATTTCGATCGTGGGGCGTGGTCAGTTTTATGGGCAGGGCCAGCTTCAACGCAATGATTTTTGAGCCAGCGCAAAAGACCCTGGAAACTCGAATTACACTGGGCGTAACTTAGGACAGTGCAAATCGAGATCTGGGGTTTTTTGCGCTGATTCGACCAGATTGTGCTGAAAAAAAACAGCGCAATCTAGCAGAAACTCTGCCCGGCTATTCTTACCTCTTGTTTCCCACATTGCATTTTGAAGTTGAATCCACAATGAATAAATTGGCCTCTGATTGACAAATATGAACTTTAAAGACCACATTCTCAGTCAATTGAGTGCCAGGACTCTAAAGATTGACATGATCAAATTCAAGGCCAATGTCTGATGTATTTTTACATCAAACCAAGAAAGGCTATTACAGGACAAGGACAGGACAATCTTATCTGTGGTACCGACATTGACATAATGCAGGAAGGGCTAATATGGTCATGTACTGTATTAAAATTCTATTTTTGTAGATCTATTTTTGAGAGTCCATGTGCATTGGATCGCTGAAATTAGTTATCGTGTCACCGCTGTCCCTTATTTTTATTTTGGTTCAGTAGTTGATTTATACTCCTGCCTGTTGGAGGGTGAACTGCTCAGCTGGACACATATGTTTATTCTCAATCTTTAACACTGAATATAGGGTATCCTTTTTTAATGCGAGTTCTTTCTATACAATTACATGGCAGGGGTACGTGCTATTTGTTGTGTGCCTTCATTCCATAGACTACAATTACAACAATTGTGATACTGGGAATTATGAAAGCTGCTAAGTTGCTCTAACAATAGTTTATCACTTGTGCAATAAATCTAATTTCTATCTATGTAAGTGCCAGCACGTGCACTCCACTCCTCTGATTCCAGATTATAGTTTATTCCCCACTCCCTCCATTTAAAGGCTGATCTTTCAGCGCCAATGGCATTTCTCTCTGGAATTCTTTTCCAAAGTGAATTCTCCTTGCTACCTCTCAAGCCTCTTTGTCCTTGTCTTCAGTCCTCTTCCCCAAACCCATCCAAATTCTGCTTTTCCCTCCTCAGAGACATTCACACCCCTTGTGAATCTCTTCCATTTACACAAATAACTCTATAGAAATATGAATGGAATATCACCAATAGTGTACTGCATTTGACTATATCCTTTAACTGCAGGTCAAGATGTAATGTTTCTATTGATGGAGATAGCTGTTAGAGACTTGAGGTTTCTGAGAGAGAGATATGTCAGCAAATTCAATGGGAGTTTGCAACCTCCAAGTTGCTCCTTCCCCGAAGGCAAGTTTACTTTGGCTTGGTATGGATTCAGAATTAGCTTCTTTTACGTTGTCAGTTAGCAGTTGGATTTAGGCAGACATCTGGTCTACTTTAGCCTCTGATTGCCAGTGCAAATAGAAGAGTGCTAGAAATTGGCCACATTAATTATCCTGTTTATAGTGGCTGCTCCTGACTCAATCTGACTCCTGAACATACTCTCAGTAGGATTTTATCCACGGGTGTTCATTGTTTTGAGCAGCTACGTATATCACTATACTGTGCGTGTGCATTAGTACATGGTGGCATCATTGAAAAGTGCTAATTTTTAATGATGTCATCAAAGTGACTTTACCAGTAAATCAGGAAGTGCAGAGTTTAATTTTATACTGTATGTGCACACTGGAAACAGTGTGTTTATAGTGATCAGCCCGGGTTGAATGAGGGAGGAGAGCAGGCACAGTTATTTTTACCTACCATTTTTAACATCTATCTTTTGAATTAAAAAAAAATGACAAATCCATTTTGATATCAAACCAAGAAAATAAACACAGCTTTAAACAGCCACATCACTTCTGTTACATAGAGATGAGCACCCATTCTGCTTCTGAAACAGCGAGTGTGCTCATAACTAAACAACAAATGGACTAATCTAAAATACTTCAAAAATTCCTCAGCCAGACAATGTGTGGTACCAACAAAGTACATGTCAGCCGTTAGTGGTTTACCAATGATAAACCACAGAATGAGTCAGGCCTACTTCAGGCATGAGTCCCTAAAAAGGCTGGTTGATTTGCTTGTATCTTCTATCATAACTGTAGAGGAACTTGTGTTCTTATATTGTATTGTTATTATCATTATTTTCATTATCGCTGTGGCTGTTAGGATTCCTAATAATCCAGCATTGATTGATACCGAAAAACTGGACTCGTTATGATTAAAACCACAGAGAGAATCCAGTGTAGATTCACCAGAATGATACCAGGCTGCAAAGGATCATTCATTGGGGTGTCTCCGACTTGTTGCCCATGTTTGGAGCTTTGGTATGCACTCATTGACTATGATCACATGGTGTCCACTGGTTTGGTAGAAGCTTTTGTTTTCCAGTGGGAGCGGCACAAGATTGATTGCTTAATCACTTAACATTTGACGATTGACATTTGTATTATTTGATACCAATTTTAGTTTTGCAAGTGATATTGTCCTCCCTTGGGTAGGGGTGGGAGAGGCAGCGGAGCGGAAGTGCGACATTTCTAGATGCTCAAACCAGCAACAACAACAACTTGCATTCATATGTTGCCTTTAACGTAGTAAAAGGTCCCAGGGCACTTTACAAGAGCGTTATCAAACAAAATTTGACACCGAGACACATAATGAGATATTAGGACAGGTGACCAAAAGCTTGGTCAAAGAGGTAGGTTTTAAGGAGCGTCTTTAAGGAGGAGAGAGAGGTAGAGAGGCGGAGTGGTTTATTGAGGGAAATCTAGAGTTTAGGGCCTAGGCAGCTGAAGGTGAAGCGATGGTGGAGCAATTACAATCGGGGATGCCCAAGAGGCCAGAATTGAAGGGACGCAGAGATCTTGGAGAGTTTTAGGGCTAGAGGAGGTGACAGAGATAGGGAGGGGCGAGGCCATGGTAGGATTTGAAAACAAGGATGAGATTTTTAAAATCGAGGCATTGTCGGACTGGGAGCCAATGTAAGTCAACGATCACAGGAGTGATGGGTGAATGGGACTTGGTGCGAGTTAGGATAGGGGCAGCAGAGTTTTGGACGAGCACCCCTTACGGAGGGTGCAAGGAGGGAGGCCGGCCAGGAGAGCATTGGAATAGTCAAGTCTAGAGGTAACAAAGGCATGGATGAGGGTTTCAGCAGCAGATGAGCTAAGGCAAGGGCGGAGACGCACAATGTTACGGAGGTGGAAGTAGGCGGTCTTGGTGATGGAGCGGATATGGGGTCGAAAGGTCATCTCAAGGCCAGATAGGATGCCTAGATTGCAAACAGTCTGATTCAGCCTCATAAAGTGGCCAGGGAGAGGGATGGAGTTGGTGGCCATGGAAGGGAGTTTGTGGCGGGCCAATCACTGTTTTGCACATTCAGCAGCTCGGAGCAGCTCCTTCTAGTTTACAAACTCTGGGATAGATCTTGACTTTGTGCGATAGTGTAAAACGGGTGATAGCGAGTCAGGCAGCCCATTTTACATCTCTCCCGGTTTTTATTTCCATTGACATCAGTTGACTGCATGCCCCCAGTCAGTTGCCCGCCCAAAACCGGCGAGAAGCGGCAGCTGGCCGACGGGCGGGAGCACAATGTCAGGTGGCAGGAGACCACTGGCGAGGACTGAAGGAGCTGTCCATGATGCTCAGGGAAGTTGCGGGGAGAGGGTTTCAGGAGTGTATTGCAATTGGAACGGGGGTGGGGGGGAGGGAAGCCCAGGGAAAGGGAGGCCTAAACTTTTATTGTGGGGCCCAGAGGAGCACTCCTGTTCCTCCTGGCCCCACAAGGAAAGTAAAAATAGAGTTTTAAAAAACTTACTTATTTGGTCTTCTTCAGACCCCGGAACTTCTTCCCGTTAGGTTCACCTGGCGGGAAAAGCCACAACGGCTTCCCCACTTAGGCCATTGGTTCAAATAGTAGCCAGGCCAATGATGTCATCTGAGCCCAGCCTGCATTTTTAAAGAAGGACCCCACCAGTTTCTGGCAAGTGTCCTTCCCATCCGCTCAGAACGGGACATCAGCAGATAAATCTCCCGGACGGTTTTAACTGCCCGGCCACTCAGTTGGCAGGCTTAAACCCCCCCTCCCCCCCACCCCCCCATATAGTTTCAGCAAGCGAGTCTCACACCAGTGGCATTGTGGTTGTCTGTGTACAAAGAGTGAATATTGGACGAATGCTGACAGCATTGCTTCAAGGAGAAGGCTAACCATGTTCTCAGAGCAGTTGGGGATGGGCAATAAAAATGCAGCTTTGCCAACGTCATACACATCTCGAGAGCAAAGCAGAAATCACATCCACTTCCTGTTTTTAGTATGCTGATGTCGATTGAAAACTCATTGATTTGCCTTAAAGGTTAATGCTACAGTTTGTGAAAGAAAGTGATACCGACATTGAGTTCCTGCATGAGATGTTGTCTTCATCTCACTATATATTGTTCCAAGCAGAATGGACCCTATAGCCAACAAAGATGCCTGCATTCAACGACCTTGAAGCCGATAATGTAAATGAACTCCACAATATTCCAACAGGGTTCAACAAGAAAGAAAAGAACGAAAGACTTGCATTCATATAGCGTCTTTCATGACTTCAGGACATCCCAAAGTGCTTTACAGCCAATGAAGTACTTTTGAGGGGTAGTCACTGTTGTAATGTAGGAAACACAGCAGGCCATTTGTGTACAGCAAACTCCTACAAGCAGCAATGCGTTGTGTTTACTGCCATTTCTTTGACACAGTAGAGTTCTTCTTATAGTCTTTATGACTTTGGAATAAGTATTCTCCGTGCATAATGTTACATGTAGCATATCAAATACTTGGTACTACATTGTCAAGTCATAACATATCCATGGGTTCATATAGCGCCATGCACCATAAGTGCAAATCTGAGATATGTTAGAGCCTTGAAACACACTGCAATCTATTTCATATTCCAGCCACCACAATAGTGCTAAGACTGGGGAACTGCTTTATTGGATGTAACAGGCAGTAACAGAATAGAGAATCTGCAAACAGCAGAGATGTTAAATGAATTCTCCACATCAGTCTTTACAAATGGAAATGGTGAACACATTTCAGATCCAGATACTTTGGCTGAGGAATCTATAGCACATGTAAAGCAATGGATTTTGAAGAAACTCAGGGGGCATTTACATCACAAGTTTTACATCAGTGCAAATCACTGGTACTAAATGTGTATAATATCAATCCAGAGTTAAGTCCCAAACTGACTCCAGGAGCTCCCACTCCTGCTTCGCTCTGGTGTTAGATTTGGGCCTGACTCTGGATTGAGGCTGTATTAATGCCGTAACTACAACATTGTTGGGAAGTGAAATTGCTTCACACCAACATTCCAGCAGTAGTATAAATATACCCTTTTAAATTGAACTTAACACATTCATATGAAATTCCTTCATTAAAATAGGGGACAAAGGAAATTCAAACAAACACATTAAGCTAATATTTGCAATACATCATTTCAAGGCTGATGAAATTAGGGTTCAGTAATTTTAAATGACAGCCTGGGTTTTAAGGCCCAGTTTGCATATTCTGATGAAAGGCCATCGACCTGAAACATTAACTCTGTTTCCCTCTCCACAGATGCTGCCTGACCTGCTGAATGTTTCCAGCATTTTCTGTTTTCGTTGCATATTTTGATGTTGGTGAACTTCGAGAAACCTCATCTATTTTATGCGCTTTTACAGTCCAGGTTAGTAAAACAAAAGCATATTTGTGTTTATTAAATCTTGACAAGAATAAACAGTTCAGCATTGGAAAAATATGATCATCTTTGCACTTTCATTTTAATCTTCATTTTTCACACTAGCGCGGAGGCCACAGACTAGAATCATACCATTTTACAGTACGGAAAGAGACCATTTAGCCCGTCACACCTGTGCTGGCTCTCTGAAAGACCCATCCATACAGTCCCATTTCCCTGCCCTTTGCCTGCACCATTTTACCAGCACCTATGGACCCACACCCCAGAATGAGTGAGTGCTTTCAGAAAAGGAGGAGAGAAAATTAGGTTGCGGGTGTGGGGGGGAGAAATGAAGAGAGAATCAAACAGAAGTTACTTTGATTGGAGAAAAGAAGATTTGAGAAGGGATATGATCTAGTTCTTTACGATGCTAAAACCCATGAAGAAATGTAGATTTAGATTTAATGTAGAGTTAATTAACTTAGACTCTGATCACAGAACTAGAGGACAGAAGTACAAAATTAACAAGCCTCGAGCAAGACTACAGAGCAGTGGATAAGTGGAATAGGCTACCAGCAGATGTCAATTAACTCCTTTACAACAGTGCTTCTGGTTTATACAGAGTTAGTTGATCTCAGCCAGCATCACTAGATTGCATCCCCAAGCTAAGGTAGAGAAAGATCTGCTCTTGATGGTATTCGGAGTCCTGTCCTGTAAGGGCCCATATGTAATACCTGGTGTCATTTTGACTTTGATGCCTCTCACAGTTGAATAGCACATCTGGGACTCACTGTCCAAGTTGGTAAATGAAGAATGGCTACTTGGGTGAAGTACCTTGAGCTGCCACCTTGTAGGGACACCCAACCTAGCCCGAGTCACCGGACGGTAGCGAATCGGCAGCCAGTTTCACACCCCCGCCCACTGCCCAATTTTGTTTTCTGTTTAAGGGAAAAGAAAATGGGGTGGGGAATAAAACAGGCTGCCAATTTACTATTGCTCGTTTTGCGCTACTGTTTGAGACCAATTTCACCCCCGCTGCCTACAGGAGAGGAAGGGTCAGGGGAAACACTAAAGGAGGGATAAAGGTATCTGCTTAAAAATAGACCTGCAAATGAAGGTTAAATATGAGCATAGGTTCTCACATCATCGATGGAATACAGTAGCTCCTGTGCTATTGGGGCCATGGAAATGTCATCTGTGGACTGTAACTAGTCTGGGTTGTAGAATGTAGAATATATTGTTAAATTAATAGCCTGGAGATTACCTCAGGCAGTCAAAGTAAAAATTAACAGTGCCTTACACTCTATGATGTTTGACCTGTCATTAGTTAGCTCCCTCAGGAGACCAGAAAATAGGCTCATTTCTTGCAGGATTAATTATATCTGTTGGAAGGAAGACTTGATAGGCTGGATGGACTTTTCCCATTGCAGATTTTCTTATTAAAAGCAAAATACTGCTGATGCAGAAACGGAAGATTTCTTATTCTGTATTCAATGGTTGCATTTTGAAAGCTATGTATATCAAGTTGTGCATATTTTATACAAGCATAAGTATATACGAATGTTTAATCAATAGGTGTGATTATCATGCATAGATGAGAAAGTTATTACTAATATAAATCATCAGACAGATTCAGATGAAGAAGGCCCTCTGATCAAATCCATTCAGAATACCAACCCTACCATTTCCTATTACAGCATCCAGCTGTTTCCTAAATGAATCCAATGTCCTGGCTTCAACCATTCTTTCTGGCAATCCTTTCCAGCACTAGCCTCCTGTACCTCCTTTACGAGGTAAAATAAAATATATTCATTGCATTCTAATGTAAAGAAAATCATTGCATTTAATTTTTATGAGCACATTTGGAAATAATGATAACCTGCAAAATGTAATCTCTTAGTCAATAAAAAGGCCACATTTAAGTTAGCAGTCTTGCCTCTTATGGTTGTGGTTTCAAGCCCCACGCCAGAACTTGAGAACATAATCAGACCCTGACACTCCAGTGAAGTATTGAAGCAGCACTGCATTGTTGGACGTGCCATCGTTCACATGAAATGTTAAACCAAGGCTCCATATGCCTGTTCTGATGGCTCAGACGAACATGGAAGTTCCTGCAGCACTGGTCAGAGAAATGTAATGTCACAAAGATAAGTACAGATGAAGGAGGCCATTTGGCCCATCTAGCTCACTCTTCAATCGAAGCCAAGAATCCCCCCATCACACCATCTCACTGCCTCCTGAATAGTTCCAGAGTTTTGCCTCCACTACAGGTATTAATCACATCAGTCTAAATTTGTCTTTTGCCAGTTTGTACCAGTAAGAAAGTTTTGGCCAACATTCCTCCCTCAACCAACATCACCTAAAACAGAATAACTGGCCGTGCATCTCACTGAAGTTTGTGTAAGCTGGCTCTGCGCAATTTTGCTGCTGTAATTGCCTAAATAACAATGGTCATTGTACTTCAATGTAATTCATTATATGCTTTGAGATGTTTCTGAGAGACATTAATTATTAGAGGGATAAAATACATGTCAGCTCACAGCAGTAACACGATTCAGAGTATCTCATGAATTTTGTTTGGCATAGTGTTATTGACTAATGATGTGGTCTAAGAGTGGCCTCTGGAACAGTGTGATAGCCCCAGTAAAAAAAAGGCTGAATATAGTGACACCACAAGTCCCGGCCAGAATGGAGATGATTGAGTAACTCCCCCTGTCAATCACGGCTGGAAACTGCACTGCTATAAGTGACTGGGATTGATTTTATGCACATAATTTGTATTATGTAACTATCCTCCACTCACTGCATTTTGCTGGAGAAATAATCCTGCTTTTATCAGGACACTTCCAATCATGAGTTCTGTTTGTTGTAGTTCATAGAGACTCTGTTTAAATAGACTCTGCAGTTTGCATGAGTAAATTGACTCGGTTTACAGTAAAATAGACTCTGTTTGCTGTAAGTTGTGCTGTAAATCCCGCCTCGCCTCCACCTCATTGGTCACAAACGATCACCAGTCAGTTTGTCGACCCGTCGCAGAAGAATTGCACCAAGTGGCCTAGGTAGTTCTGTGCGTAGGGAGAGTGTTTTAGGACACAGCGTAAAGGAAAAATGCAATTTCACAAGATCACATTCAAGTATTGGAAGATACGGGTTTCACATTGCTGTTAGTAATGAATAGACAACCGTGGACCATGCACAAGGAAATTTCCAATAAGCTGCCTACTATGTGTGAGGCCCAACTGGTGGCCCTGAGACACCCAGATTCTGTGCTGTAGTTGTTTTTCCACTGCAAACCTTAGTGCTGCCAAAGCAGCCACATAAACGGAGACTGTGACATTATAAACTACATTTAAACTTTCAGCTCTGAAGTGATCTGGGACAGGATATATCATCAATGTAATTGTAAAGTCTATAACATCCTTCCTTATGGTGTGATGTGTATATCCTGCCATTAAGCACCGATTCAAAGCTTCCCTTAGAATGCAATATATCAATTTGAATACAAGCCAATTACAGATATATATGAATTCTCACCATGTCACAGTTTTGTTTCTTACACATAAAGAAATCCACACAAGTTTAGTGTAAAAGCCCCTGCTACTACCCAATTCTATAAGAGGAAGAGGAAGAAGCAATAAACCAAAAGGAGCCCCTCAACGAAATGCCATACAACAGTGGAGAAGGTGAGTTCTGTGGGGACCTGCACCACCACAGAGTGATAATCCAGTTGCATTCACATTAGATAGGTTTGGGCCTGATTTGGGCTACTCAAGTTGACTACTAAGTTTGATTATGAAGTCCGAATTAGCTATCAATGGGGAATAATTCTATTGAGGTTCTATAGCAGGAGTACAGAAAAGAAAGCACTTGCATTTATATAGTTCCTTGTCACATTTCTTAGAAATGTCCCAAAGCATCTCCCAAATGATACATTACTCTGAAGTGCAGTCGCTGGGGGTGAAATTGGTCTTAGACTGTAGCACAAAATGGCCGATGGCGAATTGGCAGCCTGTTTTACACCCCGCCCTGGAAAAGAAAATTGGGTGGGATGTAAAACAGCTTGTCAATTCATATCGCCTGTTTTGCATTACCGCCAAAGGCCAATTTCACCCCCACTGTCTCAATATAGGTAAATGCAGTATTCGTTTTGCACAAAGCAAAGTCCCAGAACTGCAATGAAATCAATGACCAATTAATTTATTTTAAATTGTGTTGGTTGAGGGAGGAATATTGGTCAGGACACCAGAGGAATTTTCTGGTCTTCTTCAAATTGTCCCATGGGATTTTTAATGTCCAGCTCGATCACAAGGACAGGCAGATGGGACCTTGGTTTAACATCTCACCTGAAGGGCAACGCTTTTAACAATGTGGCACTCCCTCAGTACTGCACTGAAGTACTCACCTGAAGGGCAACAGCTTTAACAATGTGGCACTCCCTCAGTACTGCACTGAAATACCAATGCAAATTATGTGCATAAATCCTGGATTGGGACTTGGACCCACAGTCTCATCACTTGACTTGAGAAGCTACCAGCTGTGTCAAATAGCACCTATCTGTGAAAAAACTGCATCACGATCCTTTAACAAAGAAACAACTTGTATTTATATCGTACCCCTCACGCAGAAAAACATTTTAGACTGCTGGACAAGGAAGAGAGGAGGTCACCTAACAGGAGACACGAAGGGTTAAGTGAACCGAAGGTTGAGGGATAGGTTTTTAGGGTTAGTTAGCAGGGAAAATATTGGCTCCTGCTCATGGTTGCTAAATAGGAACCTTGCTGGAAACTGTGCACAAGCAATGTGACAACAGGATTGGGTTCTGTTGGGATGCTCGCCATTGCTGAATAGCCTGACAACACTCACTGTCTAAGATCACATGTGAAGAAAGATTAGTTAGATAAGGTGCCATAGGGGTTCTAGCACCTGAGGAACTGCACCTCAATGTGTGTCAGCAGTTTCAAGAATGAGGGGAGAAATTGATGGGAAAAAAGGATATTACGCTGCTGCTTTTTAAGCAACGTTCAGTTTGCATATTAATGGCACTACAAAATTCTCCAACCAAATGGCCCTTTGTAAATATACCATATGACTTTGAACGTGGTTGAATTCTTCCTAAAAGTGCTCCCAGTGTGAAATGGCTAGCTCTTTGTGTCCTTTGATCTCTCTCCAGTTCTCTGTCAGTTTATTACTAAAGGAGCCTGAGGTCTTGATGTTTCATCTTAATGAAAAAATATTAAGTCATTAACCCGATGACTCTTTGCCTATCGTGATTGGGTGGCTTTTCATATCATTAACAGTATAAGTCAGTTTAACTGTTTGAAAATGTGATTAATAATTTACTCTTACAGTGGTAGGTTTTCTTTCTTTCAGTCTGTTTACAAGTACACTGATGTCTTGGCTAATGTTTTTGAAATAAAGTATTTTGTGATAAGAGCTCTCATACAAGTGGAATCTTGCTCATTGGAAAATGATGCTGTAAGTCTGGGGTGTTCAAACTACCAGATGCAGCCTGAGCCCTGGTAATTGGGCATAGAAAAGACTGGCGACTCAATTTCTAATTGTATTCATGTTTAAGAACATAACAACATAAGAAATAGGAGCAGGAGTAGGCCAATCGGCCCCTCGAGCCTGCTCCGCCATTCAATAAGGTCATGGCTGATCTGATCCTAACCTCAAATCTAAATTCATGTCCAATTTCCTGCCCGCTCCCCGTAACCCCTAATTCCCTTTACTTCTAGGAAACTGTCTATTTCTGTTTTAAATTTATTTAATGATGTAGCTTCCACAGCTTCCTGGGGCAGCAAATTCCAAAGACCTACTACCCTCTGAGTGAAGAAGTTTCTCCTCATCTCAGTTTTGAAAGAACAGCCCCTTATTCTAAGATTATGCCCCCTAGTTCTAGTTTCACCCATCCTTGGGAACATCCTTACCGCATCCACCCGATCAAGCCCCTTCACAATCTTATATGTTTCAATAAGATCGCCTCTCATTCTTCTGAACTCCAATGAGTAGAGTCCCAATCTACTCAACCTCTCCTCATATGTCCGCCTCCTCATCCCCGGGATTAACCGAGTGGTTTGTCCTACTTGAAGTTCAAGGGCCTATGGTTTCGAAAAGGGCAGTGTCATATGGTCAAAACAAGGAATGATAAAAACACTGAATGCAGCCCTCAAAAAGGGCCCAGAATATAAGCTTCTGACGTGTGAAAAGAAGAAATTACACTGAAAGTGTACTGGGACCTGGGGTTTATCTTAAGCTGTAGGTATATTAAACATTCCTTTATTCATTTTTAAGAAACAAGGGAAAGTTGAAGGAAAATGCAAGTGTTGAAGGCACAAGGATTTTCTCGGGAAGCCTGGGACACATCCCCCACCCGGAAAATTTTGACTCTTTTTGGTGCATTTTCTAATGTTTCGCACTCTACAATGATCATGAACATTACATTTTTATTCATCCTAAAAAGCAAGCAACTCTATTATTCCACTTGAAAATGAATTCTTTTTCTTTATATTTGAAGACTTTTTTCTCCCACGAGCAGCAGATAATCGATTCCTGGGAGAAAAATGTTTTAATTACTTTTCTTTAAAACAAAATTGCCTGATAGCAAATGAATGATCCAAACTCAGTCTTATTGATCATCGAATCATTCAAACCAGGGTTCAGGCAGCAAATTTAGAACAGTGGATATTCCTTTGAAATATTGTTCTCATCTCTCCCATAAACCTTTGAATTTTTGCAGTATAAATGGTGCATTTTGGTTCATTTTAAGTACTTTTATACTTCACACTTGATAGATCTTTCATCGAAACAAGTGGGAATAATAGTGACAAATGGGTTTTCAACAGACCAACCAAATCATCACTTCCTACAAGCTATCTCAACAGTCACTCTCACCTTTCAGAAACACTTTGAACGGGAAAGAGCAAAGGCTATGGGCCCCGACAACATCCCAACTGTAGTGCTGAAGACTTGTGCTCCAGAACTAGCCGCGCCTCTAGCCAAGCTGTTCCAGTACAGCTACAACACTGGCATCTACCCAACAATGTGGAAAATTGCCCAGGTATGTCCTGTCCACAAAAAACAGGTCAAATCCAATCCAGCCAATTACCACCCCATCAGTCTACTCTCAATCATCAGCAAAGTGATGGAAGGTGTTGTCGACAGTGCTATCATGCAACGCTTACTCACCAATAACCTGCTTACCAATGCTCAGTTTGAGTTCCGCCAGGACCACTCGGCTCCAGACCTCATTACAGCCTTGGTCCAAACATGGACAAAAGAGCTGAATTCCAGAGGTGAGGTGAGAGTGACTACCCTTTACATCAAGGCAGCATTTGACCGAGTGTGGCATCAAGGAGCCCTAGTAAAATTGAAGTCAATGGGAATCAGGGGGAAACTCTCCAGTGGCTGGAGTCATACCTAACACAAAGGAAGATGGTAGTGGGTGTTGGAGGCCAATTTTCTCAGCCTCAGGACATTGCTGCAGGAGTTCCTCAGGGCAGTGTCCTAGGCCCAACCATCTTCAGCTGCTTCATCAATGACCTTCCCTCCATCATAAGGTCAGAAGGGGGGATGTTCGCTGATGACTGCTCAGTGTTCAGTTCCATTCGCAACCTCTCAGATAATGAAGCAGTCCATGCCCGCGTGCAGCAAGAGCTGGACAACATCCAGGCTTGGGCTGATAAGTGGGCAAGTAACATTCGAGCCACACAAGTGCCAGGCAATGACCATCTCCAACAAGAGAGAGTCTAACCTCCCCTTGACATTCAATGGTATTACCATCGCCGAATCCCCCACCATCAACATCCTGCGGTTCACTATTGACCAGAAACTTAGCCGGACCGGCCACATAAATATTGTGGCTATAACAGCAGGTCAGAAGCTGGGTATTCTGTGGTGAGTGACTCACCTCCTGACTCCCCAAAGTCAGGAGTGTGATGGAATACTCTCCACTTGCCTGGATGAGTGCAGCTCCAACAACACTCGAGAAGCTCCACACCATCCAGGACAAAGCAGCCCGCTTGATTGACACCCCATCCACCACCTTAAACATTCACTACCTCCACCGCTGGCACACCGCGGCTGCAGTGTGTACCATCTACAGGATGCACTGCAGCAAATCAACAGCAGCTCCCAAACCCGCGACCTCTACCACCTAGAAGGACAAGGGCAGCAGGCACATGGGAACAACACCACCTGCACGTTCTCCTCCACGTCACACACCATCCCGACTTGGAAATATATCGCCGTTCCTTCATCATCGCTGGGTCAAAATCCTGGAACTCCCTACCTAACAGCACTGTGGGAGAACCTTCACCACACGGACTGCAGCGGTTCAAGAAGGCAGCTCACCACCACCTTCTCAAAGATAATTAGGTTTGGGCAATAAATGCTGGCCTTGCCAGCGATGCCCACATCCCATGAATGAATTTTTAAAAAACTCTCCTGCTGCACCTCCCCTGAAAGCTCATGGACACTCTGCCCCTTCCAATGGTCCCTGATTTATAGAAACACTGTACCCCTTCTAACACTTCACCTAGTTCATAGAGGTACAGTCCCGTTCCACCCTCTACCCCACAGTTCACAGACACTCTACCTCCTCCAACAATCCTAGTTTACCCTGGTACTACTCTCTCTTTCCCCTCCTCAGTTTAATTTCTCTCTTTCCTCTCATTTCAAGCTAGCAGTCATTATTCATATCTAAACCTTGACAGCGAGTCTTGGCAGGCTAACTAATGGCGGAGGACATCACAGCCAATTCTAGTCCTGTCCAGCCAATGTCCATACACATTCCAGGAACGGTCAGTGTGTAGTGATCAAGATCAGAAATCCGAGCTGATTTTCCCTTCCCTAGCCCAGGTATGCCATGGCCAACTGTAGCAGTCCTACAGCGAATCACAGGCTGGATCGACGTAATTGTGCGATATGCACTTCTCACACTTAGCAGTAGTAGTACAGCTGAATAAGTGGAGTTTATGGATCTCTGAAGTGCAACTTGAGGCCTTGCGTTCAATCACCCGGGCTTGTTCTTCACATTCAGTGCAATCACTGGTAAAGTGAGTGGTCCCCTGCAGTAGTATAGCTGTCCACTCCTTTCAATTTCTTTTTCCAACAGTTGGTTACTCCCCTTTTCTTCTTGAGTAATGGAGATTGATCCAGCTTGGCTGCACTGAATTGTCTGTAAACGATGCCTATTTACTTTGGCACGGAATTCTTATCTAGCTTTGTAAGAGGAGGTAAAGCCAGCTGCAGCTGATCTACCCTATGGCTTACTGGCAGCTAAAACACCTTCAAACCACATGGCAAAGTAAAAGTGCCACAAACATCCTGACTGCATACCTGCAAGAGTGTTTAAAGTTAGGAATTAATTTCTACTGAGGTGATTTCCCCCACACTATTCTTTTGCCTGTGGTCTTTGCTGAGATAGTTGATGTCGATTGGGGCACTATCCGTGATTCTATAATTTGGGGCTGTAAGATTCTCAAAATTCACAGATCCCCTAAAACTCAGAGAAAAACCCTAAAGAAATTCACCCTTTCCCTGAGTATGGAAAACTTTGGCCATTGACTGAAATCCTAAGATGGAAGGATAGGTGAGAGGTCACCAGACGAATCCACAACACACGCACAGTGGAAGGTGGGAGAATTACTGTTTCAGCCATGTCTCTGTTTTAATGCAAAACTGACAGCAGGTGGTCGACACAGCACGAATTCGAAAGGCAGTCAGCCATTGAAAGAGGCAACTGCTTCAGACATGGTGGGGCCATGTTTTTGTTTCAAAGCAAAACCGATCAACACCGAGGATGTTGGATACAAAAGGAAGCCTTGTGTGACAAACTCTAAATCGGAATTAACAATGACCCATCGGGAGAAGCAATTGCAACATGATGAGGGACCATCAAAGATTCTTAAGGACTTTGTAAGAACTGTTTAAAACAGACATGAAGTGTTCTTTTCTTTAAAGTTTGTAAACAATTTTACAACACCAAGTTATAGTCCAACAATTTTTATTTGAAATCTACAAGCTTTCGGAGGCTTCCTCCTTCGTCAGGTAAATTGCTTTCCTCGCCTTGTTGTTCGCTGGAAGCTGCGAACAACAAGTAGGAGGAAACTTCCAGCGAAGGAGGAAGCCTCCGAAAGCTTGTAGATTTCAAATAAAAATTGTTGGACTATAACTTGGTGTTGTAAAATTGTTTACAATTGTCAACCCCAGTCCATCACCGGCATCTCCACATCATGACTACTTTCTTTAAAGTGACGAAGACCATTGTAAAAGATACATCCACAAGTAGAAACTCGAAATCTCTCGCTCTCGCTGGCTTGCTGGCTCTGGTGGGCTGCTTGTCTTGGTTCTGCCTGTGTCTGGGAGGAAAAGCAGCTTCCAGCGAACAACAAGGCGAGGAAAGCAGTTCGACAGGGAAGGTCAGCAGCTCTAGAAGCAGGCCGACACACAAGAAGAAACCAGAGCAACAGCCCCAGTGACCATCAGACACCTCGCGGCAACAAGGGCCTTACGAAACAACCAACCGAATATTGCCACCAACCAACCAGGTAATATTGGGCCACCGCGACCAAAGAAAACCAACTCGGGAGAAAACCGAAGATCCGCAAAGTTTCCACTCTACAATCTATTTCTGACTTACCTCTGGGTGAATTACTGTCAAGGGTTCGTTTGGTAAGCATTATCTCTGGTCCTTTAGAGTCCAACTTAGCTAGTACAGTGGGATTATGAGGGGTGAGGTATCTTTCTACTGTAATTTCTCTCGTGTGTACTGAAGTGTTCCCCATTTTATTAGAGTGTTAAGATTGTTGTGTTGTATTTCCTCTCTTGAATAAAGGTCAAAGTTCTTGCACCAAAACCAGTTGTCTGCTGCACTTTGTCACAACCCCCAAATAAGTCCAAGGTCTAGAACCCAGGGAGTGGGAGCGATTCGGACCGCTCAGAAGTCAGAGGTGAAGCTGACACACACCACCACACCCTACAGGGCATAGCTTTCTTGGTTGTAAATACCTGAATGCACAGCCTGAAAGGGTGGTGAAAACAGATTCAATAGTAACTTTCAAAAGATGGATGTATACTTGAAAAGGAAAAATTTGCAGGGCTATGGGGAAAGAGCAGGAGAGTGGGACTAATTGGATAGCACTTTCAAAGAGCCGGCATAAGCACGATGGGCCAAATGGCCCTCTTCTGTGCTTTAAGATTCTATGATTCTATTAATGAAGAGTTCAGAGATCTTGTGGAAGTGCCGAATTGAGCACTTGACCTCCAATAGTGACATGCGGCATTAGCACCAAAGCAGGCAGCAGCAGCTTATCGGGTCACCTGTAGAGCTTTGTCATTCTGTGCCTCTGGCTAAGTGATGGAAGAAGGTCTCGCAAACATGGAGTCCATCACAGCCTGAAGGACACACTATATTCCTGGCATAAATGCTGCGTCTCCAGTGCTAACTGGCCATAAGAACCAGAAGTGAATGCTCTGGAGATCTGGTGGGAAGCCCCCATAGCTCGTCCTTCCACTAGTCAGTTAGATAGGAATCATTCCACACAAAACGTTGCACTAGTATATGAAAAGGAAAGGGGCAGTGCAGAAATAGATCACGGTAAATATATTTGTGACGTGTCCTCTTACATGTACTATAACATACACTGTAAACATGAGTAGAATGGGTCTATATAACTGAAAATTTTTATTTGCATTTTGTTTCAACGCATCCAGCAATAAATCAAATATGTAAAGCACAAAAAAGTTGTAATATAACCAAACCAAATAGATGCAACTGAACTTGTCTGTTTGGGAGCATGACACTTTAAATAGGTAGGCTTTGTGTTAAATTTAAAGTCAGAAGCTCCACTGATGTCGTTGCTGATGGGACGGATGGGGATGAACACTTACTGCCTTGAGCCACTCATCTATGTAGCCGGTGGGGGGGGTGGGGAACCAGTGATTATCCATTTAATCAAATAAAGTCAAAATAAAACATTTGCATGAATGGGAATTTGGATTATAAAAGGTCCCATCCCAGTGCACAGGTGGATGCACAGGGGAAGGTGTGGCATGAGTTGACAAGGTCCCACAACAACAATGAGGTAATGACAAGATAATCTGTTTTGAATGATGTTGTTGAAGGGATAAATATTGGCCAGGACACATTTCAATTGCCTTGCCGAGATCACTATATTTGTAGAAACTGTGTAACTTTCAAAATCTTCATAACAAGTAATCTATCTAGCGTATTGTTATTTTTCATAATTTTACATGCTGGTTTACGTGTTGGTGTGGTTTTTGTAAAAATTGTTTACGTAGCATTGATGTAATATTAAATCTGTTGGCACAGTTTACACACTGGCAGTATTACCTGATTCAGGATCAGGGTGCTTAATTGTCAGGGCTACCATAGGGCTAGCTGGGCCTCAGCACATAGGGGCAGTCACAGCTAGTCCATTGATATGATTGAGTTCAGTCGCCAGCTTGGTGGCAGCTCCTGGCGAAAACCACCATCCACAGGTCCAGGATGCGTAGGATCGCTGGGAGGGGTTGCTCTGACAGATTGCCACTGCTCTGAGCCCTGGTCTTCACCCAGATGACCTCAGAGCGAGGTCACGTAGTCTCCAATGGTTCACTCGAAGCCTTTTACGACCAGTGGGCACAGCAAAGCATTATCTGCCTCATCGATGATGAGAACTGAAACTCTATGCATGCATTTTTAGTTTGACTGGGCCACTTGTTTTGTATTAAGGGTGCCATCCTCTTCAGGGTGGCACTTGAAGTGATATTTACCCTGGTGATGTTGGGCTCACACCCAGTGTCATTCTAATGGTCTACATTCAAAAAGGAACCATTCTTATAGCGCCTGGAGTATAGCACCTGGAGTGAGTAGTGATATTCTTAAATGAGTTAACTCACACAGTGACAATGCTAATTTTGGTGAGAGTCTACTCCACATATTTACTGCTCTGGCAAGGGAAATATTTCATTGAATCTCTGATGATTGAGGTCTCTTAATTTTGTATTCATCACCATATACTTACAACCAGATCTTAAGTTAAACAACTGGCCTAATATTTGTTATTTCTTATTTTTTTCATGAGTTTTGTTCTGCACTGATAATTTACCTTTGCAGAGTATTAACCTACTGATTTGAGAATAAAGAATAATGCAGAATTGTGAAGTAAAATTACTCAGTGCGTCAGACCTAATGCATGTAGGTACCAACGACATAGGTAGGACTAAAAAAGAGGTTCTGCTGAGGGAGTTTGAGCAGCTAGGGACTAAATTAAAAAGCAGAACCACAAAAGTGATAATCTCCAGATTATTACCTGAGCCACGAGCAAATTGGCACAGGGTAAATCAGATCAGAGAGATGAATGCGTGGCTCAAAGATTGGTGTGGGAGAAGTGGGTTTTGATTCATGGGGCAATGGCATCAGTACTGATTTCCTGATTTATATTTTGCCCTACAGTGCAGCTACTGTTAGGGGGCCTGTATACTACTCCCACCAATGATTTCTTTTCCTTGCTATTTCTTACCTCCACCCAGCTGTTCCGTTGGGACAGGCTTCACCTGAACCATGCTGGGACCAGTGTTCTGGCAAACTGAATAACTAGGGCAGTAGAGAAGGCTTTAAACTAAATAGAGGAGGGGAGGGCTCAGGTGGGGCGAAGTTTAGATTGATAAAGAGAAAAGACCAGGAAGTAGTACAGGAAAGTGATGATAAACAGCGTATGTCAGGAAGGGACAGAGCAGACAAACATAACAGTGCATTAGTAAATAGGGGCGGGGTAGGAAGGAATGGTAAAAAGACAAAATTAAAGGTTCTTTATCTGAATGCACGCAGCATTCGTAATAAGATAGATGAATTGATGGCACAATTAGAAACAAATGGGTATGATCTCGTGGCCATTACAGAGACGTGGTTGCAAGGTGACCAAGGTTGGGAGCTAAATATTCAGGGTTATTTAACATTTTGGAAGGATAGGAAAAAAGGTAAAGGTGGTGGGGTAGCTCTGTTAATAAAGGATGAAATTGGTATAATAGTGAGAAATGATCTTGGCTCAGAAGATCAAGATGTCGAATCAATTTGGGTGGAGGTAAGAAATAGCAAGGGAAAGAAATCACTGGTGGGAGTAGTATATAGGCCCCCTAACAGTAGCTACACTGTAGGGCAAAATATAAATCAGAAAATAAGGGGGGCTTGTAAAAAAGGTAATGCAATAATCATGGGCGATTTTAACTTTCACATAGATTGGACAAATCAAATTGGCAAAAATAGCCCTGAGAAGGAATTCATAGAGTGTATTAGGGACTGTTTCTTAGACCAATACGTCGGGGAACCAACCAGGGAACAGGCCATTTGGATCTGGTAATGGGTAACGAAACAGGATTAATTAATGATCTCAAAGTAAAGGATCCCTTGGGAAGCAGTGACCATAACATGATAGAATTTCACATCCAGTTTGAGAGCAAGGATCTTGGGTCTGAAACTGCTGTATTAAACTTAAATAAGGGCAATTATAAAGGAATGAGGGCAGAATTGGCTAAAGTGGACTGGGTAAACAGATTAGATGGTATGATGGTGGATAAGCAGTGGCAAACATTTAAAAAGGTATTTTATGACTCGCAACAAAAATATATCCCTGTGAGGAGGAAAGGCTCCACAAAAAGGGTGAACCAACCATGGCTAACTAAGGAAGTCAAGGATGGTATCAGGTTAAAAGAAAAAGCATACAATATGGCAAAGATTACTGGTAAGCCCGAAGATTGGGAAAACTTTAAAAACCAGCAAAGGATGACTAAAAGAATAATAAAGAGGGAGAAAATAAATTATGAGAGTAAACTAGCAAGAAAAATAAAAACTGACAGTATGAGCTTCTCCAAGAATATAAAAAGGAAGAGCGTAGCTAAAGTAAACATTGGTCCCTTAGAGGATGAGACTGGGGAAATAATAATGGAAAACATGGAAATGGCAGAGGAATTGAACAGATATTTTGTATCTGTCTTCACAGTAGAAGATACTAATAACATATCAATAATAGTAGAAAATCAAGGGGCAAAGGGGAGGGAGGAACTAAAAACAATCACTATCACTAGAGAAAAAGTACTAGGTAAACTAATGGGTCTAAAGGCTGACAATTCCCCGGACCTGAAGGCTTGCATCCGAGAGTCTTAAAGGAAGTGGCCACAGAGATAGTGGATGCATTGGTTGGAATCTTCCAGAATTCACTGGAAAGGTCCAAGCAGATTGGAAAACCACAACCTATTCAAGAAGGGAGTGAGACAGAAAATAGGTAACTATAGACCGGTTAGCCTAACATCTATCATTGGGAAAATGCTAGAATCCATTATTAAGGAAGTAGTCGCAGGACATTTGGAGACTCATAATACAATCAAGGAGAGTCAACATGGTTTTATGAAGGGGAAATCATGTCTGACAAATGTATTAGAGTTCTTTGAGGAAGTAACGGGCAGGGTGGATAAAGGGGAACCAATGGATGCAGTATATTTGGATTTCCAAAAGACATTCGATAAGGTGCCACATAAAAGATTACTGCACAAGATAAGAGCCCATGGTGTTGGGGGTAATATACTGGCATGGATAGAGGATTGGCTAACTAATAGAAAACAAAGAGTCGGGATAAAAGAGTAATTTACAAAATGGCAATCTGTAACTAGTGGGGTGCCGCAGGGATCAGTGCTGGGGCCTCAACTATTTACAATATATATCAATGACTTGGATGAAGGAACAGAGTGTCTTGTGGCCAAATTTGTTGATACAAAGATAGGTGGAAAAGCAAATTGTGATGAGGACACAATGTGTCTGCAAAGGGATATTGACAGGTTAAGCAAATGGGCAAAAATTTGGCAGATGGAATATAATGTGGGAAAATGTGAAGTCATCCACTTTGGGAGGAAAAATAAAAAAGCAAAATATTATTTGAATGGAGAAATATTACAAAATGCTGCGGTACAGAGGGATCTGGGTGTCCTCGTGCATGAAACACAAAAAGTCAACATACAGGTGCAGCAGGTAATCCAGAAGGCAAATGGAATATTGGCCTTTATTTCTAGGGGGATGGAGCATTAAAGCAGGGAAGTCATGCTACAACTGTACACGATGCTGGTGAGACCACACCTAGAGTACTGCGTACAGTTCTGGTGTCCCTATTTAAGAAAGGACATACTTGCATTGGTGGCAGTTCGGAGAAGGTTCACTAGGTTGATTCCGGGTATGGAAGGGTTGTCTTATGAAGAAAGATTGAACAGGTTGGGTCCATACTCATTGGAGTTTAGAAGAATGAGAGGAGATCTTATTGAAACATACAAGATTCTGAGGGGACTCGATAGGGTAGATGCTGAGAGGATGTTACTCCTCATGGGGGAATCTAAAACTAGGGGCATAGTCTCAGAATATGGGGTCGCCCGTTTAAGACGGAAATGAGGAGGAATTTCTTCTCTCAGAGGGCCGTGAATCTTTGGAATTCTTTACACCAAAAAGCTGTGGAGGCTGAGTCATTGAATACAGTCAAGGCTGAGTTAGACAAATTTTTGATCAGCAAGGGAGTCAAAGGATATGGGGAAAGGGCTGGAAAGTGGAGTTGAGGTAGAAATCAGATCAGCCATGATCTCATTGAATGGTGGAACAGGCTCGAAGGGCCGAATGGCCTACTCCTGCTCATATATCTTATGGTCTTATGGCCATATGCTAAGTTTGCATTAGTGTGTAGGAATATGGCACAAATGGAGTATTAGTGTGTTTTTCCCCATGCTCCCTAAATTCCTCAAGCAAGGTCCATTAAAACACCAGCCCAGAATTAAGATCAATTGATCATGCAAATTGTGCTGTACACCTGCTAGAGAGGTAGCACTAAGTCAATGGACAGAGTTGGAAGAGGCCCAGAATAAAGTAGAGCAGGAGAGATTGCATACAACACCTCAGTTCTTTCAGTCTATTCAGCGGCAAGCTTCATTCAGTTGGAAAATGGTAGGAGAAAGAAGAGAAAGATTGACAGCAAAGGAGAGAGACAGGGAGACATTCGCACCCAATCTGCCAGTAGCAGTAAAGATGATGACGGTAATCAAATCCTTTCACCACAGGATTGTTTCAAACATCACCAAGAGACTTGACAAGGATTAATCAGTTTACGGTTCACTGCCGCGTTACCTAAGTCATTCCTGTTTCAACATGTTAATATATACATTAAACTCGGCGTCAGCATTTAGCAGCAGCAGCAGAAAGACTGAAGGAGGGTTTTTTTTTTGAATGATTTGACATTCCCACGGTACAGGCCACTGTTGACTGGATCCATGTGGCCATTCAGGCACCACCCGTACAACATCCCATGAGATTCATCATTAAAAAGGGTGCCGCAAAATGAACATACAACTGATCTGTGGCCACCACCAAGGAATTCTATATTCAATGCATCTGATTTCCAGGAAATCCCATGATGCCCATCTCTTAAGAGAATCACGGGGTCCTCATTTTTCCAGGGTGAATGGAAGGTAGATGGCTGGAGACATGGATTACCCGCTTTAAACAAGACTCACAATACCGCTATACAACCCCCCAGGCAACAAGCATATAATGACGCACATTCAAGATTTGGGAACAGACTTTTGCTGTGCTCAATCAACAGTTCCCATGTTTGCACCACACAGGGGATGTACTACAATATTACCCAGAGAGAACTGGCAAAACAGTAGCAGTGTGCTGCATGCTGCGCAAAGTAACAGTTGAAAAAGGCATACGCTTGTTTATAGGAACATAGGAACAGGAGTAGGTCATTCAGCCCCTCGAGCCTGTTCCATAGGATGAGAAGCATCAGCAAATCAAAGTATGCATAAGGAGGAAGAGGAAGAAAAGGATGAAAAGGATCTAACAGAGGACAAGTAGCCCCTGCAGTAAGCAGCACGGATCCATCAGGCTCTGACTGAAGAGTTCTTCTCTTGATGTCTGCACCATTTCTTATTAATACTATTCACCTGAAAAACATTCATCTTGAAAGTTAACAATGACTGCAAAGGTTAAGGTGATGTATTGTGCCTTTATTGAAAATAATAGTGCAGGTGTATTGCATAGAATTTACAACACAGGAACAGGCCATTCAGCCCAACTAGTCTATGCCAGTGTTGTACTCCACGAGTCTCCTCCCACCTTACTTCATCTAACCCTATCAGCATATCCCTCTATTCCCCTCTCCCTCATGTACTTATCTGGCTTCCCCTTAAATGCATCTATGCTAGTCGCCTCAGCTACTCTATGTGGTTGCAAGTTCCACATTCTAACCACTCTCTGGGCAAAGAAGTTTCTCCTAAAGTTCTTATTGGATTTATTAGTGACTATCTTATAATTATGACCCCTAGTTTTGGATCCCCCCACAAATAGAAACATCTTCTCTATGTCTACTCTATCAAACCCCTTCATCATTTTAAAGACCCCTATTAGATGTAGTGTGTGTTTAATGTTAAGTGTCACTGTGCTTTCCCTTTGTGCTACATGTACAAGTCAGCTGGGGCCTTTCTAGGGTAATATGACTACATGATATAGTGCTTCACCCCCTTATCATTAGTGGGTTACCCCTCTGCAATTCTTTTTGCCATTTCTTGGATTTGCGCCTTCTGCACTTTCCCTTCATTTGATCAGAAATTGTCCACTCAGCAGATGCATTGGTCCTCGGTGTGATATTCATCCTGGTTACATATCTATTTATCCAGATGAACAGCTGTATTGGGTATACATTTGGACCGGACGCTCCATTGTGAATTAGTTTTAATGTATCAGAACTTCCAGAAAATGCATAAAGTTAGCCATTCCAGACAATGCTAAAGAAATGGGCAATAAACAGTAACTCGCATTTAATGCATGGTTTGTGTGCTTTTAGTCCTCATAGTAACCATCAAAAACTCTTCAAGCTCTCAGGCAAGATGATTGACTCCAATATGTTTCGCTTTCATCTCAACCGTCAGCTGGATGCAGATCCAAGTCTCAATGTTGAAAAGGTTGAATTCTCAGTCTGTCTGCTGCACAGTGCCCATCAACCTCTGCAATAGTAAAATGAAGAGCTTGCCATCGCCCATTGTGTACGTTCTCAAATTGAAGACTGGCCGATTGGATGAGGTATTGAAGGGCTGCCGGCATCCGTGGGACTGGACCTCAGCCGGAGAAAGCACGTTCAGGAACAGGATGGAGAAAAATAAATCAGTCCACAGATTCAGACTGTAAAGGCGATGTCATTTTTTTCCCCATAAAACATTCGCATGGAACTTTTCCGACATTGCAACAGTGACTACACTTCAAAAAAGTACTTCATTGGCTGTAAAGCGCTTTGAGACGTCCTGAGGTCATGAAGGGCATTATATAAATCCAATTCTTTCTTTCTTTTTTGTGGTTGACATATAAACAGTATAAGAAATGAATAATCAAGAAGCCATTTACAAAGAAGAGAATAAAGGCGAAAAGTAAAAGGAATTTTGAAGTGTTTTGTGGACGTCCTAAGAAGATCTTCCTCCTCCACTGACTCTGGGAAATATATTTTCACAGCGGCTCCTGAACAGCTGGCTGTAATTGTAGTTTTTTCCGCATGATTTCTCAAAACATGTCAGAAGGCACCATGACGAAATATTTGGTTGATCCTGAATGCACAAATGGATTGACGTAAGTAACAAAAATACAGTGTTTTCCAAAATCCAAGCTACATGTCAATGCAATAAACTACCGTAAAAGTATCAATGTGGGTTTGAGTTATTTTTAACTGCTGTTAATAGATGTGTTGAATTTTTAAAGGAAGAGATCGACATGAGAAAATAACAAACTGTTGTTTCCCAAGTCATCCTCTCCATCCACCTCCATAGCATTGCCAACCTCTGCCTCTGCCTCTGCCTATCTAGTGCTCAAACCCTCATCTATGCCTTTGTCACCTCCAGACTCAATTATAACTCAATGGTCCCCTGGTCAGCCTCCCATCCTCCGCCGTTCATAAACTTCAGCTCATCCAAAACTCTGCCGCCCATATCCTATCCGTCACCAAATCCCGCTCACGCATTATCCCTGTCCTCACTGATCTACATTGGCTCCTGGTCCCCCAGTGTCTCCAATTTCAAATGTTTCCCTACATTACAACAGTGACTACACTTCAAAATTACCTCATTGGCTGTGAAGTGCTTTAGGACATTTTGAGGTCTTGAGAGGTGCTATATAAATGCAAGCTCTTTTCTTTCCTGCTCTACTCCAAGCCGGACATCTGTCAGCTCTTAATACACAGCAATAAGAGTGCTATTTCCCATTAACGGTCAATTAGAACTGATAATAAATAGTAGTATCATAGGGGGTAATTTTCAACATCACGGTCTGGATAATAGCCCGGAGGAACGGACTGCTTACTTGTTGTAGAACCTGCCTGATTTTCATTCCATTGATTTCTAGAGGGCAATCCACTCTGCCAAGCAGCGAAGTTAAAAATTATCCCCTTAAAATTTTACAGCACAAGGAGGCCATTCAGCCCTAGGGGCTCGTGCCAGCTCCCTCAAACAGGTATCAACTTAGTCCCATCCCCTTATCCTTTCCCCCTATCCCTCTGATTTTTTTCTGGAAGGGTTGTGTAAAAAACATTCTCCTAACATCTTCCTTTACCCTTTTGGGAATGATCTTAAATTTATGCTCACTAGTTATCAACTCACTGACTAATGGAAATATTTTTCCCCAATTTCCTATCATAATCAGGTCTGTCCTGGCGTTTAAGTTATTGTGTGCTTATATTATATATATAGCTGTGTTCAGTTCAATGTGTAATTGTGGTTAAAACCAAAAGATAGTATTGCTACTATGAGGTTAGCATGTGGAAATCACATGCTTACAACTTACATAGGTTGATTCCAGCTCATGTCTATAAAGGGATATGGAGCAAAGGCAGGTAAATGGAGTTGAGGGACCGATTAGTTATGATCTAACTGAATGGTGGAACATGCTGAGGGGACTGAAAGGCCTACTCCAGTTTATATGCCTTCCTAACTACGGTTTCATAATATCTAATAATAGAAATATACTGAAAATCAATTTTCTGAATACGTGTCTGAGAGAATGAGCAGATTTTTAATAAGTTACAATATAAGTTCTGCTCACAAAAAGATTTGCGTAATTTTTTGGGTTTAGCCTTTGGTCCATAGATAAGACTTCTGAAACTGCTCTATGTGATCCTACTTCAACTGTTTTCCTGATTCTACTTAAATTTCGCATGAAATGTGCTCACAGCAAATCGGCATCCCATTTTACACGTGCTCTATTTTCTTTTTCATTGTTTTCAATATAAAAATACATTGGACGTCATGTAAAACAGGCTGCCGACTCGATATGAGCATGTTTCTAGCTCCTGGTGAAGACCAATTTCAACCCCCCTGGGTTCAAGCCCCATTCTGGGAGCTGAGTCATAACCTAGGGCTTCCTTTACAGCGTGCTACTGAAGGAGTGCGGCATTGTCAGAGGTACTTCCTTTGGATGAGATATTAAACTGAGGCTCTTTCTGGGAGGATTGTTAAACGTCCCCTGGCATTATTTAAAGAAGACCAGGGAGTTGGCTTGACCAGCATTTCTCCCCTATGTAAATAAAGTCTCTCTTTTTGTTCAAAACAGAAAGGAGAAGGCAACTGCAGGAGAGGGGAAGTAGTTCCATTATTGATGTACTTCCCTTTCCAGATGTTGCAGAACTATAGTGGTTTTGTTTTGTTTGTTTGTATTGTTTTTTTTTCTGCTTGCCCAGGACCGTCCTCTTCAAAAGGAGAAAGCAACTGGGAGAAGAATTTTACTCTTAGTTACTTCCCTTGTTCACTGCGGTCCCACCGCTTTCATTTGTATAAAATATCTAAAGTATTTTTTAGAAGACATTTGGAAACCTTGATCATTAATGTTCTGAGGCCACGCAAACATCCTTCCCTTTGCAGATCGCTGAATTAGACATTTTGGGTAAGTTTGTGACATTCAGAATAGTTTGAAGCAGCACAGTCTGCTTTCAGTAGTAATGATCTTCATAATGTGTCACAAGTGTATCACTGGTCGTGTACAGGGGCTGGATCGAAGGCAGAGCTGCTCAGTTGTCACCTTGCCAGTGTTAACTATTGTTTAACATAAGGAACTGAGCTTTAGCTGATGGCTTAGTGCATAGAAGCACCACCTAACTGAATCAAGGATCCGCTGTACTTTTAAATGCGCGGCCATCTACTTTGGTTCCTGGGATAACGCAGTACTGAATCATACATACTAGGAAGGTCCAGGTTCATTCACTGCTTTGCTGATCTCAGCTGGAGGCAATAGTTATGGGATTAATTGGAAAGCTCTTTCAAATAGCCTCCTTCTGTGCTGTATCATTCTATGATTAACTCTACATCAAGAGACATAGAAGTAAGAAGGAAAGAAAGAAAAACGTGCATTTCTATAGCACTTTTCACAACCTCAGGACATCCCAAAGATCTTTACAGCCAATAAAGTACTTTTGAAGTGTAGCCACTTTGTAATGTAGGAAACAGGGCAGTCAATTTGTGCACAGCAAGGTCCCACAAACAGCAATGTGATAATGACCAGAGAATCTGTTTTTTAGTGGTGTTGGTTGAGGGATTAATATTGGCCAGGATACCGGGGAGAACTCCCCTGCTCTTCTTCGAAACAGTGCCAAGGGATCTTTTATATCCATTTGAGAGGGTAAACGGTGCCTCTGTTTAACATCTCATCTGAAAGATGGCACCTCCCACAGTGCAGCACTCCATCAGTACTGAACTAAAGTGCCAGCCTAGATTTTGTGTTCAGATCTCTGGAAGGGGACTTGAACTCTCAACCTTCTGATTCAGAGATGAGAGTGCTACCACTAAGCCAAGGCTGACACCTTCATAGTAGGGGTCATTAGCCTCAGTGATAGGGTTGCAGAATTTTCCAAGTTAAAATCTGGATGTGGGTAAGGTAGAGTTGAGTCATGGCTTGCATTCTGAGGCTTGCTTCGCTGCTGATGAAAATTAATTGAAAATCTTAATAATTCTGGACACCACACTTTAGGAATGATGTCAAGGCCTTAGACAGGGTGCAGAGGTGATTTACTAGAATGGTACCAGGGGTGAGGCACTTCAGTTACGTAGAGAGACTAGAGAAGCTGGAGTTGTTCTCCTTAGAGCAGCGAAGGTTAAGGGGAGATTTAATAGCGGTGTTCAAAATCATGAAGGGTTTTGATAGAGTAAATAAGGAGAAACTGATTCCAGTTACCGATCCAGAATCGGTAACCAGAGGACACAGATTTAAGGTAATTGGCAAAAGAAGCAGAGGCGAGATGCGGAGAATTTTTTTCACGCAGCAAGTTGTTATGATCTGGATTCAATAATAACTTTCAAAAGGGAATTGGATAAATACATGAAGGAGAAAAGATTGCAGGGCTATGGGGAGAGGGCAGGGGAATGGGATTAATTGGATAGCTCCTTCAAATGGCCTCCTTCTGTGCTGTATCATTCTATGATTAACTCCTCTACATCAAGAGACATAGAAGTAAGCAGGAAAGAAGTGGACTTCCATTTTAAAATTTAAGTATTTTGTGACTGATTTACATCCTAGAACTTTCCAGACAACCCACTCAAAAACTGGACTATCTGGTTCAAAACTGGATTGATGACAACCCTGCTGAATGCCTCTGGGCAAGGGAGTGGAAAAATCAGTCAAGGCTCCAATACTTTGTGTGTCAAATCAGGTTGGACATATTCCTGGAGGTTTCATCACATGACCTCCCACCTCCAACCACCTCCAACCATCCCCTCCTCCCACGTAGTCAAACAGCTTTTTTTTCCCATCTGCAATTTTTTTTATAACTAATAAATGAAAATGTTCAAAGAAAACAAAAGAAAAAGCACAATTTTTTTTAATGCCCTGATTAATTTTCTCCCAGGATGCCTATCGCTCAGGAGATAAATTTTTAATTCCTGGAGATTCCAGGATAATACTGGAATGTTGACAACCCCTGTCAGAGGCACCGTCTTTCGGATGAGACATTAAGGGCCCGATTTTAGCACCCGCTACCGGGTGCGTTCTCGGCAGGGGGGGGCCCCGAAAATCCCGAAATCCAGGTGCGGGACCGGATCGCGCCTCGATCCCGCCCACTTCCGGGTTCCCCGATGACGCGCCGGCGTGCGCGCGCAGCCCCCGCTGGTGGGAATCCCGCAGGCAATCAAAGCCAGCGGGATGCCACTTGAGTGTATTTACTTTGCTTGTTCAGGTCATTAACTGACCTGATTAAGGGACAGTGTGTGATTTTGGATAAACATGGGACTGTTTCACACACTGGGGGAAACACTCCCAGTTGAAATGGACATGTTGCAGCCGTCAGCCTGTGGCAGCTGCAAAGGTCCATTTGACAGGTGGTGGGGGGGGGGAGAGACCCTCAGCCATTGCAGGAGGCCGCTCTGTCACTTGGGACAAAGTTTGGCCTCCACCACCCTCCTCCTGATGGTCGAAGTCACCAACCTGCACACTTACCCCGGGGTCCGGAGACATGTACCTACCTTGCGGACCCCCTCAGATGTACATCTTGCGGATGGGGGCCACCGTAGCTGCAGTCATGACCCCCTCGGAGGGCGAACAGCATCACCAGCCTCACCAGCCTCGCCATCCACGCCGTCCACCTCTGACACATGGAGCTCCACAACAGAGTGCTGTGACACATCCACCTGTACAGCAGGAGGGAGGGCTACCGCAGAGAGAGATGCGTCGCAGAGGGCACTACCCTCGCCACACGTTCCACAGACCGAGGCTCAGCTTCCTGGACCTCTCTGAGCAGCAGTGCACACGGAGGCTCAGAGTCAGTCGACATGTAGTCGTGGACATCTGCAGCCTCCTTCATGCCGAGCTGCTCCTGGCTAGCCCGTGCACCATCTTCCTACCTGTCGCTGTCAAAGTCACCACTGCCCTCCCAAACTTCTGCTCCACAGCCTTCCTGGCTGCAACCGGGGACATCCCCGATGTCTCTCAGTCGTCTGCGCAGAAGAGCCCTGCAAATACACCTACACCCACTCTGCAGTGACATACTGGGTGGCATCAGTGGTGGGTCCTCATAGGGATACCCAGGAGCAGGCATTATTGTACAAACCAGACAGGATTCGTGAAGACATGGCAGTAGTGGTGCCAATATAATGTGTGATGTGAGTTGTTCTTTAATTCAATAGAAGTAAGAACCATGACAAACCCTCAAACACCCTTGTGCATCCCCTTCATGCTCACGACACGTTTGCCTTACGCTGCCTACTGCACATATGCGATGCATGCCCTGTGGCTGCAGCACAGGTGGTTCCAGGTTGAGTGAGGCTGGCCGTGAGAGAGATGCACGAGAGGGTGAGTATGGGATAGAGCCATGAGATTGTATGAGGATTGGGTTGCGTGGTAGTGGCGGGATGAGTACTGGCGAGGTGAGTAGGTGCAGGTAAGATGAGGATGAGGTTTGAGTGGGTATGAGGGGTCATGTGACAGAGTAGTGTTGGCAGTGCCGAAGGAGATGCGGGGTGGGGGCAGTGTTGTGGCAGACGGAGTGTAGGGGAAAGACTACATGTTCTCACTGTGGCTGACCTACTGAGGTCATTGGAGCGCCTCCTGCACTGTATGCAGGTGGGCGATATGTTGGTGGCGCTGGTGACCTCCTCTACCACCTCGAGCCAGGCCTTCTTGGTGGCAGAGGCAGGCCGCTTCCTCCCACCCGCTGGGGGGAAGATCTCTGTCCTCCCCCTCCTCCTCACCCCATCTAATGATACCTGGGGTGAGGCATCATTAAACTGGGAGCAGCCTTCCCCCTGGGCTGCTCCATGCTGTAATTTTTGCTGTTTGTGGCAGCATCTGTCAGTGGAGGACTGCCTCTTTAAATAGAGCGCCTCCAGCTGACAGATCTTACTGCGCATGCGCAGCCCGCCCGACGCGCAGATCAGCATCGGGGAACCCGGAGGAGCAGGTAAGTGGATCCAATTAGTGTGTTGCCTGCTACGATCGCGCGGGCAACCCACTAATTTCACCGGGCGCGTTGAAAACGCGCCCGCTGGCCCACCCGACGAGAACCCGCACCCCTGGTAAAATTGGGCCCTAAAAGTTTGCCCTCTCAAGTGGACGTAAAAGATTCGACGGCACCATTTTGAAGGAGAGCAGGGGATGTTCTCCACAGTTTCCGGGCCAATATTTATCCCTCAACCAACATCACTAAAACAGATTATCTGGTCATTATCTCATTGCTGTTTGTGGGACCTTGCTGTGTGCAAATTGGCTGCCGTGTTTCCTACATTACAACAGTGACTACACTTCAAAAAGTACCTCATTGACTGTAAAGTGATTTGGGACGTCCTGAGGTCATGAAAAGATCTATATAAATGCAAGTCTTTCATTCCTTTTGAGAAGGTGCTTAGTGTGCAATTGCCATTCAGTCATGCACACTATTATCCCAGGAACCGAAGTAGATGGCCTGTGCACTTAAAAGTACAACTGTTCCTTGACACAGCACAATTTTTTACAAAGCACTATTTCAGGTGTAACGCTATTTCAACCTGCACCCCAAGTTTACAATCTATTTTTGTTTTCCTGGTTTTAAAATGGGCATGTAAAGTCTTTGTTTGCCATTAAGCAATTAAACAGAGCATTTTGCATCTCATTAAACCTGCCATTAAGCTGAGGCCCTGCTGTCTGCTTGAAACTGATCAATTTCAGTGAATCAATTTCAGTGAATGAATGAATAAGTACGACTGACAATGATTCAGGCACATTGAAACCAAACATTTCACATCTTGTTAAAGCAGTTTACCTGTGTGGCGGCAAATCGGTCTGCCATTGATCATTTCAATACATGAATAAGGTCTACGATTGATGATAATACAACTTTGCTGAATTAGATTGCATAGAGCATTTTGCACCTTGTTAATCCTGCCATTTTATGGAATGTCTACTGTCTAAAATGCTGTTGATCAGCAGCATTAGATTTCAAACACCACTAACAGATTTTTACTTTGCCAGCCTTGACAAAGTTCTTTTAATGATTTTGGTTGAGAGATAAGTATTGGCCAGGACACTAGAGAGAACTTCCCTGCTCTTCTTCGGACAGTGCAGATGGGGCCTCGGGTTAACAGCTCATCCGAAAGACGGCACCTCCAATAGTGCAGCACTCCCTCAGTACTGCACTGGAGTGCCAGCCTAGATTATGTACTCAAGACTTGAACCCACAACCATCTGACGCAGAGGCAAGAGTGCTACCAACTGAGCCACGGCTGACACAACACGCTTACTTGGTTTGTCTTTTCAGTACATTGCAGAGTTTTACTTGGAGCTGGTGTACTTGGTCACACCCTTCTGACACAGCGTGCTTGGCCATCTCCCCGGGCAGCAGCTGCAGGCGCACGGCGCTCTGGATCTCCTGGGAGTTGATGGTCGAGTGATATTTGTAATGGGCCAGGCAGGAAGCTTCACCAGTCATGCCCTCGAAAATACCACTCACAAAGGAGTTCATGATGCTCGTGGCCTTGGAGGAGATGCTGGTGAGGGGGTAACCCTGCTTCATCACTTTGTAGATGTAGCTCGAGTAACTCTCCTTCCTCGACCTTCTCCGCTTCTTACTGCCCTTTGCTGTGACTTTACTCACAGCTTTCTTGGCGCACTTCTTGGGTTCAGATTTCTGCTCCTCATTCACTTTCAGACACAAAACTTGTTGCTGTTGTTTGCATGAAACCAGCATATCTGGAGCTGTCAGCACTAGTACAGCACCACAACATAAAAGCAGCTGCTGCTGGTATAGCAATGGCATTAATATAATTAGTACTGTTTCTTTAAACAGGGTCCACGTACAATATTTCCCTCAATATTTTTGTTTTGGCTCCTGATGAAAGTGTCATACTGAGGGAGACCTGTACCATTGTTCTTAGGTGTCAGCTTTGCTTAATTCATTGCACTCTCTCCTCTGAGTCAGATGATTATGTGTTCAAGCCCCACTCCAGGACTCGAGCATAAAATCTAATCTGAAACATCAACGCAGTACCGAGGGAGTGCAGCATTGTCAAAGGAGCCGTTTTTTGGATGAGATGTTAAACCGAGGTTGGTAGTTCAGGTGGATGTAAAAAAAAAATCCCCAGGCACTATCTGAAGAAGAACAGGGAGTTTTCCTGGTGTCCAAACCAACCTCCCTCCCTCCACCAATGTCACCAGAAATAGATGTTGTCTGTGGGATCTTGTTGTGCTCAAATTGAATGCTGTGCTTGCCTACATAACAGCAGTGACCACATGCGAAAAAGTAACTCTTCAGAAACGAAACACTTTGGGATGTGCTGAAGATGTGATTAGCACTGTTCAAATCCAAGTTCATTCTTTATTCTATTTTCAGTGGATTAAGTGTGGAGCATGAGTACACCACAGTATGGGTCCTTTTAACACCAGCGACTGTTTATTTCAGATCGTGGGAGACTGAAATCCGCCCCCGACACCCTGACCTGGAGTTTCCCCTAGTGGGAGCAATCGGAAAAATCTGCCCAAAATGCGCTGGATACTGGGTGAAGTTACCCTCAATGTTCCACGAAAATTCACGAGCGTAAAATTTCCCGTGTATCAGCGCAATAGAACAGTGTAATCAGGCGTCATAGATTCGTGACTGTGTTTATTCAGTGAAATCCGGCTCACTCATCCCTACAACAGAATCGTATTTTGTGGGTCAATCTCAACAACTTGCATTTATATAGCCCACTTAACGTAGTAAAACGTCCCGAGGCGCTTCACAGGAGCATTATCAGACAAAAATTGACATCTAATAAAACCACAAGAATAAAAGAGCACCAAGAACCAATGCAAAAGCATCCTAAGTATTTTTAATAGCCAATTTGTACAAATCTTAATTCAATTTTTCATGCACAAAAAAAAATGACGTGTGCTTGATGTGAATTGTCCATTAACTGAAAATACGGAGTGATAATTGGACTAAAAGTGAGTACTTTACCAGGAATTTTTTTCTTTTGAAAATAGTTGAAATGAGCGTAATACTATTCCATTTACCAGTGATCAGACTTAACTTCTGCTGTGATGTCTCCATGTTCTTCATTACTTTTGCAAGTCGAATGTCTATACAATTTTACAAAGTTACACAGAAAAGGGAAACAACTCTACAAAACTGTCACATTTTGGTCTCACAAAGTGAAGAAATTCCAGAAATAAAGTGTCAGTTCCACCTTGAAAAAACAGAACTTCATTGTAAGAAGGAAGGGAAAAGAGGCTCAAAGCTTCATCACTACGTCACTTCCCTATCCAGTGCTTTCCCATCATTAATTTGCATTCAATTGACTTCTTACAAACATTATTGTCAGCACTATGCGGTGCGTGGAACAGCCTGAACTGGGGCTGTAGCGTTCGCTTGAAGACACCTGCAGCACCTGAAAAATATTGGGATCAATTTTCCTGACCTCTGCACCCAGGGGAATGCCCATTTTCCAGGTGCAACGGTCTGGCAAAGGGAACAGAGATCCATTACGCCAGGGTATCCACCCCCTTTACATCTCCGCTGGGATTTCTGGGGCTTCCCTGAGGGATGGAGCCCTACAAATCTCGCGAGGAGAAAGGAGAAGGGGTTTGCTGGGATGAATATGGGAAAACACAAGAAATGTGTCAAGAGGCTAATCAAAGAGGCAAAAAGCAAGCTAGAAAAAAAACCTAGTGCAGAGGAAAAACTTAATAAAAAATTATTTTAATTCTACACCAGCAAGAGGACTGTCAGAAAAGATGTGAGAACATTAAAAGATATGACCAGGCTTGAAACTGAGGGTGAGCACAAGACAGCAAATATTCCAAATGATTGCTCCCTTAAAATATCTACAAGGGAAGACACAAACAATATGCCCTCACCCCAAAAAAAAACAAAATTACCAAGGGAAAAATGAAGGACCTTGATATAGTTAAAATTCCTGGACAAGCTAAAAGGGCTTGAGGGCATAACAAAATGTAACTGTCCTGATCTGGTTGTGTCCAGCTGCACCTTGTTATTAAAGGATAAAGACACACACACAAGGACATCAGCCCTCATGTGTTATGCAGGCTGACCCTCTCATGTTATCAAGATTGTAACACTCTTGGAGTCACGAGGTTTCCTCTGTTTACATGATGACATTGCTGCTGAGAAGCCAACCAGTACAGCAGCATCAATAGTGGAACCGTAACGATGAACTCCTTACATTTCTTCCTTTTTGCCAATATTCTTCCCTCCCCTCCTTCCTCTCTTGAAGGTATTGACTTTTTGCTTGGTAGAGTCAAAAGTAGAAGTTCCCTTTCAGTGCCTTACCCAAATGATGATTATTCATGAGCGAGTCTTAGCAGTGAGTGTTCACCAGGCTATTTTGTCCTACCCCACAACCACACCACACCGCATGCACGCACAAACACACATACTTCTAATGGATTATTGTAAGGTATCTTACAACACCAGGTTATAGTGTTGTAAGATTCCTTACATTTGTTCACCCCAGTCCATCACCGGCATCTCCACACAATGGATTATTGGATAGCGATTAGCAGCAGAAACCTTGGCCAATATTACTCTCTCTAAACCCGGGGAACCGAGGCCAATTATATCACCTCTACGTCGGCCTACCTGAGATTAGCTAACTCAGCACAGTCCAAGGTTCGAACCTGGGAGCCTCCAGGACTGTACGGCTCCAGCCACTCATTGGATAATCGTGTTCATCCTTCTTGCTGTTCTTGTGTTAAACGTGACAAATTTGAACCACCCCAGAAGGTGTTTATATTAAATTATTAAAAAATTAACAATTATAGGGACTCTGCCCCTATTTCCTTTCTGTAATGGATTGGGGACTGGCACAAACGGGCGACCACCGATAGGAAACTTTATATCACGTGGTATTATGGAATTTTCTTGGATTTTTACCAGCGTTTTGGGAATTGCAATCCATTTTAATGTGAAAATTGCAAGCCAGTGTTACCTTGATCTGAACGAAAGGCTGTGTGATTGCAGATATACCAAAAAGGTGAAGCACTGCCATTTGTGTTATATCCCGAGGGCGTCAGTGCATTCAACTAACCAGGCGACGCTTTGTTAAGTAGTGGGACAGAGTTTCGCGGGTTCCAAAAACGAGTGCACACTTTGGCTTGCTGACCTTTACTTTCTCGATGCCTTTCAAACGATCGACATCATGAAAATATCAATACCATTGAAACCTTGCTGCATTCCTTTGTTTGTCAGGCTCATTAAAAACAATGCATAAGAACAAAGGAAATATAAATAATTAATTCCCCTCGGTTTTTTTTCAAAGTCACTTACGTGCACTAGATAAAGAAAAACCTAGCTGCAACAATGTCACTTCGGTGGTAAGAGAGTTTTTGTGAGATTCACGGTTCCTCTCATGAACTTAGTCAGGTTACATTGCCAGCTCCGGGTTATTCTAGGCTGCTTGCCCATTTTAACCCTCGAGCGACTGTGGAATGTACTCATGGCAACAATGCACGTTCTTTTCTCTTTCTGGATTGGCGCTGAATCTGCGGGCATTGGCAGCCATTCGATACCTCACCCATGTGTCAATATGAGAGCCTAGAATATTGTGGGTTATTGAGGTCACAACCTGATCCATTCACCTCCGTAAGCAGGAGGTTAAACTTGCTCATTTGTTCGCCAGAAAGCAATGACATATACCATTGGTGCCAAATAAATTGTCTTGCTATTACAATCTGGTAACGTGCCATTCCAAACATTTTACCAGGCCTGAAAAGACAAGTGTGTACAATTGTATATTGGGTCATGACTAGGGCAAGTGATATGTGGCTGTGAGTGATTTGTTATCACTCAGATCTATAAATCTACCTCCATTCCGTTTTATACAAAACTGCTGCACCTATGCAGCAAAATGCACTACGCATGAAATGTGCAGAAACTCGTGGGGTTTGTCGTGGATGCCATGCCACTCCACACCACACCACACCAGGCTACGCCATGTCATACCATGCCTCGTCACGCCACACCACACCAGGTCATGCCATGTCACACCATGCCACATGATGACACTCCATGCCACTCCACACCACACCACACCAGGCTATGCCATGTCACCCCATACCATGTCATGCCACGCCACACCAGGTCATGCCATGCCACACCATGCCACATGATGACACTCCATGCCACGCCATGCCACACCACACCACCTCACGCCACATCATGTCATGCCATGCCGCGTCACGTCATGCCACACCACATCACGTCACACCATACCACATCACGTCATGATACGCCACATCACACCACGCGATGCCATGCCACACCGCACCACGTCATCATGCCACGCCACGCCACACCACACCAGGCCACACTATGCCACGCCACGCCACACCATGCCATGTTATGCCATACCACGCCACGCCACACCATACTACGCCGCACCACATCACTTGGCCTAGTGATGACCCCATTGCTTCACTGATCTCATCTATCCCAACGGGCTTCTTTTTTGCATGGAGAAGTTTACATTGCAGCAGCACCTGAGGTAGCACAAGTTTACCATCAACTTACATTTACTGCACCTTTAGTGCAGAGAAACAAGCCAAGGCACATCACTAGGGAGGGTAGGGATGCACTTTGCTGGCTATTCTAGAAACGGCTAGCTAAAGAACTCTCCATTTAACAGAAACAATATTGTTTCACTTTACAAATGTAATGGGAATTTTTTACGAAATGAATTCAAAGCTCCCACCTGCAGCCCAACTCATATGAGTTGATGCATAACTTTCAGTTCAAATTTTGAATTAAAATTCCCCTGTATTTCATCACTTAATAGTCTTTGAATGAACATAATATCAGTCTATAAGTTTCTATTTGCATCATTTCACTCACTCCAAGTGATGATATAATAGGGCACCTCCTCTAACTGGGGTTAGTGAATGTGTTGATTTATTAGGACCCATGAAATCCTGGCAACAGCCATTCCTCCCATTCACATAGAGCTAGAGGTGTGCCCACAATGCCAGAGTACAGTTTCACTTCCCTCCTATTTAACAGGGTCTTTTGCCCTCTTCACTCCCTTCCCCGACTCCCTTCCTCACCTCAAAAGTGTCTCTTTCTCTCTCTTTGCCAGTCCATTACTACCTCTCTCTCTCTCTCTCTCTTTCTATTCTCCACCTAATCCCCAGGCTGCAGTCTTGTGGAAATAAATAAAATGGTTCAACCTGAGTTCATTTATTTCTGCAGTGCTGATTATAGATATAAATAAAGCTAGGCTGTCAGCCTTGGCTCAGTGCTGGCTCTCTTGCCTCTGAGTCAGAAGGTTGTAGGTTCAAGTCTCACACTGCAAATTTGAGCACATAATCTAGACTGACACTTCAATGCAGTACTGAGGGAGTGCTGCACTGCCATGGGTGCCACCTTTCAGATGAGAAATTAAATTGAGGCCCTCTGAAGTGGATGATCCCATGGCATTACTCAAGAAGAGGAGGGGAGTTCTACTTGGTGTCCTGACCAACATTTATCCCTCAACCAACATCACTAAAACAGATTAGCTGGTCATTTATCTCATTACTGTTTGTGCGACCTTGATGTGCTGCATTTCCCTACATTACAACAGTGACTACACCTCATAAGTACTTTGTTGGCTGTGAAGAGCTTTGGGATATTGTGAAAGGCACTATATAAATGCAAGTTCATTAGGGTGAGCAAGGGGAGTTTTTTCTTAATTTGTTCACGGGATGTGGGTGTCGCTAGCAAGGCCAGCATTTATTGCCCATCCCTAAGAGGGCAATTAAGAATCAACCACTTTGCTGTGGGTCTGGAGTCACATATAGGCCAGACTGGGTAAGGACGGCAGGTTTCCTTCCCTAAAGGACATTAGTGAACCAGATGGGTTTTTACGACAATCCGGTAGTTTCATGGCTATCATTACTGATACTAGTATTTTTATCACAGAATCATAGAAGTTACAACATGGAAACAGGCCCTTTGGCCCAACATGTCCATGTTGCCCAGTTTATACCACTAAGCTAGTCCCAATTGCCTGCACTTGGCCCATATCCCTCTATACCCATCTAACTGTCCAAATGCTTTTTAATAGCATTTGGACAGATGCTTAATTCCAGATTTTATTTAATTGAATTTAAATTCGCCAGCCGCCGTGGTGGGATTTGAACTCGTGACTCTGGATTTTAGTCCAGGCCTCTGGATTACTAGCCCAGTAACATAACCACTATGCTACCGTACCACTCTGTTCAGAGGTATGACATGTTGCATCATGCTATTTCTGGAAGGGAGCAAGAGTTGTGAGAGCCAAGCTTGTGATCTTTTTATGAATTTATTTGTTGTGTTATTAATTTAATTTTTAGGGATACACAGTGGGATGGATTAAGAGCTGTTGTGCTGGTTGTGTTTCAGAGGATTTTTTTTAGTGGACTGTGATTGGCTTGAACTTTTTTTGGTAAAATGTGTGTGCAGATTGTTTTAGTGGAATGTGAATGAGTAGAAAATTGAAATTGAGGAGAAAAGTTTTGACGAACAACAAAAGTAGAAAATAATGAAAAATGGACAAGGAGAAATGCAGCAACTTCACCAACAAGGAAAAGGAAAAGATGCTTAAGCAATGAAGAAGAGGAAAACTGACAAGCAGACTCGACGGCCAAAACATAAACAACAATCGTGATGTACACAGCGACCTGCACGAGAAGTGCTATTATAAAAATATAGGTAGAGATTTATAACTTTTGTAAGAATCACTTGTTGTACTCGCCCGATGCACTGTGGGAGTCATATAAATGTGGTTAGAAAGGCTTCAGCCTCATGGAACTTTATAGAAGCCAAGCTACATAAATGAGACAGCTTATGTGCTGATAGTTTTGAACCACAGACCATGTAACCCAGCCTAATAGGATGCCCGCACTATACCTTGCAAAGATTTAGCTTTAATGTGAAATGCTACTAGCAAAAGCTATTTATTCATATTTTCGCTCCACTGCTCAAATACCTTGCCAGCTAATTGGGTTTCATTACAAATTTCCCCCCTTGCATAGTCCGACAATTAGGCAGTAGCCATGCTTTACGACCCCTGGCTCTCCTCTAGGTAGCTTTGATCAATGCTTTGTTCAGTGACTCACATCTAATAACCAGGAGTGGCAAGAACTGCACTGTCAGCCATTGATTTATGTACCCAGCCCACATCCTAGCCCAAATAGAGGTGTAATTAGCAATCACAGTGACTACTGATTTGACCTGACCTATAGGCAGTCACAGTTACCTTTTATTCTTGCTGGCTCTCCACTTCTTGCTTTGATTCACAATGTACTATCTTATTTTATTATTGATGCGCAATTTCTGGACTGGCGATTCATACTTGACAGATGCATTGGTTAAATACTTACCATCACAGATTCTCCTTAACATATAGTCAGTATTGTGTTTCCATAATAAAACAATTATTTTTTGTTTTTTACACTTACAGTGCACTTAGACTGTCACTTCTGCATTATGAGGAAGAAGTTTCTGCTTTGCAGTGACACAAAGATGATGGTTTAACTTTGAACAGCACTCCCACTCTGACTGAAATGCAATGGTGTGAAGTTCCCTCAAGGAGGCCATCTCACACCATTTAGGATAATCAAAAGCAAAATACTGCGGATGCTGGAAATCTGAAATAAAAACAGAAAATGCTGGAGAAGCTCAGCAAGTGAGGCAGCATCTGTGGAGAAAGAAACAGAGTTAACGTTTCAGGTCGAAGACCTTTCGTCAGAACGGGAAGATGTTAAAAGAGTTAAAGTTTTTGAGCAAGTACAGAGCCAGGGAAAGGTGGGGGGAAGGAAGGGGAGGGGAGGAAAGAACAAAAGGGAAGGTCTCTGATAGTGTAGAGGGCAAGAGTGATTAAATGACAAAGGGATGATGGTGCAAAGGTAAGGAAGGTGGTAATGGGACAGGTTAAGAAACAAAAGATTGATCAGGAGTAACCATTTAGGCTTGATGCTATCTGATGTGCAGTTGTGAGGTGCAGGGTTAAACTGGTTTTTAAAAAGTGCTCAGGCAGTCTGATTGACCTTTGGGCATTTGGTCCACTTTATAAGGAGAGATCTAGTTTAAATATTGCTGCTGCCACCTGCGTTTTCAAAACATTTTAAATTACTGTCTAGGAGCAGGGTTCTGCACATTGCACGTACGCACATGGAGATCCCTTTTAGATCTGGGACTGTGATTCGCAGCCCGCAGCGTAATTGGACCATTGCCCGCCGAGAATTGCACTTTG
The DNA here is from genome assembly GCF_035084215.1 of Heptranchias perlo. Classification (NCBI taxonomy): domain Eukaryota; kingdom Metazoa; phylum Chordata; class Chondrichthyes; order Hexanchiformes; family Hexanchidae; genus Heptranchias; species Heptranchias perlo. The sequence goes on along the minus strand of NC_090348.1, from coordinate 38,265,235 downwards.
AACCTACTGGTTGCAGATTGGTAGCGCAGTTTAGGCATTGTCTTACACAATCCCAGACAATCCCAATCTCTATCATGTTATTTTATTTTTGCTCTTGGGATGTGGGTGACGTTATCAAGTGCAGTGTTTATTGCCCAGCTCTAGTTGCCCTGAGGGCATTAAGAGTTAACCACGGTGTGGGACTGGGGTCACATGTTGGCCAGACTGAGTAGACATGGCAGGCTCCCCTCCCCAAAGGACATTAGTGAACCAGTTAGGTTTTTATGACTATCTAAGAAGGACCGGCAGCTTTTATGGTTATTTTTCTGGTACTAGCCCATAAATTACCAGATTAATGGAATTTAATTTCGCAACTCACAACCCCTGGGCTGCTAGTACAGTACAATGACCAGTAGGCTACCATACTCTATGCTATTCTGAAGCAGGTGCATTTATAATGGAATCATAGAATTTCATTGTACAGCAAGAGGTCATTCAGCTCATCGTGCCACTGATGGCTCTCTGGAGGAGCTACCTACATAATCCCATTCCCATGACCATTTACACATACCTTTTTACATTTTTCTTTTTCAAATACTTATCCACTTCCCTTTGAAAACCTATTACAGATTCTGCTTCCACCACTGCTTCTGGTAGGATATTCCATGTCCTAACAATCCTCTGCCTCAAAAAAATTAATCTGTCCTCTCCCTTCGTTCTTTTGTGACAATCTTAAATTTATGCCCTCTAGTTACCAAGTCACTAACCAGAGGAAATAAAATTTTCCTATTTACCTTATCAAAATCCCACATAATTTTGAATACTTCGATCAGATCGTCTCTTAACTTTCTTTACTTTAATGAAAGGAGTCCTGTTTCTTTACTAAAGCCTGGTATCATCTTCTGCACCCACTCCGTGACCATGACATCCTCCTTAAAGTAGGATGCCCATAAAGGGACACAGTAATCTATTTGCAGTCTAAACAATGACATGTATAGGTTTAGCATTACATCTTTGCTTTTGTGCTCTATGTACCTATTTATAAAGCCTAGTACCCCATTTTCTGTTTTGCAGTACTTATCCTGCCAATTTTAAAGAGAGGAATGTGGAGAAGTCCATCACAATCATCTAATCTTTCAGTGTTCATCTCAAAATACACCCCTAATGTTATTTAAAGGAATAGTATATTTCGCTTCATTGCTGCAAGAGTTATACACAATTTGTTCAGTCAGTGGGAAATTAATCTGTGTATGTGCATTGGGAATGAGAGCCAGGCCAAATATAGGACCAAAAATGAACCAAATTGGACCGCTTCAGGCCATGCTGGCCAAATCGGATTAGTCCTCTTCAGGTCAATATATTCCTTTTAAAGGAGCAGTGCACATACACAAAGGGAGCTAGTGCGTACAAACAATTGGTCCACCTCCCCAGGAAGGGGAAGGGAAACGAAAGAGATTCAACTGATATCACTCTCACACACACCTTCTTTTCATACATACAGAGCAGTGGAATCCTATCATATGGAAGTGATCAAACAATCAAAAAGGTGCTTTAAGCAAACATATATGTTAGCAGGGCTGACTAAACCTGATTATGTAAAGAGCAAAATTAGAACTCAATGACATTTGCATTTAACAGGATATTGCCAGGAATTAGCTGATATCAAAATTGTGTGTATGTGCATTCAATTGTGATTCCTGTAATGACATACAATTGGTGACAACCATTAATTCAAACAACGTCAGTTAATCAGTGCGCAGTTAATGAGGACATTGTCTCGGGATTCCTGGTGTATTTAAATCAGTACAGATAGATCTTGCTAAATTGGATGATCCGATAAATAGAACAATTTCACTTCTGCTAGGCTGTTTTAATTAGTTAACAGCTTTCAATTGTCAATTCCTTTGGATTGAACTGTTTGGATCTTCTGGAGTACATCAACATCCCAGGCTGCCAAATCCTGTGGTTTTATACTTCAAGTTAGAAGAAATTCAGATTTTTAAAAAAGAATCTAGGTTTTGGCCCTCATTGGATTCAGACTTCAGGATCAGACTTACATCTTTAGCTTATTTTTTAAATTGTAAATTAGTCACCATAACAAGAGGGTACAGCCAAAGGCAACTGTACGGGAGAAATATGTCACACAAATTTAACTGCTGTAGTTGCAGGGAGCACAGAAAGAGCTGGGGACATTGTGCTGGGACACCATCAGGCAACAGATTTCCTAAAAAGAACCAAATGGTTAATTCTGTCATCCTGCGCTCTCTATGGGGACCTGCGCTTCTAAGGAGCCTGAATCATTGAATCAGGCCTACGGTATTGTGACGTTATCTCCAGCCCACACTCCCTTCAAGTGTGACTTCCTCACTGACAGAGTTGGGACACACACTTTGCCCTCAAATGTGCCCCAACATCCCAGGCAGTCAGGTCTGTGTTTAAACTTTTGCATGGTGTGTGAAGCTTTGCTGCTTGCATTGGTGTGGACTTTTAAAAGTCGATAAAGAATGCTCAGGTGCAGTTGCAGCAGTTCCTGTGTTCCTGCAATAAACATAGAGGTCTGCTTTAAATGCCAGAAATTCCCGTAGAAGAGTGACAACCTATCCATTTCTTTCTGACAAAGGACTGCTGGTCTGCGTGGCCATGCACCAAACTGAATCCAGGAGCAAGAGTCTGCTCTATAGTCTGCCAAACAAGTCTCAGGCTATTTAGGACACTGAAGCTGTTGATAATGACAAGTAAAAAGAAAAAGAAAGACTTGCATTTATATAGCACCTTTCACAACCTCAGGAAGTCCCAAAGCACTTTACAGCCAATGAAGCACTTTTCAAGTGTAGCCACTGTTGTAATGTAGGAAATGCAGCAGCCAATTTGCGCACAGCAAGCTCCCACAAACAGTGATGTGATAATAACCAGATATTTAGTGATGTTGGTTGAGGGATAAATATTGACCAGGACACCAGAGAGAACAAGTCACAACCTTCTGACTCAGACTAATACCAACTGAACTACTGCTGTTACAGTAGGCCCAAGCTTTTTTTTTTGAGGAGTCTTTCCTTTTGCCAACTTTTACCAGTCATCCTTACCACTTGTTTGCATCAGTAGACCTTGGAAATGGTTAAAGAAGAAGCTGAATGTTTGTACCTGAAGAGAATTTATAACCTTTATATCATCACAGCCCATTCCGCTTGGTTACTGACTTTTGATTTCAAAAAAATATTGGCTTTTCAGCACTGAAGACAAGACACAATGTCCAGTCCAGTCCAGTTCTGTTTATATCTGCCTGCAGCCAGTGATTCTCTTTCAGATGAGATTTAACCTGTGCACAGGGTAGTGTCATCAGCAAAGAGGACAATGTCATTTTTAATGGCATCAGTCAAGTCACTGATGAAGTTAACAAATGGACTGGAGTCAACACACATTTTCCTGAGGGCCCCCTGCTTAGGGGGATCTGATAAGTTGAACATCCATTTATCATGGGCCCAATGTTTGTGTCTTCTGAGGAAGCATCATGTCCGGTTGAACAGGTCACCAGGTATGTTACATAAAGCCAGGGAGCCACATAAAATGGATGCTTAATAAATGAGTGTCACCAACAAGATACTGTTTGAAAATCAAATGATTTCAAAAAGATATTGTTAACTTTAACATTATTTTATTTCCTAACTGGTTCTGTTTTTTTTAATACTTTTGTTTAAATTGCAATTGCAAATGACATAATTGAAGGAGGTGGTAGTTACCGAGCGCAATGGTGTGAGGGTGGTGAGTGCTTGATAACAAAATCATTTAGCAAACTAATTGACTTGTACTTTATTTGCTGGTCCTGGTGCAATCCTTTCACACTGAATTGTGGCTTGGTGGGTAGCACTCTTGCCTCTGAATCTGAAGGTTATGGGCTCAGTTCCCACTCCAGTGACTTAAGCAGAGAATCTAAGCTGATGTTTCAGTGAGAGAATGAAGTGCTGCCTTTTGGATGAGATGTTAAACTGAGGCCCGGTCTGCCCTTTCAGCTGAATGTAAAACATCCCTGCCACTATTTCGAAGCAGAGCAGGGGAGACCTCCCGGGTATCCAGGTCAATATTTACCCCTCAACCAACATCACTAAAACAGATTATCTGGCCATTATTAAATTGCTATTTGTGGGAGCTTGCTGTACAAATGGTCTGCTGCATTTCCTATATTACAGCAGTGACTACATTTCAAAAAAGTACTTCATTGGCTGTAAAGCGCTTTGGGACGTCTTTAGGTCGTGAAAGGCACTATATAAATGCAAATCTTTCTTTCTTTTCAATATGGAACCATTCACGGGGGCACTTGAGAAATCTCCCGATTCCCCATATAGCCAATCCGAATGGATTTGTCTGTTATCTCCTTATTTCCAAATCCTCAAATGGCGTCAATACTCCGTTTAAATGTGCTAGTCAAAATGCCACAGGCAGCTTGCGAATGCATTTCCCCTTTGCCACGACTTCACTGGGAGACCAGTAGTACAATTTAAAAGTAAATTCAGGACGCAGCGTTCTTAAGGCACTCTCCCAAGACCTGGCCTGCAATGTAAACGGTCTTTTTAGTCCCTCTCAAACTGGTACCCGTAGCATGACGATTCCCTTGTACGTCATTCACCGGGTGGACAGAGTCCTTTGTTCCACTGGAGGCGAATCCTCCAAGACAAATAGTAGCCAGGTCTTGGCTCCTGGAGCAGAAGCCGTTTACACAAAAGTTTATTTCACTTCCTCTTGTTTACCGGGTAAACACTTAATGAGGATCTAAAAAACAAGCAGGATTCTTTGGAACTCAGGTACTGGGAATGGGCAGAGGCCCAGAGAGTTTAAACAAACAGACAAATGTGTCATCTAATAGTCCATCAAAAGGCCTTTGTAAAAGACATAAACCCTTTATCTCCCTCTTTCAGATTTTAATCAGGGAGCTAATTTGCATTTTCCCTGAACCTCTGTGGTGATTAATCTGGAGAGGGTACTGCGTGCCCAGGGATATAAAATCATTTACTATAAATGAAACATTGAAAGGCTTGTTTTATCTCCCTCCCCTTTTGGAATTTACATAATGGGTTTTAATTGGATTTAATTTCTGATTACCGAAGACAAGACTTCAGCTCTCCCTCCGTTGAGATGCGATCTGGAGGTAGCAGACTCTCAAGGCTTTGAAGGCATAATGTGCTGGATTATGCAAATGTGACAAAAAAACTAAGCAACTGACATGAATTTATGTTTCACTGGTGGTCACAGTCAAATCTTTCAGTCCTTAAAATAAAATGGTCTCAATTCTAGAGACAAATAGAATTGCTTTATCCCTACAACTAACATCCTAATGAGTACAGATATAAAAGAAAATCTGAAAGCTGTTCTGATGAAGGTCCCACCTGAAACGTTAATTTTGCTTTCTGTTTTGGATGCTGGCAAACCTGCTGTGGATTTCCAGAATGTTTTCTCCCCTCTTCTTTCAGTAATTCTCCTGAAGGTACGGACTCCTTGTTGGGTTCCATAGGTGTCCCTTGCCCTCCAGTATTTCGCTTAAGTGGCCATTGTTAGGCGTGTGCCTCGGCAGTGAGTGTCAGCATGCTATTTGACTGTGAGGGGCACTGCAGTGGAGCCCAATCCTGTCTTCATCTGGTGCTCACATATCTGTGGTTCAAGCAGGGATAGCAAGAGGTCTGGCCATTATCCCCCCTCTTCAACCCAGGTGCATTAAAGTCAAATTTTGTACCCCTACAATGGCCATTGCTGAAATTAACCAAATCAGCGTGGATGTAATTCCACCACCTATTTTCCATTAAATGAAATACATCAGTCCAGGTGTTCAAAGCACTTTGATCATCATTGGTACCATTTTGTATAGTCTAACAGAAGTTTATTACATTGGGAAATGATTACTACTGGTAAATTGAACCAATTATTAGGGCCTGGACCAAATTAACTTAAGCAACTCCACACATTCGAATTTTTGAAAAACGAATGCAACACCAGCATTATAAATCACATCAGGACCACAGTTTCGAAAAATCAACAGAGTTATGCCAACATATGTCATATCAGCTGTTTGCACTGGAAAAGAAGGGGTTCATTTTAACCCTCCGGCCCAGAGAGAATGGTGCGTGGGAGGGGTTAAGATCAGGCCGAGTCCACTTACTGGCCTGGGGTTACACCGTTCCCGCCAGGCGACATCTTGGGCCCGATGTTAGCAGGGCTGCGGGTTCTCGGCGGGGGGGCTATCGGGCGCGTGGGTAACGCGCCCGGTGAAATTAGTCAGTTTCCCGCGCGATCGTAGCAGGCAATCCACCAATTGGATCCACTTACCTGCTCCTCCGGGTTCCCAGCTGCTGATCTGCGCGTCGGGCGGGCTGCGCATGCGCAGTAAGATCTGTCAGCTGGAGGCGCTCTATTTAAAGGGGCAGTCCTCCACTGATTGATGCTGCAACAAATAGAAAAAATTACAGCATGGAGCAGCCCAGGGGGAAGGCTGCTCCCAGTTTAATGATGCCTCACTCCAGGTATCAATACATGGGGTGAGGAGGAGGGGGAGAACAGAGATCTTCCTCCCGGCGGGAGGGAGGAAGTGGCCTGCCTCTGCCACCAGGAAGGCCTGGCTCGAGGTGGCAGAGGAGGTCACCAGCGCCACCAACATATCGCCCACCTGCATACAGTGCAGGAGGTGCTCCAATGACCTCAGTAGGTCAGCCAAAGTGAGTACACGTAGTCTTTCCCCTACACTCCGTCTGCCACATCACTGCCCCCACCCACATCTCCTTTGGCACTGCCAACACTACTCTGTCACATCACCCCTCATACCCACTCAAACCTCATCCTCATCTTACCTGCACCTACTCACCTCGCCAGTACTCATCCCGCCACTACCACTCAACCCAATCCTCATACAATCTCATGGCTCTATCTCATACTCACCCTCTCGTGCATCTCTTTCACGGCCAGCCTCACTCAACCTGCCACTACCTGTGCTGCAGCTACAGGGCATGCATCACATATGTGCAGTAGCAAGCGTAAGGCAAACGTGTCGTGAGCATGAAGGGGATGCACAAGGGTGTTTGAGGGTTTGTCATGGGTGTTACTTATATTGAATTTCTGAACAACTCACATTACATATTATATTGGCACCACTACTGCCATGTCTTCGCGAATCCTGTCTGGTTTGTGCAATAATGCCCGCTCCTGGGTATCACTATGAGGAGCCACAACTGATGCCACCCATTGTGTCACTGCAGAGTGGGTGTAGGTGTATTTGCAGGGCTCTTCTGCGCAGACGACTGGGAGACATCGGCGATGTCCCCGGTTGCACCCTGGAAGGATGCGGAGGAGAAGTTGTTGAGGGCAGTGGTGACTTTGACAGCGACAGGTAAGAAGATGGTGCACGGGCCAGCCAGGAGCAGCTCGGCATGAAAGAGGCTGCAGATGTCCACGACTACATGTCGAGTGACTCTGAACCTCCGTGTGCACTGCTGCTCAGAGAGGTCCAGGAGGCTGAGCCTCGGTCTGTGGACCCTATGGCGAGGGTAGTGCCCTCTGCGACGCATCTCTCTCTGCGGTAGCCCTCCCTCCTGCTGTGCAGGTGGATGTGTCACAGCACTGTGTTGTGGAGCTCCACGTGTCAGAGGTGGACGGCGTGGATGGCGAGGCTGGTGAGGCTGGTGATGCTGTTTGCTCTCCGAGGAGGTCATGACTGCAGCTACGGCGGCCCCCATCCGGAAGATGTACATCTGAGGGGGTCCGCAAGGTAAGTACATGTCTCTGGACCCCGAGGTAAGTGTGCAAGTTGGTGACTTTGACTGTCAGGAGGAGGGTGGTGGAGGCCAAACTTTGTCCCAAGTGACAGAGTGGCCTCCTGCAATGGGTGAGGGTCTCTCCCCCCCAACCTGTCAAATGGACCTTTGCAGCTGCCACAGGCTGACAGCTGCAACACGTCCATTTGACCTGGGAGTATTTCCCCCAGTGTGGGAAACAGTCCCACTTTGTTCTAAAATCCCACATAATCCCTTAATCAGGTCAGTTAATGACCTGAAATACCTAAATAAATACTGTCAAGTGGCATCCCGCTGGCTTTAATTGCCTGCAGGATTCCCACCAGCGGGGGCTGCGCGCGCACGCCGGCGTGTCAGCGGGGAACCCGGAAGTGGGCGGGATCGAGACGGGATCCGGTCCCGCTCCGGGATTCCCCGATTTTCAGGGCCCCCCCCGCCGAGAACGCACCCGATAGCGGGTGGTAAAATTACCCCCTTATCTTCACCAATTTTGAAGTCGACCAAGGCTCCCGCTGCAGGCAAGCGAAGGCCAAATTTAAAAGCCGCAGCCCGATCCAGCAAGGGTGTGTGTGGGTTACGTGGGGGAGCAAATAACAGGCTGATGGTTTTCAACCTGTATAGGAAGGGAAAGGTTGTGCGGAGTGAATAGTAGACTGGGTTGAGTCTAAATGGAGAAAAACACTGGTGCAGACTTGAACGGCTGAGTAGCCTCTTTCATAACATTCTATGATTCTGTGAAAGGCTCGCGGCAAAGAAATGATAAAAATAAAACATTTGGTCACAAAGCCAGAGAAATCTTTAAAAAAATTATCAAAATGCAAGTAGTCCCACGATTATGTTACTTAGTGAAAAAGAAATAGAAAAGGCTCAAAAAAACTATGGGTGAATTTTGTGAGGCCATCATTATCTGATGCGTGCTGAGTGAATATAAGGCCCCACTGGCAGTGTGGGGCCTTGCAAAATTTACCCAGTCATCAAAGGCCCATGAGGTGAAATCAAGATTTGTGATATTAGTATGTGGAAATATTAACGCTTCATGTGAAATTTGTTTGTCCACTATTTAAACAAAATATGCAAGGTTAATGGCCTTCTTAAAATAACGGAGAAAGTTCATATAACTTCATACGCTAATATTGCATCTGCTTTTTTGGAATATTAAATGTCAGCAAAAAATTCTCTATCCAGGGATCTTACTGATCAGCATTACACTTTGATCAGGCAGGTTGCAAATGAAAATGTCAGTTTTCAAATGGTTACTAACCACAGGCCACTGACGGAACACACTGGTCAAAAAAAAACCAGAACGGGAACCTGGCTCCGCTGGTGCAGAATACGAGGCGATTTTTCAGCTGCAAGGAAGTGCTTTCCCACTTCCCCTTCCCCTTGCACTCTACGTTCCCCCAACTGCTGAACCTGGAGGCAATCTGGCTGTTAGGAATCTGGTTAATGAATGATTCAACTTGTTACACTCTCAATCAGCCAAGTTATAGACTGGAAGAGCCAACGAAGATGTGATTGAAATGAAACCCTTGTTGTACCGTAGGGTGCCTGTAATGTTGTTGGCTGACCCCTCACCTGATAACCTGTATAAAATAACTCCAAGTTATTTATAATTGCTATATTGTGTTTCGATTAAAAAGTATATCAAAATAAAGGTGAGCATTTTGCATCATCTCCAAATAAACTATTTATTTTGTCACTATATATTCACTTATAAATTGCAAACGTAGAATTACATAGAATGTACAGCACAAAAACAGGCCATTCAGCCCAACTCGTCCGTGCAGGTGTTTATGCTCCACACAAGCCTCCTCCCACCCCTCTTTATCTAATCCTGTTAGCCAATCCTTCTAATCCTTTCTCCCTCATGTGTTTATCTAGCTTTCCTTTAAAGATATCTATGCTACTCGCCTCACCTATTCCTTGTTGAAGTGACTTCCACATTCTAACCACTCTCTGGGTAAAGATGTTTCTCCTGAATTCCCAATTGGATTTATGAGTGACTATTTTATATTTATGACCCCTGGTTTTGGTCTCCCCCAAAGTGGAAACAACTTCTCTACATCTACCCTATAAAACTCTTTCATAATCTTAAACAGTCCATGTATAAAAACATTAACAAATGTTCGTATTCTGAACATGTACAGTCACTCATCCATTGCTCACAATTACACTCGCTGGTCCACTGTGACTTCTGTAAACAGTATGGCTCCCCCTCTAATAGAGAAACCATGGAAAACACCTTTATTTTTGTATCAATGGCCAGTGAAGTGCTCTTGTTCAAGGTTTTTAAATTGGCTTTGTAGAGAGAATCTGCAAAATCTGTATAATTGTGGGATGGTTTTGTTATTGCCAGATCAGGAATTCTCAATTTCTGTATGGAAGGGGTGGATGAAGAATTTGACGTCACGTCAGAATATTTGGATCAGTTATGCATACATATTGGTAATGGCGATGATTACAGTGCACATTGAATGCAATGGTAGGCTCTTGTATAATGCACCTGCTACAATGTGTGTTTCATGTAATTGTTAACTGCATTATACTCGCACAGGTTTTACATGAGACCAACTAGAATAAAGTTCAAAATTAACATCAGCGTGATTTATATTTTATGTTCTAAATTAGATTTCTACATCACTTTACCTTTGTCAACACTTTTAGAATATTCTCATACTGTGAACCATTTTTAGCTGCATTTCTCCAGATGTTGCATTGCCGGGCTGGGTGGGGCAGCAGGTTAGACAATAGCCTTTCACCTCTGGGATCTGGATTTAAATCCAAGCAAACTGATGGGTTGAAAGTCTGTTCTCTCTGCCAACTGTAAGGCCTGTGAAATTAATTCAGTACAGTCTTAGCCCAGTTCCTAATGGCAATAAGCCAATAGCACACAACTGCAATAACTTAAGCTTTAATTGCCACTGCATTAGCAATCTCAATCAGAAAGGCCACATAGATGGTTGATACTGGAGTTGAAAATGTCACACTGGAGCAGTAGGGGGTGCAATTCCCAGGCACATTGGGGGAAATCTCTTCTGTTTGCCATTTGTAGCAAAATCATGAACATGTTCTTTACACCGAGTTAGATCGCAGCCTTGAAATGACTGCTGTCTGTTAGATAGCCCAGATGCATTTCATATATAAACCATGAAGTTTGTCGGGTTAACTATTTCTGACTGCGATCCTGTGTTTTGAGGTTGTATGAGGTAAGAAAATTTTCAATGTTACCTGTCTACAGGTAAGCACTCTTTTTAAAATCACGTTGTTGTGATTCTCATGTTAATGTATAAACATATCTCCCTTTCCTTGTTTTGCACATACTGTACATATTTATACTTGTTATGCTCATATTGTACAGCATGTAGACTTGTTATGCATATATTGTACAATATGTATACTTGTTATCTCTATCCTTATCTCTGTAACCTCCTCCAGCCCTGCAACCCTCCAAGATCTCTGCACTCCTTCAATTCTGGCCTCTTGCGCATCCCCGATTTTAATCGCTCTACCATTGGTAGCCGTGACTTCAGCTGCCTAGCCTCTATGCTCTGGAATTCCCTCCCTAAACCCCTCCACCTCACTACCTCTCCTCCTTTAAGTCGCTCCTTAAAACCTACCTCTTTGACCAAGCTTTTTGTCACCTGTCCTAATATCTCCTTATGTGGTGCGGTATCAAATTTTGTTTGATAGCGCTCCTGTGAAGCACCTTGGGATGTTTTCCTATGTTAAAGGTGCAAGCTGTTGTTATGCACATGTTCTCAAATTGATTTGACAAGTAATGTACTGTGGGTGGCTTGTAGAGGACTCAGGCAGCTTCACCTGGTGTTTATCCAGCTGGAAGGGTTTTTCAGGGGCTTTTTCATATTGCTTATATAGTCCTCTCCCATCAAGTTTCTGGGAGGGTCACCTCTTCTAGTTATACACATATGTGGGGAGGGGGGAGGAGTTCCTAATATGGTTTTTGGCAATAGGCCAAGAGCAGTCATCAAATCTTGAAGAATTTCTTTGGTTTAGGCTTAATGAACATATGTTTTAATTTCCGGCTGGGCCAATTCCTTTAGACCCTCGGCCTACATTGGTCATATGAGGGCTTTCTGCCACATCAGTGGGAGAAACTCCAGGAGTTTGGCCATTGGGAGTAGTATTACATGTAGTCCTGAGCACCACATTAGAATAACAACAACTTGCATTTATATAGTGCCTCAAACATCCTAAGGTGCTTCACAGAGGCATAAGGAAAATAGAGGCTGAACCAAAGGAGAGATTATGGGAGGTAACCAAGCATTCGGTCAAACATGTAGGTTTAAAAGGAGGAGAGGGAGGTGGAGAGGCAGAGGAGTTTAAGGAATTTCAGAGTAGGACCTAAGTGGCTGAAGGCACAGTCACCAATGGTGGGACAAAGGGAGGGAAAATGCATAAAAGAGCAGAGGACCAAAGAGTTTTGGGGCATTGTAGGATTGGAGGAGGCTATAGAGATAATGGGAAATGAGACCATGATAGGATTTAAACACAAGGATGAGAATTTAAAATTTGAGGTGTTGAGGGACTTGGAGTGGGGACAGCAGTGATGGGAGAGTGGGACTTGGTGCGGGATAGGATTCGGACTGTAAAGTTTTAGATGAGCTGAAGTTTATGAAGAGTGAAGGATGAGAGGTAACAAAACTATGAATGAAGGTTTCAGCAATAGATGGGCTGAGGTAGGGACAGAGGCAGGTGATGTTATTGAGGTGGAAGTAGGTGGTCTTTATGATGGAGAGGATCTGAGGTTAGAAGATCAGCTTGTGATCGAACAGGATGCCAAGGTTGTGAACAATGTGATTCAGCCTGAGACAGTGACCAGGAGGAGAATCAAGTCGGTGGTGAGAATACAGAGTTTGTGGTGAAGGCGGAAGATGATGATTTCGGTCTTCCCAACATCCTAACCAAAGATATGATCAACATTCTTTGTGACTGTGACTGGTGTGCTATCCCTCTGAATCATCCTTGATGACACTGCAGCTTTTGACACAGTTGATCACACAATCTTCCTTCATTATGCTAAATTATGAGGACAGATTGCATAAACTTGGCTTGCATTCCCTTGTGTTTAGAAGGTTGAGGGGTGAACTAATTGAAGTCTTTAAAATGACAAAAGGATTTGATAGGTAGATACAGAGAAACTATTTGCTCTGGTAGGGAAATCCAGGACAAGGGGGCATAATCTTACATTTCGGCCATTTACTGGAAGCACTTTTTCACATAAAGGGCAGTGGAAATCTGAAACTCTGTCCCCCAAAAGACTGTGAATGCTGGGTCAATTGAAATGTTTAAGACTGAGATCAATAGATTTTTGTTAGGTAAGGGTATCAAGGGATGTGGAGTAATGGCAAGTAAATGGAGTTGAGGTACAGATCAGCCATAATCTGATTGAAGGATGGAACAGGCTTGAGGGTCTGAATGGGCTATTCATGTTCCCATGTTCCTATTTTCTTATGTTGTAGTGCCTCTTCTCCTTCGTCCAGCTCCTAGGACTGCTATTACCTGTCTAATCATAGTCAGAGCAGCTCTAGCAATGGTTTTGCTTTGCACCCAGTATCACTGCTGGAGTCCCCCAAGGATCCATCTTGGTTCCTTCTCTTCTTCATCTACATGCTACCCCTTGGCAACCAAGTTCAAAGCCATGGGGTCAGCTTTCACATTCTACACCCAGCTCTACCTTTCTACTATTTCTCTTGATATCTTCACTGCTTCTGTGTTATTGGATTGCTTGGTCAAAATCCAGCCTTGAATGACCCATAGTTTCTTCCAGCCAAACACTTGGAAAATCAAAGTGATCGTCATCAATACCTTGACACTAACTCAAATTCCTTCCCTGGCTACTATCTCAGGTTGAACCAGACTGATTCCAACCTTGTCCTCCTCCAGCCCTACAATGGCCCGTCTCCCCGTACTATCCATTCCTCTGACTCTGACCCCTTGTGCACCACCCCATTCCTCCATCCCACTACTGGCGGCCATGCCTTCAGTTGCCTAGGTCCTACTCTCTGGAATTCCCTCCTTAAGCCATACTGCCTCTCTATCTCTCCCTCTTATTTCAAGACACTCCTTAAAATCAATCTCTTTGACCAAGCTTTCGGTCTCTCTTCCTATTCTTTCCTTCTTTGGTTTGGTGCCTGTTTTCCTTACAGTTCTGCAAAGCATTTTTGGGACATTGTTGTTATATGAAAATAAGGATAAAATGTATGACTTCAAAATGGCAACTAAATTGTATCTGCATAATCTGGACAGTTATCTCTCACTCTCTAACTCCACTTCACTGGACGACTACACTTGGTTTTGACTCCACATTTGCAACAACATGGGGGATCAACTGGTTAATTGATCAATCTTACATAGTAGGTGACCAGAATGTACAGGAAAAAGACTCTTACTGATACCAAAGCATTCTGGATGCAACTCGGATACAAGAGGCAACTGGGTGGTTATTTAGCAAAAGAAGTGTTTGAGAGATGGAGCAATGGAGCACACAATGAACTTTTTTTGAATTTTGGGTGTAGCCAACTTTTCCAGTCCTATACAATTCCTACATTCCTACAAATCTTTACACAAGCAAAATCTCAGTGCTGTATATTTGGCATAGTTTATCTGCTCAAGTCCTGGAGAGTGGCTTAAACCCTTGTTTTTTTGTTCGGCAAGGGCATTAAGGGCTAAGTAACCAAGGAATGGCTGATACAGATCAGCCATGGTCTAACTGAATGGCGGAACAGGCTCAAGGGGCTGAATGGCCTTCTCCTGTTCCTATGTTCATGTGTTCCTATTATTTACTTCTCGGCTCTCCAAATCAGTTTACACATCGTTGCAGCTGCTGAAAGAAAGAATAAAACAAACTTTCATTTATATAGTGCCTTTCATGACCTCAGGACATCCCAAAGTGCTTTAAAGCCAATGAAGTACTTTTGAAATGTAGTCACAGTTGTAATGTAGGAAACACAGCAGCAATTTGCACACAGCAAGGTCCCACAGACAGCAATGAGATATTGACCAGATAATCGGTTTTAGTGATGTTGGTTGAGGGATAAATATTGGTCAGGACACCGGGGAGAACTCCCCTGCTCTTCTTCGAAATAGTGCCATGGGATCTTTGACGTCCACCTGGGGGGGACAGACAGGGCCTCGGTTTAACGTCTCATCCGAAAAACGGCACCTGCGACAGTGCAGCGCTCCCTCAGGACTGCATTGGAGTGTCAGCCTGGATTTTGTGCTCAAGTCTATGGAATGGGACTTGAACCCACAACTTTCCTGACAGCAGAGGCGAGAGCGCTACCACTGAGCCACGGCTGACACTGAAGGAGGAATTAAAGTGAGTTTGTTCCATTATAAATGGTCACTTCGATTAATGGCTGTCTCCCTTACGGGCAAAGACACCTAAAGACACTTAAGCTGTTTTTTTTTGAGTTTGCAGTTCAAAGAGTTCTGCATGCGTTATTCACCTTTTCACATTCTAATGTTGGAGCCAAAGATTGAAAGCTTTGGTATTCCAGGTGCCTACATTTAAAAGGTTTTGTTTATGTTCAAACCCGGGTCATCTTAACTGCTATGTTTTAATGAAAACATTACCTTTTTGTGACCTCGCAGATTGTAAGGTGAAAATGCAGTCACTGGAAAGAGGCATCCTGATTGTCACTGCATAGAACTTGCTGTCTGAAAGCCGATTACACCACTTATGTCAGATTTTTGTTGTTACTTTATTCCACATTCTTCGAGTTACACTACAATTATGTGCATTGTCCAAGGGATCGGCATGAATTACTCACTTAAAGGTGTGTCTTAATCCACACTGAAGTGCTTATGTCATCATTTTGAACTACTGACTTTTCAAATCGTTTTAATATATTTTACAAATTAAGCTTTCCTTTATAGTTTTTTTCTATGCGAAAGACTTGCATTCACATGACGCCTTTTCACATCTCTCAGAATCATTTGGAAGCACCTTATGTGCAATGATTATAATAAAGTGCAGTGACTGTTGTCACATCGGTAAACACAGCAGCCAATTTGTATTCAGCGGGATCCCACAGATGAGATGAATGGCCAGTTCTGTGTAAGTGATGTGGGATGAGCAAGAAATGCTTCCTCGATTGCCAGGGGAACTCTCTGCTCTTCTTCAAATAGTAGCGTGGAACCTTAAACATCAAGCTGAGCCAGGCTTTGGGACAGCAATACAGCACTCCCTCAGTACTGTCCTGAAACGTCAGCACAGTTTACCTGCTCAGGTCCTGGAGCATGGTTTAAACCCATGACTTTCTCACATAGAGAGAACAGTGCTATCAATTAAGCCAAGCTGATACTCATAGTTCATTAATCGTTTATCTCAGTAATAGAATAGAGGTCCATGAATTCAAAGATGCCATTTATGTCTTAAGCTTTTGTTGCTAAACAATTGTATATAAGACTAAATAAATACCTCCAGGAAGGCATAAACCTGTATAATAGCCCCCTCTACCCCCACACTCAACCCCACTGGTTCTGCGAGTGATTCCACCAATGTGCTATTGAGCCATACCGATCAGATCATAGATTTGATCCCTAGTCTGTGATCTTAGCTGGACAGCAATAGTGCTGGACTTGGGTTCAATGTTCCCAGAAAGGGGAGGAGGTTAAACGAAAAATCAGATTAAGTGTGTGCTTCAGCTTACTATCGATTGGCTTTTGCTGTAAAATGTTTTCCACATCGTTCACCTGAGGAAGGAGGTAGCCTCCGAAAGCTTGTGAATTTAAAATAAAATTGCTGGACTATAACTTGGTGTTGTAAAATTGTTTACAGCTGTAAAATGTGTTAGTGGATTTTTGGTAAGACCAACATGGGGCTTTTCTGTGATGGTCAAGTAGATTTTTTTCACTCGTACAAGCAGACTGGTAACTCAGGAGAGGTGCCAAAGGGCAGCTGATGCCTGGGGGATTGCACCCCTGCACGAGTAACTGACTTCAGGATCGGAAGGGAAAACTCTGTATGACAAATAGAACAGGGTATTCCAGTAAAAAAAAGCAAATCTCCTAACCCTTTTCCAACAGTCACGTGATGGCATAGTGTACAGTTCCCTCCCATCAACATCACTCAGCACAGTGTGTTCATCAAGGAACAATAAACACAGCAAGTGCCAAGAACAGTACGTCCCTGTGTTTGGGGAGAAATTTTGAAAACAACTCATTATTAATACATATAATACATCAAAAATTACAGACTTAGCGGAGCCTTTTTATTACAAATTCCATTATTACAAATTTCTTATTATATTAAACGGTCGGTAGATAAGTTTAGACCTTAATTAGACAAACCTCTATTAAGAATTCATCTAAGAGCATTACTGATGGCTATTGTGATACCAAGTAAGGTTCCACATTCGATCCTGGTCCATACTGAGTTAGTTGATCCCAACAAAGAGCAACAGTAGAGGTGATACGATTGGACCCCAAACCCTGGCTAGGGATGGGGGCGGGGGGGGGGGCAAAGGAAAGCAGGGTTCCGAGTCCTGATTGATTGCTATCCAATGATAAGACCAAGACCGTGCTCAGCTTTGATGCACCCTACAGTCAAATAGCATGCTGGCACTAACTTGTCTAAAGTAGCCACTTGAGTGAGGTACCAGAAAGCTGAAGGTAGCTAGGCATCTTCGAGGGGGGAGGGGAGGAAGAAAGGAACTCAATTGGGGAATGGGTCTAACTGGATTGCTCTTACAAAGAGCTGGCATGGGCTCGATGGGTCGAATTACCTCCTTCTGTGCTGTAACCATTCAATGATTCGATCGTTCTCCCCGTAGATCTATCATTACAAAGTGTGGTTATATTTAGGTGGGAGGTCTTGACAATAATAGCTCCATATATCATTGGTAAGCTTTACTGCTGCAGTATCTAAAATGATCTAAACCCATTAGTACTGTTTCAATATTGCACCTCTCCTTGATGACTATTCTTTACATATTAGACTAAGATCGATATATTTTTGTTAGGTAAGGATATCAAGGGAAATGGAGCTAAGATGGGTAAATGCAGATGAGGTACAGATCAGCCATGATCTAATTGTATGGCAGAGCAGGCTCGAGGGGCTGAATGGCCTACTCCTGTTCCTTTGTTCCTAGTAGGCCCTTCCAACAACTCCATATATATTGCCCCCATTTTACACAGACATCAATATTTCAGACTGAGAATCTGCTTGTTAATGTTTGCCAGCAAAACTCGGTGCATGATTTAAACTTCCTATGCTCCTCAGAGGTTGCCTCATAAGTTACTATAACAATGGCAACAACTTGCATTATATAGCACCTTGAACAAAGAAAAATATTCTACAGCACCTCACAGAGGCATAAACAAAAAATGGACACTGAGCCAATGAAGGAGATATTAGAACAGGTGACCAAAAATTTGATGAAAGAGGTGGTTTTTAGGAAGGGTCTTAAAGTGGAGAGGCAGAGGAGTTTAGGGATGGAAATCTAGAACATGGGACCTAGGCGGCTGAAGGCACAACTACCAATGGAGGGATGGTGCACAAAAGGCAAGAGTTAGAGGAACAGAGAGTTTTTTTTGGGGGGGTGGGAAGTGGCAGGATGTTGTAGAGCTGAAGGAGGTTACAGGGATAGGAGGGATAAGGCCAAAAAGGAATTCTTGAGGTACTGGGGGACTGGGAGATAATGTAGGTCAGCAAGGACAGTGGACATGGCATGGGATAGGATAACGGCAGCAGAGTTTTGGATGAGCTAAAGCTTATAGAGGTTGGATGAAGAGTATACGAATCCGGAGGTAACAAAGGTTCTTCAGAAGTAGTCCAATCGTAATCATGCTATATATAGTATAGTATGAAAGGCATGCCAGAGTGATCAAGAGCCCCTGCCAAGATGACATTAACAATTTCTGCAGGTCCTGGCAAACTCTACCATGGGAAGATGTCTTCTCAGGGTCTCGGTCAGCAGAGAGGCAGGTGCCACACTGTGCCATTTGCTGTAAGGGCACCTGCAGCTAACTAGCAGCGGGGTGCCTGCACATGTAGAGACAGTAATGATCAGCTGTGACACAGAGCGGAAAGACATCAACTCTCCTTGCAAGCAGCTCATGCCACACTAGCTCAAGCTCAGTAGCCATCAAATAGGGGGCTGCTCTGTCACTTGTCTGCAGACCCATGCCTGCACCTAGGTCTTCTTTTCCTTTAACTTGGCCTTCCACTTCTTAATGTTCTGCGCCTTTAGTCTTGCCAAAGGCTGCTGATGGGTTGAGATGCCTTTTACGATTCTTCAGAAGCTTTCTAAAGTTGTGCTCCCCTCCCCTTCCCTCCTCTCAGGGACGCTCCCATTTAATTGTCCCCGTCCCTTTACATTTCACATACATGCAACTTTCCTTTCCTATCACTTGTATCATCCCTAGATCATTCTGAATTTGCAACTGCAGTTGTGTGAATAATTATGCAAATAGGCTTTAGACCACAGAATCAAATACTATTTGCACGAGATTCAGGCAGGTGTTCAACCAAAGGTAACCAAATTTGGACTGACCTACACCTGAAGACGAAAATCAGGCGCAGTATCTCAAACAAACTTTTACATTAGAGGAATGCAGCCAACAGTAGATGCACAGTCCATCCACCAGCATCATAGAATCATATCATAGAAATTTACGGCACAGAAGGGGGCCATTCGGCCCATCGTGCCTGTGCCTGCCGAAAAAGAACCATCCAGTCTAATCCCACTGCCCTCCTAATCAGCTCCCCTCCTAAGTATAAATAGCTGGACCTTCAGAGAACCAAAAGCTTGATTGACCGACAAATCTGCCATCACTTAAGGCCTCCTATTGCAGTATATTAAACACAGGGAGCAGGACTCATGTGTACGGACAGGGTATTCTGAGGTTTGTGTCTGCTGTATCCTGGAGCTATAACAGGAGTTGGATACTGGGAACGGGCTGTAGAATTGCCAGCAAGTGACTTGCTTGAAAATGAGTCGGTATAAAGTGACTGTCAACAGAGACCGAGGGAAATGGCACACTCAATGTCAACTCGAAAACAACTGGGGCTCGAGCCCAACAAACCTACAGGCACTGGAACCCAATGCCAAGTGTAAAAGTGTCACACTGCTGAGGCATGAAAGTGCTGGGGAACATCAAACTGCTGCTGAAACAGCACAACACCTATCAAATCAGAATAATAAGGAATTTCTCACGAGGATGGAACCTCGTCTAACACCTACTGACCATCCATTTACCTGAGCTCCTCTTTTTCCTTGCTCTATTTATTTATTAAATATTTTATGAAACATAGATGGTCTTTTCTTTCCAATTTTCTGCCCTCTCATTCTTCTCGCAGGATGCATTGACCTTTGACTCGGGCATGTCAGTTACCTTCTGTCACCTCACCACAATGGCCGCTCTTCATGTATGAACGTAGACAGTGAGTGCCGGGAGGCTATTCAGGGTTGGGGTGATGTATTTTGATTCTTAAAAATGTGCTTCCCCACCCCATCCCTCATCACTGAACCAAGTTCTGTTCCCGTGGATAGCGATCAGGAGCAGGACCGCCGGCCAATTTGCCAATTGGCCAATTTATCCCTTGTTAATCCAGGGCACTGAGGCCAACAGTAGCAGCCCTATTCCTGGTCCACCCGAGATCAACTAACTCAGCACAGATGGGGAAGTCTTTCTTCCGTGCGTGCACACGGCTAGAGTTTTATTGAATACATGATAATTTGAGGCAAAGCGATACTGGCAGCAATTTGCTGCAAACCCTCAGGATGGGATTATCTGGGATATTCGGCCTGTCATTAAAGTCTCAGTACGTACTTTGTAGCCCATTCTCAAAGCATTTGCAAAGCTGTTGAAAAAATCTTCGTGCCAATATTTTCATTTGCATCTTTTTTGCACCTTTAAGAATATTTTCCTGCATCATTTTGCTCTACAAATACGTAAATTAGTACAGCATCTCTTCACATTCCTGTACCAGCAAAAATGCAAATCAATGCAGCAATTCTCCAATATTATTTCAGTTGAAACAAAGCAAAAGAGTATTAGATTTAGTACAAGTTATCACTAAGGCATTGGTACTCATTATATGGCCTGGGGAGGATCACGGGCAGCTCACCCCCCATCCCACCGCCCCCCCACCCTTCACCTTTGACCCTCGGCAAACTTACTGTTCCTATTGCCTCTGGGCCCCGTGCACAGCCGACCAGGCTGTGAGTGCTGACTGACCTGAGATTCAGTGCAAGCCCCTCGCCAAAGGTTCAAGCAATTAAAGCTATTTCACTGCAGAAAAGAATGAGGGGAGACTTGAAACAGATCTTTAAAATAATGAAAGGTGTAGATAGGGATGAGGTAAGAAGGGCTATTTAACTTGGACTCGAGGACACAATTCACATGTATCATACAAGATTAGAAACGGAAAGAATTTCCCACAGGGTAGTTAACAGACTCCCAGAGAAGGTAGTTGATTCAAGGCTAATTGCCTGTGTGCAAATTGTCTGCCACATTTCCCACATTACAACAGTAACTACACTTGAAGAAAGAACTACTTCATTGGCCGTAAAGCGCTTTGGGACATCCTGAGGTTGTGAAAGGCACTATATAAATGCAAGTCTTTCTTTTTTATTACATAGAATTACACAGAATGCACGGCACAGAAACAGGCCATTCGGTCCAACAGATCCATGCTAGTGTTAATGCTCCACATGAGCCTCCTCCCTCCCTGAACTGTGGAATTGAAGACTCCCCGCCCGCGCTCGATTATTGGCCTTGTCCAATTTAACCCCCCATGAGTCAAAAAGTACAGAGGACCCTTGACCAGAAGGTACCAACTCAGTTTCCAAGTTTTGCAATCTTTTTTTTTTGCATCATTAACAATCTCTTTCCGAAACACGAGAACACGGGAATGTGTCAATATTCACCGGAATTCCCACACGAGAAAGTTTGAAAACCATTCATGTCTGCCTGGTCTTGTTTTGATGGATCAAATCCAGTTATCTTTGAGTCTCTTCGGTTATTCACTTGAATGGTCATACTTACTTAACCTTTTCCCAGCTCAAACAGGACCAAGACTTTTTGTTCGCTAAATCTAATAGCAGAATGGTGTTATTGGGAATAAATAGTGAATCGCAGCTCCCAAAACGCAGGTCTCACACAATCAGGAGCTAAGTCAAGCGGCCAACAAGACCTGCTTAAAAATAAAACAGGCCAGCGTTAGCAAATCCAATCAGTTTACACTGGACTTTGTGTCAGCTGTGAGAGATCTGCGTGTTGGGCACCAATGGCACATCACTAAAACCAATATATAAATAGCTATAAACAGGGCTCTGAACTTTTTTATCCTGCTCTTACGCAGGTATCCACCCAATCCCCTTTAAAACAGGCTAATTGACCTATCGCCTGTGATGGAATCTATCCCACATTCTTGGGAAAAAGCAAAAATATTCTAATTCAGCTTGAGTTTACTAATTTTGAGCTAGTTTTCTATAGTTTGGCAATCATAGTTTGAGTTCAATAATCTGTATTCATCTGCGCCTCTTTCTATTTTTAAGACCTGGATCACAATCCCTGTCAATCCTCGTTTCTCCATTGAAAACAAGTTGAGTTCTCATGGGTCTACGATGCATTCAGTTCCTGCAGCAACAATAGAGTGCAGTTGATGGAGCAAGAAACCTGTATCTGCAGACGTCTTACTCGTGGAGTATAAGAATGTCACACCTCTGATCCTAGATAGCACCAGATTCAGATATGTGAGGCATCGGTCCTCACTAGTGTTGTGTCCTTCTGCTGCGGCACCTGCTGCTGTGCCACCTAAAGCTACTTTTATATGGAGACTAAAGGGGTATTAGCATTGTTGGTTGCAAACGTATGGGTCTCTCACAGCCACTGGCAACCGTAGTGTAAACGTCCCAGGTTCGCTGAACCCCGCTACCGGGAAGCAGCAGTAAAGGACAGGTATTCCTCGTGGCTGGAATTGGCAAATCCAGCAAATTTACTTGGGGTTGCCGGCCAGCTGCCGAGAGCCATGCATTGGGAATCAGCATTGAAACACCCTTCTAAGCTCAGTACACAAGAAGCTCAATATGAAAAGAAACAGGTGATGGATTCATGAATATTCCTTTCTGCTTATATTACAGACACTCCGCAATATTGAGATTTCAGCAACAATTACAGAGAAAAGGAAGTAAGTAGTGCAGGTCCTTAATCCAGCCTGATTCTTCACAATTCATCTGATTTACTTTCTATCGCTTGCTACCATATGCAAAGCGCTACGCATTTGGACTGGAGTGTTAAGTGGATCTTTGCCAAAACTTTAAGGAACTAGTCTTCTGCAAATAACACACAGCCCACAATCTTCTGTTTTTGTGCAGTTTGTCACAGCGCCCTGCTGTACATTTTAAAACAGCTCTTCCTTGTTTTGAAATAAAGAAAATGACAAAAACGTCAATGCTACTGTAAAAGTGTGATTGATTTGCTTGGCGTGTTTTATAATCTCTTTCTCTCTCTGCTGCCTCCTTCGCTGCCAATAATTAAAGCACGTAACAACTGCCATTGACACCAATACAAATTTGTTTTACATCAACAATTTACCAAGTTTCTTCAGTTTCCCCCCCCCCTCCAAAATTTTCTTTCCTTTCTTACCCTCCCCTCTTGAAGGTGAAGCCTCATGCTGGAATAAAGTTTCATAAGGACCAGCAGCTCATCTTCAAATATGAGCCTCGCAGAGATGGTCCCAGTGGGCTATCTGGTCACTTTCCAGCAGAGAGTCACCAGATACAATCAGAAGTGAGTTATAGAATCGTACAGCACAGAAGGAGGCCACTCCACCCATCATGCCGGTGCCAGCTCTTTGAAAGAGCTATCCAATTAGACCCACTCCCCTATTCTTTCCCCAGAGCCCTGCAAATTTTGAAAGTTACGATTGAATATGCTTCCACCACCCTTTCAGGCAGTGCATTCAGGTAGTTACACCCAAGAAAGCTACAGCCCAAATAATAGAACCTCTGATAGTGCCCCAGTCGACATCAACTATCTCAGCAAAGACCAGGGATCATACCCAGGATCTTTTTGGTCTCTAAAGTACAGTAGGGTGGGAGGAGGCTTGTGTGGAGCATAAACACCAGCAATAGACCAGATGGGCAGAATGGCCTGTTTCTGTGCTGTAAATTCTATGTAATGTAAGTACTACACCATGCCATATATTAAGACTTTGAGACATTGGGGCAGACAAACACATCAACTTCTTTTACATAGACTTGGGATCGGTAACTTGTTGCCTCTGTTATGTTCTATGTCTGCCCTAGCCCTGAACTCACATCTTTCTCTAGTTTCTCTCCTATCTCCCCTCATGCCATCTCCAAGCTCATCTTGACCATGAGACCCACCTCCTGCTCCCTCAATCCTAATCCCATCAAACTGCTGACTATCCAACTTTCCTTCCTGGCCCCCATGTTAGCTGATATTGTTAACAGTTCCTTCTCCTCAGGTATTGTCCTCCTCCCCTTCAAATCTGCTATCATCACCCCCTCCTCAAAAAACCTACTCGTGACCCCTCAGTCCATGCAAACTATCGCCCCAACTCCAACCTCGCTTTCCTCTCTAAAGTCTTTGAACGTGTTGTCACCTCCCAAGTCCATCTTTCCTCCAAGTCCATGTTTGAATCCCTCCAATCAATTTTCCGCCCCTGCCACAGTACTGAAACAACCCTTATCAAAGTCACAAATGACATCCTATGTGCCTGTGACCGTAGTAAACTATCCCTCCTCATTCTTCTCAACCTGTCTGCAGCCTTTGACATGGTTGACCACACCATCCTCCTCCAACGCCTCTCCTCCATCATCCAGCTGGGTGGGACTGCGCTCGCCTGGTTCCAATTCTTATCTATCCAGTCGTAGCCAGAGAATCATCCGCAATGGCTTCTCTTCCTGCTTCCACAACGATACCTCTGGGGTCTCCCAAGGATCTATCCTTGGTCCCCTCCTATTTCTCATCTATATGTTGCCCCTCAGCGACATCATCCGAAAACACAACGTCATGTATGCTGATGACACCCAGCTCTACCTCACCTCCACCTCTCTCGGCCCCTCCACTGTCTCTGATTTGACACACTGCTTGTCCAATATCCAGTACTGGACGAGTAAAAATTTCCTCCAACTAAATAGTGGGAAGACTGAAGCCATTGTCTTCGGTCCCCGTCACAAACTTCGTTCCCTAGCCACCGGCTCCATCTCTCTCCCTGGCCATTACCTGAGGCTGAACCAGACCGTTCGCAACCTTGGCATCCTAGTTGACCCTGAGATGAGCTGCTTCCGACCGCATATCTGCTCCATCATCAAGACCGCCTACTTCCACCTCCATAACATCGCCGGTCTCCGCCCCTGCCTCAGCTCATCTGCTGCTGAAACCCTCATCCATGCCTTTGTTACCTCTAGACTTGGCTATTCCAATGCATTTCTGGCCGGCCTCCCTTCTTCCACCCTCCATAAACTTGAACTCATCCAAAACTCTGCAGCCTGTATCCTAACTCGCACCAAGTCCCGCTCACCCATCACCCTTGTGCTCGCTGACCTACATTGGCTCCCGTTCTGGGAAGACCTCGATTTTAAAATTCTCACCCTTGTTTACAAATTCCATCATGGCCTCGCCCCTCCCCATCTCTGTAACCTCCTCCAGCCCTACGACCTTCCGAGATCTCTGCTCTCCTCCAATTCTTGTCACTTGCGCATCTTCGATTTTGATCGCCCCACCATTGGCGGTCGCGCCTTTAGCTGCCTAGGCCCTAAGCTCTGGAATTCCTTTCCTAATATCCCTCTGCCTTTCAACCTCTCTCTTGGAACGTTTTACTACGTTAAAGGTGCTATATAAATGCGAGTTGTTGTTGTTGTATGCAAACAGCTGCAGTTTTTTTGTTTTGGTGCTTTTATATATTACTTCCTAATCTAACCATTTCCTTCTATCTGGAGCTGGGCACAGCTGCAATTACAAATACAGGTTCAGATATGGAGCATATTTGACTTTAGATACAGATAACACAGTTTGATTTACAGATGACAGTTAGAGATGCAAAGCAGAGCAAAATACATGCTTCTTTTTTCACGAATGCTTATCTTTTGCCTTCTTCCTCTCTTTTCTTCCATCCTTCACTCTACTTAGCTTGTTGCCTAATTATTCTGTCTACTGTTGTTTATTTTCCATATCCAGACTCCTGCAATCACCTGCCTCCCTCTCAATTCACCCATCGAGTGTCTGTAAAGTGTTTTCCTTTCATACGCTGCCATGAAGCTGTCGGATGGAATGATTGCAGACCATCATTAAACCATAAAGAAACCCTAGGGTAGCTGGCCCGCAGTTGACCTGTGGAGGTCATCATTCACAAAGGGCAAGCAGTTGTCCTGACAAGCCTCAACGTTAAAGTCTGTGAAGCACTATTTCTATTGATCTGAACTGTGGCACAATGCTAAATCAGTGGTTTACTTTATGGAGAACCCCAATCCCCAAATATAGAAATACATAGAAGTAACACCACAGAAAGAGTCCATTGAGCCCAGCCTGTCCATGTCAGTATTTGCCCTCCACGCGAGTAACTAGTTCTAATCACATTTACCCACTCTGTTCTCCTATCCCTCTAACCCCCTTTTTCTTCTTAGCCAATCGAATCTTAAATGTCGACATAGTTTCTCTCTCAACCCCGAACCCTGGAAGTGAAATCCACATCCTCACAACTCTCTGTGTAAAGAAGTGTCTCCTGCCCTCTGTTCTAAATCCCTTACATTTAATAGTCTGGTTCTAATTACATTGTCCCATCCTTTCACAATTTTAAACGCTTCTGTCATTACTGCAATAGAAGGGTTTAAAATTTCTGAAAGATGGTGCCAGCTATCAAAAGGAAAACAATGTTATCACTACAGAAAATATTGTTTATTGGAATACATACACCACATACATATAACTTCCTAAAGCACAGAAACACAGGAACCTGACGAAAGGTGGAAAGAAAACTGATGAACTTGGGGGGACCCCCGAGGACCCTTCATGAATCCCTTAGGATCCAGGGACCGCAGTCTCAAACCCTATCTGCTAGATGGATATATATAAATAGGTCCCTATATTTGTGGAGAGGGAGCAGGGGCGACTTGCAGCGGCCGGGAAACCTGGAAGTATGGGGAATGCGGAGGACCTGCCAAATTTAACGGTAGCCAGCCAGATTGAAAGGCTGGCTGTCGGGTGGGAGGACCTGCAGTACAAGGCCGCAGCCAGGGACTGGAGAGGAGGGAGCGGGGGAGAGATCATGGGGGATGTGGGGGGGGAGATCATCGTGGTGGGGAGAAGAGTTCGCGGGGGGGAAAGAGATCGTGGGTCAGCCTGGAGATCGCTGCGGGGGGGGTGGCGGGGAGATTGCCGGTTTGGGGGCGGGGGGCCGTCGGGTCGCGGGGAGGGAGGCCAATCGTGGCAGGTGAGCTTGGGAGGCCGGGGGGAAGCACTCCTGCTCCTCAAGCAGTGCTGGAAAAGCACTTACCTGCTGGATCCGGCAGTTCTCGCCTCCTTTCAACTGCCGGGTTTCCTAAGCCCTGGGAAACCCGCCCTGCAGCCGTTAAATCTAAATATCTGGTAAAATCTGAGGCATGCAGCCTCATTGACATATTTACATTACTGACTCGCCTCATGAGAGCAGGTTACTCACCCGACCCCCATCCCACCCCAGTTAAGCCAGAAGTAGGTGCGTTTGGGATGGATTGGGGTCGGGTTTCACATTTTTAAGAATTTAATCCCCCCCACACCCCGGCCCCTCTCCTGCCCGTCATGGGGGGTTAAAATTCCCCCCATATAGTCCACAAAACTATACCATGCAATTTGTATGGGCAGTGGGGGGAGGGCTAAGAGTGAAGACTCCCATCAGTGAAACAGCAGTTTCGCTAATAAATCCAATAGGGAATTCAGGAGAAATTTCTTTACCCAGAGAGTGGTTAGAATGTGGAACTCGTTACTGCAAGGAGTAGTTGAGGCGAATAGCATTTATGGGGAAGCTAGACAACACATGGGGGAGAAAGGAATATATGCTTATAGGGTTAGATGCTTGTGTGGAGCATAAACACCAGCATGGGTCAGTTGGGCCAAATGGCTATTTCTGTGCTGTACATGAGGAAAAACTTTTTTACACAGCGAGTGGTTGTGATCTGGAGTGCACTGCCTGAGGGGGTAGGGGAGGCAGATTCAATCGTGGCTTTCAAAAGGGAATTGGATAAGTACTTGAAGGGAAAAAATTTGCAGGGCTACGGGGAAAGGGCGGGGGAGTGGGACTAGCTGGATTGCTCTTGCAGAGAGCAGGCATGGACTCAATGGGCCAAATGGCCTCCTTCAGTGTTGTAACCTTTCTATGATTCTACATACTATGTAATTCTATGTAATAATAGTTTCCTATTTATTATTTCATATCAATTATTCCACATCTGCGAATGGTATTTTCACAGTGTTTAATGCTCTTACCTCACAGCAGCTCACAGGATCTGGAAAGTCTGGTTGATGCTAATGTGGCCTCCTATGTACTGTCAACATTATCCAGCATATATAGTAAACTCCACTCACACACCAATGATTAACATATATAGCAAGGGTGCAATTTTGTTTGATGAGGAAGGAGTTATATCCTGATACCAAAAACAATACAAACTTCATTTTTATTAGATTATAAATATTTCCTTAACATTGTTTGTGTAGATGAGATCATTTTACATTTGTATCGTGTTACTTTACATAGCAAACTCCCAGAACACCACCCATATATCCGTTACTATCAACTAAAAATAAATTGTTTAATATTATTAAAACCTTACTAAATGTAACAGAATAAGCCTGTACAAGTCTCAGATTAATATGTTTTCTGAACAATGTACCTGCATCAAAAGTGGTATCAGTAATGGCAGGGAATGGCCACTGTTTGAAAATGCAGGCATTACATTGAATTGTAAAGTGTCATAGAATTGAATATGACTGTAGCTTAGAGCTTGAGCCCATTATTTCTATACCAGCACATAAGAGGTGCTCCTATACTCTATACAACTAATGTCTGCAATGCAGACTCCAATCTCAGTGCAGGCAAATGCTGCTCCATGATATCACTCTTGGGAGATGACACCACATATCTGGCTGTTGGATTCACTCACGTATCCAGCCTACTTTCCACTGTTGTGTGCAAGGAAACAAGTGATTCCTCAGTACAACCTCCACCTGAAAGCAAACCTACCTGGGGCTGTACCTCCAAACAACTCAGAAGTAGCACTTAATATGTTGAAGTTCTTCCCCATGTCAACTGGCTCTAATCAACCACCACTGCTAAACCATTTCCTCAACATAACTTTCTATTTCTCCTAAAGGGCGTGTGTCTGTGGTGGTATGTGCTCAAAACGGTAGGTTGGCAATGCTTGGTATGCTGCTGAGTGGTGGTTTTCAGATTCAGCTGGAGGGCTTGTGTTCTTGCTCTCTGACTTGCAGGGTTTTGTCAATAAAAACTGAATTTCTTTCCTGATGTTGTGTCATGTTCTGCTACAGATGTGCACTCCAGACCTGGACTAACAAACTTTCCAACATTTATCCCGATTAAGTGTCTCATTAGCTGCTCAGAAGCATTAAAGGATCATTACTGCCGTTATGTCATGATTGGTTGCTATTTTTTCATTTCCATTAACAAAACTGCCTTAAGGACTTGTGCGTTTCAAAACCATGTGTCCCCAAAATTCATTAATGGTTCATTAATATTGACAAAACACAGGCATTCTACCTATTTATCAAAAAAAATTATAGGAACTTCCAACCCCTGATTGGCTCTTGAATCTATTTTTACTATTTACTTCAATGGCCCCTTCTGGTAACAATTTCATTCCAAGGAGTTACAACATGGAAATGGGCCATTCAGCTCAACCAGTCCGTGTGGGTGTTTATCCCCCATGGAAGCAAATAGCCCTGATCACTTTTACCCACTCTGTTCAATCTAATCTTGAATGTTGATATAGTTTCTGCCTCAATCACTAACCCTGGAATTCCCCAGCCTCGCAACCCTCTGTGTGAAGAAGTTTCTTCTGCCCTCTGTTCTACATCTCTTACGCCAGGACCAATGCTGAGTTCTATTTATTGATCACCAACAGGCCTTTGCTTGAAGTCACTCCAGGTACTGAATGCTTTATCCGTTTCCTTTACAAGATTGCTCACTCAACTACTTTGCTTTCCATCTTTGTTGCTGCCAATCTCTAAAGATGTTTCTCTATTCTACTGGCCAGTGATGCCCCCAGGTCTGCAACACCTGGTGGGCGGCAGAACAGACCAGACCGCCTTCCTGAGGTGCTTCATCAGGTGCACAAAGGGACTAGCCATCCCGTTATTTCCAGGCCACAATCCTGACACCTACTGTGCCCTTTGCTCTCCCACCTCCAGCTTTTAAGTGAGGTTCCAGGGTGAACCTGTCTGATGGAACCAGTTCAGATACACATATACTCTAAAACAATGATTGCAGTCTTCATTTCACACATAGGATGCATCCCATAAACATTTATATCCATCTAAGTCAGGGTCATAATAGACTGATGGGGAATATCAGTATCACAACCTGAGTGTGCTCACATGCAATGACTATATTCCGAGACATAATTAAC
Organism: Heptranchias perlo; assembly: GCF_035084215.1. Taxonomy (NCBI): domain Eukaryota; kingdom Metazoa; phylum Chordata; class Chondrichthyes; order Hexanchiformes; family Hexanchidae; genus Heptranchias; species Heptranchias perlo. Next base: position 38,234,868 of record NC_090348.1, on the reverse strand, counting down.
AAACATCTCCTTTAACTGAAGTAAATAGATAGATAGCCATTTTTTTGAATCAATATTCCCTCCAAGTACAATAAATAACACATCATAATAATGTGCTGTGCCAATATACCTAGGCATCATTGAGCTACAGGAAAGATCAGAAATGTTACCTGTCTCTATTGAGGTTTGTTATTTTTGTACTAGAGTGCTCCAACTTTACACTGACAGCCCAACATACACAGTATGCTTCTATCACCATTGACCCCTGCTTCTCATTTTAAAAACATGGATCATGCCCCTTTTCAAAGACTTGGATTATTTCCCTTTCCAGGGCTTTATTCTTAGATCATAGGAAACCAATTTTCTGGCTGTTGCCATCCATTTGGTGAGCCAGTGCTAATAAACAGAGGCAAGGTTTGGTGTAATTCAATCCTAAGATACAAAAGCAAGTTCTTCCCCTTGACTCCACATGCTAACCTTATCTGTTTGAGAATTGCAATTGTGTCTCTGCACTCTATCTCACCCACAACACAGCCTTATCCATCTCTAGGCTGGTATTTCCATTGGTGCTTCTGGCTAGCCTCTTGACCTCCACCCTCCATAAACTCCAACTGATGCAGAACTCCACTGTTCTCATTCTGACTCATACTAAGACCACTCTCGTATCATCCTATACTGAGCCCCTGTGCACAGCACATTAAACTTAAAATCTTTGCCTTCATCTACATATCCTTCCACAGGCTCACCCCAACCGAGCTTTGCTGCCTCCTGCAGCATTATGCCTCCTTGTGTGTTCTCCATTCCTCTGTCTCTGATCCCCTATGCATCTCCCCACCCCTGCTCGACCACCAATGATGGTAGAACCGAGTGTCATCCATCTGCAATTCCTCCCCTTATCTCTCTGCCATCCCCCTCCCTCTTTCTTATCCTGCTTTTAAAAGCCTCCATAAAATCCATTTCTTAGACCAAATTTTCATCACCTCTTTTAACTCGACCACAAATATTCAGTGTCCATTCCTTTCTTCCATTGTGAAGCCCCTTGGGACATTTTTCTACATTAACGTCACTATATAAATGACATTTTGTTGTTAAATTCAGCGGTAAATATCCTAGTAATGCACCGTAAAGAATATTATTCTAAGATTATCCCTTTTTCCCGTTTAATGTTACAATAGTCTTAGGTAAACTAGTCAAGGTTGAATCATGTAGGATGCAAGGATGTAAATTTAATTTGTTCTGGCAGGGGAAATCCTTATAGCATCTTTCCTCAGGAGATTAAATAGGTTAGGAAAAGGCCCTCATGATTGTACTCAGGTTGTGCAAGGAATGGTCTTGATGGGTTAAATGGCCTTTATTTGTTTCAGGCTTTTTATGTTTCTATTATTGTTGCAAAGATTGTATCGGCCTCCATCCTGTTATTTGATACAGAAATTTTACAGGCTGTTATTAACTGTGGCAAGGCAAAAGGAAAGTTTGAAAGGAGAACTTTTAAATACACAGTCGGTCAGTCAACCAACACATGTTTACATTGCAAAATGTATTCTTATATGGACTTCATAAAAGAATGAGAGGGGGATTCTTCTCTTCGAGGCAGAGTTTTGGAGGAGCAGGACTTTTGTATTCACCCCAGCCCAACCCACTTTCCTGGGTTGGCGCTCATTGATTATGCACAGCAGTTCCTGGAGGGATTCCCACCGTCAACTGGGAGTCCGTCAGTGTGAGCCGCTGCAGCACCAGAAGAGGTGGCGAGGGACTTTAAAAGGGCAGACACGCCTGAAGTTTAGAAGAAAGGATCCCGCTGAAGGCTTTGGCCAAGACTGGGGCCTTGAGCAGGTAATTGAGGCTGAGTGGAGGAAGGCCCTCTCCCTACACTCCGGGAACTTTGGGCCTTTACCACTGCTTCCCAGAGCCTACTACCGGTATCTGCATGGCAGACCTGGAAAGCGGTGATAACTGGGTCGGAAAGGAGGGAAATCCGCCAGGGACCCAATTCCAGCCCCCCTCCCCAACCCCGCAACCACTATTTGCATACAGTGGGTAGGGTAGGAGTGGCCAGTGGCAGTCCAGGTCAGGGTCAGGGTGGTCAGGCAACAGTGGGCCCAAATTGTCCAACATTCTCTGTAGCAATCCCGTCCAAAATCAGGCAGGATGGTGAAGGAGAATTTCACCTGCCCACTGTCCCTTTCCATTTAATGAATGTGTTTAAGAGGTGTAACAGAGTTTAGGGATTCTGATGATGGTATAACTGTGCGAGCTTTGCTTATGGCTTATGACATCAGAACATCACCATTCAGTTGCAGCCTTTTATATTTTGCAGAGAAGTATGAGCTATGATCAATGGTTAATGGCATTCAAGCCACCACTAAAACTGTTTTATCATGTGAATACCTTCAAGTCACTGACTGGTGACCTCTTAACATCAGGTAGCTGACAGAGTCAAGAAGGTCAAGGGCATAAAACATAAATGCTGCACTGCCATACTTCATAAACCTGCTTATACACTCAGTCACCCTTGCAATGTCTCACTTGTTTTCCTTTTCTCACTTTCATCCAAATATTGTAATAAAACAGCTTGCCACACTTCCCTTAATTTTTGATACTATCTCAATGTGCTGCCAACTTTCTGTCTCCCTCTAACCTCTGTAACCACCACTGTCACTCCATCTGGGCTCCAATGTGAGAACTCCTGAGGGGCAAACCTTGAGGCCCAATGTCAAAATATCATAATCAACCTCCCACCCCTCAATCACATGCAGGACTTCGTATTGTACAGCTTAAATTTCTCACCCTTAGATCTGCTCCGGTCTGCTGCCAGAATCTATCTAACTCCTCAACTTTCTCAGCAACTCGCAGAAACCTTTCACAATTTGTTCGTGTCACAATCATTTGCACCTTTGCAGAATATCAGGAGCTTTGCAGATGGAATAACTTTTTTTTAACTTATTCGGCTGTCATTTGCCACATATGTTGTATCAACAAACAGTTGAGCGGACTGGATTATGGGAAATAAAACATTTGTGATGTGCTTTTGATAGCTATGAACTATGGAGTCTGATGCCACTTCATAGAATCATACAGCACAGAAGAAGGCCATTGTGTCTGTGCCGGCTGATTTATTTTCCGAAGAACACAAAAATTTTAAGGGGTAGGAGAAGAACAAAAAAATGCAATTTAAATAATCTTTTCTCGGAATTTAGATTTCTGAAACCTGGACTCATTTTTGTTGCTTGGCTTATAGGAGCAAAGGGATAGTAGTAGCCCATTCAGCCCCTTGAGCCTGTTCCGCCATTCAATTAGATCATGACTGAAGCTACATATCTCTTAAAACCTTTACCTTAAAAAATCTATTGATCTCAATCTTGAAAATTTCAATTGACCCAGCATCCACATGCAATTCCAGATTTCCACTATCCTTTGTGTGAATGAGTGCTTCCTGATTTCACTCCTAAATGGCCTAGCACAAATTTTAAGATTAATTTTAATGACCTGGATTCCCCCGCCAGAGGAAACAGTTTCTCTGTATCTACCCTATTGAATCCCTCAATCATTTTAAATACCTCAATTGGATCACTCCTCAACCTTCTAAACTCAAGGGAATACAATCCAAGTTTATGCAACCTGACTTCAATGGAAATCCAAACTGGGAGAGATATAAAACACGCTGCTGACTCACTATCACCCGTTTCACACTATCACACATCGTCAAGATCCTCGCCTCTTTCTCTTAATATATTTACAAAAACTTTTGCTGTTCGCTTTGATATTCCTTGCAAGTGTTTTTTTTCATACGCCCTTTTTGGACCTCTGATTACTTTCTTTATATCCCTTGGATTTCCACACTCCCTCTGTACCTTCTCAAGGGCAATAATACTCTTCCTATAATTAGTTGGCCAAAGCTGTATACAGATTTTGACCAACACCTTATAATTTCTCTTTTGATTTGTACTTTATCCCCATGCTGAAGCAACCCAATACCTAATTTGCATTTTTAAATGTAGCCAAACATTGTGCTGATGGCTCCATATTGACTATAACACAAACGTTAAAAACCTCTTTCCAGAGCATTTCTATTCTTTTTCTCATTACAGATTTTGTACTCATCAAGGTGACAGTGCTGGGGAATGGAACAATTTCCATTTCAGGAACCCAATGTCAGCATCAAGCGCTTCCAGGTTAGGTATAGCACAGCCACATACAGAGTAAAGCTCTCTTTACTCTCACCCAGCAACATGCCTCAGCTCCAACCTCAGAAGAGCAACCACACTGTTCCAGTGTAACATTTTTCCATTTTAAACATCCTTAGGCCTGTTTGTGTTATGTTGCCAATTTATTAGGGGCATTTTTATCTAGTGGTTCCATGCCTACTAGGAACTGTCCAAAATTATTTCACGTATCCTAACTCGCACCAAGTCCCATTCACCCATCACCCCTGTGCTCGCTGACCTACATTGGCTCCTGGTCTGGCAACGCCTCGATTTTAAAATTCTCATCCTTGGTTTCAAATCCTTCCATGGCCTCGCCCCTCCCTATCTCTGTAAACTCCTCCTGCCCTACAACCCTCTGAGATCTCTGTGCTTCTCCAATTCTAACCTCTTGGGCACCCCTGATTTTAATCGCTCCACCATTGGTGGCTGTGCCTTCAGCTGCCTAGGCCCTAAGCTCTGGAATTCCCTCCCTAAACCTTTCCGCCTCGCTGCCTCTCTCTCCTCTTTTAAGACGCTCCTTAAAAACCTATCTCTTTGACCAAGCTTTTGGTCACCTCTCCTAATATCTCTTTATGTGGCTCGGTATCAAATTTGTTTAGTAATGTTCTTGTGAAGTGCCTAGGGATGTTTTACTACATTAAAGGCACTATATAAATGCAAGTTGTTGTTGTTATATTTGGAACTCTAATGGACTGCCAGCAGAGGAGACTTCTGCATCTGCCATTTGTATTGGCCCAGCTCCTAAAAACCTTTTGAATCTGGTTGTGTTGTTCCTCATCATATACTCTCCATATTGCACTGCTCTGCATTTGTATTATTTCTGTGACAAACTATCACCTAGATGTTAATCTTTATTTGAATTATTGACTCAATGTATGCTTTAAAGAAAGCTGCCATTGTACATGTCTCTCAGACTCACGAGATAGATTCAGATGAAGAAGGCTTTTCAGCCCATTTGATCTCATCCCTTGAGAATACCAATCCTACCATCTTCCCACTGCAACATCGAACTGTTTCTTAATTGAGTCCAATGTCTTGGTTTCAACCATCCTTGCTGGCAATCCATTTCAGCAGTTGATCACCATCTGTGTAAAGAAATGCTTCCTGACAGTTTCTCTATATTTGCCTTTCACAACGCTGAACCTGTATCCTCTTGTTCTGCTGCCCTGGCACACCTGAAAGTTTAATTTTGAATTTTACTTTCTCTATCCCATTAAATATCTCAAATGCCTTTATAAGAAGACCTCTGAGATGTTTTCTTTCAAGGCTGAAGAGCTCTAGCTTAATAATCATTCTTCATAGCTTCTTCCCTCTGTCCCCAGGAATCAACTTTATTGCTCTCCTCTGCACCTTCTCTAGGACCCGGACAGCCCTTATATTAAACTGTTCACAGTGCTCGCTGTGAGGCTTGTCCAAAACAAAGTACAGTTTTAGCATAACCTTTTGGAGATTTCAACCCAACTGATTTGGCAATATAATCCAGCATCCGATTCACTTTGTTTATTGTCACCTTACATTGTTTAGACATGTTGATAATCAGTCAATTAGCACCCTTAGGTCTCGTTCAACTTCCCCTTTGACAAGTTCTATTTCACCCATGGAGTACAAGTATCTACTATTTTTACTTCCAATATCCATTAACTTACATTTGTTTGTATTGAATTTCATTTGGCACTGATCAGGCCAGGTGCAAATCTTGTTGCACTCTCCTTGTAAGATCTTGGTTACCTCTTCTGAGTCCATCATAGAATATTATCTGCAATTTAGCAATTTACAAATTTCCTATTTGAAAGTGCCAAACAATGGGAAACACATGTCTATTCTGCAAAAGACTTTTGGTATCTAAAGAGCTAGTATACCATATTGGACCAGAGTAAACCAGATTAGATTGGTATAGACATGCAACCCTAACTAACTTTGGGTGATAGTGTAAAATGGGCGATGGCGAATTAGCTGTGTAGGATTATCATTTTTAATCCAAGATTTTATTCGCCAGGGGAAAACCCCAGTTTTGGGAAAGTGGCTATGAAAAGAACCCTGTTTAAAACACATTTCCCAGACAAACTTTTGAACTAAAACTCACCCACCCAACAGAGACAGTGCCTTATATCATCACCGGCTCCAAGTTGGCTAAGGTGACAATGAAATCCACCGGTTGATATAATTAAGTCAATCGGTCGGGATAACAGAACGCATCTGAAAATAGTTCACATCTCATATAGTCAACAGTTCCTATTGTCCTCCAATACCAGCTAGATGAGAGGCGGGAATATAATACACATTCAAACAAAGCTTTCTCTCCAGGGACCAATCGTAGCATTTTGCACTGTCTGACGCGATTAACCAGAAAAAACAGTATAACTGTTGCAGCTTCAAGAAGGTGGGGGCCGAACAGTGGAGGGCCGAACAGGAGGAGGGAAGAGTGGAGGTCGAACAGTGGATGTCAAAGGGACACCAGCCACACAGTTCCACAACATCAGAAGAGCAGAGCAGGCCGCTCTTTCTACAACCAGGACCGAAGGAAGTTGCATGCCCCAAGGAACGGGTACGGCCCCAAGGACTTCGATCGTAGAAGATACGACCCGGCAGCCAAAGTCAGCAGGGTGAGCATTTCAACCGCAGCCTGCAGAATACTCAACTCACAGCTGTGTGGAGAGTTACCTCTGCATGTCCCGACCAAACCTTAGCAGTGTAGTGTTGGGAGTTAATAGCCGTGCGTAAGGGAACACAAAGGGGCTTAGTTTAAGAAGTCCAAGGGGAAGTAATCTATTTGTTCATAGTCATATAGGAACGCTAGCATCAGTTTGACCATATTGAGATTTGCTGTACATATTAAACATACTTTTACTATTCAAAATCTGAAACCTGTGTCTATTGCATCATTCACCACTCTTCAGTGTGATTCCTAAGGGTAAGCCCAGATTTTCGACCATAAATAAGTGAGTTCGGTTGTGACCAGCAAGGCTGAATGACCCTCACACGATCGGCAACACCCTCCAGCTGCCCGTTATCCATCCCACCCGCTGTCCCTTTCCATTTAAGTCAATGGAAATGAAAACCAGCCGTGATGTATAATGGGTGGCCAATTCGATATCGGTCATTTTACACCGACGCCCGAAGTTAAAATGACCCCCAGCGGAACTTACTAAACTGGATCAGCTGAGATTTTGGCTCAGTACATCATTTCCTGTACAAATCATGTGATGTCTAGTGTGAAATTGCATCCTTTCTTTCCTGTAATGGGCTCCTTCAGTTCAGTGATGTTTCTTTACTACTGATCAGAGGTGACATGAAATATTTTTGAATAAGTATATTAAATTAACCATAATATTAAGTACATTAAATTAACCATCTTCCCGTATCAAACACCGGATCGGGGACGCATTAAAATGCTTTTTAAATAAGGAATATCCTGCTCATCTGTTACGGTGCCTTTTATTGGGTATATTTGAATTACTTGAGCTCATTTCACAGGATTTGACACAAAGCTCTTATAAATTTAAAAGTAAATCAGACCAGCTAATAGAAACCGATATTGCAAATGCCATCAAAAGCATTAATACACATTTCTAAATGCATTCTTTTACCTTCTGCTTGGGTGATTGTAGTGGTGGAATGAGAAGTTACAGATCATATTTAAAAGTTGCTCATGTGATGTATATATTGCAATAATAAATCAATTTAAAAATGGTGAATTATTTCAAGCTTCCCCCCACCTCATCACTGAATGATTTATAAGGCAAGGTTCTACTCAGCTTAATAATTGCACCAATGCCCTATGGCTTCATAGTGCAGTACTGTTCATTCTGTGCATATGTTGTGCTGCTCTGTGTGCTGTATATTACATGCAGTGTCACTACCTGCATGCAATATGGCACACTGACATACTTTAATGTACATCCAAGTTTTAGCTGCTGTTGTAGTGAGTGCCATGTTAGTTAGCACTTTCAAACTGCTCAGTGGAATTGCAAAGTGTCTACCCAAATTACATTTTCCAAATCTTTAAATCTTGGAATAGCATTTAAAACGGAGTCCTTGAAATACGATCAAGCTGTTCCCATTTTACAGGCGTAAAATGGGCACCTAAGGGCCCAACATGGCAGGTGGCGTGCATGCCTGATATATTGGGGGTAAATTTTAACTGCGAGCCGGGAAGGAAGCGGGGGTGGGGGGAAGATCCTCGGGTGTGAAACCCGGAAGGCAAGTGGGCGGGTCGCGATGAGGCCAATCACTTGCACTTCCAGGTTTCGCATCCAGGCAGGCTGACTGGCTGTCGGGCAGGAAGGCCTGTTGCAGCAGGCCGCAGCTGGGGATCAGAGGGAGGGAGGGAGGGATCATGGGTCAGGGAGAAGCTCGGGGGGCCGGGGAGAAGTTCGGGGGGCCGAGGAAGAAATCGGCGGGGGTGTTGAGGAAGAAGATCGAGGGGCCAGGAAGAAGATTGGGGGGAGGGGGCTGAGGAATAAGATCGAGGGGCCAGCAAGAAGATTTGGGGGGGAGGTGCTGAGGAAGAAGATCGAGGGGCCAGGAAGAAGATTACATGTCAATAGAGGTCAGGTGAAGAGTTGGAGATAGGGAGATAGGTGGGAGTCCACCATTGGGGGGGGGGGCTCACCATCGGAGTTGGGGGGCGGGGTTGGCCAATCGCGGGGGTCCTGTGGGCCAGGTGAGCTTGTTGGGCCTGGATGAAGCACTCCTGCTCTTCCAGGCCCACAAGCAATGCAATAAAGGCACTCACCTCATGGATCCAGCCCTTCCCGCCTGCTTTCACCTGACGTGAATGGGAAACGATGGGAAACCCGAACAGGTAAAATTAAATTTATTTTATTATTCCAATACACAAAATGTTAAGTACCTCAAGTATCTCAATGAGGTACATTGCCCCTTTAGGTATCGGCCCGCTGGATTTAAGTGGGGGCGGGACTTCCTGGAGTCTGCTTTCCACACGTAGACAAACCTGCCTGGGTTAAACTCAGAACCAGGCATGTTGATGCCAGGATGCGGTCCCACTCTGAAAACAGGGAATTTTTATTCCCCACCCGCCCCCCAACCCACCCATTCTTGGGGTTTAAAATTTACCCCATTGAATCGGGCTGGTCAGTCGGCGTCCAGGGTGTGCGATTGAAACTGACGTTAGGACCATTGCATAAGAAAATCGTGGGGCCTAACACCTGTATTAGGCCCCTTTGTGATGCATGCTGCAGTCAGATTTTGCAGCCACTCAGCTACCAAACCAGCGGTCCTTAAAGAGACCACTTGAGGCTGTCATCCAAAAGGTAGGATTCATGAACAAACTAGGTTGGCAGATGGCATGCTGCTGAAGAGGCAAGTACATTGCTAAAGTATTGTCTGACTGTTGCCATAGATTTGATTTATCTCAAAGATACCTGATGACCTGTGCAAGGATAAGTGTATTCAAAATGTTATGGGGCTATCTATATCACCCAGCCAGTGTGAGTGTCTCCAACATTCATTTTTTATGCCACCAAGTACCTTTCAAATTTTAACCAGTGGCATTGTTGCCGTAAAGCATGAGATTACTACCGGCTTGATCATAAGAATTGATTACTCCATCCGCCTCCCTTTGACTCCACAGTAGAAACAAGGTCAAACTAGATTTTTCAATGTTAAAAGATTTTTCCATGTCTTCTGTTCCCTTCTGAATACTTTCAATAAATTCAATCATTTTAAGAACTAGCAGTGTTTCATGCTGTGAATGTCCGCATCATTTGTAAGCCCATAATATCACCACTAATGCTTGTGCCAATTTTCCAACGGTGACTCCTTCAAACACCCTTAATCATTCCTAAGTGGAATATTTGAGAGTAATAGTCTGCCTGGTGGCCAGCTGCTTGGCAAGTAGGTAGATTTCTTTTGTTCCTGAGATCATTTTGTGTATTCATGGTCCTTCTGTTTCCACAGGTGACCAAGGTTACACTCTGAACGCTGGCTCATGACTCGAGTGCCAAGTCCCCAAATGACTGCACAACATCAATAGAACCAAGCTCAACAAGTTGCACAATTGGTAACAGAGTGAATGCTTCTATTGTTTCCATCTCCCTGAAGGGAAATCACAGTATTCTACCTGAGAATTTTTTCCAAATCTCTGCTGCCTGTTACATTCCATGAATGAGTCACCTGTGGAATGCAATTGGTCAATGCTGGGGGGTTGGTTATAAAACTGGATGAATAGTCTAGAGTCTTGCTTGCTTACGCCTGGAGCCAGGTGGAAAATTCATATAAATTTTCTTGTTTTGGAGTTTTACCCGAAGCCAGTTGCCGATCTCAGGAGACTGAATGGGTTGAGTTGAGTTTACGATCGGGAAAATTGTAAATGATCTGTGGAAGTAGCAGCTTGATGGGTCCATAATTCATTATTTTCTTGTTCTATATAAACTGGCTATTATCCAAGGGATTTTGTTGGACTTTACTGAGATCAATAACAAGTGTGAAAAGAAGGAGAACCCAGAGGAAGAGCAGAAGGCAGCAGCAGATTACGTGTGTACCATGGAAATTCTTTGCAGTAAGTGTTGGCAGGCAGTCTGGCTGTGGAGAACTTCACAGCCGTGTCCAATATTGTCCTCACCTACATCTAAGTAAATGTATTTCCAACTGGGATCCTTGCATAGAGATCATGAGAGAGAATTTTGGCTGACTTTTCCTTCTCTAAGCTGGAGAACTACAACAACAACAACTTGCATTTATATGGCGCCTTTAACATAGTAAAACATCCCAAGGCGCTTCACAGGAGCGTTATCAAACAAAAGCTACATAAGGCGGTATTAGGACTGGTGACCAAAAGCTTGGTCAAATAAGTAGGTTTAAAGGAGGAGAGGTGGAGAGGTTTAGGAAGGGAATTCCAGAGCTTAGGGCCTAGGCAGCTGAAGGCACGGCCACCAATGGTGGAGCGGATTAAAATCGGGGATGCGGAAGTGGCAAGAATTGGAGGAGCGCAGTGATCTCGGAGGGTTGTAGGGCTGGAGGAGGTTACAGAGATAGGGAAGGGTGAGGCCATGGAGAGATTTGAAAACAAAGATGAGAATTTTAAAATCAAGGCGTTCCCAGATCAGGAGCCAATGTAGGTCAGCGGGCACAGGGGTGATGGGAGAATGGGACTTGGTGCGAGTTAAGATACTGGCAGCAGAGTTTTGGATGAGCTCAAATTTATGAAGAGTAGAAAATGGGAGGCCAGCCAGAAGAGTATTGAAATAGTCCAGTCTGGAGGTAACAAAGGCATGGATGAGGGTTTCAGCAGCAGATGAGCTGAGGCGGGGCAGAGACGGGCAAAGTTACGGAGGTGGAAGCAGGCGGTCTTGATGATGGAGTGGATATGTGGTCGGAAGCTCATCTCAGGGTCAAATAGGATGCCAAGGTTGCGAACGGTCTAGTTCAGCCTCAAACAGTGGCCAGGAAGAGGGATGGAGTCGATGGCTAGGGAACGGAGTTTGCAGCAGGGACCAAAGACAATGGCTTCGGTTTTCCCAATATTTAGTTGGAGGAAATATTTAGTCATCCAGCACTGGATGCCAGACAAGCAATGTGACAAATGAGAAACAGTGGCAGGGTCACACTGCCTGAGGAAGGGGAAAGCCCCTGAAAGCTTGTGGGATTAAAAATAAAATCGTTGGACTATAACTTGGTGTTGTAAAATTGTTTACAATTGTTAACCCCAGTCCATCACCGGCATCTCCACATCAGGGTCAAGGGAGGTGGTTATGAGGTAGAGCTGGGTGTCATCAGCATGCATGTGGAATCTGACAATGTGTTTTCAGATGATACAATGAATTGTAGCACTCTTACCATTGCCCCATTTGAGGTCAGTCTTCTTATGGTTTAGGCTCCCCTTGGTACCTACTCCTGTGTGACCATTCAGCCTTGCAGCAGGAACCATGGAGGATTGAAGTGATACTTCCTTATCTTTAGTGTGGGTTGTTTTCCTTCTAAGAAGAAAGTATGAAGGCCCTCTGTGTCTCATCAAATGGAATACAACCCAGGTTTCAGAAGGTATTCTTAATGGGAGTGAAGTGGCACTCATTGCCAAGACCATCTCTTTCAGTGGGCCTGGGTAATGCTATTTGTGGGCCTCCTTCACTCAGAACCAAAAATTTGGATCCTCCTTTGCTGGATTACAGGCAGTGACACCTCAGCTGAAGATCCTTTAAATATGTGGTATTGGTACCATGAAGGAGCACCAACCCCAGACATTGTTACAGACACCAAATATCTTTCTTAACCCCCTTTAGCTGCTAAAGCAGCACTGGATTTTCTCTCCCCCCTCTTCTCCCATGTTCTACCATCCTGTGGCACAGCACACTGCAATACAAACACAATGCTCTTTCAAAACTTTTATTTTAATTTCCCTTTTAGTCCCCCTTACCTATTATCTTTCGGTATCTCTGTCACTTAACTGAGGAGATGAAGGGAATGGGAACTGTAGACTCCTCCTTTAACATTAAATAGAGGGTTTAAACATTCCCTTTGAAGCCAATAAAGCTTTGAGGAAGGAATGGCATTCTGTTCTCAGTGGCATCCAGTTAAAAGCAAGAACCTTTGACTGCTGAACAATGACAAAATAAATACCAGTAGGAGAAAAAAATATATTTTAGAGCCAATACTAGCAAAGTCTTTAATTAATTGAAAATTGTTTAATTTGAAATCAATAAAATGTAATCCTAATGTAATTCTGAAATGAATTATGAATTCATTACGAAATATGAATTGGCAATATCACTGCCAGACCTTAAGGGGAGAGGTTATGGGGAGTAGAAATATCATATCGTACATGTAGAGGGAAGACCTAACAAAACCACTTATGATCTGAGGGAGTGCAAGAAATCAACCAATAATATGTCAGGGGTTTGTTAAGTCCTCTTGAACCAGAAGCAGCTGTTAGTGCAAATTGATGACTAGTTAATAACTGATAAAGAGCAGTTCTAATGCTTCACCACTTTAACAGCCTTTAAAATGAAAATGTTATATATATTTGCAACCATAAACTAAAGTTATATAGTTTTTTTTTAATTGTGAAACCGAGGTGAAGTAGCAATTAGATAACACCAAGCCTTGGTTTTAAAAGTCTGTTGGTTGTAGGAATAAATCTGAGGGAGATACAGAGTTTCCCATCTTTAAGTCCCTTCAAAGAATGAATTAGTGTAGGAAACAGTACAACGAATCTTGATTTTAATACAGTGAGGAGGAAGAGCACGTGGGACTGCGTTTCGGTTGTACACTTGTACCCATGATTCTGACATTCACCTGGACCATCAGGAACGTCCGATGATGGATGTGAAGTAACTCTCCTCAAGAACGGAGCCGGTGGCCAAGTCAAGCTAAGCTGGACTTCTCTCGCACGTCTACTTGTGATCATTTGCACAGCAGCATTAGTAGAAGCGTAGGAGCAGGTTGTCCGTTTAACATCTCAGTAAGGAAAGAACTGTGTTGTGAAAAGGAGAGAAATAATTTTAAAAAGCAAGGTTGGGGAGAGTCAGCCTGAAATGATGAAAGAAGCAATGGTACGTTTGTTTGTTTAGGAATACTTTCCCTTAAAGCATACAAAAAAAGTTGTCTGAGAACTTTTAATAGTCTGCAGGCATGTTCTAACCTGTATATAAGCAGCAGTTTCAAACCTCTCTTTAAAAGAGGGTATTGTGTTTCACCCTGAGAAAAGGTAATGTTATGAATGGAAGACAGACTAGATGGCATATAGACCACTGGTGATTACTGGGTTTTGAGAACAGCATAACCACATCCCACTATAATTGACTGTTGTGCTCTGTTATGTTCTGCTTGTAAATCAGTTTTGTTCTGGGACATAGCAGAAGGTTAGAACGCGTGCTGAGGTGAGGTTTGGAAACCTATCATAGTGTCAGTCTAATAAAAAAATTTCACTGTATTATACACACTTCAGTTTTTAAATTACTGTTATTCCTATGATGCAATCTTCAAATTCTTTACTTAAGTGAGGAATGCACCAATGCTATTATTATTAAAATAACACCAGGAATTTTATTTTAGAAGTTTTGCCTACATTGCAGTGTTTGCTTTTATTAACTGTTTGGGGAATGCAATTTTATTTCTGTGGCAGCAACAATATAATTAATTGAATGTTTTTCCTCAAAGTTTACCTGTGGATTAAGAAATGTTCTGCATTTCTAGACATATGTTTGCTTTATCTGGGTAATATTCATCATTAGATCACAGTCCGAGCCCTGTGGTTCTCAGTATGTTATAAAACTCCTACTCGTTCAGGAGATCATATTTAGACAGCTTAACCATGTGCTGCACACACCAATCATTCTGCTTAAATCTGGTGTGGCTCACAGTCTTAACAGAATTAGATGTATATTTTCCACTGGGTGTAAGGTTCATTGAAAGGTAAACCTGAGTAAAGAGGCTTAGGAGGACTGTCGAAAAAGTCAGTTTCTAACACTGCCCTGGCTTGCTCGCATTAGAAAGGAGCTAAAAGGTAAATAATGATGTGAACTAACAAAGATTTGTTAAGAGCTTGTTAGAGATTATGAAAGCCTTGTTAAAGGCCAACGATGATAAAATAAATCATATAGTCATAAAATAAATCATATAGTCTTGCACAAATGACATCAGGGGAAAAAAACAGTTCTGAGCTCCCAATCAAAACAGTGCTCAAAATTTGAATGCTATCAGCACAGCGAATACTTATTGAAAAATAAATCAGTGGCTGATTTAAGACAGGTGTAGGGGGTGCAGACATATCTTCCTTATTAATTTGCTTTATGCTGGCAGCCCTGATCTAAGCTGGCAGCTCACACGCTGAATTTACAACTGGCTAGTCAACCATTCTTAATATGAAAAGGATGGACATGTATGGGTGAGAAAGTTTGTGATGGCGAAATAAATAAAATGGATTCACATGAAATGAATTACCTTCAAGCTAACAAGTGAGGAACTGTCAGCAAAACGCTGGTTCGGTGAGGGCTGTCTGTATGCGTCTGGTTGGATTAAATCTCTCAGCTAGCATCAGGATGGGTCAGAGCTACCAGCATGAGTTGTGTCTGATTGGGCCAAGGTTGTGAGCGTCAGGGTGTTGGGTTGGGTCGAGTCACCATGCATTTTGGTCAAGCTACCTAGCAGGACCTCTTGTCTGAGTCTGTTAAACTGGCTTTGTAAAATTTTCAATGGGTCCTTCTGACGGAACTTTGCACTCTCCACAACTGAATAAACACAACACTGGCCATTGATCTCAGTTAGTAGACATGTAAAATGGGCATTTATGACAGGTGCATTGCAATGTGCCAGTTTTTTGTTGTTCCATTTTCGGATTTGTGTTGAACAAACTTGGCCAAAGTAAATCAGGGACATGCAAAATTTTGCTTGGAGTCATTAAACAAGCCCAAAAATTGAGTTAACCTACTTTTTTTTGTTGAACATACGTCAATTTCTGATATTCCAGTTTATTTTCTCCCCATTTCTTTCCTCCCCCCCCCCACCTCCCTGAAAATGTTGACTCTCTTGCTAAGGTACTGTATCACAGGTGCCAGCAAGCCACTGGAACCTCACTCTTCATATATGAGCTGAGACAGTGGCTGTTGGATGGTAGTGAGCATCACAGCCATGAATGATCCTGTCCTCACCCGACGTCCACAGTTATGCACTTATCCAGCAGGGGTCACTGGATCATGACTGGGAACCCTGCCTGATTCTTCCACTCCCTAGTCCAGTGGTTCTGAGGCCAATAGTAGTGCTCAAAATAATGTGCAGATTGAGATCAGACAACTCAGCACAGACTGTGGATTGTCCCTAGGATCTATTGGTCTGTATAACTAAGTACCAGACCAAGAAGTGTATTTTCCAACAGAGCCTTTGGGAAGTAGATTATTATTATTTTGATTAGATACTTTTTATTAACCTAATGTAATCAAAATAATAAACCCAAAGGCATGCATATTTAAATGCTTTTATTGCTCCATTTCACTTCATGCTGAAACAATCACTAGACTACTAAAAGCTCCAGTAAGAGCATGTCTTCTCATTAAATTATTGTCGAGCGATACTACCTGAAGCAAACTTTAACCAACCTAAACCTTTAAAAATGGTTAAATGATTAGAACATAAGAATATTTAGAAACAGGAAGAAGTCATTGGGCTCAAATCTAGCCCTTTATCATAGCTCATGATTGATCAATATCTAGTGCCCACCTTATCATATTTCTCAACCTCTTTTCTCTCCAAAAATATATAAAACTGACTCTGAACCCACTTATACTGTCCACTTCAATGCCTTTCAATGGTAATTTATTCCACAGCTCAATTACCCTTTGGGTGAAAATATTCAACCTGACTTCTGTCCTTACTCCAAACCTGCTAATTTTTAACTTGTGTCCCCTGGGATTTGATTGACATAGAAATACAGGCACATAGAGTGCCATGCAAATTCACAGTTAGGCCCATTCAGTACACTACCAGACCTCCTTGAACTTTTGTGTCCTTTTAAAAATTATTTTGTATAAAGGACACGAGTGCTTGAAGTGAGCGGCAGGCCTGTCATTATTATCATTACTGCCCCCCCACCTCCGCCAAAGCCCAAGCTGCAAATTAGCACAAATTTGAAATATGCAATGTGTGTGATCATCATTATTAAATGCGGCCTAGACAGGCCTGACGGACCATTTGGGATGCAAACAAGGAAATCCCAAAACCAAAACAAAATTTAATTTGCAAAAGAAGTGAAGAGAAAGAATGAGGGATGTGCAATACTACTACAGACAGAAGACCTGCTAGCATAAGGATAATATCACATGTTTTGAGAAAAGCCAAGCCTTCCCCATTTGTGGGGTCTAGTCCTTTGACTAGAGATTAGTGCTAGCACCAACAATGAATTTTTTCAGCATGGATGTCACTCCCCTTGTCTGTAAAGGGCATTTGTAACTGCAAAATGGCTTTGAAAGAAAGGTTGCTGTGGAACAGCAGATTATCGTGATGTCATGGCGATGGCATCTGAATGATGTCATGCATAGTGCATGTGTCCCAATAGCATGCATGTATATGATAACATGATACAGTATTAGCCCTTGGGATAATACCAGCAGAGAGCTGTCAATTACAATCTGGTTTGAAAACAGAAAAGCAGACAAGATCAAGCCTCTAAAACAGTCTGCTGCAGGTTCAGCAGTATTGCATGATGACTTAAAGAGCTTAAAAGACCAACAGCAAACTGCAGAAAATGCAAGACTCTTCAAAATGCAGTGACATTTTCAAAAGTATGATGTTCCCAGCTCCCAGATTTCCTATATGTTTAGCCTAAAGGACTCTTATTTCATCAAAGAACATTTTAGTTTGACTACATATCTTCCTTGACAAAGGAATAAGAGAATATTTACTCCATTCATCATTTCAAGGGTTAATCCTTGGTCAATAAGTGCTGACAAATGGCAAAGGGAACAATTTTTCTGAGAGAAAGAAATTATAGGAACAATTGTTGGCACCATGTCTATCAACACAGCTGCGCACTTCTGCTGTCCTGTGGCAGACGCTCCTGTCACCATGGTGATTAGCATTGTCCACTGGCCTCTATCTGTGATGCAATGGACCCCTTGTTCTATTCTCTCCTGTAGCCAAATGGCCGCTGACTGCTGACCTGTCCTCAGACTGTCTGATTATGGTAATTGCAGGACTGGAAGTGGAAGAGACTGGGGGCAAATTAAGGCAAATTAGACTTGTCCATGCTCTGTTCAGTAAGAGCTTAAATTACCTGGATGGGACAGTGATGGTGATGTGATCATTTGGACAGATGAATAACAAGTTTTCTCTATTCATGCAAAGTTCCTATTCAGGCAGGCAATAATTTGTGCCTGTCAACATGACATAATAAGCTTGGCTTCTTTAACAATCTCCCTTCATCAATAAGTTGTTGGATCCCCATGTTATTTAGATCTATATTATTTATATTTCATCTATAAAACTTACGATCGTAAAATACTGAAAAATTCAATTGACAATTGCAGAGCCCATTTCATTACTGATCATTTACGGCTATCAAAATGAAATGACTGTCATCCAGCCTGCCTGGGGTGGACTTAATCGCAGGTTCCAGAGGTGAATCAGGCAGGCCGAGTATTTCACTGTAGTGCTCATCCACCCTCACCACAGTGCTTTATATATTTCCAATTTTGTGTAAGCCAAGTAATTTTGCAAATTTTAAACCATTCAATTGTAACTGTTTGTTTTTATTTCATTTCTGCTTACCTACTAGGAAATTATTACTGGCTAAACATCTGCAAAACAAAACTTTGTATTGCCGAGGCATCTACATTTGCAGAGCGCAACCTACTTTCTTTTTTTTGGCAAGTGTATTCGCCTAAGTCCCTGAACTCAGTTGGTGTGATATATTTAGATTTTAGCAAGGCTTTTGACATTATGATACATAAGCAAGTGGTCAACAAGGTAGGAAGGCATGGAATAGAAGGCAAACTTCTGGGATAGAATGAAAATTGGCCAAACCAGAGAAATGAAAGGGTGACTGTGGATGTTGTCATGACAAGGAGACATTAATGGGCTGCCACCAAGCACTATTGCTGGGGCTATTATTGTTCATAGTGTACATAAATAATTTGAAGGAGAAAAAAAGAAAGCTACCTATTTCATTTCCCTGCACTAACCTTGGTGTGCAACAAAAAAAAAATGACAATCATCTCCAGCCAATATAATATCTTATCACCACAGTTTAGTTTCTACTACCTCTATTTCTGGTCTGATTCTTCCTACTATCCATGATTTGGGCAGTTAATGTTAACTCTTCCTCCTTCCTTCTTCAGATGTGAAAATGAAGGGCACTGGCTCTACATGGTCACTGCTCTGTATGAAAGCAGGACCAATGGTGCCAATAAGATCTATAAATCCCAGTGAATTGTAGCCCATGCCCAACCTCTTGGATGCTGGAAGAGGTAACTCATATTAACCTGGCATTTCAGACCTAAGTGCCTCTGCTTTCAGACCCCACCCTAGATGCCCCTGGAGCTTTCACACACTCCAAGATGTATCAGCAATTTTCCAAAGTCTTCAATCCGGGGATAGACACAGGTAGTGGACTCCTCCCCAACATCGCAGTGTCAGATGCCATGTCCAGTGTCTGCAAATATGTTTAATGCACTGCAAGAATTCTTCTTTTAAAAGTCATTTAAAGTCTGTCGCATCATGCTATTTACCACCCGAAACAGGCCAGCTGCCAGTGACAGGCATTGAAAATGCCTGGAACATGCCCACAATACACCAGAATCTATGATGGAGTCAGCGGTAGTGCAATTGGTTGGGTTGGCAAAGGTCCTGCCTCGCCACACTTTCAGTGATGACAGCATCGTTGTGGAAAATCCACCTTTCAGCTCCTTCCCCCACCAGACTTGGGGGAAAAAAAAATCAACTTGTGCTATTAGCATCTCTAACACCTTCAATCTCCCTTCTCAACAAATATCGAGCCAGCTCCATTTTAAAGGTATCAAATGACTCTTTCTGGTAGTCTGCTCCACATGTCCACTATACTATGGGATCTTTTTCTAATCTTGCTCAAGGCTTGTAAATTTTGTACACATCTTCTCTATTCACTGGAAATGAGTATAAACTTTTGCTTGTTGGTTAAGGTCTAGTGGATGTCAATGGGGGCAAATGCATTAGTGTACTTTATTTGTGTGAAGTTTCTGTAATAAATGTTGGGGATCATTTTTTAAAATTAGTTTCAACTGTCACCCCTTCCTTCATTTATCAAAAAGGTTTATGCCTTCCTCAGTTCAGTATCAAATATTTTGTTACTCAATTTTCTTCCCTCCAAATCGCTTCTGTTCATAGTTGGGGAGAGCCATCATTACTAGGATCGATAACATTGATCGATGAAACAATCAATGCCAGTTTTTATTCCATCAAGATGATGTTTTGGGTCAAAAATTCAAGATTTAAGTGTCAGCAAGCATCAGTGACTATGGCAGTGTAACATGTGTACCTTATACAACTTGTTAATATCACTGGTTGTGCCAGTATAGAACTGGCTCCATTTATAGTTGTGGTTCTTGTTCTACTGGCTGCTCACACTACTACCAGAAGAGAGGTCAACTTTTGATTCTTGCTGGGGAGGGGGGGAAACCAGCATGAAATTAAATCGATAAAATTGTGGATAAATATGTAATTGAAGCTTAAAATCGCTTGTACCATCCACATTATTGCATCATTTGGGCACAATAACCAAGTTCAGGCTATCTCTGACAAGATATAGAATTATTGCTGAAATGTTAGGAGACGTGATAGATATACATAGGACATGATGCAAGACCATCACTTGGAGGTAAAGGTCCCTGTCAATCATGCTGACATTGGAAGCATTAAACTGTAATTTTGAATGCAAGTGAAGCACCAAAATATTCATTGTGTCCACCTCTGTACAATAGCAATGATAGTTCTTACACTTGCAGGAAAGATGAATGGGCAAAGGATTCAGATTTTGAATTCTCATTTAAGGGACATTCATGAGGCAGCTGTAAAGATTGTCATTGATTTCTTCTAGAGCAGAAGCACTGGTGGGTTGGGGTATCCATGTTGGTTGGAGGGACGTGGGGTTACTGTCGCAGACAAGTGTGTCTGTAATACTGTGGTAATATGCATGTCTCTGTTCCTTGCCAGGCTAAGGATGCCAGGGGTGGGGGCGGGCAGGGGTGTGAATGGGGTTTAATTATAATGGCTGAGTTCCAATACTACAAAAATTATGACTGGGTCTCCAAAGCCTTCCTCCTTGCTAAACTTTTCATACCAAGTCTAGGTTTGAATTTCCCTATTATTGGACTAATTAATATATCAGCATGTGAATAATCTTGATCATTCAATTAACCCTTTAATCCCTTCACACCTGTTTCTCGACATTTCTGGAGCGTTTTCTTCCTGTCCATATTTTACTTGCTTATGGCTTTTGCAGCTTATTATCATAAAGGTGACTAACAAATTTGGGTAAAATGAGGAAAGCATGATTATATTATAAAATCTCAGAGGAAGTAGTTATGATGCCCCCATTTCAACATCATGGTTTAAGGCTACTTTCACTGCAGCTAACTCTTGTAATGCATCCTTCTAAAGGCACTTCTGCATTTGGTGCTTGTTCAGTTCAGATGAAGGGAGGCCAATGCCCACATGCTGGCTCTGTGTTTATACTGCTAAAACTACACCTCCTTACTTTGATGGCACAACCATAAACCTGTGGCAACGTGCGTACACAATTCTGCAGATGGGACAAGGGAGGCAGTTTTAGTATCGTAAATATGGGGATCCGAATGAAGCAAGAGTCAAATGTTAAAGTGCCTTTAGCTTGTGTTTTTTTGAGCTCCTTTCAAATGTGAGTTTGTTCCAAGTTCTTCCGCATGTACTAAAAACACATTTCATAACGCTTCATATCGAGCCTGCGAATAGGAATTGGTTTAATCACGCATACCATCCGATGAGATCTGGTGTTGTTGCTTTCTCCTCTGTGCTGTTGGAAAAAAAAGAGAACTTCCAGTTCTCTTATTTTGAGCCTCCTAACACCTATGTGGAACAAACTAATTCATCACTGTCTGCCGTTTGCCTCCAGGCTGTTCTCTCGCCATCTTTTAGTGGCTCTGTGTCAGGAAAAAAAAATACATCTTCACAGTGAACAGCTATTTGGCCCTAGGGGAGCCAAAGGCTGTGGTACTGTTTTGTTACCAGGTTTAACTTTGTAACCATGTATTTGTGAAACAGGTGGATTTCTATAGGTGGTGAAAGATTTTCCAACGTCGACATACTAAAGCAGGATTAACAGAAGATTGCTGAAGCTCTCTTTGGTGTTAGGACTCATCGGTTTGTGGCTTGAAGTAGCACTTTGCAAGAACAACAATTTATGTTGCTGCAATTTATGGTTCTTTTTCTTTTGCAACAAAAAAGATCTTGAGCAGACACGAGTTCCGGAAAGTCCCAGTTATTAAATGGAAAGGAGGGTGGGTGGGTGGGCTGGATGATGCAGTGAGTTAGAACACCTTACACCTGTAAGGGTCCTCAGTGAAATGAGCAGCTGATGGCAAATATGTAATTCACCCATCATCAGCTGCACTTGGAAATATTAACTACCTGACCTATTTTATTCTGCCAGCAGCAGGAAGGGCCGCTTTGTTGTGGGTCTCCCAAAACAGTCCATATTACATGGTTGACTCTTAATGCCCTCTGAAGTGGCCTGGCCAGCCACCCTCTTATAAAGCATTTGCTATAGAGTTCAATAAGAGGGAGAAAATTGGAGGACCTACCTAACAGTATCGTGGAGTACCATCACCCCATGGATCTCAGCAATTCAAGGGAAAGACCTACCGTTACCTTCTCAAGGCAACCAGGGATGGGCAATAAGGATAGCCCACATGCCAAGAACATATTTTAAAAAAACATCTGCCTCCCTCCTTGGCCTTCTCAACACACTGAACACACAGTGTAACAATAGAATTGCATTGTGATGTAAAATTGGGTAATGGTGCTGCACATATAACTCACTGGATTAGTTTAGCATCTGTGCTCTGATTTTTGTTTTGAAATTGCAGAATTTAAACTGAAGAGAATGAATCAAATTGTTGCACTGCCAGTGCCTTTATTCTCCATTAGGAATGCACAGAAGGTAGGGCCTCCATTTTTCAAATCAGTCTCCAATGGAGCTATTGAATAGTATACAACCATGGGAGATTGGCATGCAGAGGTTGGTTTTGGGTCTTCCAAAACCTGCGGTAAGTATAAAGGCCCCTCTAATGGGGACAGATCAGATCAGTATTACAAAACTCTCCATTAATCAGCACCACTTAGTATTAAATTGGTAGTCACACTTACAGCTGCCAGCAGGATGTCTGATGTGGGTAATGGAACCCTTACACTAGCTTAGTTCTGAGACTAGTGCTTTTTTTCCAAAATTTGGAAGTCCAATGATTGTGAGCTATGCTAGGGTCTAGTTCCATGGATTACAAAGTCCCCCAGGACCTTGCACAAAATGGTCATTCTTCATATTTGAATCTAGAAGTTGTCAGGGTATACAAACCATGGAAGGCATCCAACAGCCAGGCCCTATTAAAATGTCCACACATGTACTTTCTAGAGGGGGTTACCAGATAGTGGTAGAGGGTGGAATTTCAGCTAATATTTCCCCTTATTAGCCTAGGGGTGCTGACGCTGATGCAAGGATTAAGACGCATTAGAAATTACTGTTGGTGGAAATAGTAGATGAATGTTTAACACATTCATATGACATTCCGTTTTTCACTGTTTTAACTGAAACCCATTTATTTTAAAATTGCAGGCAAAGAAATGCCATGGCAGTAATTTCTACCTTGTTTTGTTGGAGAGCAGACCCAGTTTTATCTTGCATTTTGTTCATACTAAAGCTGATCTTGAAGTTCTTGAATGTAAGGGATCTTACAACACCAGGTTATAGTCCAACAGTTTTATTTGAAAATCACAAGCTTTCGGAGGCTTTCTCCTTCGTCAGGAGGAAGGAGAAAGCCTCCGAAAGCTTGTGATTTTCAAATAAAACTGTTGGACTATAACCTGGTGTTGTAAGATCCCTTACATTTGTCCACCCCAGTCCATCACCGGCATCTCCACATCTTGAAGTTCTTGAGGCAGAGAAAGTTGATCAGACCTCATTTGGTCCTAGTTCTACATTGCCAAGCTCCCAGCAGGGAAACCTGCTCACATGGAGAAAGGGTCTGAGAATTGGGGCTATAATGTTGTAAACCTATCTCCAACCCATAACTCCCTTTGAGCATGGCTTTCCTGCTGAGACCATAGAATTACCCCTATTGTATTCATTTTTGGGCACCTACCTTTGAAAGGATATACTGGTCTTGGAGAATTCCAGTGACAATTCACCAGAATGATAACTGGGATTAAGGGACTTAGCTACATTGAGATACTGTGTAAACTTAGGTGGTGTCAGCTGTGGCTCAGTGGTAGCACTCTTGCTTCTGTGACAGAAGGTTGTGGATTCAAGTCCCACTAATATTTGAGCACAAACATCTAGGCTGACACTCCAGTACAGGCATGATTTATGATATCAGATATGAGTGGCTTTAATGGAGAATGTTCCTTAATACTTCAGATGCTATTTTCTCTTTTCGCTATCCATTATATCTAACTACATTTTCATATTAGTTGCATTGTCATTCCATTTTGAAGTACCTACAAAATGTCTAAAAAGTGCCGGAAATGTAAGAGGCATGCTTGCTGTTATTATCTTGCATCCGTTTATCTTCAGCGTGGTATCCATTACTTGAATGTACAGGCTATAACTCTGGATCTCTTACAATAAAGTGACTCTCCTAATAGTCACTAAAATGCTTGGCTCAGCTGGTCACTAGACAATTTTATTGATGCTTTGGATTTTCTGTTAATGTTTGGTCTACCTCTTGGTGGTCCTACTTGATTTCCGGTCACTGAGACATCTGGATGGCTGTTTTGTTGATAAAAGTTCTAACGCAGAGTTAACCATCGCTTCCTGATGCATGGGTTGCTGGAGCATGCATTGGACAATGGAAAATCTGTGACTTGTCGTTATTACTCCAGGGAAAATTTCTCAGTCTTTCTGTGCTCTCAACAATCACTATGGTCAAATTTGTGAGATATCTATCTTCATTGTAGTTGCTTCCAGCTGCAGCCTAATGTTATGCCACCTAAACCAAAAGCAGTATAATGTAATAGGCCTAATTTTAAGCATGAGAACTGTGTGAGCCCTTGGAGAAAAGACTCTAGTCAGTTGGCATCAGCAAATATTGTCCTTTCTGGGGTGTACAAGCAATAACCCATGTTTGCAACCTTTGTGAGCGCTGTCTTGCATTTATGATTAGTGATTGAACCCTTATGACATTCGGATGAGATGTTAAACCGGAGCCCTGTCTGCTATCTCATCTCAGATCTTACAGCACTATTTAAAGACACGGCATCATTCGAAGACGAACATGATAGTTCTCCAAGTGCCCTGGCCAATATTTATCCTTCTACCAAAAACGCTCTGGTCATTTATGTCATTGCTGTCTGTGGGAGCTTGCTATGTGCAAATTGGTTACTGCGTTTCCTACATTACAACATTGATTACACTTCAAAAAGCACTTCTTTGGCTGAAAAGCACTTTGGGGCCATCCTGAGATTGTGAAAGGCGTGATATAAATGCAAGACTTTCTTTCTTAGAATGTTTGGGACTGGAAGGGATCATTGTGGTCCACCTGATTGGTCCCAAAATTTGAAAGTCCCTCAATCGCTATCTATTGAATTCTCTTTTGAATTTGTCAACACTATCCTCCTTCACTGGGTAATATGTTTCATATATTCACCACCTTCTGTCTAAATCTAAACTGTTCATCTTAACTCTTTTCAAATTAAGCCCATGTCCCTTGTAAAGTTTGTGATAATGCCAAACATACCACTAGAGTTCAATTTATCTATACCCCTTAGATTCTTGGGATGTTTTTCTATGTTAAAGGCGTTATATAAATGCAAGTTATTGTTGTTTGCTCCAGCGTAAATATTCTCAGTTTCCATATCATTTTCCCACAGCTCAGGTGACTCATCCGTTGAAGCAATTCAATTGTCCTTCACTGTTTCCTGTCCAATAGCAGGATGTCCACACTGTAGTAATGTGGCTTGAGCTGTATACATTACTTCCACTTGGAGTTAGACCAACGCTTTGTAAAAGCTGATTATCACCTCCTGAGACTATGCTCTACTCCTCTGCCAATACACCTTTGGCCTGTTTGCTTTCTTTACTGCTGCCTCACTGTGCCAACAGCTTCAGCCAATTATCCACGTGTAACCCAAGGTGCCTCTATTGTGTTGTGTCCTGTAAAGTGATACAGTTTAGCTTATGTTCCCACTGTTTATTGACTGTCTCCACCATCATGACTTTGCATTTATCTATATTAAACAATGTGTGCCATGTGTCAGCCCAACTCCCTAATTGATCCACACTATTTGCAATTGAACCCCAGGTTAAATTTTGACAGTTTTATTTCTGCCAGCACTCCCAAATTACTCTTGTATATTGCAAACAATAACAGCCAAAGCACTGCATGAGTCACCTC
This sequence comes from Heptranchias perlo, assembly GCF_035084215.1. Taxonomy (NCBI): domain Eukaryota; kingdom Metazoa; phylum Chordata; class Chondrichthyes; order Hexanchiformes; family Hexanchidae; genus Heptranchias; species Heptranchias perlo. The sequence goes on along the minus strand of NC_090348.1, from coordinate 38,208,620 downwards.
ATTATATGCAGATGCCAATCTATATACATTTCTCCTTTGTGCAATGTGTACTTACATTAGTAAATATACTTTGCACAGCTCCTAGGGCTAATAAGGAAACACCGACAAAATGGTTTGCAACATAAATCAATTTGAATACATTTCAATTTGATGTTGCAACGCTGGAACACATTTTGTGATTCTAAGGAAAAAGCATTTTTGTTTACTTCATAGATAAAGACATAGGGGGTAAAATTCAACTCCAGTGGGGGCGCGAAACAGGTGGTAGGGGGTCGGCTGCCCATTAAACACCTGCCCAGTTTTCCTCTACATTGACTTCAATGGAAAGGAAATCAAACGGGATGTGTGACCGTCAGCTGACCCACTACCACCTGTTTTGCACCCCTGCCAAGGTTGAATTTCACCCCCCCCCCCAATAATGTGGCAGAGCAAATAAATGGCAAATTACCCTCAGCAATGAAAATACAAGTTCAATACTACTTTCAAGAAAGATAGGCTGTGATGGTTCTCCAAACAAGTCTATTGTCCAAGGGTCACAATTCTTTTCGGCTTCGGGCATTTAACTCCTCAGCTTAGTAAGCACATCTGATCTGGGGCAAAAAGATGGTGAAGATCTCTGGGAAAGGAATCCTCAAGAAATATGGATGATCTTGTCACCATAAGGAGCTTTAGTCTCTACAAAGGTGGAAAGTGGCAGCTTGGCTCAGATGGTATGATTCACGTCTTGGGATTGGATGCTTATCAGTTGGTGCTTCCAGGAATTGAGCTCATAATCTAGGCCGACCCAGAAGCTCTCACCCAATGTTGTTTATAGCAAAACACAGTTTCCAGAGGCTTGTGGCTTGTGCACACTTGTGGCTCTGTGATCCTAAAATTATACCTTTATGCCTGCCATAAGTGTACCACAGGATTAACAATTGCCCTTTGACCAAGATATTTCACAACAAACATTGCCATCAGGCTGCCCACATCATACTCCTGTCCCCTTTGAAAAGCAGAAAACGTGATGATGTCAGACCATATCAGTCAGGTTAAAACCAGTACACAAATTTGTTTATAAGATTTATAATTATATACAAGCAAAAGGGATCTAATTGAATGGCGGAACAGTCTCTGGGTGGGCTGAATGGCCTACTCTGGTTCCTATGTAGATGAGCAGCAATATAACGTTTGAATTTCACAATACATTAAACTGTTACAAAAATAATAAAGTATCAGAAGTGGTTGAATCCTCTTCAGAATGTTTTAACTGAGACTACGATGAACATATTGTGCGGCATTTCTTCACTCCATGTAATCTTGTCTCACTACTACAATCTGGGGGGAAAAAAAAGTTGAAGCAAGGGAACTGCAGAATAGGAAAGCCAGCAGCACTTATCTTTTAACCAAGCAGGTTTATGACGACTCAGATAAAAGTAGTTCTTGCCTGTTAGGAAGCCAATCATGCTAATTAATTTTTATCAGGTAGATCTCAGACTTCTATTCTAATAGTAGACTGATTTATTTTCATACCTGACTTCCAGCTTGGCTATTGTCCTCAAGCAGATAGCTTGGCACTGATATACTGCAAGTTCATAGGCACAATCCTCTCAAAAGCATGAGATAGTTGCAAGTGCCATTAACTCGTAAGTATAGGCAATCGGTAGTACTGTTGGGAACCAGCTGGCCACCTTCCCTCAAAACTCATAGCTATTATCGCTAGACAGTTTTGTCTATTGTCTCATTTCCCCCGCCCAAAGATAAAGGGAATCTTTTTAGAAACCAGCTAACAAAATTCCATTTTAAATCCTCAATAGATATGCCATTGACTGGTTGAGGCCTTGCAAAATTTACCCCATCAGATAGACATTTTGCAGTTTAAAAAAAGACGGTGCTCCTTTTCCATCAACAGGATGTTACACCAAGGCACATTAGGCTACTCAGGTAAATGTTAAAACAAATGGGAAGATTATGCAGTTGGTATCTTGCAAGGATGATGGCAATGTTGCTGTTCTAGAAGGATGAGATTGAAGGGCCATCTTCATCTTGTGATCTTCTGATCATGTTTAGATGGACTGTTGTAGCCTTGTCTGACAGATATTGTGCAATGCTACGCAGAACAATGGACTTGATGAAGACAGCCTACTCCATCATCTGCAACGTCGAGGAGATGTAACTAGACTGTCAGTGCTCTGCAAGATTAGGACCAGAACAGAGTAATTTGGGTTTGAGCTAGACATCTATGTTTATTCCAGGAACGCAAAAGCTACTGCAGCTGAATCTTTACATTTTGTATTAATCCAGGATATAAATATATATGTCCTATCAAAGGAGGAGGTCTGTTTGTAGCTGGATTTAACAACACCTGACCTAGCAGTGCCTTAGGCAATCAATAGGAATTTTTAAAGTTTTTTTCCCCCCTCAATCGTGTCATCTATTGTCTAAAAAGGACACATGCACGAATAAATCCATACAGTCCTCTTTTATTATGTTTGAGGCACCATTGGCAGAATGAATGTTTTTTCTTCAATAATTCTGAGATTATCTTAGTTACTTATTGGTATGTAAGGTTTCAAATTGTTTTATCTATATTAAGTAACACTGCATATTTCAGCTACTTAGACCTTTTATTTCTGACTGAACAGGAGGGGGTTAAAACATTGATTCTAAAAAGTCCTGATTATTATACCCTCAGTACCCATTGTTCTGGTCAGCATTCCTGAGAGACCTGGTGAATAGGCGACTGTCAGAACACCACATGTAATGATCGTATCATACAGCCAGAACAGTTATCAAGAATTTGAGATACCTGAATAACTGACAGATTGAGACATATTTAGCCACATAAGCCTTCCTGCCCCAGGCCTAAAGGCTACCAATGAGATCTAATAAGTAGTATCTTATTATTTCACTCAAGCAATTACTTAATTATAAAATCCACCCAACTCCGCCCTAACAATAGAGAATAGAACCAAAACAATACAATTACTTCCCCAGGCTTTGCTGTCATTACTAATCTTTCATAAACTCTTTCAGTCTCAAACCAATGCATAAGGAACTGATTTTTTGTTGTTGTTCCATGAGTTTTGCCCATTCTTACACCTTGTCTATTACATTCTTAACCCTTTCATAATCCCACTTTATAAATTGCAAACCCATTTTCCTACATTGACATGCAGCTCATTGATGTGTGTGTGTGTGTGCAAGTGTGTCTGAGTGTACCTGTATGTGTGTGTCCTTGTGGATAGCTGTGTGCATATGTGTGAAATTTTATTCCCCTTGGTTTGCTCTCCTGTGCCCATGCCATTCCACATCATTCTTTCTTTTAGATAGGAAAGACGATAGTGTAGATTGTGGACTTCTCAATGATGATCCTTGACCCTCTAGTTTAAGCCATAAGGGCCTCTCTACTAATATTTGCTTACCCTCCCCATTCCCTTATCCCCCATGATGTGCTTTAAGTGCTCCTGGCCAAGAACTGGAGATATGGGGTTGCTGAGTTTGAATAAAATCCAATAGTAGGATTTAAACATGGTTATTTCATTGTTATACAGCTAAAAATATGGAGTTGCCTTGACTCAACAGACTGTGAAAATCTGTGCAATTTATTGTGGTCTTTATTGAATTATATCCTTCACGTATTCTTCTTTCACAGAATGTCACACAGATGTGAATTTGTATTGATTGTACAATAAAGCAAGATAGCGACGCAAACCTAATTATAACTGTATGCCATCCTGCAATGGTTCCATTCAGCTCTAAATGTAGGTTTGTACCATTGTTCAGACTGTTTAATATGACTTTATATTCAGTTATTTCTCTACTTTCTGGCTCATGTGAGTTTTATCTCAAGGAGGTCTGTAACAAAGCCATGAGCTACTAGCGGCTGTGCAATCTGAAAGACAACACTATATATAAGCCAGAGAAATGAAAGGTCTAGACATCTAGATTGGTTATCCTTTTTAATTAATAAGTCAACAAGCAAGTGGTTATTCTGATTTGCAAAATCTAAACCTATATCATCAACCATAAACATCTTGGCCCCGATATTGACGGGGAGGTGGGGAGGGAGGGAAGGAGGCACAAGTCAGCGGCCGGGAAACCTGGAAATACCGGAAAGGCGGAGGTCCTGCACAAATTTAACATTAGAATTTTTTACTCCGTTTCCTGCCTGGCAGCCAGCCGGATTGAGAGGCTGACTGACTGCCAGGTGGGAAAGAGACCCCACCCGGGGTGGGGGGAGAGATCGCGGAGAAGGTAGGTCGATCGCGGAAGGGTCGGAAGATTGCTGCAGGTTTGCTTCGGGGGGAAAGGGAGGAAGCACTCCTGCTCGTCCTGGCCCACAAGCAGTGGTAGACAAGCACTTACCTGCTGGATCTGGCAGCTCCTGCCTCCCCTCAGCTGCCGGGTTTCCCGAGCCCTGGGAAACCAGGCCGGCCAGCGTTAAATTTAAATGGCTGCCAAAATCTGAGGAACGCAGCCTCATTTAAATATTATAATTCCGCCCTTTCCCATCCATCATGGCGGGGGGGGGGGGGGGTAAAATTCCCCCCTTGTTTCCACTACTGTAGTTTTCTTTATATTTAGCTGTAGGTTTCCTTCAGGCAATACATCTTTCTTGCTCTGAAAAATGCAAGGATCCACTGCAGTTTACGGTTATATTTTTTACTGTTTCCAATTAGTGTCTGTTGCAGTTTTATTTCAGTGCTGTGCACAGACTACATATCCATTCATCTCCAGGAAAACTCTGTAGACTCTCACTGCCCAATGCTATCATTGTGATTTCCAGACCTAATTATTAATTCATGCCATTGACTGGGTTAATTATTTCTTTTTAAAAATGTCCAATTTCTGAAGTTCACATGCACTTGAGGCGCTCTTACTATATTCCTGTGTGTGCTATTTTTGCACAGGTGTAAACCCAACTATTTTATGGAGGACTTGATCTGAAGGAAGGGCAGCATGTAGATCAGAAATAGGAGGGGGCCTAGGATAGATCCTTGGGGAGGCTCTAGAGGTAACAGTATGGGGTGGGAAGAGAAACCATTGCAGGAGATTCTCTGACTACAACTGGATCGGTAAGAATGCAACCAGGCGAGCGCAGTCCCACCCAGCTGGACGACAAAGGATAGGCGTTGGAAGAGAACAGTGTAGTCAACTGTGTCAAAGGCTGCAGAAGGATGAGGAGGGATAGTTTACCACGGTCGCAGTTATAGAAGATGTCATTTGTGACTTTCATTAGGGTCATTGCAGTACTGTGGCAAGGGGGGAAACCTGATTGGAAAAGTTCAAACATGGAGTTGTGCGAAAGTTGGGCATGAATTTGCGAGGCGACAAGGACTTTGCAGAGAAAAGGGAGGTTGAAGATGGGGCAGTAGTTTGCATGGACAGAGGGATCAAGGGTAGGTTTATTGTGGAGGGAGATGATGACGGCAAATTTGAAAGGGAGGGAACAGTACATGAGGAGAGGGAACTGTTTACAATATCAGCTAGCATGGAGGCCACAAAGGGAAGTTGGGTGGACGGCAGTTTAGTGGGAATAGGGTCGAGAGAGCAGGAGGTGAGCCTCATGAGTAAGATCTAGTCAGCTTGATGAATAATTGGCCCAATTAAATCTAACAAAGATATGCTGGTCCTGACTGTTTAACACAGGATTGAAATCACATTGTATAATGTTATAAATTCCTTTGTTTGCTATTTTAATCCTTATATTTTAAATGGATGATATCATCTTTGATAAAGTGGACAGTGGAAATTCACATGAACATATTAACCTATTTGTTAGTAACATCACACAGCCTAATTTCGGCCCCCATACTTTTTACTTTTCAGATCGTCTAACTTCATTCTGATCAAGCTCCAGCAAAGAAAGAAGGGGCATTTAAGTACAGACTCAGCCCTCCCTGATCTCCAGTTTTACAACTGGGGTTGTATTGCTTTAAAAGTAGAAGTAGCGTACATCCCTGCAATGGCTGCTGTGGGAAACCTTGGTTTCCATCATTCCCCCTACCCCACTGGAAGTCCCCCAACCAACATGTTTTGTGGAATGAAGAGCACTGTCTACAAACACTGGCAAGTGTAGAGCAAAGGCAGTACAAAGGGCTATTGTTATAAATGCTAAGCTATTAGTCAAAGAGAACATTTTAATGCACTCTTCCTTCTTTTCAGTGAAGTGAGCAAAGAAACACTCAGTTGATGGACTGGTTGTTTTTGAGGACAAGGGATAGCTAGCTGCAGAGCAAGTAAACATTATTATTATCCAGCTATTAAATCATAATGATCACTGATCTGAGACCACTTCAATAAGCAGCATTCCCTCTTTCTTGGCCTTCCTAGGCTATAGTTCAACACTGTTGAAAATTGAATCTGCTTAAAGTGTATAATTAAAATCTTTGAATCTTCAAAACAAGTCTGTGCTGTTTCTTAATTTAATTTGAATGCTTCATTGTAACTTTCTAAGCATGTCAAAATTAAAAAAAGACAACTATGCTGCATACCAATGTAATGCAATTTTTTCATGAAATGCTTTTAAGAGTGACTAGATTGAATAGGATGTCACTTTGCTACATTGACAATCGTTGAAATTGTGTTGTGAATAATAATGCTGTTGGACTTGGTATAGATTGAGCATTACAGATTATTAATTCTGAAGTACAGCAGGAATTAGCTATTAGTTTAACTTAGATTCTTCTCCCACCTTCCCCCAAACAAACTGATGGTCAAACCTGAAGTCCACAGCCAGAAAAATAAGATTTCATTTCGAGGATTTCATTTTCACATCGTTCACCTGACGAAGGAGGAAGCCTCCGAAAGCTTGTGAATTTAAAATAAAATTGCTGGACTATAACTTGGTGTTGTAAAATTGTTTACAATTGTCAACCCCAGTCCATCACCGGCATCTCCACATCAGAAAAATAAGACATTGATGGTGTATGTCTGGTTCATTGGGTAGACCTCTTCAGGAAATGAATGCCTCTGTAGATCTGTGTTCACGAAGCTTTGGGGATCATTGGAAGGGGGATGGGGGCTACCCAGGGGTCCTTGAGATCATCAGGACCAATGTCACTGACCAACACTTTGACCAATTTGCATACTAATTCAAAGAGCTAGACAGATTCACTACTAACTGTATGTGTGCATACATGTGCCTAATGAGCTTAACCTAGTGTTGGACAAGGGGATTCCCCCCAAAGGAAAGTTTGAAAACTGTTGTCTGAGCCTGTCTGGGACAATTTAGTTTTATTGTGCTTTTTGCAGTAATTGTACAAAACCTTTCATTACCTTTATAAAGACATACAAAGATATTAAATTTCACCTTTGGCCATCATGGATAAATCATAGATTTCAAAGAGACAGAATGTACATAGCTACACAAAATCATATACATTTCTTATCTCGTCGTTACATTCCTCCACCATCCAACACAAGTATAATTTACTCTTTTAAGGAGAGATACTTTCTTACAGGATTTGATATTTTTACACCCACCGATCAAAAGATGGCTGATGACCATTTACCTCCCATCGAATCCACAGAACATAAACTCAATAGTACAACACTGGAATCTGGCCAATCATTATTCACCTGAAATCATTCTGTTTCGACGCTTCTCAAGAACTTACATTAGCAATTGATTGGAAAAACTGATGAAAGCAACTGTGAAGTGAGGAAAACTTGTGGGAATGGCTCAATGAAGATTTCACTAACCTGCAACTTCAACTGACTCCCAATGGCAGCCCAATTCACCTGACCTGACCCAATGTGAACTCTCTTCATCCGATGCGACTCTTGATCCCAGCCTTCCTTATCTGACCCAAGTCCGTTGTCAGCCCTCCTCATCCTACTTGATGTGATTTCCAAAGTTAGCATCATCACCTGACACAACTCCTGATGTCCGCCTTCCTCAACATACCTGACCCAAGTCCCAAAGTTCGGCATCCTCACGACTCCAATTCCAATGTACATCCTCCCCACGCAACTCAATCTGATTCCTAATCTTAACCCCCATCATAAGACCCAACTCCCACTGTCAGCCCTCTAAATCTTTACAAATCCTAATGTCACCCCTCATCATTCAACTCATGATATCAGCTGTATTCGCCTAATGCTTCATGATGGTAGCTCACAAACTCAATTGAATTTGGAGTCCATTATTAAGGAGACGGTAGCGGAACATTTGGATAAACATAATTTAATAGGACCAAGTCAGCATGGCTTTATGAAGGGGAAGTCATATCTGACAAATTTGCTTGAGTTCTTTGAGGACATAAGACATAACGTACAGGGTGGATAAAGGGGAACCAGTGGACGTAGTGTATTTAGACTTCCAGAAGGCATTCGACAAGGTGCCACATAAAAGATTATTGCTCAAGATAAAGAATCACTGGATTGGGGGTAATATTCTGGCATAGGTGGAGGATTGGTTATCTAACAGGAAGTAGAGAGTTGGGATAAATGGTTCATTCTCGGACTGGCAACCAGTAGCCAGTGGTGTTCTGCAGGGGTCGGTGCTGGGTCCCCAACTCTTTACAATTTATATTAACAATTTGGAAGAGGGGACCGAGTGTAACATATCAAAGTTTGCAGATGATACAAAGATGGGAGGGAAAGTAGAGAGTGAGGAGGACATAAAAAACCTACAGGGGGATATAGACAGGCTGGGTGAGTGGGTGGAGATTTGGCAGATGCAATACAATATTGGAAAATGTGAGGTTATGCACTTTGGCAGGAAAAATCAGAGAGCAAGTTATTATCTTAATGGCGAGAAACTGGAAAGTACTGCAGTACAAAGGGATCTGGGGGTCCTAGTGCAAGAAAATCAAAAAGTTAGTATGCAGGTGCAGCAGGTGATCAAGAAGGCTAACGGAATGTTGGCTTTTATTGCTAGGGGGATAGAATATAAAAACAGGGAGGTATTGCTGCAGTTATATAAGGTATTGGTGAGACCACACCTGGAATACTGCATACAGTTTTGGTGTCCATACTTAAGAAAAGACATACTTGCTCTCGAGGCAGTACAGAGAAGGTTCACTCGGTTAATCCCGGGGATGAGGAGGTGGGCGTATGAGGAGAGGTTGAGTAGATCAGGACTCTACTCATTGGAGTTCAGAAGAATGAGGGGCGATCTTATTGAAACATATAAGATTATGAAGGGGCTTGATCGGGTGGATGCGGTAAGGATGTTCCCAAGGATGGGTGAAACTAGAACTAGAGGGCATAATCTTAGAATAAAGGGCTGCTCTTTCAAAACTGAGATGAGGAGAAACTTCTTCACTCAGAGGGTAGTAGGTCTGTGGAATTTGCTGCCCCAGGAAGCTGTGGAAGCTACATCATTAAATAAATTTAAAACAGAAATAGACAGTTTCCAAGAAGTAAAGGGAATTAGGGGTTACGGGGAGCGGGCAGGAAATTGGACATGAATTTAAATTTGAGGTTTGGATCAGATCAGCCATGATCTTATTGAATGGTGGAGCAGGCTCGATGGGTCGATTGGCCTACTCCTGCTGCTATTTCTTATGTTCTTATGTTCTTATGAATGAACTTACAAAGCTGAAAATGTGTGATTCTTAACATGGGCAGATTTGACATATGAGAGATGAAGTTGCAAGTATCAGCATTTTTAGACCTATGAATGAAATAATCATACACTGCAAGTTAGTTAATTTAATTCTGTGAGCTGAATTCAGCAGTTGTGTTGGGTAAGGATGGTTGCCATCAAAGAGCTGACATTGGGAGTTAAGTCAATGAGGGGGATATGGCCACATCCCTTCCATCAGCCTAAATCCAATGATTATTTTTCAATAATAACAGATAGCTCTGTTGATTTTGCGCAACTTTCATATGCCTAACACTTGTTGTGAATGTGAGTTCAGAACGCACTTTTCATTTCTATTCCGCAATGTGTAAAACTGCACACTTTCCTAACATAGGTTAGTCTGATGGGCAAGGCAGATGAACTCAGGGCATGGATGGGTACATGGGACTGGGATGTTATAGCTATTACTGAAACATGGCTAAGGGAGGGGCAGACTAGCAGCTCAATGTTCCAGGGTACAGATGCTATAGGAAAGATAGAGCAGGAGGTAAGAGAGGAGGGGGAGTTGCGTTCTTGATTAGGGAGAACATCACGGCCGTAGTGAGAGGGGATATATCCGAGGGTTCGCCCACTGAGTCTATATGGGTAGAACTGAAAAATAAGAAGGGAGAGATCACTTTGATAGGATTGTACTACAGACCCCCAAATAGTCAACGGGAAATTGAGTAGCAAATAGGTAAGGAGATTACAGACAGCTGCAAGAAAAATAGGGTGGTAATAGTAGGGGACTTTAACTTTCCCAACATCGACTGGGACAGCCATAGCATTAGGGGCTTGGATGGAGAGAAATTTGTTGAGTGTATTCAGGAGGAATTTCTCATTCAGTATGTGGATGGCCCGACTAGAGAGGGGGCAAAACTTGACCTCCTCTTGGGAAATAAGGAAGGGCAGGTGACACAAGTGTTAGTGAGGGATCACTTTGGGACCAGTGATCATAATTCCATTAGTTTTAAGATAGCTATGGAGAATGATAGGTCTGGCCTAAAAGTTAAAATTCTAAATTGGGGAAAGGCCAATTTTGATGGTATTCGACAGGAACTTTCAGAAGTTGATTGGGAGAGTCTGTTGGCAGGCAAAGGGACGTCTGGTAAGTGGGAGGCTTTCAAAAGTGTGTTAACCAGGGTTCAGGGTAAGCACATTCCTTATAAAGTGAAGGGCAAGGCTGGTAGAAGTAGGGAACCTTAGATGACTTGGGAGATTGAGGCCCTAGTCAAAAAGAAGAAGGAGGCATATGACATGCATAGACAGCTGGGATCAAGTGGATCCCTTGAAGAGTATAGAGATTGCCGGAGTAGAGTTAAGAGAGAAATCAGGAGGGCAAAAAGGGGACCTGAGATTGCTTTGGCAGATAAGGCAAAGGAGAATCCAAAGAGCTTCTACAAATACATAAAGGGCAAAAGAGTAACTAGGGAGAGAGTAGGGCCTCTTAAGGATCAACAAGGTCATCTATGTGCGGAACCACAAGAGATGGGTGAGATCCTAAATGAATATTTCACATCGGTATTTACGGTTGAGAAAGGCATGGATGTTAGGGAACTTGGGGAAATAAATAGTGATGTCTTGAGGAGTGTACATATTACGGAGAGGGAGGTGCTGGAAGTCTTAACGCGCATCAAGGTAGATAAATCTCCGGGACCTGATGAAATGTATCCCAGGACGTTATGGGAGGTTAGGGAGGAAATTGCGGGTCCCCTAGCAGAGATATTTGAATCATCGACAGCTACAGGTGAGGTGCCTGAAGATTGGAGGGTAGCAAATGTTGTGCCTTTGTTTAAGAAGGGCGGCAGGGAAAAGCCTGGGAACTACAGACCGGTGAGCCTGACATCTGTAGTGGGTAAGTTGTTAGAGGGTATTCTGAGAGACAGGATCTACAGGCATTTGGAGAGGCAGGGACTGATTAGGAACAGTCAGCATGGTTTTGTGAGAGGAAAATCATGTCTCACGAATTTGATTGAGTTTTTTGAAGGGGTAACCAAGAAGATAGATGAGGGCTGTGCAGTAGACGTGGTCTACATGGACTTTAGCAAAGCCTTTGACAAGGTACCGCATGGTAGGTTGTTACATAAGGTTAAATCTCACGGGATTCAAGGTGAGGTAGCCAATTGGATACAAAATTGGATTGACGACAGAAGACAGAGGGTGGTTGTAGAGGGTTGTTTTTCAAACTGGAGGCCTGTGACCAGCGGTGTGCCTCAGGGATCGGTGCTGGGTCCGCTGTTATTTGTTATTTATATTAATGATTTGGATGAGAATTTAGGAGGCATGGTTAGTAAGTTTGCAGGTGACACCAAGATTGGTGGCATTGTGGACAGTGAAGAAGGTTATCTAGGATTGCAATGGGATCTTGATAAATTGGGCCAGTGGGCCGATGAATGGCAGATGGAGTTTAATTTAGATAAATGTGAGGTGATGCATTTTGGTAGATCGAATCGGGCCAGGACCTACTCCGTTAATGGTAGGGCATTGGGGAGAGTTATAGAACAAAGAGATCTAGGAGTACAGGTTCATAGCTCCTTGAAAGTGGAGTCACAGGTGGATAGGGTGGTGAAGAAGGCATTCAGCATGCTTGGTTTCATTGGTCAGAACATTGAATACAGGAGTTGGGGTGTCTTGTTGAAGTTGTACAAGACATTAGTAAGGCCACACTTGGAATATTGTGTACAGTTCTGGTCACCCTATTATAGAAAGGATATTATTAAACTAGAAAGAGTGCAGAAAAGATTTACTAGGATGCTACCGGGACTTGATGGTTTGACTTATAGGGAGAGGTTGGATAGACTGAGACTTTTTTCCCTGGAGAGTAGGAGGTTTAGGGGTGATCTTATAGAAGTCTATAAAATAATGAGGGGCATAGATAAGGTAGATAGTCAAAATCTTTTCCCAAAGGTAGGGGAGTCTATAACGAGGGGGCATAGATTTAAGGTGAGAGGGGAGAGATACAAAAGGGTCCAGAGGGGCAATTTTTTTACTCAAAGGGTGGTGAGTGTCTGGAACGAGCTGCCAGAGGCAGTAGTAGAGGCGGGTACAATTTTGTCTTTTAAAAAGCATTTGGACAGTTACATGGGTAAGATGGGTATAGAGGGATATGGGCCAATTGCAGGAAATTGGGACTAGCTTAGTGGTATAAACTGGGCGACATGGACATGTTGGGCCGAAGGGCCTGTTTCCACGTTGTAAACTTCTATGATTCTATGATTCTATAGGTCTTCAAGGTTATTAACAAGAATGTTTTCTTTTGGTTTTTTTTGTGCAATTCTCCTTGCTCACATTTCAAGCTGTACACAAAATGAGGCCAGTAGTTAAAATGAAACAAAAACTCACTGTTGCTTTATCTGAACAGTTTGGTCACATCACTTTTTCATTGCCATTCTCACCCAGGGGCAAAATGAACCTCAAAAAGTCTATGAAACATGGGGAAAACATAAAATGTTGGAGCAGCTATTGAGCAAGACATCAGGTATTCTTTGTAATATATCTAAGGACATTGCTCCAGGAGTTCCTCAGGGCAGTGCCCTAGGCCCAACCATCTTCAGCTGTTTCATCAACGACCTTCCCTCCGTCATAAGGTCGGAAATGGGGATGTTCGCTGATGATTGCACAGTGTTCAGATCCATTCGCAACCACTCAGATAATGAAGCAGTCCGTGCCCGCATGCAGCAAGACTTGGACAACATCCAGGCTTGGGCTGATAAGTGGCAAGTAACATTTATGCCAGACAAGTGCCAGGCAATGACCATCTCCAACAATGACCATCTCCAACAATTTCCACACCATTCACCTGAGGAAGGAGGAAGCCTCCGAAAGCTGGTGGAATTTAAAATAAATTTGTTGGACTATAACTTGGCGTTGTAAAATTGTTTACAATCATCTCCAACAAGAGAGAGTCTAAACACCTCCCCTTGACATTCAACGGCATTACCATCGCCGAATCCCCCACCATCAACATCCTGGGGGTCACCATTGACCAGAAACTTAACTGGACCAGCCACATAATTACTGTGGCTATAAGAGGAGGGCAGAGGCTGGGTATTCTGTGGCGGGTGACTCACCTCCTGACTCCCCAAAGCCTTTCCACCATCTACAAGGCACAAGTCAGGAGTGTGATGGAATACTCTCCACTTGCCTGGATGAGTGCAGCTTCAACAACACTCAAGAAGCTCGACACTATTCAGGACAAAGCAGCCCGCTTGATTGGCACCCCATCCACCACCCTAAACATTCACTCCCTTCACCACCGGCGCACCGTGGCTGCAGTGTGTACCATCTACAGGATGCACTGCAGCAACTCGCCAAGGCTTCTTTGACAGTACCTCCCAAACCCGTGACCTCTACCACCTAGAAAGATAAGTGTAAACAATCTTACAACACCAGGTTATAGTCCAACAATTTTATTTTAAAATCACAAGCTTTCGGAGATTATCCCCTTCGTCAGGTGATGAAGGGGATAATCTCCGAAAGCTTGTGATTTTAAAATAAAATTGTTGGACTATAACCTGGTGTTGTAAGATTGTTTACATTTGTCAACCCCAGTCCATCACCGGCATCTCCACATCATAGAAAGATAAGGGCAGCAGGCACATGGGAACAACACCACCTGCACGTTCCCCTCCAAGTCACACACACCATCCCAACTTGGAAATATATCGCTGTTCCTTCATCATCGCTGGGTCAAAATCCTGGAACTCCCTTCCTAACAGCACTGTGGGAGAACCTTCACCACACGGACTGCAGCGATTCAAGAAGGCGGCTCACCACCACCTTCTCAAGGACAATTAGGGGTGGGCAATAAATACTGGCCTCGCCAGCAATGCCCACATTCCATGAACGAATAAAAAAAGTGTGCCATGGGATCTATATCATCTCCCAACATGGCTCAGGCAGACAGTTGGATAAGATGTTAAACCAACACCCAGCTGAAGGGGGCAAACAGTTGGATAAGATATTAAACCAAGGCCCAGCTGCACCTTGGTTTAACATTTTAACCAACTGTCTGCCCCCTTCCCAACACTGTTCTGTGGTATCAGCAGTAGATAGGAGTTTCAGCTCCCACTAGATGGGGTTGAAATCTTAAGAGAGATCACTCCCAAACAGCCTAATACTTAGTATGTAAATGAACATGGTCAGAAGGTGACAAAATCCTGTTTCCACTATAAATTAGTAACTTTCTGCATGAAACACTTAAGCGATAAAGAATGCAGACAATGTTGCCTTAAACCATTAGCTCGGTCCCTAACAATAAATGTATTCACCGTGTGACACTTAATAACAAAGATGCAGTATGTATGTGCCGTGAATTTTGGTTTGGGGAATGCAAATCAATACACTTACTCATCGCCTAGCAACATTTTCTGTTGGGCTTCCAGCGCATTTCTGCTTGTGATTTATGACAATTACAAGTCAAATTTATAATTAGCAAGTGGTAACAGATGGGCTGATATATCTACCTAAAATGCCGTGTATGACAGATTGATGCCTCCCAAAAATACCTGGAGGGCTTTTCATTTACATCCTACGGTTCTCAGCCAAGAAGCAGAGTCTTTGGCAAGCATTCCTGTTGCATGTCAGTATGGTGTGTAGAAAACAAGTTCCCACGAGCATCCAGCAAGAATACAAACACAATTTGTTGTGTATGAAAAAATATTGGTTTTAATTGTAAGACAGCCTGATATAATAATAAAAAAGTAACATCATGCTCTCTGCCCATGTTAGGATCATAGAATGGTTACAGCACGGAAGGAGGCCATTTGGCCCATCAAGCTTGTGCCGGCTCTATGCAAGAGCAATCCAGCTAGTCCCACTCCCCCGCCCTATCCCTGTAGCCCTGCAAATTTTTTCCCTTCAAATACTTATCCAATTCCCTTTTGAAAGCCATGATTAAATCTACCTCCACCACCCCCTCAGGCAGTGCATTCCAGATCACAACCACTCGCTGCGTAAAAAAGTTTTTTCTCATGTCATCTCTGGTTCTTTTGCCAATCACCTTAAATCTATGTCCTCTGGTTCTTGACCCCTTCACCAATGAAAACAGTTTCTCTCCATCTACTCTGTCTAGACCCTTCATGATCTTGAATACCTCTATTAAATCTTCTCCCAACCTTCCCTGCTCCAAGGAGAACAACCCCAGCTTCTCCAGTCTATCTACGTAACTAAAGTCCCTCATCCCTGGAACCATTCTAGTAAATCTCCTCTGCACCCTCTCTAAGGCATTCACATCCTTCCCAAAGTGCGGTGCCCAGAATTGGACACAATACTCCAGTTGTGGCCGAACCTGTGTTTTATAAAGGTTCAACATAACCTCCTTGCTTTTGTACTCTATGCCTCTATTTATAAAGCCCAGGATCCCATATGCTTTCCTAACCGCTATCTCAACCTGCCCTGCCACCTTCACCGATTTGTGTACATATACCTCTAGATCTCTCTGTTTTTTTTTTATTCGTTCATGGTATGTGGGCATTGCTGGTGAGGCCGGCATTTATTGCCCATCCCTAATTGCCCTTGATAGAAGGTGGTGGTGAGCCGCCTTCTTGAAATACTGCAGTCCGTGTGGTGACGGTTCTCCCACAGTGCTGTTAGGTAGGGAGTTCCAGGATTTTGACCCAGTGACGATGAAGGAACGGCAATATATTTCCAAGTTGGGATGGTGTGTGACTTGGAGGGGAACGTGCAGGTGGTGTTCCCATGTACTTGCTGCTCTTGTCCTTCTAGGTAGTAGAGGTCGCGGGTTTGAGAGGTGCTGTCGAAGAAGCCTTGGCGAGTTGCTGCAGTGCATCCTGTGGATGGTACACACTGCAGCCACCGTCTCCTTTGTCTTTCACAAAACTTAGCTAATTCAAACCGGTTCCAGCCAGCTCAGGCCAGCGACTGAACTCAGGTTA
Source organism: Heptranchias perlo (assembly GCF_035084215.1). NCBI lineage: Eukaryota > Metazoa > Chordata > Chondrichthyes > Hexanchiformes > Hexanchidae > Heptranchias > Heptranchias perlo. Next base: position 38,192,171 of record NC_090348.1, on the reverse strand, counting down.
CTTCAGTACAAAAGTTGCTTTTGCCTGTGTGTCAGCAATTTGGAATGAACTCAGTAGTTTCTGCAGCCCCTGGCCAACAAGAGAGTGAATGTTTAGGGTGGTGGATGGGGTGCCAATCAAGCGGGCTGCTTTGTCCTGGATGGTGTCGAGCTTCTTGAATGTTGTTGGAGCTGCACTCATCCAAGCAAGTGGAGAGTATTCCATCACACTCCTGACTTGTGCCTAGTAGATGGTGGAAAGGCTTTGGGTAGTCAGGAGGTGAGTCACTCGCCACAGAATACCCAGCCTCTGACCTGCTCTTGTAGCCACAGTATTTATATGTCTGGTCCAGTTAAGTTTCTGGTCAATGGTGACCCCCAGGATGTTGATGGTGGGGGATTCGGCGATGGTAATGCCGTTGAATGTCAAGGGGAGGTGGTTAGACTCTCTTTTGTTGGAGATGGTCATTGCCTGGCACTTATCTGGCACGAATGTTACTTGCCACTTATCAGCCCAAGCCTGTATGTTGTCCAGGCCTTGCTGCATGCAGGCTCGGACTGCTTCATTATTTGAGGGGTTGCGAATGGAACTGAACACTGTGCAATCATTAGCGAACATCCCCATTTCTGACCTTATGATGGAGCGAAGGTCATTGATGAAGCAGCTGCCATGTGTCTGCCCATTCCACCAGCCTGTCTATGTCCTTTTGAAGTCTATCACTATCCTCCTCACTGTTCACTACCCTTCCAAGTTTTGTGTCATCTGCAAATTTTGAAATTGTGCCCTGCACATCCAAGTTCAAGTCATTAATATGTATTTCAAAAAGCAATACCAGACACATAAATATTGACTGAAGTTAATGAGATAATTGAATGTCATAAATCAAGGGATTGCTGATTACAGTTGAAAAGTGACATCAGTGAACTGAGGGGTTTGCACTGATCACCAGGCTTCGCCCAGCTGCATGTCCCACATCAGTTCTGGTTTCTGTCTCCTGGATTGCCCCCTCACTTCTTTCAGTCCGTCACCGTTCATCCCAGTCGATACTCCTAGCTTTCTCCTGTAGCCAGTCACTCTGGCTTTCCCTTGCTCCAACTGTCTCCTCTAATCCCAATTTTGGCCTTTATTACCCAGCCCTGCCCCTCAGCTCTTCCATTAGGTGGGAAATGATGTGAAGGGTCATAAGCAAGGGTGAGCAATTAGGAATTCTCCCCGTCAACCGACCTCCTCCTGTCCTCTTCTCCCGTCTAGGCCATGTGTTCCTGTTACTGGTTGGTTTCTCCCACCCAGGTCTCTGTTGTCTCTTCAGCAGCCTTCCCCTGGGCTCAAGGAGGAGTCTGTGCCTGGTCCTACACACAGAATTCACTTCTTCCTGGTACCCTTTAATGGAACCACCCATCTCTGAATACTGCTGAATACTACTGTCGAGCTGATACTTGTGTGTCTGATCAGTAACTTCCATGTTCCTTCTTTCTCACTGTTAACACAGTGGTGATTGTGAGCCTGTCCTGGGGAAAGTACGGTCACTCCAAGTGCGTCACTCGCTACCTGGTGTCCATGGCAGCGACGGATCTACTGGTCGTTGTCATTGATGTGATACTCGCACAGATTGGTGACTCTTATTTCCCAGTGAGTTTCATGGTCAACACTGCCGTGTGCAGTCTCAGAGGAGTCCTGGGTTAAGCAGCTTCAGACAGCTCGGTGTGGTTAACAGTCACTTTCACCTTTTGACACCAAATTCTAACCCAATTTCCAAAAACAAAGCTGGAAACATTGTCCTTAATTGTCGGCCTACCCCAGTTTGCATGTTTTTCTGCTTTCACAGCTGCATTCTGTTTAACGACATGTCTATCAAGGTAGGTTGGCACGAAAAACTTTCAGCACAATTATCCCTAACTTTCTGCATTCATTCTTTTGACTATTTAAGCCAACCCACATGGTGTAATACTCTTGATAACTTCCACAGATAATGCAGAATTAACTATAGTTATACTTAAACAGCCTTGTTTGAACAGATCTGGCCAGTTTCCAAATTGCTGTTGATTATCTAACATGTCATATCATGTAATATGCAGTCTTATGGTAAGAATCGACACTGTGGAGACTTTACGGGGGTTATTTTAAACCCCAAGAACAGGTGGGTTGAGGGCGGGGTTGAGGAGTTGAAAATAATTGTTTTTTGGGTCGTGACCGCAACCCGGCTTTATTTCCAGGTTTAACGTCGGCTGGGAAAAATACAGGCTTCCCACTGGGAACGCAAAATCCGAAAATTTTGCAGTTGCGACCCAAAAAAAAACTATTTTCAACTCTCACCTGCCCCCAACCCACCTGTTCTTGGGCTTTCAAATCACCCCCTATGCATCCAAATGGACAGGACCTGTACTACATAGGCCTGGTGCATCCCTAATCTGTGCATTGTCTTTCTTTCATATCGTGAAAGTTTTATAAACCATCTGGTTTGTTGATTATTGATTCAACTTTTTATTTAACTTTAAAGTCTCCAAATGTTTTGGATTTTTTTTCTTCTGCTCATCAGTGCAGTAAAGTGGAACTTTTTTTTAAAACCTTTTTGGCACTCAACAAGCATTTCAAGATCAGGTATACCCTGATCCAGAAGCAGACTTCACTAGCTTAACCAAGTGCTTGAACTCAAACACCAATGAGTACCCTTACTGCAGCAATGTGTCACTTCCATTTTGTACATTTGCCACCCTTAGGACCTCTCTGAGTCTGGTTGGTGCTGATTAGTGCCAAATTTCTTTTTACTAGAGTGTTAGTAGCGTTGCATTTTGCAATTCAAATGAATATTCTAATTATGTAATTACCTGTAAGAGGTGTACAGGCACAAACTGCTTTCTGTAACTTTAGATGCTGAGTCACAGCATTCAACTCATTGGCATGGGCTTGTTCCAATTTCTATTAAATAGTGTAATTGCCATAACTTTCTCTTTAAGTCTTTTTTTTATCCCAGTACTTTTCTCCACAAGGTACTTTTTTTAGCTAGTAAATTGGAATGTCCAGGCCTTGGACGTTTGCATAACAGCTGCAAGTGACTTGGTCAGAAGGGAGTTGTACATAGTTATAAGAACACAAGAAGAGTCAGGAATGAGGAAAGGCTAAAAGGCCCACTGAAGTTCATTGTGCTGGAAGCTGGAAGGACTTTCCAGATATTGGGGTGGATTTTTATCTTCACTGCCTGTTCGGTAATCTGGCGGGGCAGATCGCACACCCTTTACAGAACCCCCCCTGATTTTCATTGCATTGAAAATAATAGATTTTTATTAGACAAGGGTATTAAGGATTACGGAACCAAGGCGGCTAGATGGAGTTAAGATAGTGAGCCGTGATCTAATTGAATGGCGGGGCAGGCTCAAGGGGCTGAATGGCCTACTCCTGTTCCTATGTTCCTATGAAATGAAAATCAGATGGGTTCTGTAAAGGACATGCATACTGCCTTGCCCAGGTGGTGCAGACAAAAATGTACCCCATTGCGTTGCCTAGGAGACAATTAGTGGGAAAGCATTATGTATTTTCCCAATCTTCTTTGGAAATAGCCACTTAAAAATGATCGCTGGGAATTTCCTCAGAGATTCTACTGATCCGCTGACATTAATTTGTCTCTCTGGGGTTTTCGATGATCTTCCATCAAAGTTACATCTTCTGATAATTTCATTTGAATGTACATTACCTCTGCCATTGTGATATCTGATTGTATTTTGAATAAGTCCAATGGTTTTGCCTCTATTATTCCTCTTGATAGATTATGCCAAACATCACCTCTTTGACTAGGTATTTTCCTAACACCTGTTACAAGCTTATGTTTCACTAATCTCCAATCATTTATCTGGTTCTACTTGCTTGGTGTACCTTGATGTAATAATCTGCTTTACCTTATCTCTATCCTTATATTTACCTTACCTATACCAAATATATTTATTGTAGGGTAAGTTGAATGGTACAGGACCTTTATCCCTTTGCTCAGATGGAAAGCCCCATTTGGCAGCTATGCCTAAGAGGTGACATAATTCCCGACTGCCAAGTAGATTTGAGGGGCAAAGGGCACCGAGACGTCAACCCTATGACCCTGTGGTTTGGAGACAATTACTCGGGCCCAGTCTGACCATTTTTTAATTGTTACATTTTCCTTATAAGATTATTATTAGATGGAATTACTAAGTGTGGCTAATTGAAGAACTATTATGTTTGAGAAAATAGCTTTTATTGTTTTCTGCTAATTGATATCAGCAAACCACAGTGAGCCCCAGTAACCCGCAGTAGAGTGGAGACAATTGCCTGCTCAGATTCCAAAACACCACTAAAGGTTTTAAAATAAGACTAAATAAATTTAACCCCACAGCTAAAACAACAAGACAAATATTGTGGCCAATCTTTGACCTACCCAAAACAGCTGCCAAGTCAATGGAACGGCCTCACTGCCCATTGCCTGCCTGATGCTACAGATTTTCTTTTGTGGGCCCAGGTGGAGTACTGCAGTTTCACCTGGCCCCACAAAAATTAAAATTTCCAGGGGACTACAACCAGTGTAGGACCCCTATTTGCATATTGAAGTAGCCTCCTGCCTAGTTCAGGTGGGCAAAATGCTCACCCATTTACAGGCCCACCTGATAATTGCATCAACTGGGCCTTGGGTGTCAACAGCAACAACTTGCATTAATATAGCACCTTTAACGTAGTAAAACGTCCCAAGGCGCTTCACAGGAGTGATTATCAAACAGAATTTGACACCGAGCCACATAGGAGATATTAGGAGGAGGAAGCTGTGATGGACTTTTCCTCCATTTTTACGCCAGGATGAATTTAGTGCTCACCGTAAAATGTGTTTATGAAAATTAGTGGGAAAATCATGTTTATGTGATATCTGCCCAACATTTAGATCTGAACAAAATTCACACTTAGTCTGTACTAAAGAACTAAGGACAGTACTAGGGATTTTGAAACTACGCATATAATTATCGTAAGACTGGTCAGGATTACTGGAGATGTACTCTTGCCACAAGCCTATCAAGGGTTTGACTTACGATGACTGATAGGAAACCTGAGCTTGGCTCCCTCCCCTCCCACTAGACCCACAAAATATTAATTACTTTAGTCTAGTCATATATTATCTAAATAATGTCACTGAAGAGACAACAGACCAGCAACATGTGGAAATCTTTACATTGACATTTCTTGATGCCTAACCCATTTTCTAATTTGAACTGTCCCTTTGGTAACTATGGATGTTTTCCAGTTCCTGCATTGCCTATATAACAGTCTGAGCATGCTGACAAGCTATATAACATATTTGTTATAGATTAAGATGTTCTTACAGCGATGCCTTGGGCATAATAAAGGCATGCCCCAGAGTTTACAAAAGACAAACTGTTTTATGTTAAAAGAGCTGTGCTGTAAGTTTGCTATGTCATAAAATTAAATCACTTGCTTTTTTTTGCTGTCAAAATGTTAATTAAGCATTAATAATGGTGATGCACCTTTGCAAACAGATCCATGTTATCACATCCTAAAGCCTTTCTGATTCAAAGTCCTCCTTGCCCTCTCTGCTACTGTTGACACTGTTGACCACTCTATTCTCCTTCACCACCTCTCCTCTGTACTCCATCTCACCAGCAGCTCCCTCATGGTTGCACTCTTAATTGTCCCACTGCAGTTAGAACAGTTTCTCTAACATCTGGTCCACGTTCCACCCTTGGAATATTGCCACTTACGCTCGCAGCAACTGAAACCCTAAATCCGTACTCTTGCCACATTGAGGACTGATTCCTCAAATGCCCTCCTCAAAGGCCTTTGACATTATAACATTTCAGCTAGTCCTGATTCTGCAACCCAGATGGAGTTCGGGGGTACGACAGCTGAACCTAATCCTGTGCTCATCAGATGTCGACACACGCAGCCGGGTTCAATGGACAGCGATCAGGAGCAGGAGTCCCAGCTGATCCTTCGACTCCCCTTTTGTCACAACTGTAGCCCCGCACAAACTCGGCACAAAGCTGGGAGCTTCCTGATCTGTACTACTCGGGTCCAAAATCAACAATGCTTTCATCAGCTCAACTGTAGGAGATGATGTGCGAGGTTAAAATTTTAAATCAGAAGCAAAAAAAATAAGTGTGTGAGGTAACTTACCGCTTTACAGAAAGAAACTACACCCCACATAGATTTTTTTTTAACCTTTATTGTTTGTAAGCATTGTTAATTTGTTTCACAGAAGAGGAAAATATCAGCCTGGAAATTATGCCGCCAGATATTATCGTCCTGATGCTTAACACATTCATATCAAATTCCTCTGTCCATTGTTTTAAAGGAAACATCAACCCATTCATCATAAATGGTTTGATGTCTCCATTAAAATTGTGGGTTGAAGAATATGATACAAATAATATTGTATATAATGACCCAGATTTTGCTTTCAAAATAATGGTGAGGCTAATGGCACTCACCACTATTTACGTGCAAATCGCACAGCAACTTCAGGCGAGGGCAGATGCACAATTAAACGTGAAAATCCAGAAGTTGCTGTCCGAGATGCACTGCTCCACCATTAGCTTCGCGCAAACGGCATCTCGCTGACTGCCTCACCATTCAAACGCATTGAACGGTGTGAAGTTCCTGTACTTGCTCGGTAGATACGAGCTAAACTCGCCACAGAAAGTTAGGGCTTGTCCTTTTCGGTCTGTATACCCTTTTTAACAGTGTGATAAGTCTTAATTACTGCCAAATAACCTCTCTGGCACTGAAAATGAATTATTACAAGTGTGGAGTCTCATTTCTTCAGGTTTTAATTGTTGTTGGTGATTTAAAAAAAATAAAATTAATTTTTAAAAATTTTTTCTTTCTGTCCTTTTTCTCTTTCTTAATCCAATCTTTCTTTCGCTCTTTATTTCTCTTTCTGACGCTGATTTGACATTGAATTCACCCACTCTAATTTACACTTCTTTCTCAGTCCTTGTGCTGTTCATTTCACAATATTTCAATCTGATTGATTGAGAAGATACACAGTTACTTGCCCTGTTCACTGAGGTTGCTGATGCCCTGTAGGGGGCGCCACGCCAGTTCCATCTCCCACTTACAGCAATTTTCAGCACAAGATATCATGGCGATTAAACGGGCAAGGGCAAGTCTAAGTAACAGTGGGCACCGTTCGTTGACTGCTTACAGCAAATTCCAGGCCAATATGGCGTTCTGTAATCTTCAGGCTAACGATCTTTCTGCTGTTGTAATATGTACATTGTGACGAACTCACAGAACCACCGGGCAGCAACATTTTTTTTATTGGAAAAAGAACTTCCATTCTCAAAAGGCCAAGAAGCCTGCAACTCACTGGCATGGAAATCAACCCCTCCTCCTGGTGCTGGCACTTTTAATGTTGGATAGCACTGAAAGTCACATTTGCATGCAATTTAAATACATTTTTAGCAGAGACTGCCCCTCCGCAGAAAGGTGGCAAGGATTTTTTTTTAAGTAACTGTGTGGAGGTGGAGATTTTAACCCTACCCACCTAGGGGAAACTGGGCGGGTGAGCCGTTAAAATGCCCACAGTTGCTTACCCACTGGAAAGCTGCCTGAATCACATTGTTTCTGATTTTAATGGACGCCTCTGGAGAGGAGGACCGCCCAAAGCCAGCGTGGTCCTAATTCACATATGCTAATCGGGGTTCAATGACATTGTTGGGTCCCGATAGCAATTTTAACTTTGGCCTGAGCGGAGATGCAGCCTTGGCTTTCCTGTCAGGTGAAGGATAGCGGGAAGAGAATCGGGAAGTTGAAGATGCCTTCCAGGTACGTTTTCTATTTTTCTTTGTGTGGCCAGCAGCAGCAGGAGTTCTCCTCCTGGCCTCACACTGAAAGTTTAGACCTCCCCTGCCCCGCACTGTTCGCCCCCGTCCTCCTTTCCCTACTGCGAGAACTGCCGGAACCCCCTTCTGCACATTTACCTTAATGTCTGTGGATGGTCAAGGGCTGTCTGATTTTCGGGAACAGGCGGGAAGTGGACCAGTTAATGAGGCCCAGCGGTTAAAATCGGGCGAGCGATCAGAGGTGAGTTTCCCACCTGCTGGCAGTTAAAATCTCCCCCCTCATTATACCTTTGGCCACAAGCAAAGAATGGCTGTTGCTGGAGTCAAACCTGATTAAAAATCAGGCCCGTTCTAAGTGCTGACAAAACCATAGTGAAACCAAATAATGTTAATCAGACCAATTTAAAAATATCAACATTAATACATGGATTTATAGTTCTAGAAAGTTCACATAGGGAAGAATGCAATTTCATTATTCACACGATGGGCCGAAGGGCCTCTATCCGTGCTGTATAACTCTATGACTTCAAAACAGGCCTATAAATGTGCCCAGAAAAAAAAAAACATGAAGTGAAGTCATGAACGAAAGGGCTGGTGCAGCTGTAAAAGGTGTTGCCAAGTGCTTTTGCTACACTAACAAGTTAAGCTGCCATTTCTTGTTCATTTGAATTCTGGTTGTTGACAGTCTCATTCCTATGATTTAAATGGTGATCGCAGTGTAGTCACCAGCCCTAAGAAGCCTTTTGGGTTGGGATCGAAGATCTGCAGCTTGCAGGTTGAATAGCCAGGCTCTTTTTGAGATGAATCATTTTCATAAATGAGCAGAGAAAGAGGTCAGGGCAGGGAGACACAGAAGGTTACGTGTGTGGCAGAGATAAGAGCTCATTCATTCCACTCTCACTGCCAAGGCTCGATAGGGGAGCATAGCCTGCAGCTCTCATCAAGAGTGTGCTGCTTGCAGAGCACTTCCACGAGAATCATAAACATAGTCCAAACTCTCAGCCTGAAAGAATTTTCTACGGCGTTCTACTGGTCATGTTTCAGGGTGAGGCTCTTCCCACTTCTTTATTTAAAATGGCTCAGATCAGATTGGTTGTAGACATACAGCACCAACTAGGTGTAGAAATGGAATCAGGAAATTGTACTCAAAGTGCACTATCACCAAGAATTAATCGTGTGCAGTTCAGAAATCCAAACAGTAGACAGTTTGGCAGATGGTAGAAATGCAACCCTACTGCAATTTGATAATGGGATCTTTGCAAAAATGCATTTATAGGAACCTTTGAAACTGTAAAAAATCTTTTAAGTTGATATCACGCTGTGCAGTATTAGTAATGAAAATGTTAGCACATTTGTATGAAAGCCCTTTGTTTGCTATTTGGAAAAAGACATTGGCCCAGATTTTGCTCTGAAAGTAATGGCAAGCCTAACAGCACTCCCCGTTATTTCTGTGCAAATGACAGAGCAACTTCTGTCGACCGCACATGCGCAGTTAAACGGAAATCTGGAAGTTGCTCTACCAGATGCCCTGCTCCTCCATAAGCTTCACGGGAAGGAGATCTCATCGGCTAACTCACCATTCAAATGAATGCAACGGCCATGAAGTTCCTGCATTGCCCTGATGGATACGAACTAATCTCGCCAATAAAAGGTATGTCAAGTTATTTAGGTCTACGCACGCTTTTAATTACTACCAAACAACCTCTGTGGCTCTGAAAATTAAGTGTGATATCTTATTCCTTCAGATATTAATTGGTGTTGGACATCTAAAAAAAAATATGAATTTTTATTTTTTACTTTTTCTTTCTGTCTCTTTTATTTCTGTCTCTTAATTCAATATTTCTTACCCTCTCTTTATTTTGCTTTCTGTATCTGATTTGATATTGAATTCAATTATTCTATTTTACACTTCCTGGTTCAGTCTCTGCGTAGCTTATTAACATGCCTCAATCTAATTGGTCAGGGGGTACACAGTTGCTTGCCCCGTTCACACAGGTCCCAGATGCCCTGTAGAGGGCGTGGTGCTGGATTGAGGGCCCCATGAGAGGAAATTGTTGTGCAAAAGCTTGTGAACAGTCTTTGGGCAAGTCCAAGTCTAACATATGGCGGGCGTCGCTCGTTCGCCGCTTACAGCAAAATCTCAGCCTATAAGCCCAGGAGGGCCCAAAACTGCAGCTCACAGACTAGAGTTGACCCTTGGGCCCAGGAAAACCAGCCTTTGATACCAATGTATCTCAGTCCCATTTATGCTTAAATTTCTTTTTGCAGGTTTAACCTATTTGAATTTTGTGGACCCAGTGGTTTGGAGAGGGCTGCTCTTGGTGTTGTTGTTTCATTGGTGAGTAAATCTAAATCAGAGCATCAGAAGCTGTTAATATCAGAAGTTTGAAATAGCTGCAAATGAATGGGAACATGGATTTCAACTTTCTACTCTGCCCCTTAGGCTCCATGGTACACAACCATGTGCTCCACTTGGACACCCATACCATAGCCCATTATGTCTGTTACTAATATTATAGAGTCCAATTTCAACTGGTTTATGTAAAGAAGTCCTTCTCAAAGATCTATCTTAAATTAATGTTCCATGTGGGGTGGTATTGAGTCGCACAGACCAGGAAGTTCGATGAACTAGTGGACAGTGGAATTTCATGCAAATGTTTGTTACTGATTATCTCAGAGTGGTTTCAATGCATTTGTGTTAAATTGCAGTAGGCTTGTACTTTTCCTGCCTATTATGATGCTCTGAACTGACTGGTCTTGTGTCTGACCGCAACACACCTTTAAATCTTGGCCATATAACCGCATCAACAAGTCGAATGGCTTTGCATAGATTTTTTTTTTAACAATTTGAGACATTTCTCAATGGTGAGCGTGCAAAGGAAATAAGGTCTGTGAATTTAGACAATCTGGTATTTCCTGGTTTTGTGAAAGAAAGAAAAATATAAATAACATTACCTTTAGGCTAATAGCTCAATGCTGGCTTGAGTTCAACAGAACAATGAATCATAATCTGACTGTAAATTAAACTTGTCAATGATGTGACAATGTTAATGAGATCATGGAGTAGGTGTGTTTCTAAGCTTGAGCGTAATGTCAGAACAGGCCGAGTTCACGTTCTACCATTTGCACACTGCATCATGAGCAACGAATGTAATATTATATTGGTGGATCCCCCGTGGAGTTGCTCCCGGTGAGCCAATGGATATCATAGAAATTTGTGAGAGATGGGAGACAATGAAATAAATGAATAGTGGCAAATTGTATCTTGGTTGGCTACTGGGACAGTTGACACAATCAGAAGTACATGACAGATTTGTTTGGGTTGATGCATACATTTGAAGAGCAATGTGTGCCAAATGTGAGACTTTCTGAGGCAAATTTCTGGTCCATACCGCTTAATTCTACATACAAGCAATGCATTTAAAATTCAGCTATTGGTGTAGCCCAAACTTAAAAAAAATATATATTAATCAATGGAGATGGTCTGTGGGCAGAAATTTACCATTGGTGGCACTTTACAGTGAAGTTTCCCTCTTCTTTAAACATACACTTGTACTGGATTTTGAGCTATGTTACACTTGTGTGAAACATCAGTATGACAGGCTATATAACTTAAGTGTGGATAGATCAGAAGGGCAACAGCTTCCTTGTTCATGAGTTACTGGGTCTTCAATCCTTGTACAATGTAAGTCCTAGCTCATCAATTCCCACAGAGTATTCTTTATGGATCAGAAATATTTAGAGAAGCAAAAGTCAATCAAATCCCAATTATACCAATACTTGAAGTAACTCCTGAATATAGTCTGCTGTCTGAGCATCACTGATAAAGGAAAGAGATGTCCTATTCACTCTACAATCAGAGCAGAAGCCAGAGGTTAGTCATCAGTTTTTTATGCCAGTTGCAAGTACAATGCCATTATCACAATGGGGTCAAATTTACTTTGCCTTCTGGCAGAGTCCTGCCATACCTCTGGTGGAAGGCAACAGCTTTCACCTGCTGCTTATAATCCTTATAAGGTCTATGGTGCACAGGGGTGGAGCCAATGGCAGGAATTCCCTAAGCTGAGAGTTATCAAGACCTGGGTGTCCTTGTACACAAGTTGCTGAAAGCGAGCATTCAGGTGTAGCAAGCAGTTAGGAAGGCGAATGGTATGTTGGCCTTCATTGCAAGAGGATTTGAGTACAGGAGCAGGGATGTCTTACTGCAGTTATACAGGGCCTTAGTAAGACCACATCTGGAGTATTGTGTGCAGTTTTGGTCTCCTTATCTGAGGAAGGATGTCCTTGCCATGGAGGGAGTGCAACGAAGGTTTACCAGACTGATTCCTGGGATGGCAGGACTGAAGTATGAGGAGAGATTGGGTCGACTAGGCCTATATTCACTAGAGTTTAGAAGAATGAGAGGTGATCTCATCGAAACATATAAAATTCTAACAGGACCAGACAGACTAGATGCAGGGAGGATGTTCACGATGGCTGGGGAGTCCAGAACCAGGGGTCACAGTCTCAGGATACGAGGTATGCCATTTAGAACTGAGATGAGGAGAAATTTCTTCTCTCAGAGGGTGGTGAACCTGTGGAATTCTCTACCACACAAGGCAGTGGAGGCCAAGTCATTAGATGTATTCAAGAAGGAGATAGATATATTTCTTAATGCTCAAGGGATCAAGGGATATGGGGAAAAAGCGGTAACAGGGTACTGAGTTAGACGATCAGCCATGGTCATTTAGAATGGCGGAGCAGGCCCACAGGGCCGAATGGCCTACCCTTGCTACTATTTTCTATGTTTCTATGTCCTCGATCTTAATGGGACCCAATATTCGGTTCAAGGCCGGTACACCAAGTGAGATGAGGCATACCGGCCTCCAGAATGGCACATGTAGGCCTCACCAGGGGGATTCAGGCCAGGGATAGGGCCTCCAGTATCAGCCCCTTTGTAAGAGGAGCAAATACATTTCTCCCAGGGAGGGCATGGTCATCCCTTCAAATGGCAGCCGAGGTGCTGGAGTTTCTGATAACATGAGCTTGGCAGGTGCCTGAGATGCACCCATAGCGGTGCAGGCACCCGTGTAAATGCAATGTTCCCCCAACTGACCTTATTTACTCCAGCATGGTTAGACCTGGAGGGCACCGGTAAGTACAATCTTGGCATAAGTGCGGGGAGTATGGCCCAAGCATTTTTGGGGCCATTTTTATAGACATGGTCTAACCACTGGGAGTAATGGATTAACTAATTCAGAACTGTCTAATCCTAACATTGAGCATTCTTCTTTCACCCCCCTCTCCTTCCCTCCCACCACCCTCCCTCCCAACTCCCGACAACTCCCATGGCTTTCAATAGGTAAAGGCACCATCTGATGTAACATTAAATGAAACAGCCCAGAATGTTTCCGGTTTGGTTCTTGTTCTGTGCATAGTTGGCTGATCTTATTTAAAGAAGCAGGCGGGACACTATAATTGGTCTCAACACCGCTGGACTGGAGATGTGGAAAATAAGCCAAGGTCTCATTCCAGATTGCTATCCAGTGACCCATTGGGGAAAGTGACATGCGTGTATAGTTTGGGTGTAAACAGCCTGTGATGCTTCCAAGGTTAAATAGCCTGTCAACACTCATGGCCCAAGCTTACATAGGAAGAATGGCCACTTGAGAGAGAAAGTAGACAAATAGCAGAACCTATGGAACCTTATCTGAAATGAATCAATGTCTTCAAAAGAAGAGAAAAAATGGGGAAATAATTTTTTAAAAAACTTTTTTAGTTTTCTTTTAATTTCTGAAAATGTTGAAACAAAGCATTTTGGATATCAAGCACAGCACGTAAAGCCACAGATTACCACACAAAAAATATTTAAAGCATGAATTTTAACAACGAGTGATCAATGAAACTTAGGACGATAATGGCAAATGTAATAACATTCCTACAAACCCTCAATACTCTCGATATAAAATATCACTCAAAATAAATGTAGCTCCCTATCAAAATCGATGTTCAACTGTAAGATGAACAGGATGCACGAACACAACATAAAGCTCCCAGCTCACTATGCTTAGTCTGGACGTGAAATAAAATTGGAGAATGAGAGAGAAAGAGAGAGAGAGTGTGTCTGCTTTCTCGTCAAGTTTCTAAAAAAAAGCTTCACAAAAACAGCATTGTCAAGAAAGGTCCTTGCCTTCAAGACCTATTCATGATCCAGGTCAGGCCAGTACTCTTGTAATTTAGAGTGGTGAATAATGCAAATAAAGAGATCAATGACATATAACCAGAACATTTGCTTTCCTTATCTATGAGGCCATTATTCTACCACGGTGCATCTTTCTCTGACCTGTCAGTCACTGCTGCTGAAGGAAGTCTGTCTTTAAGGTTCATAACAAGCCATTAAAGTTTACATACGCATCCATAAAAAGACAAACAAGTATTACATCTAAATCTGTGTCGCAGGTGATAAAAAAAAGGGATCACGCTTATTCATTCTTAGGCAATACTGCTGATGATGTTAAGTATTGGTTTAGGTATAATTTTAGAATATAAATTGAATTATAATGTTGGATGACTAGCTAGGAAATAAATGAGCTTTTCTTTTTAGCTGGTTGCAGTCTACTCTCATTGCTGCCAGTCATAACTTTCAAATATAAAAATTAGTTCTATTTTTTCCAGTTTCTGCCCTCCTCTCCTGAAGGCAGTGACTCGTGCTAGTATAGGGTTCCACAGTGTGGTGGTGGGTAAGTCTTCAGCCCAACCACCTGCCATCTGGCAGAGACTTTGAGGATGTGTTGGTTGGGGGGGGTTGTGTTCCTGAGTTATACCGAGAATTCTGCCCAGCGTACCATTAGATAGACCCAGTACGGTACCCGAGTGCTGGCTTAGATCCCATAATGGGCCTTAAGAAGGCCTGAGGTGTGCCCACAGCAAAGGTAACTGATCCAAGAGGGGATTGATTACCTTTAAAAATAGGCTCATTTGCTCCCTTAGGAGCATTTAAAAAAAAAACTGACCATCTCTCTTTAGCCTTCGGCCCTTTCCAGGCAATGGTGTTGCCCTATAGCCGTGGCTCATCCCCTGGCTATGGAAATGAAGGGAGTTGGCTTATGGTTTGCGCCTGTACAGAATGATATAGAACCATACTGTAAACCTTCGAGTATAATACTGACTTTTATTTGCTCAGAGAGATTTATCCAACAGTGCTGGGGATGTGGGAGGAAGTGGATACTAAAATAAAAAAACAACCTTCATTCGATTGCTTGAAATGCAATGCATGTATTCAACCAGTAGAACTATATCTGGAAAGGCAAAAAATAATTGATGGAAACAGAACTGTATTGGTGAAAAGTCAGTCACAGATATAGCTTTAGCTCTTGAGATTTGTCATGCCAACCCCAGCTCCTTCTTGCTGCCTCTCTTCATCCTAGATCAACAAACATTGCTGCAACTCTGGGAAAAACAGATGACTGTCCGTGGTTAGCTATTTTATTTCCCTCACAGATCGCTCTGCAATTTTGTTTGGAAGTTTGCCATATTCCCACAGTAACTTCTTTCACCTGGAGCTCAGGAATTTACTGTGCCTGTATCCCTTAATAAAAAGAAAGTTTGCCAGGATACAGTGGACATAGGTTTTCCCTTTGGGTTGTGCTTTACCATCGTAAACTGAATTCCTGCACATCGCAACAATGAGTCGTTCAGGATACTTGACGTGAACAAAGCTATTAAAATTCCCAATTTTTAAAAAAATGTTGCTCCAACGGCATGTAGAGATCAAATCTGGGATCCTTGGAAACTTGCTGGGGGATGGGTTCACATTCCTTGATGGTCCAACCCAGCTAGCTCTTTTCTTCCTACTTAAATTGCAAGTTTGGACTTCACTGGATTGAGATTTGGACTTTGTGAATTTCAGGTGGTCTAAATCCCCAAATTAAAATTTGTTTGAGGGCTCAACCTTAATTGTCAGTGAATGTAAATATTCCATGGAGACCTGCACATGGAGAACTAATTGCACACAGTCTGTGTATAGCCAAACCTTTCCAGCAATACTTATTGAACATGAAAATATATAGAAACCCAGCAGACCTTGCGTCTACAATACAGAGACTTCCCAGTAAAGACTGCATTCATCACCGGGCCTAATAGCAATCTGAAGCAGGCCCTGGGAAAAGATCTTGCTGCCCAGAAGATATATGCATCAACTTCAATGTAACGTCAATAATTCCTGAGTATCAGCATCCCCAATTTTCCCGTCTTCTGCTTGTTTCACTAAACATCTTGCCCAGTACATTCCCCCATGGAGTTAAGCTCTCCAACCTCCTCCCATCCTGCTCGCTTCTTCAACCAGCACTCCCCCAGACCCCACCGGTGGATCAACAATCTCTATATTTCCCTCCAGGATGTTTGCTCACTCACAAACAAGGCCCATGCCATCAATTACCTCATCATAGATGATTGTATTGACATCCTGTTGCTGACAAAAATATGGTTCATGGGGAGTAGATCCTTCCCCATCTTATAAAAGCCACCCCACCTGGTTATAATTTTCAACATGCTGAATTTTTATAAAACACTGGTTAGGCCTCAGCTGGAATACTGTGTTCAATTCTGGGCACCACACTTTAGGAAGGATGTCAAGGTCTTAGAGAGGGTGCAGAAGAGATTGGTACCAGTGATGAGGGACTTTGGTTATGTGGAGAGACTGGAGAAGCTCCTTAGAGCAGAGAAGGTTAAGAGGAGATTTGAGAGACATGTTCAGATTATCTGGTAATTATCACATTGCTGTTTGTCGGAACTTGCTGTGTGCAAATTGGCTGCCATGTTTCCTACATTGCAATAATGACTACACTGCAAAAAAGAACTTCATTGACTGTAAAGAGATTGTGAAAGGCGCTATATAAATGCAAATCTATCTTTTTCTTTCTTTCAAAATCATGAATGGTTTTGATAGAGTAAATAAGGAGAAACTGTTTCCAATAGCAGAAGGATTGGTAACCAGAGGACACAGATTTAAGGTCATTGGCAAAAGAACCAGAGGCGAGATGTAAAGGAAGATATAGATGAAATACTGGATGGGCTAAAAATTGATAGAGAAGAGGTACTTGAAAGGCCAGCTGCACTTAAAGTAGATATGTCACCCGGTCCAGATGGGATGCATCCTAGGTTGCTGAGGGAAGTAAGGGTGGAAATTGGGGAAGTAATGGCCGTAATCTTCCAACCATCTGTGGATACGGGGGGTGGTGCCAGAGGACTGGAGAATTCCAAATGTTCAAAAGAGGGTGTAAGGATAAACCTAGCAACTATCGGCCAGTCAGTTTAATCTCAGTGGCGGGGAAACTTTTAGAAACAGTAATCCGGGACAGAATTAACAGTCACTTGGACGAGTATGGATTGATTAGGGAGAGCCAGCATGGATTTGTTAAAGGCAAATCATGTTTAGCTAACCTGATAGAGTTTTTTGTTGAGGTAACAGAGAGGGTAGATGAGGGCAATGCAGTTGATGTGGTGTATATGGAATTTCAAAAGGCGTTTGATAAAGTGCCACATGGTAGGCTTATCATCAAGATTGCAGCCCATGGAATAAAGGGGCAGTAGCAACATGGATACAGAATTGGCTAAGGGACAAGAAACAGAGAGCAGTGGTGAACGGTTGTTTTTTGGACTGGATGGAGGTGTACAATGGTGTTCCCCAGGGGTCAGTGCTGGGACCACTGCTTTTCTTGATATATGTTAATGACTTGGACTTGGATGTACAGGGCACAATTTCAAAATTTGCAGATGACACAAAACTTGGAAGGGTAGTAATCAGTGAGGAGGATAGTGATAGACTTCAAGAGGATATAAACAGGCTGGTGGCATGAGCGGACACATGGCAGATGAAGTTTAAAGCAGAAAAATGCGAAGTCATACATTTCAGTAGGAAGAACAAGGAGAGGCAATATAAACTAGAGGGCACGACTCTAAGAGGTGTACAGGAACAGAGAGATCTGGGGGTATATGTGCACAAATCGTTGAAGGTGGCAGGGCAGGTTGAGAAAGCAGTTAAAAAAGCATACGAGATCCTGGGCTTTATAAATAGGGGCATAGAGTACAGAAGTACGGAAGTCATGATGAACCTTTATAAAACACTGGTTCAGCCACAACTGGAGTATTGTGTCCAGTTCTGGGCACTGCACATTAGGAAAGATGAGAGAGAGTGCAGAAGAGATTTACTAGAATGATTCCAGGGATGAGGGACTTTAGTAACGTGGATAGACTGGAGAAACTGGAGTTGTTCTCCTTGGAACAGAAAAGGTTGAGATGCGATTTGATAGAGGTATTTAAAATCATGAAGGGTCTAGACAGAGTAGATAGAAAGAAACTGTTCCCATTGGCGGAAAGGTCAAGGACCAGAGGACATAGATTTATGGTGATTGGCAAAAGAACCAAAGGTGACATGAGGAAAAACTTTTTTACACAGCGAGTGGTTAGGATCTGGAATGCACTGTCCGAGGGGGTGGTGGAGGCAGATTCAATCATGGCCTTCAAAAGGGAACTCAATAAGTACTTGAAAGGAAAACATTTGCAGGGCTACAGGGATAGGGCGGGGGAGTGGGACTAGCTGGATTGCTCTTGCATAGAGCTGGTGCGGACTCAATGGGCTGAATGGCCTCCTTCTGTGCTGTAACCTTTCTATGATTCTATGATTCTATGATGAGGAGAAATTTTTTTGATGCACAGAGTTATAATGATCTGGAATGTACTGCCTGAAAAGGTGGTGGAAGCAGATTCAATAACATTCAAAAAGGAATTGGATAAATATTGAAGGGAAAAAATTTACAGGGCTATGGGGAAAGAGCAGCAGAATGGGACTAATTGGATAGCTCTTTCGAAGAGCTGGTACAAGCATGGTGGGTCAAATGGCCTCCTTCTGTGCTGTAAAATCCGATGATACTTTGATACTATCTGCCCCGTACAAACCACCATGGGAGCGGGATGGCCCTCATCCTCAAGTCACGTCTTGACATTTCCCTCTATTACTCCGGTACCTTCTCTTTCTTCAAGCATCTCAATCTCTTCCATCCCTCGTGCCCTTTAATTAAAACCCTTGTTAATTATAGCCACACACTCCATTCTAACTTCTTTCCTGAGATGTCGACCCTTCTCTCTTCCCTTAGCCTCTTCACCTATGGACCCTGCATTTCAATCCTTACCTCAATTCTGCTACACCATCACCTTCAAATTCACTGTCCTCCTGTCCTCTTTCAATCTGATCCTTCATATAAATTCTCCAACTAATATCCCTGGCCATCACCTTGACCTCACCATCTCATGTCCCCTATGCATCTATGGTCTTGATCTCCAATCAGATCATCTTTGACCACTTCGTCATCACCCTCCTCCAATCCCACTGCTTGAACATCTGCCAAAACATCTTCACCTGGTCTCTTATAATCTCACTTTCAAAATCCCAACTTCTTCACCTTTGGTCCTCCACTCATCATGACATCTTTGGTGCTATTGACTAGCTTGATTGCTCCCTCACCTTTTCCTTTAATGCTCTAGTTCCCAGCCTGGCAATCACTGTCTCCTAGCTCTGTCATTCTGCCAGTACAGACCCCGTCTTTGGTGCCTTAGATCAAAGGAGTGCAAACTTGACGTATAATTTGCCTAACCATGCATTCCCAGATCTGGATTGACCATATTAAGCACTTCCGTATTTCACCCACCTCAGTTGTAACTACCTATGATTTCAAGATCATCCTGGATGGCAAAGATAACCCATGATGAATGGTCTCCTTATATCCCTCTCTCCATCCTTACCGTAAGTACCAATGCAAGGAGCTCATGAATTTCTTCACCTCTAAGATCAAGAGCACCCAAGGTTCTGATGAGGTAATAGTGATGTATTATTTCCACTGATCAGCACAATTGTAACAAGAGGGCACAAATTTAAAATAGTTGCAAGAAGAATTAAAAGAGAAGTTAGGAAAAATGTTCTTTCACAGATGGCGTTTAGAACGTGGAGTTCTCTGTCACACACTGATGTTGAACTGGAGTCGATAAATTACTTTAAAAGGAAATTTGATAGCTTTTAATATTCTTTTTTCTAAGCAACTATCGGGAGTCAGCAGGGGAGTTCGATTAGACTAAATAGCTCATGTGGAGCAAAACACTGGCGCACACTCAATGAACTGAATGGTTTGTTTCTGTGCTGCAACATTCTATGATTCTATGAAAACAAATGAATCTATTTGCTATTCGTGGGATCTTGCTGTGCGCAAAATGGCTGCTGCATTCACCCATATAACACCAATAATTGTACAATATAATTCTTCCTATGTGAAGTACTTTTGGCACATTTCCGGAAAATGTGATGAGGTGTTACATAAATCCAAGTCTTTCTTTAAATCTCATAAATTACATTATTAAGTGAATCACATAAAGCTTCATGTTTAAACTTGTTTTGTGCTGCTAAATTGTTATAACTTTTAAAACACATTTCGGGTGAAATCATGTTCTGCAATATTAGGGATTAATGGATCTGTTACAAATTGAAATGAAAACAATTTCATCTGAACGTTTTATTGTTTGCACACTAATATTGCACAGCACAAGTTCATCCCAATTTTTTTTTTAACTAATTGATGAGAATTGTTGCATTTTACATAAAATGAGTTCTTCATTGAAAGTTCATGATGAATTGCCTATACTCCCATCCTCAAGAGGATGATCTTATAACTGATTAGTGACAGTCACCCATGAGTTAGCATTGGGTTTTCCTCAGTCATCAGAATGTAAATAGGATTTCATGATTCCCCATGAAAAGCTATTACAGACACAACACAGACAGACACAGGGGCAGCTCAATAGTGAGTGTATTGAAGCCTGACTAAAAAGACCTTTTCAATATATTGTAATTTCAAAGATATATTTACATTTCAAACTATTTCCAATAATTTTAAAAAAATGAGGAACAATTGGCTTCCAATCACAGCTTCCCTCACAGCTACTAATAAAGGCAGTTGAGCTCGAAACATTATGGTCAGTTCAAAAGGACTCAGATGCTTGGTCTTCAATCAGCCGCACCCTCCAGGAGCTGAGTTATTAGCATTGTGTGAGGTGAGCACGTGTGCTACCACTTACAATGGATCCATTGATAAATGTACTGTGTGGTGTGTTTTTGATCCATACATGTCAGGAAGGTCCAAGATTTGATCCTTGGTCTATGTTGATCTCAACTGAGGTGGCATAGAGGATGCTTCAATTAGCCTTAGATACTGCAAGCCAGAGAGGGGGAGAGATCAGCCAGGGTTCTTGCTTCTCATTACTATCTGGTGCCCACTGTCTGTACGTGGACATCAGGTAAGGGCAGGATGGAACTCAGTTGGGATGACCCCCACAGCCATTCATGTAGAGAATGCCACTTCATGAAGGCATTGGACAGTGATTATATTCCTTATGAACCAACAGCTTCAATAGACGAGGAGGGAAAATTGGGGAGGATTTCTTTTAAAGTCTGCTCACTAACGTGTAATGCAGATACACATTTCCCCAGAAATATTTTCAGATTGAAGAATATAAAGCTGATTCCACAATCCCAGTGGGGAAGCCGCACCCAATGAAAGTACAGGTCGGAGAGAGGGCCTACCACATTGGAGCCTTGATTCCCTGAACCGCATTCATTGTGAGTCTCAACATCTGAACCTCCAGATTAACTAGGTGACATAACAAATGATGTAATCCAGCTAAAGTATCCTGACATCTGTGCTTTGTTGGATAAAAAGATCCATCGACTACACCCAGCTCTCTTCACTCAACAAATAAAGCAGTTCCTTCCTTTACTGCTGCTGCAATCTGGAGACTCTATAAACATTTATGTTGAATTTCACAGCTGCTGGAGGAGGGCTCTTTAAGCTTTGTAAACATTTCCGAGAGCTGGGTCTTGCTATTTGTTTTGGTGGTTACCATAATCCCTCAGCTCTCTGATGATTTTGATCTCTGTTGGGGATTATACTTTAATCTTCCTAATTTATAATCCGTGAACCTTCAGTGAAATTCAACAGAGAAGAAAAAAAAAGTGGGACCGATATCGTATGACTGTAATACGACTGAACAAAATAGATGGAAAAGAAAGAAACAGATTAGTGTTACCAATACAGCCACTACTGTATTCAGTTTTGGTCGTGCCACTGAAAGCGCCACAGTGCTGTAGGAACTCATGTGTTATCCATGATCTGTAATCAGGGCAAGTCATTTGGTGAGGAATAACATCCCATAGGAAATCCCAAATATTTTACACTTCCGACATGTGGCGTGATTTGCTGCTCGAATGCCACGATTTTGTATAAAAGATCCCAGACACAGTGAAAATCTCAGTTTCTGAGCGGATCTGTGTGATAACATAATCACTTGGCCTAACTATAAACAAGATCACTTGGCACAACAAATCACTTGCCTTCACTATAAACAAGACCAACAAATCACTTGCCCTAACTATAATGCACCAGCATCTAACAAACATATAAATACCAGTGCTTTCAATATATAAGAACTATTTTCCCTCAACATACTTATTTTTGAAATTGAACTTTTACAAGATAAAGTCTGATTCAGCGTGCAAATGCATAGGAGAGATGAATAGGTTAACATAGTGGTCAAAGGAGTAAGATACAAGCATGTTAAGAGTTGATAAGCCAATATTACGCAGTGCATATCATTAGTGTCTGTACTTGCTTCCGTGAGGCAGTACCTTGACATATTGTTTGAAGGTGACCCAATGCTTCAGGTTGACCTGGCACATTGCTAAAATATACGGTGGTTCCTTTAGATGGAGCATCACACCATGTGTGTTATGCCATCATGGGACCACTTTCATTGCATAATACTTGAGTTAAAACAGTAAGTGAGGAAGATTACAGTTCAGTCAGAGGACTACATTCTCCATGTTGAACTTACAATTTTAGTAGCACTGCCAAGTATCGAAGTTGTTGGGTGTACGCACCTCAAAGTTGCTGATGATAGTTTGAGATTTTTTGATACAGTTGTATTTATATTGGGAGGATCACAGTCCTTTTTGGAAGGATTGTGGCACTATTGCAGAGAGAAGTGTCAGCTGAGAGGAAGGTGGCAGCAGTGTGGGAGAGGGTGTGAGGTTAGGGCATTTACTGGAAGGTGCAACAGCCTCATCCAATTAGGATCTGCTGTTTATCTTTTTTTACAGGCGTATTTGAAGCCATTATGGGGTTTAATCGTTCTTGCAATATTAGTAACAAACATGCTCCTTTACTTGCTATTTTAGGAAAGGTCCTATCTAGCTACTCCTTCAGCACAGTGCCTATAGGTAGATGTTGGCTGAGGAGAAGATTGGGCCCAGTTGGCTCTGATTGGCTTGCTGATGCTGACCGTTAAAGGCCAAATGCGAAGGATGGTCACACAGCTTAGATACCAGAGAGTGATTGGTGCTCGTGAAATCGAACCCAGCACAAATTAGCACCGACAAGGCAGAAGGGAAGAAAATTGGAGAGGAATTTTTAAAAAAATATTCAAGGTGAATTTCACATTGTGTAGAACAACACAGGCTGGAGTGTGTTGCAAGGGGTTCAGATGAAGTGATAAGCCATGAGAGTAAAGCTAATGAGTTCATCCCGAAGTGAGACATGTTAGGCGCTTGTAATGTTATCCTATAGTTATCCCTCAATAGTATTTTGAAAACAACAAATATAAATATGAACTTCACTTTCAATGGCCACAGGCTTCATATCATTGATGTACTGTTACTTAAATAATAACTGTAACAACTTGCATTTCTATGACACTCATTGGGTACAGAAAGCTTCCTCCAAGCACTAGAAAATGGCAATCGATGGTGAAACAGAGGAAGCAGGAAACAAGGAGACTAAAGGGTATCATTTCAATTTCTCGCCCAACATCTTTCAAAATGTCCAAACTTTTTCTTTTCTATCCTATTAGTTCTACAAAATATAGTAGGATTTACATCTAGTTAAAATCATTTCATTTTTTTTAAAGGATGCCCTAGCAGGAACCGAGTTTTCATTTAATTTCTAATTTCATTTAATTTCACAGTTTTATCATCATTATTCAATATAATAGCCATATTTAATTAACATATAACATTACAGGATAAGTACAGAATTATAAAAAAAATGACTGCAGCATCGCAATGTTTTTTTAACCAGTGAATCCATATTCCATCATTTTATAACTGAAGCCCATAAAAACTTTTTTTTTGATCAAATGGCATTAAGACAGTTCCTGATGTAACAGGACTGCACCGAGCACTGCAGAGAACCCCAGTGACATTTTCAGACTTATTAGCTAGTTTTCTGACTGACTTCAATCAACCTCCTTAATCCTCCTAGGGAAGAGCATTTTTAATTTGCTGATCAGTTGATAAGCCTGCAGCAGAAAAATGATTTACACAGAGATGAATGGCACTTACAAGATAGAATTCGCTGTATTAAAAGCAGATCTGAAATTCCTATCTGTCATTTTATTTGCAATGTTCATTTTTTTTTCTCCTCACCATTACCCATCCTGATTGCAATCTCCAAGCGCCATTGGGCCCTGCTTCCGTAGTTTTTAATCTGCCCTTAATCCCATAGATTTTAAATATTCCCAGCACCAAGAGACTGGAGGCAATTAACTGCCCTTCTGATGCCTTCCTTATCAGTTGCCTCCTTGTATCTCACAGAAGCAGCCTGAAGACAGTGCCTGCCTCACAAACATTATTTTCCCACTTCTGAACCCTCTGCAGGATTTGTGGTGAGAAATCACATCAGCCCATGCTTATTAACGATTCCATTACACCCGGCGATTTATATAAAAAAAAACTATCTTACATTTTGCTTTTTAATAGGAACGATCGCTATCACAAATTGAGTCCCTGCAAATTTTAATACAAGCCCAAGGTTGAGTGGCATTTTGCATGCTGATTTAGTCCTGATTGCCTGCTTTTGATGCTGGTGAGGCCAGTATGTAAAGCCGCGCTGCGAGCGGGTTTTAGAGACTGGCAGCTGAAACACAGATAAAAATTTTAAAAAAACTTCCAGCTGGAATCTCTAGGCATTTGTGCTTTGATTGACTGCTGCATTAATGGAAGGAATCCACTTGCCATTCTAGATTTTTTTTTGTTAGTAAACCATAAGCCTGCTTTTTTTTGAAGTGTGATTACAGGTCATTGGTCTTCCCTTTACCACAGAGTTTTATATTGTGCGATGACTTTGACCCTGAATAGGTTTCAATAAAATGCTTAATGGACACCAGTAGTGTGTGTATATATATATATATATATATATAGAGAGAGAGAGAGAGAAAGACAGAGCAAGAGAGTCGATTCAACCTGTAGTGCTTTCTCCTTCTGCCTTAAACAGACTTCAGTGCAATCTTGATCTTGTCCCAACATCAAGGACCACTGTGCTAAAATTGTGTTTGCCATGGATGGAATGCGCAAAAATCTAATTATCCCAATTTTTGTGCAAAGAAATGGATCATTTAAACATAACATGAGCTAGTACTACAATTGCCATTTATAAAGGGCCCTATTATTTGGCTATCATAGTCACAGATTCCTGGAGTTGGGGTTTTGCCTGATGTTTTCTATGGAAAGAGCCACTGATGGTAAAGCTAAGCAGTTTGCGCCAGCATCACTTGGAGTTGGTTCTGCTATTGCGGGTCTGCCCTCAGTCAGGTTGATCCATCAGCTCAGCCCTTAAAGTCTAGCAATGTACTTTCACTGCTGTTGGCCAACATGGACCTTTCCTTGACACTGTGTAAGGTCCTGACCAGATTGCCGGATTGGATTTGTGACTTCAAAGCAACTGCACGTGCACAAATCTTTCGGTCTTTTCATTGTTACCAAAATCTCCAACAATATAAACAGAGCAGATTTCCCATCAATGGGAACAGATACAATTGCTGATTATACAAATGGAAGTGGTTAAGCAATATAAGAATAGTGTAAGAATCAGTGCTCCACACATTTAAAGATATTAGTTCAATTCTGATCCTTTGTTTAATTTTAGCAACACGTTGAAGCTCATGCTTAATCCACATACTAAGCAGAACTGCTCTTGCTCTGATCATAAGTTGCTGTGCATCTTGCTTGTGAACAGGGATGTACTGCAGGATTTCTGCCCTTTGACCTTTTGATTTTCCATGCTGCCCTCCCTCTCTGTCATTCTGCTGTAACCATTTACACATCCTCAGGGCCCATCTTTTGCTTCTCTAATTTCTCTCATTATCACCTCCTTTTGCCTTGCACTTCTGTCATTTAATCATCTCCTGCCCTCCATCCAATCGCAGACCTCTCCTTTTTTCTTTTCCTGCCCCCTTTTTCCTCAACTCCATACTTGCTTAAAGGATGTTCATTTCCAACATTTTCCAGTTCTGTCAAAAGGTCATCGACCTGACACGTTAACCCTATGTTCCTCTCGCCACAGATGCTGCCTGACTTGCTGAGTGTTTCCAGCATTTCCATTTTTTATTTCAGATTTCTGGCATCTGCAGTATTTTGCTTTCTGCTTGCATGATATAGGAACTAGAAGTGCAATTCCAATACATTAATGCCCCATCCTGTCCCTTATAGTCTATGCCAACATAATGAAAAGAAAGTGCAGTAGATGCTAAATTTGGGGGTAAAATATTCTTTGAAAAGCTCTTTGGCATCCTCAGTAATGGTCGTTCCAGAAACAGGAGTAGGCCATTTAGCCCCTCAAGCCTGTTCTAACGGGGGTAATTTTGAATTTAGACAACAGTGTAAAACATGCAATATCGGCTCGGCCAATAGTTAAACACCTCTCCCGATCGAAGTCAATGGAATCGAATATCAGGAGAGGTGTTTAATGGGTAACCAATATCGCGTGATCTCATACAAAGACAAAATGACTCCCAATAAGTCTATACAGATCTATATAGATTCCTGAAAATAAAATGGCATAATGAAAGCTGACCTCACACAATGGGATCCTCACAAAGCGTAGTACCTCACAATTCTAGAGTTGACCAAAGGTCCTGCTACAAGCAGAAGCCAAAGTGCGCTCTGCAATCATAAGGTTTATTGTCATTCCCTTTGGGATAAAAAATGAATCAACAACAATGACTTGCATTTACATGGCGCCTTTAACATAGTAAAACTTCCCAAGGCTGAACATTGTCGAATTGTTGTAGCTGAGATGTTGTACCCAGTCACTGTGTTGGTTGTGGGGGGGTGTGGGGTGGGGAACAGAAACGAAGGAACATTATCAAACAAAATTTGACACCGAGCCACGTAAGAAGATATTAGGACAGATGACCAGAAACTTGGTCAAAGAGATAGGTTTTAAGGAATGTCTTAAAGGAGGAGAGAGAGGCGGAGAGGTTTAGGGAGGGAATTCCAGAGCTTAGGGCCTAGGCAGCTGAAGGCACAGCTGCCAATGGTGGAGCGATTAAAATCAGGGATGCACAAGAGGTCAAAATTGGAGGAGCGCAGAGATCTCAAAGGGTTGTAGAACTGGAGGAGGTTACAGAGATAGGGAGGGGCGACGCCATGGAGGGGTTTGAAAACAAGGATGAAAATTTTAAAATCGAGGTGTTGCCGGACCGGGAGCCAATGTAAGCCAGCGCGCACAGGGGTGGTGGGATAACGGGACTTGGTACAACTTAGTATACGAGCAGCAGAGTTTTGGATCAGCTCAAGTTTACGGAGGTGGAAGTAGGCAGTCTTGGTGATGGAGCGGATATGGGATCGGAAGCTAATTTCAGGGTCAAATAGGATGCCAACGTTGTGAACAGTCTAGTTCAGCCTCAGGCAATGGCCAGGGAGAGGGATGGAGTCGGTGGCTAGGGAACAGAATTTGTGGCGGGGACCGAAGACAATAGCTTTGGTCTTCCCAATATTTAGTTGGAGGAAATTTCTGCTCATCCAGTACTGGATGTCGGACAAGCAGCGTGACAAATCAAAGGCAGGGAGGGGTTGGGAGAGATGGTGGCGAGGTAGAACTGGGTGTCGTCAGCTTACATGTGGAACCTGACGTTGTGCTTTTGGATGATGTCGCTGAGGGAGCAGCGTGTGGATGAGAAACAGAAGGGGACAAGGATAGATATCTTGGGGGCCTCCAGAGGTAACAGTGCGGGAGCCAAGAAGAGAAGCCATTGTAGGTGATTCTCTGGCAATGACTGGATAGATTGGAATGGAACCAGGAGGATGGTGTGGTCAACCGTGTCAAAGGCTGCATACAGGCTAAGAATCAACCATGCTCCAGCAGCCGTTGCATTCTATTACACACCAGAACAGACAATGCTATTTTTAATCTGGTTAGGATGGTCATCTCATCCTTGTCACAGATATGCTGACTCAGTTATACAAAACCCAGGTTGACAGTAAAGGCTGAACATTGTCGAATTGTTGTAGCTGAGATGTTGTACCCAGTCACCGTGTTGGTCGGGGGTGGGTGGGTGTGGGGGGGTGTGGGGCGGGGAACAGAAACCTGTTCAGGTGAAAGTAGGTGCCACTGCTCTACGACAAAAACACTGGCGTCCCTCAAAATGCAGGCTGTAATCATAACTACATACCAAATTATGACTTGCTTAGCTGCACTCTTGACAGATCTCACCTGAAAATGGCTCCTGAACCAGCTGGTTTAGTTCACCAGCTGTGAGGATGCTTTGAAAAGACCAAACAAACCTCTGTATGCAGATTCAATGTTAGCTGATCCTGATTCCCCCCCCCCCCCCACCCCCCGGGAGTTCATTGCCTACACAGGCATTTCCAACAGGGGTATTGAAACCATCAAGTAGTGAGAGGGGGGGAGGGGGTATTGTCATAAATGTGTGGGTTTACTCATGTCAGTTTAAAATATAGCCAGTCATTCCTGTTTTAGATTGCATTGATGGAAATAACGGAACTTCCTGTTTCCTGAACAAGCTAATGGGAGTCCATTGTGTTTATCTGGTAATGTAAATGAAGTGGATGTATGTGGATCAAAATTGATCTTAACGTCTATCGGATTTTGTGTTTAACTGAAATTTGTGGGAGCCTGTTTGCATTTTTGAAGTGTAATATTGTTACGCATTATCTGTCTGCCATGCAAATTCGTGCTAATGAGACAATATATAGTGTCATTATTTGCTTTTGCTAGAGAAAGGAAACATTTGAGATGTCCCAGGATTGTTAGCTCCGACACCCCAACAGGCAAGATTTTTCAATTCCAAGATTTGGCCAAAGAGGAGCAATCTATAACACAAATCTTGCAAAACATACATCACAATTAAATTTCAACTGGCATTGAGACTGGAAGAGGATAAGAGGAATATGCCAATTCAGAGCCTTTGTTATTCTTAAAAGACATTGCTTGATAAAGGTAATAACCCATTTGGGAATTTCACTCCTTATATTTGCATTTAATATTTGTAAAGCTGAATTGAATTGTAAGCAAATATTTTAGTTGATTTAGACTGTATAAACTGGACTATGTTTAATATTGTATTATTTCTGAAAAGAATGTGTAATATAATATGAAACTCCATTTAATCCAGTAAGCAAGTCACTGCAAGTGAGGTCATTTTTAATCCTTTGGGTCACACACATCTGCAAAGGGAAATTATTGAAAAAGGTACAGCCTCTGAATTACAGAGGACAAGGCACACTTATGGGAACTGCTGTGAAACTATTGAACGAGAAAGCAGTTTCTATAAAATATCCAAAGTTGTGAAAATGCCTATCTTCACCCATATTAGACTTCTCACTCTGTAGGCATGGAGAATGAAAAAGGAGGGGGTGTAGCCCTAATAATAAAGGATGATATAAGGACAGTGGTGAGAAAGGATCTTGGCTTGGAAAGATCAGGAGTAGAATCAATATGGATGGAAATTAGAAATAAAAAAGGGCAGAAAATTCTGGTGGGAGTAGTTTATAGGCCCCCTAATAGTAGCAATATCATTAGACAGAGTATTAATCATGAAATAATGGGAGCTTGTAACAAAAGAAATGCAGTCATCATGGGAGACTTTGATCTGCATATAGACTGGGCAAATCAAATTGGCAAAGGTAGTTTGGAAGACGAGTTCATGGAATGTATTCCAGACGGTTTCCTAGAGTAATACATCATGGAACCAACCAGGAAACAGATTATTTTAGATCTTGTGTTATGTAATGAGATAGGGTTAATTAGTAATCGTGCAGTAAAAGAACCTCTGGGGAAGAGTGATCATAATATGATAGAATTTCACATTCAGTTTGAAAGTAATGTACTTAAGTCAGAAACTAGAGTCTTAAACTTAAATAAAGCCAATTACATTGGTATGTGGGGCGAGTTGTCAAAGGTAGATTGGGAAATTAAATTGAAGGGTTTGGCAGTTGAAAAGCAATGGCAAATATTTAAAGAAATATTTCAATATTCTCAACAAGTATACATTCCATTGAGAAATAAAAACTCCACGGGAAAAGTGATCCACCCGTGGCTAACTAAAGAAGTTATGATGAATATTAGATTGAAAGAAAAGGCCTATAATGTTGCCAAGAAGAGTAATAAGCCTGGGGATTGGGAGAGTTATAGAAACCAACAAAGGACGACCAAAAAGTTGATTAAAAGGGAGAAAATAGAACATGAAAGTAAACTTGCAAGAAATATAAAAATGGATTGTAAGAGCTTCTACAAGAATGTAAAAAGGAAGAGAGTAGCAAATGTAAACATTGGTCCTTTAGAGGCTGATACAGGAGAAATTATAATGGGGAATCAGAAAATGGCAAATGCGTTAAACAAATAATTTGTATCTGTCTTCACAGTAGAAGACACAAAAAACATACCAAAAATAGAGGGGAACCAAGGGTAAATGAGAGTGAGGAACTTAAAACAATTAATATCATTAGAGAAAAAGTACTGGACAAACTAGTGGGACTAAAAGCCATCAAATCCCCTGGACCTGATGGCCTACATCCTAGGGTTCTAAAAGAGGTGGCTGCAGAGATAACGGATGCATTGGTTATGATCTTCCACAATTCTCTATATTCTGGAACCGTCCCAGTGGACTGGTAGGTAGGAAATTTTACCCCGCTATTCAAGAAGGGAGGGAGAGAGAAAAAAGGGAACTACAGGCCAGTTAGCCTGACATCAGTGATCAGGAAAATGCTGGAATCCATTATTAAGGAAGTGGTAACAGGGCACTTAGAAAATCATAATATGATTAGGCAGAGTCAACATGGTTTTATGAAAGAGAAATCATGTTTGACAAATTTATTAGAGTTTTTTGAGGATTTAACTAGCAGGGTAGATAAAGGAGAACCAGTGGATGTAGTACATTTGGATTTTCAAAAGGCATTCGATAAGGTGCCACATAAAAGGTTGTTACACAAGGTAAGGGTGCATGCGGTTGGGGGTAATATATTAGCATGGATAGAGGATTGGTAAAAGGACAGAAAAAAGAGAGTAGGGATAAACAGGTCATTCTCAGGTTGGCAGGCTGTAACTATTGGGGTGCCGCAAGGATCGGTGCTTGGGCCTCAGCTATTTACAATCTATATTAATGACTTAGATGAAGGTCCAAGTGTAATGTATCCAAGTTTGCTGACAATACAAGCTAGCTGGGAAAGGAAGCTGTGAGGAGGACACAGAGAGCCTGCAAAGGGATGTAAACAGATTAAGTGAGTGAGAAAGAAGGTGGCAGATGGAGTATAATGTGGGGAAATGTGAGGTTATTCACTTTGGTAGGAAGAATAGAAAAACAGAATATTTTTTAAATGGTGAGAAACTATTAAATGTTGGTGTTCAGAGAGACCTGGGAGTCCTCATATAAGAAACACAAAAAGTTAGTATGCAGGTACAGCAGGCAATTAGGAAAGTAAATGGCATGTTGGCCTTTATTGCAAGGGGGTTGGAGTACAAAAGTAAGGAAGTCTTACTACAGTTGTACAGGGCTTTAGTGAGATCTCACCTGAAGTACTGTGTACAGTTTTGGCCTCCTTATCTAAGGAAGGATATACTTGCCTTGGAGGCGGTGCAACGAAGGTTCACTAGATTAATTCCTGGGATGAGAGGGTTGTCCTATGAGGAGAGGTTGAGTAGAATGGGTCTATCCTCTCTGGAGTTTAGAAGAATGAGAGGTGATCTTATTGAAACATATAAGATTATTAGGGGGCTTAACAGGGTAGATGCTGAGAGATTGTTTCCCCTGGCTAGAGAGTCTAGAACTAGGGGGCATAGTCGCAGGATAAGGGGTCAGCCATTCAAGACTGAGATGAGGAGGAATTTCTTCATGCAGAGGGTTGTGAATCTTTGGAATTCTCTACCCCAGAAGGCTGTGGATGCTGAGTCATTGAATATTTTCAAGGCTGATATGGGTAGATTTTTGGACTCTAGGGGAATCAAGGGATATGGGGATTGGGTGGGAAAGTGGAGTTGAGGTCGAAGATCAGCCATGATCTGATTGAATGGTGGAGCAGACTCGAGGGGTCAGATGGCCTACTCCTCCTCCTATTTCTTATGTTCTTATGTAGTGTTCCCCTTATGACTATGATGGGTAAAAGATGGAAAAAGCAAAATTAAAGAAAAATAAATACAAGTAAAAGGTATCAATCTCTCCTTGAACCTGATTCATTCTCAATAAAGATATGCTGTTGTCTACCATTGACCTGTGGTGAATGAAACCTCAGAATGTTGTTATGCTGAATAAAGAAGAAAGATTTTGCATTTATATAGCGCCTTCATGACCTCAGAATGTCCCAAAGTAATTCCCGGTCAATTAAGTACTTTTTAAGTGTAGTGACTGTTGTAATGTAGGGAAACATGACAGCCAATTTGTATTTGGCAAGGTCACACAAACATTAATGAGATGAATGACTAGATAATCTATTTTTTTGATTGAGGACAAAAATTAGTCACGATACCAGGAGAACTTCCTAGCTCTTTTTTGAAAATGTGCTATGGGATCTTTTGCATCCACCTGAAAAGGCAGACTGGCCTCGGTCTAACATCTCACATGAAAGATGGCACCTCGGACAAAGCAGCACTAACATGTTAGCATCGATTAATTGCTTAAGTCTTGGCCTGGGCTTGAACCCACAACTTCCCAGATGAGAGTGCTACCACTGAGCCAAGCTGAAACATAAACAATGTTGTTAACTCTTCTCTAACATCTTATCCGAAAGATGGCACCTCTGACAGTGCTGCACCCCCCCGCCACACCACACACTTTGTACTGCACTGAAGTCTGGGTTATATACTCAAATTCTGGAGTGAGGCTTGAACTCATGACCTTCTGAATCAGAGGCAAGAGTGATACCACTGAGAGAAGACTGAATCGGACTTTTAAAAGTTTTGAAGGGGTGATTCAGGATCCTGTACTCCCAATGTGGGGTGCGGCAGGGAGGTGCCTTCAAGGAGCATGGATTGGAGAATTGAGGCTGCAATGTTTTAACTCTATCTCTGTCGCATGTCCCTGTGAAAACAATGTCCTCACCAGCAGTGCAGGATAGCAGACTCGCATGGTATATACCAAAGTCATGTGCGAGTGGTACAATCACAAATATAATGATGCTGTCACAAAGATCTGAAGAAGAAAATGTAATTTATTTGTTAAAATTTTCTATCTTTTGAAAGAATTGAATTTTCATTACTATCTAATCCCCTTTCCATTTCCTTAAGTAAGTTTTATAGGTATCCTCAGGAAGCATGAGATAAGTGAAAGTTTTATATCAGAGAGAAAAGTACAAAACAGTGGAGACCCAATGGATTTTAAGTATGCAGATCCTGTGGGTATTTAGAATGCAGTAGAATTTGCTTAAAATGAACTTGGACATAATGAAATTGTTTACAATTTTTAAAAAATCCCAATTCACTTACCACGAAACTGAAGTAAATAATATTTTTGTCGTTGTGAAATTTCTACCCATTTATACCGACAATCTGAGCATTAATATTCCATTGTTTAGCTCTTAAGGAGCATCTGGATGCACCTCATAGATCAAAGAAAATTGTTGCCTCCAGTCACAAGGGATTAAATATCTGCCTGTGCACTGTGTGAATCTCTTAATTACTTATTTTACTTATCACTCTCTAAAGGTTCATGACCAAATGCTGTGAAGCTATAGCTAAAGCAAACAGGGTTCTATGTTGTATTCATAGGACAATTTGCTATAAAACAAAGCATACCATTTTGTCCTTGTGCAAGACCTTGGATGGGCCTCAGTTAGAATACTAAGTCCAGTTTTGATCATCTCACATGGTGGGGAATATTGAGGCTTTGGAAAGGGTGCAACAGAGAGCCACAAGATTAATTCCCAGTTTAAAGCACCTTAGTTACCCAGATAGGCTCAAAGAGGCAGGTCTGTGTATTTTCGAAAAGTGTGGACTTAGGAGCAATTTGACCGAGCTTTGTAAAATAATGAAGGGGCTAGATTATTTTTATGTGGGCAAATTATTTTAACTGGACAGGTTAGGGAGGACCAGGCGCCACGCTTACTAGTTATGTAAGGGCAGAACTAGGTTGGATGTTAGGAGGTTCTTCATTTCCCAGGGAATATGGACCTGTGGAGCTTGTGCAGTGAATGCTGTTTCACCGTATTCTTTCATGGGAGAGCTGAATCTGTTTCTGCCTGAAGTGGAGATCAACATACAAGAAATAGGTACCTTGTAATTTAAATCAGGGCCAATCTGATCACATGGACTAGTTTTGATCACCTAAAGGGGTCGGAGAGGGATTTTACAGATTTTCTTTCCTTATTTGGTTTGGGTTTTGTCTCTCAGGAGATTGCATGGCTCTAGGTGGGTAGAGAGTGTCTGTATCATGATGCATATGGCATCACAACTATATTGGACAAGCTAGATGGACCAGTTGGACTTTTACTGTCCGTCATTTTTATATCTGATGTTGGCTGAGGGACAAATGTTGATCAAAGTGCCTTGAGAACCCCCCTGCTCTTTCTCGAAATAGTGGCCGTGGGATCTTTTATGTCCACCTGAGAGGGCAGACGGGGCCTCGGTTTAACGTCTCATCCAAAAAAATTGAACCTCCAACAGTCCACTCACTGAGCACTCACTCAGTATTACACTGAAGTGTGAGCTTCAGTTATGTACACAAATCCTGGCGTGTTGTAATAAATACTGTTGTAGTAAAAGTGAAGCTTTTATTCCCAAATTTGTTTCTTTATTGTTTTTATGATGTTTATTATGATGTAAATGGTCTGTGCAAGTAGGTGTATTTTTTTGATGAAACAACAAGCAAGTTCTAGAACCTATGCTGTTGACATTCTAACAAATGCTAACTAAAATCTTAGGCTTTAACGCTGTGGTTTACTGCTGGAATAAATAGAATTATAGAAAGAGGCAATTTCAGCTCATCATGCATGTGCCACTACTAACTCCAAACTGGAGCTATCAAGGCCCACTTCCCTCTTTTTCCTCTGAGGGATGCTCAGCTTACAGGCACCAAGCAGAGGAGAAAAAGGATGAAGACCTGTGATGCTGGGTCTCCAACTCTTTTGTGTTGCCCTAGGATTTCTGGGACTTCAGGGTGGGGGAAGGGGAGGGTAGAACCCTTACACCTGGAGGAGGTGCAAAAATGGGGCTCCTAAGCAAATGAGGTGGGAGAAGCATAATGGCACCTCCTACCTCATTTTCCTCTCGGTATTTTGGCAGGCGCTGAAGTGGAGCAGCAGCCAGGACAAGTAGGCCTTAGGCTCTGCTCCCAGCCCCGCTCAGACCCAAGGAGATGGAGCAAAGAGATGGAGCTCTGAAAAATATAAATACCTTTTTTTCCTTTGCAGATACCCTACAATACATTCGTGACTAGAGACCTTCTCACTGCTAGAACATAAAAACATAAGAAATAGGAGTAGGTGTAGGCCATATGGCCCCTTGAGCCTGCTCTGCCATTCAATAAGATCATGGCTGATCTTCTACCTCAACTCCACTTTCCTGCCCTATCACCATATCCCTTGATTCCCTTAGTGTCCAAATATCCATCCATCTCAGTCTTGCATATACTCAACGACTGAGCATCCACAGCCCTCTTGGGGTAAAGAATTCCAAAGATTCACAACCCTCTGAATCAAGAAACTTTTCCTCATCTCAGCCCTAAATGGCCAACCCCTTATCTTGAGACCATGACCTCCAGTTTTAGACTCTCCAGCCAAGGGAAACAGCCTCTCAGCATTTACCCTGTCAAGCCCTCTAAGAATTTTATATGTTTCGATGAGATCATCTCTTATTCTTCTAAACTCCAGATAATATAGGCCCATTCTACTCAATCACTCCTCACTGCTGTTTTGGTACCACAGACAGAGGGCCCTGAAGCTGGCAGTCATTACTGCTGCAATACGCTTTTCAGGCCTCCAACAATGGCTGGATTTCCACCCCTGTTTCCAGACATAAGACCCTACCAAGGGCAGAACTGTGCCTGGGTACATCTGGCCAATTTAAATGACTTGAATGCACAAATACAGGTGGTTTCAGGTCACATCACTGCCTGACTTGCGCCCAGGCTGGGGATGGGGTTGTGGGGAGGAAAATTGGCCCCATCTACTCTAACCCCATTCCCCTCTTTTTCCCTGTATCCTTTAATATTTTTCATCTTCAGTTATTTATCTAATTTCTTCTTAAACAGCTTCAATGACCACTTGTAATAATAGGAACGTAGGAACATAGGAACAGGAGTAGGCCATTCAGCCCCTCGTGCCTGCTCCGCCATTTGATAAGATCATGGCTGATCTGTGATCTAACTCCATATACCTGCCTTTGGCCCATATCCCTTAATACCTTTGGTTGCCAAAAAGCTATCTATCTCAGATTTAAATTTAGCAATTGAGCTAATATCAATTGCCGTTTGCAGAAGAGAGTTCCAAACTTTTACAACCCTTTGTGTGTATTCCATCTTCTAATAATTATTTGCATGAAAAAAATTCCAACTTCCTCCTTTATACTTCTAATAGACACCAATTCACCAACCAGTGGAAATAATCTTTGTTTACCCATTAGAAGCCTTCATAATTTTAAGCACTTCTATTAGATTCTCCCTAGGGTCCAGTGAATACAACGGTGTTTTTTTAAGTGCTTCATTATAACTATGTCCTCTCATCCCTGGTATCATCCTAACAAGCCTTCTCAATATTCCTTCTTGTTAAAGTTAGTTGCCTAATGACAGGCTATTGTATTTGCTAAGCAAACTTCCTGGAATGTTTGGCTAATGTACAACAATCATTCACAATACATTTAGAGTTAAGCTAAGTTTAAAGCTGTTCTAATAAAAAAAAGGCCACATTTTGCAGACTCTTCTCTTTCAACAGGGCTATAGATGCCAAAACTTCCCTCTGCCTATTCCACGAGGCCCCAGTAAGATACTGTCAGCAGCCATTTAAATGTCACAGGCATAAATATATTACCACATGCCTCAGTTAGATCCTATCAGCCATCCATCAAACATATCAGTTCTGGATTTTAGTGATACTGTTGTCACACACCCATGAATATACATACACTGCATTTTAAACACCTGTGCAGGAAAAGAATAAACTTTCATATTTTGATTAAGAGCTTTGTTGAGCTAATGACAAGTGTAATACACCTCCTGATTATAAACTCAATCCCTAAAGATATCTGTCTTTTTTTGTTATTTCCCTGTAAATATTCTGCGAGCGTTAGTTACACCTGAAAACAGCCAGGACCTGGGTTAATGCATACAGAATGCAATGCCTAACATGAGTGCTTTAAGTGGCTGGCAGAATCAAGTCTATTTTGTATCAGTGAACCCTGGAGCATTTCAGAGCAAAGTCTATCGTGCATAAAAATGACTGGTGAAGAAACAGCTAGTGGGAGACACTCAACATCAACAAAGAAATATGCACTGAGCAAATAGAAGCTGACGGCTTTGACATTTGAGCAACATTAGTCTAATGAAATGCCACATTCTATAGGCCTCTCTTCCAATATGGCTGCAGCCTCAAGATTTCCCCTTGCATTACTCAGTTAGGCCTCAGTTAGATCCTATCAGCAGCCCCTCTAAATACTTGAGAGCCACTTTGATAGATCTTTGTTGCAATTACCATGGAAAAGTAAAAGATACTGCCTTATTGATGGGAAAGTAATATTGACCAAAACACCATTGATTTTGTTACAATCTTATTTTACAATCGTAACAGTGGTTTTCTGGCCTGTCACTAGCATGGTAATGCATTCATTTTTTCCCCACTAAAGCACTGACTTCAGTTGCTATCTTACACATAGATAAAAGTGTCGTGGTCAAAACCTACTCCTTTTTTATCAGCGGACTTTATTTGATTATTACAGGGCAATTTATCCATCAGTCAGATATTTAAAACAAAGCAGTATTTTTAAGGCCCTTTATCTTGCCTTTCTTTTACTAACTGGAGACATAAGTGGGTTGATGTTCCATCAGCATTATCATTTGTTGTGAGCAGAATGAAAGACGATGCTGATAACAATGCACTGAGGGTGGCTTTTAAAGCCTTTATGCTGTGTATTTTCTTGCTTGCATGGAAGAAAATAGACAGGAATAAGCAGGCTGCTACAATGATGGCAGTGCAAGGTTTTGAAGTCAGCAGTCCAAAAACAACTTAGAATCATTGAATCATACAGCACAGAAGGCGGCCATTCGCACCATCGTGTCTGTGCCGGCTCTTTGAAAGAACTATCCAATTAGTCCCACTCCCCTGCTCTTTCCCCATAGCCCTGCAAATTTCTCCTTTGTATTTTTAAACTGCATTTTTAATGTAGTCATTCCCCAATGCCACTTTGCACAAAAGAAAATAGGGACAGGAGGGGACTGAAAGCCTGGTGGAAGAGATAGGTTTTGAAAGGGTGTTTAAAGATAAGAAGAAAACTGGCAAGGTAGATGGGTTTATGTGGGGGCGGGGGGTGGGGGGAGTTCCAGAGTGTAGGGTTAAAATGGCTGACAGCTCTATCATCACTGGGGGACCATTGAGCAGGGACAGACTGCAAGTAGGCTAGAGCTAGTAGAGTAGAGGGCATGGGCTGGGACATAGATTGGAAGAAAGGCGGGTGAGGCCATGGATGGAACTGTAAATATGGACCAGGACCAGTTTCTGTTGTGTGTCCTGTGATGAGGGTGAGCGTTGTTTAATATTTTTCCTTTTAGTATTAATTTTCTTCCCTTTTATCTCTTCCTGTCCTGATAGTGATGATGCATGCTGGGGTATGGTCCCACAGGCCCCAGCACCTCTCTGGTACCATTACTCTTGTGTGAGCCGAAACAGTTGGCAGGCAGCCTATTCAAGTGTGGGCAACATTGTAGTTAAGCCTGGTCCTTTACTTGCCCAATGCGCCGAATGGCCCCCATTTACGTTGGACTCAGGGTAGACAGGAATGGTGATTGGAGGTATTCTGGGAATAGAATTCAGGTGGCCAGTTTTGGGGTGGGATTGTGGCAGTAAGACACACTGCAGCTGCAAAAGCGTCTAAAAATGAGAGGTTTTGAGAAGGAAGATCCAGCCCAAGACATTTAACACTTTACAAGGAGCAGACAGAATGTCCTGTATTGATATAGCACCTTATCAGACCTCTCAGAAACAGCTCAAACCACTTCATATACAATGAATTACTTTCAACTGCAGTGACTGTTGTTATAGAGAATAAAATCATGGCCTTTTATCGCACAGGAGTTATTCACTTAGATTCATTCCCCTACCCTTTTCCCGTGCTGTTTTAAATTATTCTTTAATATATCATAGGGTATAAATCAATCATGGGCAGTAGTTTTTACTGGTGGTAGTGGAGAAAAACTCCTTGCTCTTCTTCAAATAGTGTCATAGGATTTGTAACATCCATATGACTCACTGAGGTCTTGTTTAAGGTTTCACCCAAAGGATCAGAACTCCAACAATGCAGCACTCCCTCAGCACTGCACTGGATTATGTGCTGAAGTCCTAGAGTGGGACTTGAACCTATAACCATCTGACTCTGTAAGAGTGCTACCTGAGCCAAGTTCAGAAACAGTCTAAAATGTGATTACCAAAGGTGCAGAGCAGATCTGATGAAAAGATATCAACAAGACCAAATCGGACTAATCCTGAGTTATTCAGAAACATTCAAGTTTGCAATTTAATGCTCGTAAATTTAAAAAATGAGTGCATACTTTAGCAAATGGATATTTTGCCAATATGTTCTCCTTCTCGAGCTCACAATGCAATTTTGACAGTGCAAAAGAAGTAAAATGCATGGTGGCTGCAGGAACAGGACAGCTGCTCTGATGGTGGTCCATTTTTTTTCTCCTATTTTGGTGGGTATTCACCCACTTCTCATTGTGATTTAACGGGAATGTACAGTTCTAGGCTGAGTTTGTTCCCATTCGGGTCTTGCGATAATGGGGGTGAACTCTGTCTTGGGCTGCAGTGCAAATGGACGATAGCAAATTGGCAGCCCATTTTATACCCCGTCCGGTTTCATTCCATTGATATAATCGCCTGTTTTGCTTTACCACCCAAGGCAAATTAAGCCCCCAATGTGTTTTGGTAATCTAATAGACATGAGTGAAAGTGCCTGAGTCCCGGTCAGTCTAAGTACAAGTCCGCTGGCAGGCCAAGGGAAGGGCAGGCTGTCCCTACTTCGGCTTTATTAATAGTTAAACTACAGAACTGAGCATATGAAAGTAGCAACAAAAAAAGCCACTCAACCCAGTTAGATTGATCCCATTAGTTAGACCTACCCACACAGCCCCCT
Source organism: Heptranchias perlo (assembly GCF_035084215.1). Taxonomy (NCBI): domain Eukaryota; kingdom Metazoa; phylum Chordata; class Chondrichthyes; order Hexanchiformes; family Hexanchidae; genus Heptranchias; species Heptranchias perlo. The sequence goes on along the minus strand of NC_090348.1, from coordinate 38,151,742 downwards.
TTCATCTTCCTCCTGTCATGAAGCCAAGTCAGAATCTGCTCACTTCTGATCCAAATTTTGTAGTTCCTTAATGCTCTCTGGAGTTAGGCAAATAGGATAAATGATTAGGTAAGATTGAGCCGCACACCAAGACTTGAGCTCACAATCTAGGCAGACATACAGTGCTTAGGGAGTGCTGCAAATCTGAAAGTCAGAAACTCCACCTGTGGATTTCGCAGTAGATTGGTTTGAGGTCCCTTAAGCCTAGTGATGGGTCTTCTGGCTGGTCAAAAAAAATAGTACAGGCAAACACGTTCGGATTGTTGGTTGCTTGATGGGAAAGCTAGAGATGAGCTTCAATGGGCTGAATGGCATTTTCATAGAACCATAGAATGATATAGCACAGATGGAGGCTATTCGGCCCATTGTGCATATGCCGGCTCTTTGATAGAACTATCCAACTAGTTCCACTCCCCTGCTCTTTCCCCAAAGCCCTGCAAATTTTTCCCCTGCAAGTATTTATCCAATTCCCTTTTGAAAGTTATTATTGAATCTGTTTCCATCACCCTTTCAGGCAGTGCATTCCACATCATTACAACTCGCTGCAGAAAATTTTTGTTTTCGTCATGTTGCCTCTTTTGCCAATCACCTTAAATCTGTGTTCTCTGGTTACCAACCCTACTGCCACTGGAAACAGTCTCCTTATTTACTCTATCGAAACCGTTCATGATTTGGAACACCTGTATTAAAACTCCCTTTAACCTGCTCTGCTCTAAAGAGAACAACCCCAGTTTTTCTAGTCTGTCCATGTAACTGAAGTCTTTCATCCCTGGTACCATTCTAGTAAATTTCCTCGGCACCCTCTCGAAGGCCTTGACATCCTTTCTAAAGTGTGGCGCCCAGAATTAGACACAATGGGCTCGATGTTAGCAGGGCTGCGGGTTCGCGGCGGGGGGGCTATTGGGCGCGTGGGTAACGCGCCCGGTGAAATTAGTCAGCCTCCCGCGCGATCGCAGCCCAATTGGATCCACTTACCTTGTCTTCCGGGTTCCCCACTGCTGATCTGCGCGTCAGGCGGGCTGCGCATGCGCAGTAAGATCTGTCAGCTGGAGGAGCTCTATTTAAAGAGGCAGTCCTCCACTGACAGAGGGTGGTAGGTCTGTGGAATTTGCTGCCCCAGGAAGCTGTGGAAGCTACATCATTAGATAAATTTAAAACAGAAATAGACAGTTTCCTAGAAGTAAAGGGAATTAGGGGTTATGGGGAGCGGGCAGGAAATTGGACATGAAGCTGAGTTCGGATCGGTCAATGCCCTGTGGGTGGCGGAGAGGGCCCAGGGGCTATGTGGCCGGGTCCTGCTCCGACTTCTTGTGTTCTTTAGATTTGTGGTTGGGATCAGATCAGCCATGATCTTATTGAATGGCGGAGCAGGCTCGAGGGGCCGATTGGCCTACTCCTGCTCCAATTTCTTATGTTCTTATGTTCTTATGACAGATGCTGCAACAAATAGAAAAAATTACAGCATGGAGCAGCCCAGGGGGAAGGCTGCTCCCAGTTTAATGATGCCTCACTCCAGGTATCAATAGATGGGGTGAGGAGGAGGGGGAGGACAGAGATCTTCCCCCCAGCGGGCGGGAGGAAGCGGCCTGCCTCTGCCACCAGGAAGGCCTGGCTCGAGGTGGCAGAGGAGGTCACCTGCACCACCAACATATCACCCACCTGCATACAGTGCAGGAGGCGCTCCAATGACCTCAGTAGGTCAGCCAAAGTGAGTACACTTACTCATTCCCCTACACTCCATTTGCCACATCACCGCCCCCACCCCACACCTCCTTCTGCATTGCCAACACTACTCTGTCACATCACCCCTCATACCCACTCAAACCTCATCCTCATCTTACCTGCACTTACTCACCTCGCCAGTACTCATCCCGCCACTACCACTCAACCCAATCCTCATACAATCTCATGGCTCTATCTCATACTCACCCTTTCGTGCATCTCTTTCACGGTCAGCCTCACTCAACCTGCCACTACCTGTGCTGCAGCCACAGGGCATGCCTCACATATGTGCAGTAGGCAGCGTAAGGCAAACGTGTCGTGAGCATGAAGGGGATGCACAAGAGTGTTTGAGGGTTTGTCATGGTTTTTGCTTATATTGAATTTCTGACCAACTCACATTACATATTATATTGGCACCACTACTGCCACGTCTTTGCGAATCTTGTCTGGTTTGTGCAATAATGCTCTTTCCTGAGGATCACTATGAAGACCCACACCTGATGCCACCCATTGTGTCACTGCAGAGTGGGTGTGGGTTAATTTGCAGGGCTCTTTTGTGCAGACGGCTGAAAGACGTCGGCGATGTCCCCGGTGGCACCCTGGAAGGATGCGGCGGAGAAGTTGTTGAGGGCAGTGGTGACTTTGACAGCGACAGGTAAGAAGATGGTGCTCGGGCCAGCCAGGAGCAGCTCGGCATGAAGGAGGCTGCAGATGTCCACAACTACATGTCGAGTGACTCTGAGCCTCCATGTGCACTGCTGCTCAGAGAGGTCCAGGAAGCTGAGCCTCGGTCTGTGGACCCTGTGGCGAGGGTAGTGCCCTCTGCGACGCATCTCTCTCTGCGGTTGTCCTCCCTTCTGCTGTGCAGGTGGATGTGTCACAGCACTCTGTTGTGGAGCTCCACGTGTCAGAGGTGGACGGCGTGGATGGCGAGGCTGGTGATGTTGTTTGCCCTCCGAGGAGATCATGACTGCAGCTACGGCGGCCCCCATCCGGAAGATGTAGGTAAGTGTTATCCTCACACCGGGGTTGCGGTTCCAGGTCGGTGAATTTTCTTGTTAGGAGGAGGGTGGTGGAGGCCAAACTTTGTCCAATGTGACGGAGTGGCCTCCTGTCGAATGCACCTTTGCAGCTGCCACAGGCTGCTGGCTGCAACACCTCCGTTTGAACTGGGAGTGTTTCCCCCAGTATGGGAAACAGTCTCAGTTCAGTGTAAAATCCCACCCCTCCTAATAAAACAGCTCAATCAGGTCTGTAAACGACCTGAACGAGCAACATAAATACTTTCAAGTGGCATCCCGCTGGCTTTAATTGCCTGCGGGATTCCCACCTGCGGGGGCTGCGCGTGCACACCAGCGCGTCAGCGGGGAACCTGGAAGTGGGCGGGTTGGAGCCGGGCTCCGGTCCCGCTCCGGGATTCCCAGATTTTCGGAGCCCCCCCGCCAGGAATGCACCCGATAGCGGGTGCTAAAATGATGCCCAATACTTCAGCTGTGGCCTAACCAGTGTTTTATAAAGGTTTAGCATAACTTCCTTGCTTTTGTACTCTGTGCTTCTATTTATAAAGCCAAGGCTCCCATAAGCCTTTTTAACAGCCTTCTCAACTTGTCTTGCCACCTTCAAAGACTTGTGTACATACACCCCCAGGTCTTTCTGTTCCTGTACTCCCTTTAAAATTGTACCATTTAGTTTATTTTCATGTCCCTGATTTATTATGCTCTGTTTCTTTTTCCTTTTTTAAAATTTGTTTTTGTGCTCATTGGACATTTTCCATTTCAGGCATCCAATGTCAGCATCAATCAGTCCTAAGTCAGGGGTAGTACAGCCAAGTGTAGGGTTGCTGCTCTGCTCCAACCCTAACCTCAGAGACACAGTCCAAATTGCACCCTGGAATCAGTGTGCATTTTTCCATTTTCACACAAGCCAACCTTGGACCTGTCTGAGTGATATTGCCAATTAATGATAAGGTAACAGTAGTTTTGTGCTGTAGGCCTATATCTGCTAGTAACTCATCTGGAATGAGACTGCCAAATTTTATTTTGCATAAAAGTAGCCTTTCATCCCGTCAACCTTGGTTGGATTTGAACCCATGTCCCAGAGGTGAAAGGTCAGTGTCTGATTTACTACACCACCAATCCCACACTTACGTTTTATCATTAAGAAAAGTTCCGTATCAGCTTGGCTGAGTCAGTAGCGCTCTCGCCTCTATTTTAGAAGATTGTGAGTTTCAGCCACACACCAAGACTTGAGCTCACAATCTAGACTGCTATGCAATACTAAGGGAGTGCTGCACTCTCATGAGGTGCCATCGTTCAGATAAGTCATTCAACCAAGTTTCTGTCTGCCTGTTCCTGGAGTTCAGGTGGACAATAAAGATTCCATCATGTTATTTGAAGAAGAGCAGGAAGTTCTAATGATGCCCTGGCCAACATTCTTCGCTCAACCAAAGCCCCCTAAAATAATTAAGTGTTATTGATTGCTCTTTGTGGGCTGCTGTTTGCACAGAATTTGCTTATGTAGTATTTGTTTACATAAGATTTGCTTACATAACAACAGGCTTCCATTTATATAACACCTTACTATGTCGCAAAAATATCTCACAATCTTTATTTTGCAATGAATTACATTGAAGAGCAATGACTGTTTTTCTGTGAGCAAACAGATCAGCCATTCAACGCACAGTAAGTTCTCACGAGCAGCAATAGTACCAACTGAGCCAAGGTAATAGAGAAGGGCTTTGAGATATTTCATTGACGTGAAAGTGCCATATAAATACAACTATTTCTTTTTTTCAGTGATATAAAATTCCTAATTAAAGAAGCCCTTTTGCGTGGAGACTTCTGGTCCTGAATAGCAGTCAGTATCATTGGGTGACAAAGGATTACTACCAATCTCTGCAAAGCAGTTAATGGCTGCTATCAGTAAACAGAAAACACCTGCTCTGAAATAAGCTTTTCCTGTTTAGATAAAATGATAAATCAGTCTTCGGAAGTATTTGGAAGAGTGGTTAGCATATTGTGTATAAAACATTAGGAGTTTTCATTTTAATTTTTCATGGATGCTAAAAGGACATTAGCACGTATTTTTTTCTGTGTGTCTGCTAAAAACACTCTTGGCATTAAATGAGTAATAATTCGGCACAGCAGTTGCTGGTTGTTGGTGCAAGTGAAGAACGTGTAACAGGATTGGGCGTCAGTCAGGTGTTCATGTAAACAGGCCTGGTGGGATGACACAGGGTTAACCACTAACGGAAACAAGAGCTACAGCACTCTTTATTAACATTACTGACACCCTGTAAATGCCGTTACCACATGCTAACTAAGCACAAAAAAAAAGCAAATACAAAAGAGTCACATCGGACCACTAAAGTGATGTTTGTTCAGTAGACTGTTAGTGCACCTGCATCTCTCTGAAATACGCTTCTTCTGTACGAATTCACTCTTTCAGCACTTCACAGGCTTCAACGAGTCAGGATAAAAACCCGTCCTTGCTTTAGCTGCTTAAATGTTTGAAATTCACCACTTAAGTAGCCCAACAAGCTAAAAATATAATTGGTAGAAAACAAAAAAAATAATTTTTGGGCGTGTAATCTGATCAGTTACTGGGTTTGATGGCCTGTGAAACCAATTTGCTTTCCCTTTTCTTTCACTTTTTCTGACTAATTTTGAAACTGTTATTTTATATATTGATACACTGTGTTTCATGATGCTATTTCTTGGCTGTATAATAGTGTCGCTTTGAGCACTGGCATATTTGAATGATGGCAAGGAGTTGGCCTCAAGAGATGGCACTCTTATTGCAGAGAGGGAAGACAGCGCATAAATCATTTACAATCAACACTACATGATATGATTACAGAAACAGCGCTGTGCTGCAGTACATTTATACTCTCTGTTTTTTCATGTGAAGGTGGCAGTATTGTGAAGGAACAAAACAGCTTACACAGATAATACAGCATTGAGTCTATTATATGTATAAGTATGTAGCTATTTACAGCTACACAGAAAGTGATAGGAAAGATCTGAGAAATGAAGCTGAACTCAAACAATCTTTGTCAGATCCAAATGTCTTTTTTCTGCTTCGCTTTTTTGCCTCAAGTTTTTCCTCTCATTTCCCCAAATATTCTGAAGACACTCTGCCCAATATTACTTCCCATTCACTTCAAACTTTTCCTGACATTATTCCTAAAGTTTTCTTTTACTAGGATAAACCAATGCCCTTTGTCCTACTATCAAGGCACACTACAAAGTAGTGCTCCAGATTTACCTTTTAATATCTTATTTTTCTTCATGTTATTGCAGTTCCTCTCTATTCAGTGATTAACATATGTAAGGAGAGTGAGCTAGCTACAGGAGGCAGGATTCCCTCTGAAAGCATATGCGGGATATGACTGATTGTCTATCTGTATTAACGCTAACTCCCTGTTTGCACTGTTTATCTGGTACGACAAGGTTTTCTCCATTCCAGGTATTAGTTCGATTAGATCAGACCTGTCGTATTTATGTTACATCAAACAGAGTGGCTCATTATTTCCCCAGATGCTTTAGTTGGTAAATGCAATGCATGTGTGGACCTGAACCATTCAGACCATAAAGGTGCCAGGTTCAATTCTCAATGTGTGCTGAATTAGCTGCTCTCAGCTGGATCAGTGGTAGGTCACTGAGATTGGCCTCAGTGCCCCCAGGCTAGGAAGAGCAAAAAAAAAGCCAGGGTTTCTGTTCCAGATTGCTATCCAGTGATTCCTGCTGAAAATGAACATGTGTGGATTACATAGAATAACATAGAATATACAGCACAGAAACAGGCCATTCAGCCCAATTGGTCCATGCCAGTGTTTATGCTCCACACGAGCCTCCTCCCATCCCTCTTCATCAGCATAACCTTCTATTCCTTTCTCCCTCATGTACTTATCTAGCTTCCCCTTAAATGCATCTATGCTATTCGCCTCAAACACTCCTTGTGGTAGCGAGTTCCACATTCTCACCACTTTCTGAGTAAAGGAGTTTCTCCTGAATTCCCTATTGGGTTTATTAGTGACTATCTTATATTTATGGCCCCTAGTTTTGGTCTCCCCCACAAGTGGAAACATTTTATCTACGTCTACCCTATCAAACTCTTTCATAATCTTAAAAACCTCTATCAGGTCACCCTACAGCCTTCTCTTTTCTGAGAAAAGAGCCTCAGCCTGAGGACAGGATTGGACAGGATCAGGCCTGCAGATACTCACTGTCGCAGCTCATGACTGGTGAGGCACTGGAGAGTGACCAGTGCTTGTGTAACTTTAGCCCAGCGTGTGTGGAAGTGTAGCAGAAGAGGGAAGAAAATTGGATGGATGGGCAAGGAGCACAAGTGAAGCTCATTGGCAGAATCTCCTACTGATAAGACTCTGTGATCATGCACAAATACAGATGAGGTAACACCAAGAAGTTAACTACAACATATACATATAAAACAATCTAAACCTGTAAATCAGTAAAATACAGGGACTGGGAAGACAAGGGAGTTACCAGTACTGCTATCACAATATGACAGCCTCTCCGCATTTATACTTCGAAGATATTGGCCTAAGAATGGATATGACACCCTTGGGGCTTGAGGTGAGCTGCCATTCTGGTTTCTTATGCCTACAAGGTTACGTTACCTGTTTTAAACGAGAATATATGGGTTTGACAATAGTATGAAGTTGGTACAGTAGTTTATTCAGAGCATAAGCAACACCTGATTGAAATTGCACAATGACACCCTGTGTATGAGAGAGTAAGTCATTTCCATGCCTGTCATCCAGAATATAATATATTGCCGCACTTGGCCAGCAAAGAACGGTCTGGATTCCACTCTTTCAAGGAATGTGCAGGGCAATTTGTGGCTGTGTTCGAGATCGTGGAATGTTTTAAGGCTCAAAAGAAACCCAATTATATTGCTTTCATGATTTGTATAAGGTTTTCCATCAAGTGCTTCATATATTTCTCATGAAGAAATTGGAACCTATGGAATTAGTTTTATCCAGGGTGCACACTCCAAGATTTATTTATGGATTCATGTGGATACTCGCTGAACCTTTTTCTCTCAAAGGAGGAATAAGACAAGGTTAATTATCCTATTTGATGTCTTCATCAACAATGTATTGGATAGCATTGTAAGAGACAGTGTGTTCCAGGCATTTATGAAAGAACTGTGTAGCTCCTTTTTGCAGATGATATTGTGTTGTTGGTGGAATCAGTTGGGCATCTAGTGCATTCTATTATTCATTTATCTTGAAGAATGGGCTATGCATTGGGATATAGCGGTCAATTCCCCCCAGTGTAATATTACGACCTCAAGAGGGGTTCCTAAAGGTATTGATTGCAAGATACGTAGGGCATTTGTTCCATTTGTTGAGTCATATTAGTTCCTATGGATGCTGACAGATGCCATCTTTAACCTGGACATAGTCCATCAGGCTGTAGGACTCTTTGGCCTTTCTCAATTTTTCTTCAATGGCAGCAAAGTTCAATGCAGATTTAGCAGGTCAATCTTTGTGGTGCATAAGGCACTTCTCCAAACAGTTTTTTTTCATTGTTTATAGGAAAAACTTGCACTTATATAACACCTTGTCACAATTCTCGGGACAGCCCAAAGAACTTCACATACAATGAGTTACTATGATGTAGAATCACTGTTTCTCTGTAGGCAAATGAAGAAGCTGTGAGATACCACAAACAGCAATAAGATGAATGACCAGTAAATTTATATTAGATATAATTTTTGGAGGTTTTGGTTGAGGGAGGGCTTTTGGCCAAGACACTGGGAGAACTCCTTGCTCCTCTTCGAGTAATGCTACAGGATCTTCAATGTCCATCTGATTAGGAGGATGGAGCCTTAGTTTAACATCTCAATCTGAAGAACACCACCTCCAGCACACATAGTACTTCACGAAAATATCAGCCTAGAGTACGTGCTCAAATTCTGCAATGAGATTGAATCCACAAGTAAACTGCATGGTTTTGGCTAGCTGAATTCCAATGGTTCCTCGCAGAAACTTGGTGTCCTACAGTCTTGGCTTTTACCAACTTGCACCTAAGTTCTCTGGACTTGGGAAAGTGGGAACAGAGGGAGTGAAATTGGTTTTCGGTGATAGTGCAAAACAGACGATAGCGGCCCGAAATCAGCAGCCCGATTTACACACCGCCTGATTTTCTTTTCCACAATGGAAAATTGTGATTCTGATTCACCATCACCCATTTTGCGCAATCCAATGGCAAAGACCAATTTTCACTCCCAGAGCGTTCACTCTATATCAGGCATACAGCAATTCTACCTGCGTGGATTTTTCAGCAGATTGGTTTGGTACTCTTAGATATGGTGGATTTCTATGTGTGTTAGTAACTTGGCTGATCAAAAAAAATAAACTGCTGACTTGGGCCTGATCTTCATTAGGATTGGATTTAACTTCACTCCTTCAACAGCTCAGTAGGTAACTGCACCACGTGGTATGATATTAAGCCAAAGATGGCTCATATATGACCCCTGACATGCAGTGACTTAGCCAACCTCAACTGGTGTCATATTTGGGATGCTACAATTGGCCTTATCATATTTATACTAGGAGTGGAAAAATATTGGCCAAATCGCCTGCCAGTACTTGCTCTTGAAGTTTACATGTCACTTGGCTGAGGTCGGAGGTCCACCACTAAGAAAGAAAGAAAGACTTGCATTTATGTCGCATCTTTCACAACCTCAGGACGTGCCAAAGCGCTTTACAGCCAATGCAGTTCTTTTTATTTTGAAGTGTAGTCACTGTTGTAATGTAGGAAACGCAGCAGCCAAATTGCACACAGCAAGCTCCCACAAACAGTAATGTGGTAATGACCAGATCATTTGTTTTTTTTTAGTGATGTTGGTTGAGGGATAAACACTGGCCAGGATACCAGGGAGAACACCCCTGCTCTTCTTCGAAATAGTGCCGTGGGATCTTTTATCTCCAACTGAGAGGGCAGACGGGGCCTCGGTTTAATGTCTCATCTCAAAGATGGCACCTCCAACAGTGCAGCACCCCCTCGATACTGCACTGTAGTGTCAGCTTGGATTATGTGCTGAAGTCTCTGGAGTGGGACTTGCATCCATGACCTTCTGGCGAGAGTGCTACCAACTGAGCCACGCTCGTCCACTGCTCATGAAATCGTATTACAAAGATAGGTGAGCTCGTATATTTTTCTGCTGTGGTCTCAAAGTTGTCTGTGTATCTGGATTTCAGGGTGTCTCACAATGAGGGTACATCTGACCTTGACTTGGAAGAGGAATGTGTTTTGGAATCCAAATTTTGGGCCCTCTGAACCTGAAATCTGAATTTTTCCAAATGCTTATCCCAGTTAGAGATCCTTTAGCAGAGCTTTACACATGAGTACATGGAATACACAGTCAAACCTCATTATATATGTTAATGCATGCAAAACTTATACTTAATAGGAATAAGTAGAGTAGCCAAGTTCTTGAGCAATGACACATGAAAAGGATGGCAAGATGCCAGGTGAGCTGTGCTTTTCAAAAATGCCATCCTCTGTAGTAATAATTAGAGGTACACACCTCATGCAAATTCAAGTTTGAATGGCAATCACTCACAGCCTGATTTATAATTAGATATCAATGGTGAACCAGTTTGTCTAAAGGAACTGTGAGCTGCTTTGCTGAATATAATGGAGCTTTCAACAGGAGCAGGGAACTGTGAGAGGACTGTAATAGTAACGCACCACTGTATTGACAACAACATTGAAAATATAGGTGGAACTCTGTGGTCAAATATGATTTTTTAAATTTATAAAATATTGTAATTCATCTAGGTTGAAGGTCAATCACTGCCTCAATTTTAAAATTCTCATCCTTGTTTTCAAATCTCTCTCCCATCCCTATCTCTATGACCTCCTCCAGCCCTACAACCCTCCAAGATCTCTACGCTCCTCCAATTCTGGCCTCTTGCGCATCCCTGATTTTCATCGCTCTACCGTTGGCGGCCATGCCATCGGATGCTCAGGTTCTAAACTCTGGAATTTCCTCCCTAAACCTTTCTACCTCTCACTCCTCCTTTAAGAGAGGTGTCAAATTTTGTTTGATAACATTCCTGTGAAGCGCCTTGGGACATTTTACCATGTTAAAGGCGCTTTATAAATGCAAGTTGTTGTTGTTGTCAATAACTAAGCCTTCTGGTTTCAGAATTAGACTGAATGAACCGAATAATTACTCCCAAAGATGAATTCCAAAGTTACTGTTAAAATGATAAAACCAGACTGGTATTCCATTGGAACATCCACAGCCGCTTTCTGCGTTTGGTACAGGAAGTACCTCATCCCTCCATTCCCAAACCAGTATCGAAGTAGACTGTACCTTTCATCACCTGAGTTACGTATAAACAGCTAAATGAAGTTCCATTGGGGAGAAGGCACCAATGATGCATCTCAACTTCTTTTGGTATTATTCTTTGTGAAGATGGTTGAAAGGATATATTAAATTACCTATAGTATTTTATTTGTTCCTTCCAAAATTGTTTTGCAGATTAAACCTAACATTTTCAGATTACGAACATTCATCTTTTTTCACCTGATAAACGTATAGATTTATTCACGGCTTCATTTGACCTGATTTTGTTTCTCATTTAAGTTCAGGGGAAAAAAAAGCACAACCAAAAAAAATCAGAAAGTCTATTCATAAGCCATGTCCAATTTAATTCCTGCAACCAAGAATTAATGGTAAAAAGACATTTCTACAGAAGTTTACCTGAGGGTTCGTGACAAAACTGGAATGTATCGGAAACATCTAGAAATTGTTGCTTTTTTGTAATCAGAGTAATAGTTATGATTTGTGCTTCAAAACTCTATTTGTACTAGATTTGACATGAAAACAAAGCTTATTTGGTTACTTATCACCTAACAGGAGCAAGAGTAACCAAAGAGCTGTTAATCAGCGCTGTCCCTGACAGGTAGGTTTAAAGAGCTCATCCAACAGTCAATGCACATGGGTCATTTAGTGGAATTAGTAAATAGACTTCTCTCTGATTGACATCACTTGTGAAAATGTCAATTGTTAATTGATGTCACGTTTCTTTGTGTCTAAACAAGCGCTTGAAGAAAAAAGAATAGTGGAACGGGCCTTTGTGATTTTTCCAGTACAGTCCATGGCAGGAATTCACATTCCGATAAATTCCGACCATGGATTCACATCTGGTTTTGGTTTTGGAGAATCTACAATTTGGATGCATGTAAAGAACGCTTGAACAGTAAGGCTGGTGCATGGGTGAGGAGAGTTTCAGTTACACCACCCAAAAATTTCAACTCAGCTACATCACCCAGCAATAGATCATCAAGGGTAAAATGGAAGCGTTTGCTCCATATCCCATCAGTTAACTGATAAGGCATCAAATACACGCCATCAGATCACCAAAGATGATGTACTTATCACTTCTCCTCCAGTGAAACAGATACATCCCTACTGAGCCTAAAGGACCACAATGAACATAAAGAAAACTTTTAGGGAACTGATTCCATTTTAGTTGCCAACATCTAACATAGCATGAATTTTCACTTCACTAAAAAAAATCTTTATGCAGACACACTTCAGTAAAACATCCCTCTGTGTTTTTGTAGTTTTTAATATGACAGCCACACTTGAAACTGGACTGATTTGAAATGAGACAAATTTAGGTTTTTCAGAATAAATGTAAGTTTACCCAATTTAGATCATTTGGGAGTTCCTTGTGGTTTTATTGACCTATTCCTAGTGATTTCTGCCATTTCTAGAAGTAAAGGGAATTAGGGGTTACGGGGAGCGGGTAGGAAATTGGACATGAATTTAGATTTGAGGTTAGGATCAGATCAGCCATGATCTTATTGAATGGCGGAGCAGGCTCGAGGGGCCGATTGGCCTACTCCTGCTCCTATTTCTTATGTTCTTATGTTCTTATTATGGCTCCCATTAATGCTGCAGCTATCAAGACAACTTGATTCAGTTGATAATACTCTTGTCTCAGAGTCAGATTGTCATGGGTTCAAGTCCAGCTCCAGAATGTGAGCATATAATTTGGGTTGACATACAAGTGAGAGAAAATTGCATTGTTAGAGGTGTTGTTCTTTGGATTAAACATTTAATGGAGATCCTGTCTTGTGTATTCCAGTGGTTCATCCATCCATGCCTTAGTTACCTCTGAACTCGAGTATTCCAATGCTCTCCTGGCTGGCCTCCCACCTTGTAGCCTCCGTAAACTTGAGCACATCCAAAACTCTGCTGCCTGTATCCTAACTTGCACCAACTTCCATTCACCTATCACCCCTGTGCTCATGGACCTACATTGGCTCCCGGTCTGCCATGCCTCCATTTTAAAATTCTCATCCTTGTTTCAAATCCCTCTATGGCCTCGTTCCTCCCTATCTCTGTAACCTCCTCCAGCCCTACAACGCTCTGAGATCTCTGCGCTCCTCCAGTTCTGGCCTCTTGCACAGTCCCGATTTTAATCGCGCTGTCATTAGCAGCCCTGCCTTCAGCTGCCGAGGCCCTAAGCTCTGGAATTCCCTCCCTAAATCTCTCCTCCTTTAAGACGCTCCTTAAAACCTATTTCTTTGATCAAGCTTTTGGTCACCTGTCCTAATATCTCCTGATGTGGCTCGGTGTCAAATTTTGTTTGATAATTGCTCCTGTGAAGTGCCTTGGGACATTTTGCTATGTTAAAGGTGCTATATAAATGCAAGTTGTTGTTGCTGTTGTTCAGATGAACACATGGCACTATTTGCAGAGCAGGGAGTTCTCCTGCTACCTTGGAAGCCATTTGTCCCTCAACCAAAGAACGAATGAACTGGTTATTCATCCAATTGCTGTTTGTGGGACCTTGCTGTGTTCAAATTGGCTGCCACATTTGTCTGCACAACAGCAGTTAGTCTGTTTCAAAGTAATTCATTGCCTTTGAAGAGCTTGGAAATGTTTCTGACAGATGTGACGAGGTATTATGTAAATACAAGCCTTTCTTTCTTATAATACTGCAGCATCTACATTCTGTTTTGCGACTGAAAGGTCAGAAAATTTTAATTGCAAAGATTGTGACATTTTGGTATTGATGATGTCATCGCACAGCTACTCAGATTGCAGACAACTTGCTGTTAATTATATCCAAGATGGCAGAGGAAACAAGAGCCTGGTCTGACTTTTATAACAAAGATGTCCTCGATTACTGATCCTCATATAAATACATGAAGAGCAAATTTCTATGATTACTTCTAAAACATCCTTATTATAAACATCTTGCAACAAGCTCAACTTTTCTTCCACCATCTTTCATACTGAACCATCTTGAGTTTGGCACTCCAGGTGATGTCGTCTATGTTGTTACTATGGTAATGGCTAAGAATAACCTATGCTATTCCTATATTTTGTATTAACTCTGTTGATAAAATCTAAAAGCAAATCTGAAATTAAATTATGTTTTGGCAAAATAGCAGCATGTGAGGCCCTTTTCTGTATGCTCAACCCAAGTCCTGACACTCAAGCTATCTCCCAGGAGGAGAAAACAGGCCAACACAGGGAGAGGAGAAAATATCCCAATAACAGCAAACTACCTGAAATCAGGCAGGGCCAGCAATCCCAACCAAAAGGACCACAAGGTAGGGAGGATCCCTTGTTTTTCCATCTCAACCAAACCCTAAGAACTCAGACCAAATAATTTGTTCCTGCCCTTAAACTCCCAGGCCTCGAAATTGGTTTGCGCCGATGTGCCAGTGCAAACTGGGCGCAGGGAACGATCCATGTCAACCAATTTCTAGGCCATAATGTGTTCCCAGCCATAATAAATAAAACTTACAGCATTAATTTACTCTCCTGTAAGCACCATACAATCAATTAGCGTACTGTGTGCACCCCATCATTAAAAAGATAATTATAACCATAGTGTACAACGTAGATTCACCAGGTTGATGCCAGGGGTAGGAAACTATAGCTATGAGGGGAAACTTGAAATTCTGGGATGATTTTCATTGGGAGCATAGCAGGCTAAGAGGAGACATATTAGTGATTTTTAAAATTATAACGTTTTGATGGAATGAATAGCAAAAGACTATTTCCTCTGGTTGGGGAGTCAGAGATAAGGGGTCATTATTTCAAAATGATCATTAAGAGAGTAAGGAGATATTTCTTCACACAGATGGTTGTTAGAATGTGGAATGCTTTGGCAAAGAGAGGCAGAGACCACTATATCTTTTAATGGAAAATTGGATAAATATTTGAAGTAATGGAAGCATAAGGCTCTGATGAGAGAAGAGAGCAATGGGATTAGTTTTTGATTGCTCTAGCAACAAACTGGCACTGACAGGATGGGCTGAATGGCCTCCATCTGTGCTGTAAACGTCTATGGTTCTACAGTTCTAAAGCATTAGGATTTAAATATTTAAATGGTGCTATCAAATGACAGAGTGCTCCTGTTCCCAAAACAAGATGATTGCACAACTGCCCAAATTGGGCCGATATATGCTGGTGCTATTAGTTTATCTAATATCCACATCATACTACAAGTTTAGGAGTGGTATAGCACAAATATTTCTTGAAACCACTGCCAAGTGAGTATTATAGTATCTCCAGTATCAAAACAGGTCACCCCTAAGAAGTCCTCTTACTGCAGAACAAAGGTTTGCCCACAGCAAGATAAACTGCCAATGTCCATAAACTATTCTAGCAAAATGAGCTTTTGTGTTGTACATATTTGGAAAGGATTTGGAATGGTTTATAATCAATTGATCCAAGATGTATTTTATTCAAATTAAAAATGAGACATAGAAATAGAATAAATTCACACTGGGCCACCATTACAATACAATCACCAATGTATTGTTTGACAGTGTTGATCCATGTGCATGTCTCAAGAGTTTTATTGGAATCCACCTCCTAAGCAGGTGCATGCAGCTAGTATGACTCGATTCAACTGCCTGTTTTGCAAACGAAGCTTTCATAACGGTACAATAAAAACAGAAAATGCTGGAAACACTCAGCAGGTCAGGCAGCATCGGTGGAGAGAGAAACATTTCAGGTCGCTGACCTTTTATCAGCTTTTATAATGGTGTTTGTTTCGTTCAGATCCCATGGGACCACCATCCATGTACCAACTCCCTGCATTTACGCTGCTAAAACCAGCTTCTGTATTCTGATAGTAGAATCCTTCTCTCATGGACTGACAATTCCGTCATACAAACAAGGAGACGGATTATTAGTGCAGCAGGAGCCAAATCATGAACACTGGTCTCCCAGAATCCAAATGTTAAAAAGTGCAAATGTAAAGGCAGTTAAAGATTTGTTTACATGAAATTATGACCTGAAGCTAGAAGGAGGCCAGCATCAGTGAATACCAGTAATATTAAATAGGGCCTGGAGCCTTGAACAACAGCCATATAAATGATACTATTGTTAAATTAAAAAATCACCGACTTAAAGGCTAGGGAACAGTTTCATGGAATCAGACTGGTGTGAACAATCTAATTGATATTCCCGCTTTCCAGTAGAAAACCACAATGAAAGCAAAATCCTGTAATTGAAGAGCCTGTTGCACACAACACACACACACCACACACATACACACACATAGGGGGAGTTTTAAACCCCCGCCCCCTCAGAACGGGTAGAACAGTGGCTGGTGGGGGTGGTGGGAGGGGTTGTATTCTTAAAAATGGGAAACCCAACCCCAACTTGCCATGAACGTGCCTACTTAACCGGGGCGGGCAGGGGTCGGGGGTCGGGCGACTAGCCCCCCTCTCGAGAGGCGGGTCGGTAATTATAATATGTCAATGCGACTCCGTGCTTCAGATTTTGGCAGCCATTTGGATTTAACGCCTCCAGCACGGCTTTTCCAGGGCTTGGGAAACCCAGCAGTTAAAAGGAGGTGAGAATTGCCGGATCCAGCAGGTAAGTGCTTCACCAGCACTGCTTGTGGGCTGGGAGGAACAGGAGTTCTTCCCCCCCAGCCCCCCAAGCAAGCCTGCCATGATCTTCAGAATCCCCCTGCAATCCGATCTCTTTTGCTCCCCTCCCACCCAATGATCTTCAGACCCCACCCTCCCCCATGATCCAATCTCTCCCCCCCCCACCCCGGCGATCTCTCCCTCCCTCCCTCCTCTCCGGTCCATGGCTGCGGTGTTGTATAGCAGGCTTTATCGCCCGGCAGCCTGCCACTCAGTCTGGCTGGCTACCGGGTGGGTAATGAAGTAAAAAAATTCTGATGAGGTCCCACTGCTGAATTTGGCAGGACCTCTGCCCTCCCCGTATTTCCGGCTTTCCCAGCCACTGACGGGCATCTCCGTTCCCTCCCTACCTCCCCATAAATATCGGGGCCATAGAATTTTGGGGGAAGTTACAATGTGCACAGTAATGGGGATTAAATTCATGCCACCAGTGAAAATTGATAAGGAAAAATCCAGCAACGCATGAAAGAGGAACACACAGCTCCTCTGTGAATATGGGCCACCATTTTTTCTAAAAGAAATAATCTAGCAGTAGTCCGAAAAGATCTAAACTGAACACTTTTTAGGTCCTCACAAATTAACCAAAAGTAGCTTAGTTGCAGCTCCTGCAGATCTAGGTTAAATTTCTCTGTACACCCCCAGCACAATTGTTTTTCGCTGTCAATTTTGGATCTTTCTTTTCATTTTAAGCACTGCAGTCAGGAAGCTATTGAGATAAAAGTTTGGAAGTGAGGTCAAGGTAACATGAGGAATTTAGATGAAATATCGATCTTCATTTCCAAATTTTCTCCCTTCTCTGCTAAACCGGCTGAATGTTGCTATGGTCCTGTTTCATGCCAGACAGCAGCTTTCTGATACCTCGCACAAAGTAACTATTCTTCATGGTGAGCGGAGATAGTGAATGTCAGTAGCCTATTCAACAAAAGAGAGGGTGGGAGGAGGGCTTTAAATCTGATCCCAATCACCAACCAACGTCCAAACAATGGGGTCAGTAGAGGACAATCAGGAACTCTGGCCACCCTTAACCATCCCTAGCCCAGGAATTGGCTGAGGCCAATTATAACACTCCGACCGCTGAATCAGCTGAATCAGCACAGACCAAGGATTGTATTCAAGCTGTCTTGATTTCATTCAAGGAATGCCCTAACTTGTAATGTATTCGGTGTGTTCACCGGAGCGGAGGGAAACAGTGAGAGCGGAGCGAGGTTAAAAACAGCGCACAGCGAGAGCGGGAGTTCACCGGAGCGGCGGGAAACAGTGAGAGCGGAGCGAGGTTAGAAACAGCGCACAGCGAGAGCGGGAGTTCACCGGAGCGGCGGGAAACAGTGAGAGCGGAGCGAGGTTAAAAACAGCGCACAGCGAGAGCGGGAGTTCACCGGAGCGGCGGGAAACAGTGAGAGCGGAGCGAGGTTAAAAACAGCGCACAGCGAGAGCGGGAGTTCACCGGAGCGGCGGGAAACAGTGAGAGCGGAGCGAGGTTAAAAACAGCGCACAGCGAGAGCGGGAGTTCACCGGAGCGGCGGGAAACAGTGAGAGCGGAGCGAGGATAAAAACAGCGCACAGCGAGAGCGGGAGTTCACCGGAGCGGCGGGAAACAGTGAGAGCGGAGCGGGGTTAAAAACAGCGCACAGCGAGAGCGGGAGTTCACCGGAGCGGCGGGAAACAGCGAGAGCGAAGCGAGGTTAAAAACAGCGCACAGCGAGAGCGGGAGTTCACCGGAGCGGCGGGAAACAGCGAGAGCGGAGCGAGGTTAAAAACAGCGCACAGCGAAAGCGGGAGTTCACCGGAGCGGCGGGAAACAGTGAGAGCGGAGCGAGGTTAAAAACAGCGCACAGCGAAAGCGGGAGTTCACCGGAGCGGCGGGAAACAGTGAGAGCGGAGCGAGGTTAAAAACAGCGCACAGCGAGAGCGGGAGTTCACCGGAGCGGCGGGAAACAGTGAGAGCGGAGCGAGGTTAAAAACAGCGCACAGAGAGAGCGGGAGTTAACCGGAGCGGCGGGAAACAGTAAGAGCGGAGCGAGGTTAAAAACAGCGCACAGCGAGAGCGGGAGTTCACCGGAGCGGCGGGAAACAGTGAGAGCGGAGCGAGGTTAAAAACAGCGCACAGAGAGAGCGGGAGTTCACCGGAGCGGCGGGAAACAGTGAGAGCGGAGCGAGGTTAAAAACAACGCACAGCGAGAGCGGGAGTTCACCGGAGCGGCGGGAAACAGTGAGAGCAGAGCGAGGTTAAAAACAGCGCACAGCGAAAGCGGGAGTTCACCGGAGCGGCGGGAAACAGCGAGAGCGGAGCGAGGTTAAAAACAGCGCACAGCGAAAGCGGGAGTTCACCGGAGCGGCGGTAAACAGCGAGAGCGGAGCGAGGTTAAAAACAGCGCACAGCGAGAGCGGGAGTTCACCGGAGCGAGGTTAAAAACAGCGCACAGCGAAAGCGGGAGTGGAACGACCGCGTTCCGATAAAAATCAAAGAGTGACGTCACAGGTGAAGCGGATTGGTGATTGGTGAGTAGGTTCAGGTGAGTATTTCTACCATTTTACTGTAAGTAAAGTAATAAGAAAGGGAAGATCTGCAGGTTTTATAGCAGGTAGTGTTTTTTTTTCGTGAACCTAGGTCCCTAGTATAGTTAACATTTTCTAATTTCAACGTAATTTAAAAGGGGTAACTAAGGTAAGGCAAGTCATGGCAGCAGACCTCGCACCCGTGATATGCCCCTCCTGCAAGATGTGGGAAATCATGGACACTACCAGTGTCCCTGCCGACCATATGTGCAGGAAGTGTGTCCACCTACAGCTACTGACCGATCGTATCTCGGAGCTGGAGCTGCGGGTGGATTCACTGTGGAGCATCCGCGATGCAGAGAAACTCGTGGATAGCACGTTTAGCAAGTTGGTCACACCGCAGGTAAAGGGAGTACAGGCAGGAAGTGAATGGGTGACCACCAGGCAGAGTAAGAGGTGCAGACTGGTAGTGCAGGGGTCCCCTGTGGCCATCCCCCTCTCAAACAGGTATACCGTTTTGGATGCTGTTGGGCGAGATGGCTCACCTGGGGAAGGTGACAGCGGCCAGGTTCATGGCACCGTGGCTGGCTCTGCTGCACAGAAGGGCAGGAAAAAGAGTGGCCGAGCTATAGTGATAGGGGACTCGATTGTAAGGGGAATAGACAGGCGTTTCTGCGGACGCAACCGAGACTCCAGGATGGTATGTTGCCTCCCTGGTGCAAGGGTCAGGGTTGTCTCGGAGCGGCTGTAGGACATTCTGGAGGGGGAGGGTGAACAGCCAGTTGTCGTGGTGCATATAGGTACCAACGATATAGGTAAAAAAACGGGATGAGGTCCTACAAGCTGAATTTAGGGAGTTAGGAGTTAAACTAAAAAGTAGGACCTCAAAGGTAGTAATCTCAGGATTGCTACCAGTGCCACGGGCTAGTCAGAGTAGGAATGACAGGATAGCTAGGATGAATACGTGGCTTGAGAGATGGTGCAAGAGGGAGGGATTCAAATTCCTGGGCCATTGGAACCGGTTCTGGGGGAGGTGGGACCAGTACAAATTGGACGGTCTGCATCTGGGCAGGACTGGAACCAATGTCCTAGGGGGAGTGTTTGCTAGTGCTGTTGGGGAGGGTTTAAATTAATGTGGCAGGGGGATGGGAACCGATGCAGGAAGTCAGTGGGAAGTAAAGTGGTGACGGAAACAAAAGGCAGTAAGGGAGAGTGTACAAAACATGACCGGACAGATGGTCTGAGAAAGCAGGGCAAAGACCAAGGGAAGTCTAGATTAAACAGCATTTATTTCAATGCAAGAAGTCTGATGGGCAAGGCAGATGAACTCAGGGCATGGATGGGTACATGGGACTGGGATGTTATAGCTATTACTGAAACATGGCTAAGGGAGGGGCAGGACTGGCAGCTCAATGTTCCAGGGTACAGATGCTATAGGAAAGATAGAGCAGGAGGTAAGAGAGGAGGGGGAGTTGCGTTCTTGATTAGGGAGAACATCACGGCAGTAGTGAGAGGAGATATATCCGAGGGTTCGCCCACTGAGTCTATATGGATAGAACTGAAAAATAAGAAGGGAGAGATCACTTTGATAGGATTGTACTACAGACCCCCAAATAGTCAACGGGAAATTGAGGAGCATATAGGTAAGGAGATTACAGACAGCTGCAAGAAAAATAGGGTGGTAATAGTAGGGGACTTTAACTTTCCCAACATTGACTGGGACAGCCATAGCATTAGGGGCTTGGATGGAGAGAAATTTGTTGAGTGTATTCAGGAGGAATTTCTCATTCAGTATGTGGATGGCCCGACTAGAGAGGGGGCAAAACTTGACCTCCTCTTGGGAAATAAGGAAGGGCAGGTGACAGAAGTGTTAGTGAGGGATCACTTTGGGACCAGTGATCATAATTCCATTAGTTTTAAGATAGCTATGGAGAATGATAGGTCTGGCCCAAAAGTTAAAATTCTAAATTGGAGAAAGGCCAATTTTGATGGTATTAGACAGGAACTTACAGAAGTTGATTGGGAGAGTCTGTTGGCAGGCAAAGGGACGTCAGGTAAGTGGAAGGCTTTCAAAAGTGTGTTAACCAGGGTTCAGGGTAAGCACATTCCTTATAAAGTGAAGGGCAAGGCTGGTAGAAGTAGGAAACCTTGGATGACTCGGGAGATTGAGGCCCTTATCAAAAAGAAGAAGGAGGCATATGACGTGCATAGACAGCTGGGATCAAGTGGATCCCTTGAAGAGTATAGAGATTGCCGGAGTAGTTAAGAGAGAAATCAGGAGGGCAAAAAGGGGACATGAGATTGCTTTGGCAGATAAGGCAAAGGAGAATCCAAAGAGCTTCTGCAAATACATAAAGGGCAAAAGAGTAACTAGGGAGAAAGTAGGGCCTCTTAAAGATCAACAAGGTCATCTATGTGCGGAACCACAAGAGATGGGTGAGATCCTGAATGAATATTTTACGGTTGAGAAAGGCATAGATGTTAGGGAACTTGGGGAAATAAATAGTGATGTCTTGAGGAGTGTACATATTACAGAGAGGGAGGTGCTGGAAGTCTTAACGCGCATCAAGGTAGATAAATCTCCGGGACCTGATGAAATGTATCCCAGGACGTTATGGGAGGTTAGGGAGGAAATTGCGGGTCCCCTAGCAGAGATATTTGAATCATCCACCGCTACAGGTGAGGTGCCTGAAGATTGGAGGGTAGCAAATGTTGTGCCTTTGTTTAAGAAGGGCGGCAGGGAAAAGCCTGGGAACTACAGACCGGTGAGCCTGACATCTGTAGTGGGTAAGTTGTTAGAGGGTATTCTGAGAGACAGGATCTACAGGCATTTGGAGAGGCAGGGACTGATTAGGAACAGTCAGCATGGTTTTGTGAGAGGAAAATCATGTCTCACGAATTTGATTGAGTTTTTTGAAGGGGTAACCAAGAAGATAGATGAGGGCTGTGCAGTAGACGTGGTCTACATGGACTTTAGCAAAGCCTTTGACATGGTACCGCATGGTAGGTTGTTACATAAGGTTAAATCTCACGGGATCCAATGTGAGGTAGCCAATTGGATACAAAATTGGATTGACGACAGAAGTCAGAGGGTGGTTGTAGAGGGTTGTTTTTCAAACTGGAGGCCTGTGACCAGCGGTGTGCCTCAGGGATCGGCATGGTTAGTAAGTTTGCAGATGACACCAAGATTGGTGCATTGTGGACAATGAAGAAGGTTATCTAGGATTGCAACGGGATCTTGATAAATTGGGCCAGTGGGCCGATGAATGGCAGATGGAGTTTAATTTAGATAAATGTGAGGTGATGCATTTTGGTAGATCGAATCGGGCCAGGACCTACTCCGTTAATGGTAGGGCGTTGGGGAGAGTTATAGAACAAAGAGATTTAGGAGTACAGGTTCATAGCTCCTTGAAAGTGGAGTCACAGGTGGATAGGATGGTGACGAAGGCATTCGGCATGCTTGGTTTCATTGGTCAGAACATTGAATACAGGAGTTGGGGTGTCTTGTTGAAGTTGTACAAGACATTAGTAAGGCCTCACTTGGAATACTGTGTACAGTCCTGGTCACCCTATTATAGAAAGGATATTATTAAACTAGAAAGAGTGCAGAAAAGATTTACTAGGATGCTACCGGGACTTGATGGTTTGACTTATAGGGAGAGGTTGGATAGACTGAGACTTTTTTCCCTGGAGAGTAGGAGGTTTAGGAGTGATCTTATAGAAGTCTATAAAATAATGAGGGGCATAGATAAGGTCGATAGTCAAAATCTTTTCCCAAAGGTAGGGGAGTCTATAACGAGGGGGCATAGATTTAAGGTGAGAGGGGAGAGATACAAAAGGGTCCAGAGGGGCAATTTTTTCAATCAAAGGGTGGTGAGTGTCTGGAACGAGCTGCCAGAGGCAGTAGTAGAGGCGGGTACAATTTTGTCTTTTAAAAAGCATTTGGACAGTTACATGGGTAAGATGGGTATAGAGGGATATGGGCCAAGTGCAGGCAATTGGGACTAGCTTAGTGGTATAAACTAGGCGACATGGACATGTTGGGCTGAAGGGCCTGTTTCCATGTTGTAAACTTCTATGATTCTATGATTCTACAGGGGGCAGGTGGTGTTCCCACAAAATCAATGGCCGGGCTTTCCGTCGCTCTTCCAACAAAGATACAGCAGCAGGAAGTACTTGTTTTTCATAAAAATAATTAAAACAAAAAATATCTTTCAAAACCAACCATGAACAATCCCAAGTTAATTTTTGAGTGCGTGTCAAAGCAATATTGCTGTTTTATGTCAACTAAAAATTGGAAAGAAATGAGAAATCACAATGCACCCATTTAAACTGCAGTTGCTCTGTTGTTCTAACCAAGCCACATGGTGCTGGAGGGGTTACTCATTGTTTGTGTTTTCTTTCCCTTATCAGTGTTAACGATGGCACTGGAGAGTATTTATTATAGCAAGATCTGGGTAAATAAAGGTCAAGCTATGGTCAGCAAGCCTTGTGGGTATACAGGTATCAGGCTTCCAACCCTCTTGGTGCTCTTTAGGGACTCTTGTACTGACACTTGTTTTCAGTCGGATTCCAGGAGACTGACGTCCGTGATCCAGCTCCCAACATTCTCTTTTAGTCGGGCAGCAGATGTGTAGACACAGATTTTTCATTGGTTTCTAAATCTGCCCCTGGGATAAGGGAGCTGGATTTAACAGTATAAATGCCCAGGGCTGGCTCATGGACAGCAGTCAATGGGGAGAGGGCAGGTGAGTGAGACTATTTGGACAGCTCTTTCAAAGAGCCTGCACAGGCACGATGGACCAAATAGCCTCCTTCTGTGCTGCATCATTCTACGATTCTATGATTCCAATGTTTCTGAAAAAATACTAACAAACAACTACCTCCTCTCCATATTAAGAATGACTTGTCAATGAATTTACAGATGAGAAGTCAGTCATTCTTAAATGGCGATGAAGATCATAAACGTAGGGGATAGGTGCTAAGTTTCAAAAGCATATGAATAAATCAGTGAATGACTCACGCACCGAAATTAAATAGATGGCAGATCACCAGTAATTTAATTAATTTTAGTGTAGGGGTACCACAGGGTTCTTGTGAGAACTGTGGTGGTGGGATCCCTGCGTGGGTTGTTATGGGGTGGTTCCCTTCAGTACTGTAATGAAGCATTGAGCTGAAGGTTGATAGCGGGATTCAGATCGGAGCTGGTACGGGGTTGACCTCAAGAATGGTCGCAGGGGTTGGATGACGTCTGTCACAACGCAGTAGTGTTGCACTATATTGCAGCCATGCCTTTAGCCATCTAGGCCCTAAGCTCTGGAATCCCCTCTGTTAACCTCACCGTCTCGCCACCTCTCTCTCCTCCTTTAATATACTCCTTAAGACCTACCTCGTTGACCAACTGTCCTAATGCCTCCTTCAATGGCTTGGTATTAATTTTTACCTGATTACACTCCTGTGTAGTGCCTTGGGACGTTTTACCACATTGTTGTTGTTCTGCTGAAAGTACCAGAAGTTGTATGTCCTTTCCACAGTAAAGTCTGATCTCACTAGAGGTTCTGAAAGGAAAGTTTGTTAATATTGCGCCCTGAGGAAATCAGCACAACTGGCACAGAATTTTCCTTCAACAAGGCCATTAGAGACATTAACAAGCCCTTAACTAGTGTACATTTTATTTGCTGTTTCTCCGTTATTTGCCTTTCAACCATTATCGTGTTGGAACAGTGCTGTGAATAGCATTGTTAACACATAATAAAATTTTCATTAGCCTTAACACAAGGACAACATGGGCCACTCAACATTAACTCTGCAAGGAGGCTTTTTGATTTTTATATCTGATTTTTTTCCATTTTCTCCTCTTCTCTTTTGAAAGCACTGACTAACACTAGGCCTTTGTTGCATGGTTACCAGCACCTCTCCAATAACCTGCTCAAGTGACCACCTATTCAAACTGCAAGGGGTTTCAGAGAAGAGCACAATCCTGTTCTCACCCAAAGTACACTGCACATGCACTTTCCAGCAGGTGCTGCGGATGAGAAATGGGAACTGTGGCTGATTGTTCCCCCCCCCCCCCGACCCCTCTCCCTCCCCTCGCTTATCCCGGGAACACCGAGCCTACTTGTTGCACCACTCCCATCAAGGTGGCAGAGAATAGCTCATAAAGCACTGACCAGGGACCGAGCCTTAAATCTATCTGTGGAACAGAATCATAAATTTGTTTATAAAGAAGTTAAGGTGAGAGAAGAGGTTAATGTCAAGGCAAAGGGAGTGACGTGAGAGCATGGTTTATGTCAAGTGAAGTCAGTAAAGGAGTCACATAACTGAGGAGGCAAGGTCAAATAAAAGAAGGCAAAGGTGACTGCGGTGAGGGATGAAGAGACTAGTTAAGTGTCAGCTGTGCCTCAGTGGAAGCAACTCTTGCCTCTGAGTCAGAAGGTTTTAGGTTCAAGTCCCACTCTAGAGTCTTGAGTACATAATGCTAGGCTGACACTTCGGTGCAGTAATGAGGGAGTGCTGCACTGTTGGAAGTGCTGTCTTTCGGATGAGACGTTAAACCGAGGCCCCGTCTGTCCTCACAGGTGGAATAAAAGATCCCATGACACTATTCAAAGAAGAATAGGGGAGTTCTCCCTGGTGTGCTGGCCAATATTTATCCCTCAGCCAACACCTAAAAAATCCCAGATTATCTGGTCATTTATTTCATTACTGTTTGTGGGACCTTGCTGTGTGCAAATTGGCATTTTCTACATTACAACAATGACTACACTTCAAAAGTACTTCATTGGCTATACAGCGCTTTGGAATATCCTGCAAGTCTGTCTGCTTTCTAAACCAATTTGAAGAAGGTGAGTTGAGGGGAACGGAGATAAAAACAGGTCTTCCTGCTGCTGGCCTTAGCAAATCCTGGCAACTTTATTTTCTGCAAAGACCCTGTGTGTCGCAAACTGACACCAATAGCTGAAGCCTCTCCGCCACATAAAAGCAGCTATAAAACAGCTTACATTCTGACCGAGTGAAGGAAGTTATTATCCTTTAAGGTGGAAATTAGTCCTCTCCTAACTTCCTCTCAACCTTCTCTTCTTGAATACCCCCACTGTGAATTTGTAAATCTGATAAACAGGTTCCTTAGAAAAATGAGGTCACCACCGACAACTGCTTGACCATAACCAAAAAAAAATTCATAGCCTGCCACTGACAATCCATTCCATGCTTGCTATTACATATCAATAAAAATCAGCTTCTTATCTTAATCGCTATCTCTCAGGAAACATGTAGAACATGAGGGAAAAGGAAGAGGCTTAATTCATAAATAACGTGTTAAGTGTGATAGCTGGTAGGTAGTCACAGGCAAAAACTAGGTAAGGAAACAGATGAAAGGCGAGATACGTTGGTGCATATAGAGCAACACCTGCAGCTATAGAATCCTAAACTGTTTCTGACTTAAGTTCGCATAATGTCTGTGATAACGCAATGAGAGTATCACAGTTTAAAATGTACAGACCATCTCTAATAATGGGTCAACAGGCTATATTCTCCCCTGCCAACCCCTCCCCCTAATCCAGCAAGAACATTTGCAGTCTGGCTCATTACCAGAAAGGATTTTGCACTACTTTTGATATTTAATTAAAATCCTGCATTCATTTGATGACTTTATTGTGTTTAAAATCTAGATGCATTAACTGCATTCTTATGTAAAATTGATGCACTTGTCCTCAGCAAAACCTTCACTGTCTTCCATCCCGGTCATCCCCCTGGTATGCCCCCCATCTTCACTCCCTCAAATCCAAAGGATGCAGACTTGAGCCTATCTGGTTCTCAACTGACTTTGTCATCCATCACCAGGTCTGGCTGGACCATATCAAGCTCTTTTGGACCTCAACGTTCTTTGCTGAATCCAATCATTACTCTAGGATCATTCTGACGAACATAACTAAACCCTGGCTTCTTTTCTCCACTACCACTCATCTCTTTAAACCCTTCTCTCCTGCCCCCTCCACTCTCACCTCTAAAAATAAGTTCAAGGGGTTCATGCCGCTGCTGTGTCCCCCTTTCCCTTGCCCACCAAGCCAAACCTCCTCCCAGGTCTCTTCTGCCTTACCCCTGAACCTCTGACACCCATAATGACATAACCTGTCTTTCCTCTTTACAGAGCTGTTGTGTATTTCCAGCATTTTTTGTTCTAACTGGAAATTTTAATCATCCAGATGTTCCTTTCTGGCATCTGTCATGCATGGTGATCATTCCCTGAGTACTTCTTCTTCTGTAAAATTTAAATGTGAAAAACAAGCACATTATCTGCCCTCTTTCTTATAAATTTGTAGGAGTATTAAGGCTGGAATGTACCTGGAGAAAAAAATTGCAGAGAAATAGGTTGCAGTTTATCGCAGTTTTGTTGAGTAATTTCAGTCTCACTTATTATGCCTAGAAAAATTGATGGTAATTCACTATTCAGACCAGTAATGTGTAATGGCATCAAAAGGATATCTATCACACCTAAAGTGTTCAGTCATCGCAGCTTCAAGAGTGTGAAAAATTACCTTCGACACAAGTGACAATGTGCAGCTTTGTCTGGTCTACTGACTAAACAGAGCATCACAGTATCTGTAGTGCATTGCAAATTCCAATCTAGGAACTTAAAACAACAAGTTAAATAACAATAGTTAGGACAAGTGATTTGTAAGATGCACCACATCCAGGAACAAATCGCTCAAATTTCTATATTTACAGCATGTAACATGAATTGCTGTCCAAATATTGCAGCTTTGGATTAAAAGGGGGAGTGAAAATAACCACTCCTGGAAAGAATGATTGTCCCTAACTGTAGTATACCTGTGTAGTGGTGCTTTGAGGCGGTCACTTCAATTTGGCGGTCACTTGTATAGATTGTAAACTCCACTCGAATAGATGAGCCCTTCTTTGTTCTCTTGCAAAACCTTTTACCTTTGACATGCAGAAGTTATGTAAAAACAATAATACTGCACAGCACAATGGAAGAGTTTGATATAAATGATTTGACGTGCAACAAATCTTTCAGGCATCTTCTGACATTTCACTATTACTCTTTACATAATTTCTGCTGTAATTTACAGGTTATGGCATCATTTCAACCCCAAGCTGTGTTACTGCCTTGTAACACACTGCAAACTGTTTCCTTCTCCACACACTTAGCAGGTTGGTATAGAAGGGGAGATTTTATCCACCAGCGCGTTCAACGTGAAGCGAGTTCCTACAGCGAGCACATACTGGGAAATTGCGCACCCCTCAGCCCATGATTTTCTGTCCACGGAATATTGCGGATTGGGGATGTGGGGTTTCCTGATGTGTTCTCCTGGCCGGCATGATTCTGCGCCAGGAGTACCGGACGGAGAAGTCTCCCCTAAAGTTCACGGCTGTGCATTTATTCAATGGAGCAGACAGTAATCAGGAGGAAGTCCAAGTGTGGGGGGGTGGGGTGGCGGTGGAGGTAGGCGATGAGGTGGGGTGGAGGCGGGCGATGAGATGGGTTCGCAGGCGGGCGATGAGGTGAGGTGGAGGCGGACGATGGGTGGTGCGGAGGCGGGCGCTGAGATGGGTTGGGATGGGCGTTGAGGCAGGCGACAAGGCGGGTGATGGATGGGGCAGAGGCGGGCGATGAGGTGGGGCGGAGGCGGGCGACGATACAAAGGCACTAATTCTTGCTGGTGCATGGATCCGCATGCAATGGCAGCCCCCGGGTATCTCATCCCAACAGCCATTCTCCACCTGTGAGCTTTTATAGTGAGTCTTTCCGGGCTAGCTGACCACAGAGGCATCACAGTCAAGCCCAATCCTGTCCCCACCCAACATCCACATGCGTGCACTTTTTAGCTGGGGTCGTTCAATATAAATCAAGAGTAGGATCCCTGGCTGACTTTCCCCCCTCCCTTTTACCAGAAAGCTGTGGCAAATTTTAATGCTCCTACTGCCAGTCCAGCTGAAATCATCAAGAGATTGAAGCGAAGAAATAGGAGATGATGGTTTTGACTTTTTCACCTGTTATTTTAGAGTTAGTCTAGTTTTGTCATTAAGGAGGGGAGAAGAGCCATCTAGGCGTACCACAGTAGTTCAGTGAAAGGTCAGTTCCATCTGTCAATAGTCATTGATGGGACGGGAAGATCTGTAGTTGAATAACCACTCAGACAACCTGATGAATGGACACAGGAAAAAGGCTTGGGCTAAATACCCGCACCTTTTCTTCTGCACTCCTGCCTCTGTCTCGTATCCATTCACAACCAGTGATTATGATTAAAGCCGCCTTTAATGTATGAAAGATATTTCAGGAGGCAAAACATACACATAGTCAAACATAAAACTGGGAGAAAGATGGAAGAAATGGGATCATATTGTTTGTCCACTTGAATTGACTTCAGTCTTGTTGCTAAAGGTTAAGTAACAATTGTGCCTCCGTACATTGATAAGAATTTTCAGAGTTTTTCCTGTTCAGGTGATAGGAAGTTAGCACCATGGCACAGAGGAGGAGTAGGCTGGTCAATCATCAACACTGGCATAAGCTGGCACAATGACTGATGTCCCTATCTTCACAAGGCAGATAAGGTCAAAAAGAAAAGCAGGTCTCGTTTTTGGATGAATTGTAAAGATTTTTGTTAAAATTGGTCTCCGTCCTTGACAGGAACAAGGATCCAACACAATTTATAACAATCACATTTGAGAAAAATACAAACTTACAGCTGAACTGAACTCATTGCTTTTGGATGACTGATTTTCCCCAGCCATAAACTGGCTGCTTATGTCCATCCCTAAGCAGTGCGTAAACATACGAAATGAATTAGAATAATATTTTTCCCTTCACATTAGCAGCATGATCAAAGCACCATACTTAGCCTAGTGTGAACCATGCCGAAGGCCTTGTTTATCTTTTATTGGCTTTTGGAGCCATCTGCGGAAAGACCTTTCCCAACTAAGAAAACTTGCATTCCCAGTTACCTTCGAAAACTTAGGACTACTTACCTCATTTAGCCTCTAACGAGAACTTCTGTGCCCTGCACCTAGCCTGTCCTGTACCTGGACCTGGAAGTGATCAATACCAACCCTCAGTACAAAATGTGGGGAATATTTATAACCCAGAATTGTCACTGCTCACCACAATAGGCAACCCCTTTCCCACTGCAAAATGAAAGGAAGACAGACTTTTAATCATCAACTGGAGGGCTGGAGATTGGAGTTCAGCACTGCCTGTCAGTCAGAATTGACAGCTTTAAGTATGATGAGCGGCTGCAGATCATGCCCAGGCTGCTAAGTAGGCATCCTCGCACCAGCAGAACAAATCTTGTAGCATCCTATGATTTACTAGTGCCGAATGTACTGAGGGAAGAGGTTTTCTCATTTTCTTAATAAAACTGTTAAGTGCACTGCACCTGTTTCATACCTGCAACCTCACACAAAAGGTCAAATTTCAATGGACTACACCTGAGTCAGGAATACTACAGGCAATCAAAAAAAGTTAAACATTTCCAGTTTCAGGTTTCTAACTGCACATGGAATAAACCGTGCAGTTCATTTTAAGGGCCATTAGTTAGTAAAAGGTAAAGCCATTCTTGCTTAACCCCAAGGTATGCAGGTCCTACTACAAAGCACTTCCTGCATTGTTCATATTAGGTACATTGTAGATGACAATTAATGCATTATTAAAGAAACTAAATGATAGTTTGGTTAAAGTCACTTTGTCATCCCACAGGAAGGATGAAGATGCAACTTGCATAGTACAGCCCTTTAAAACAATCTAAACTATTGGCATAGTGATGGGAGTCAGAACAACAGCATCAAAAATTACAGTGGGAATGTGATGTCATCCTAATATTTACAACAGAAAAGTGTTTTTGGAAGTGAACTCTCCATATTCTACAAATCCTGATCTTTAGGTGTTATTTTTCCTGCAGCATTAACCAGCCGGAGTGAAGATCTGTGGAACTTTAACAGCCAAGCACTGGTCTTTGATTGCCTAGCGCTTCCCTTTAATTAGACTGATTGGCTAGATTACCCGAGCAGCCCAGTAAATACTGTCTGGAGTATTAGATACCTCACTCTCATCTAATTTATTCACTGTTTCTGTGTTGAGTGTCAATGGTTCTAACTGGCAAACAAAGTTCTTGTCCAGTCAATCAAAGAAACAACTGCTGGCGATATTGGTGGACAAACGCTTATTGTAAATGGTATAATGTCTCTTTTAAAATGGTGCAGAGGAATGCCATACAAATGTGTTAATTGTTCATTGGCCAATATTGTTCAACAGTAATTTCTAGCATAATAGGTATTGCAGTCAGTGTTTAACTGAGCCAATTACAAACTGAAACCTTTTACAGTATAAGAAGTTACAAAATCATCATTTTCACAGGCCGCTGAACATTCCTGCCTTAAGCTATTATAACACTCCAAAACAGTTTGTCTGCAGGAAATTAATCGACAACACAAGGCTTTTGCTAGTATTAATAATGCTCCTAAGCTATCTAGATGACATTATAAATGTGAATATTAATGATTTAAATTTTAACATGCTTGAATACTAATCAATTGCAATGTGATGTTAATGTCTGTGATGTTAATCAGCCCTTTCCTCCCACCTAACTGAAAAGGTGCTACTTTTTTGCCACCACCAGTTTTTGTTTTAAAAAAACCCATTTTCCTGCCACTATTTCTGTAGATGTCATTAATTCTTAGTTCGGCTTAAAGGGGTTTTTTCTGTGTTGTGGTAGGGCTTTGCATGGAGGTTGTGTGGAAGGTAACGGTTAGCCTTGCAAGTGGAAAACTCTCTGAACTAGGTCGGAGTAAGAGGCCTGTTTACTTTGAGGAAGGAAACTGTCAGCTCTGTTTGCTCGCAGTAAGCCGACAACAAAGTCTCTGATGGATTCGGGCCCAGTAAAATAGCAGGGCTCAGATCAAGTGTAGGAAACAAGGAGCTTTGCACCAGGATTATAGTGACGAAGATAAAGATGATCTTTGGCTTTCTGGCACTTCTTGTTTGCAAAGAAACTTGACTACCATAAGCCTCTGTGTCTCTTCATAGCGGGGGGACAAAACTGTGAGCTTCTTTCTCGGGCTGCTTAAAGCTTTAAGTCTATTGTCAACTGTTTACATGGGATCATATTTCTATTCTGTAACAAAATCCCTGCTGCGTTTTTTTTCTCTTAAATGATAGTGTACAGGGATGATTGCATTCCTGACTAGGTCATGAACTTTCTATCCTGCGTAATTGCTCGTGATTCATTCTTTTTGGGTTCAGTTGTGCTCACCCATTGTCCCCTCGTTCTGTTTTTCCACTCCTTTTGCCACCCCCTCATTTCTGCACTTCTTCATCCATCGGTGGAGGGCAGGAAAGTGAGCTACACACACAACTTCCGAAGGCAATGGTGCTTTGTGTGACAGGATATTGTTTCAGTGGCAAGATTTTATCAATAAGGAAATGATGCAGTGAGCAGGCCTGACTTAAAACCAAAAGAATTCATCTTGTGTATTAGTTGGCAGGTAGCAGCGCTCTTGTTTATGGATTCGAAGGCTGTGGGTTCAGGTGCCCCTGATAGCACAGTGGTAAATAGATTGCCTGGTGCGGTACAGACCAGGAAGGCCCCAAGTTTAATCCTGTTGCCTGTCGATGTTTCTGAACTCAACGGAGGCATCAGAAGGGGTGTTATAATTTGTTTTATCAGGCTAGGGCTCAGGATGGAAAAAGTTAGCCATAGTTCCTGATTGAGGTCTAATTACTCCTTCGCAGGAAAGTGAGTGAATATGGATATTGAGTGAGTCAGGCATCCCTGACACTATGTGTCCTGGTGTGGGTGTCGCGATTTCAGAGGGATTCAAGCCCACAGACTTCTGACTAAGGGATGAGAGTGCTACCAACTGAGACAAGGATTGGGATGGTTGTGATGGTCAAATCGTCTGCGAACACTCATTGTCAGCATTCACACATGGGGCTCGATTTTAAAACCGAGCCGGGAAGAGGGCGGGCGGTCACACTGAGGTCGGGAAACCCATTAGTACGGGTTTCCTAGACGTCCGTGCGATTTTGACGTAAGGATGTCTTTTTTTTTGTCGGTTTCCTGTCTGACTGACCAGCCTGATTCACAGGCTGGCCTTGGTCAGACAGGAGACCAGCCAGGGAGAGGACGTCTTCAGGTAAGTCTGCAGGTAAATCTTTGTTTGTATGGATGGGGGGGCATGGGTGGGCACGGGGGGGAAGGATGGGCATTGGTTGGCATGGGGGTCATGAGTCATGGGGGATGGGATCCGGGGTCATTGTGGCGGCCCACAGTCGTTGAGGGGGAGGATCAGGTCGGGGTCGGAGGATTGGAGTGGGGGGACGATCGGGTCGGGGGTCAGGGGTTGGGGAAGATTGGGGTCGGGGGTAAGGGGTTGGGAAGGATTGGGGTCGGGGGTAAGGAGTTGGGGAGGATTGGGGTCAGGGGTTGGAGGGTTGGAGTGGGGTTGGAGGATCGGGGTCGGGGGTCGGGGGAGGATCGGGGTCGGGGTCAGAGGATCGGAGTGGGAGGAGAATTGCGTCAGGGGTCAGGGGTCAGGGAGGATTGGGGTCAGGGTTCAGGGGTTGGGGAGGATTGGGGTCGGGAGTCAGGGGTTGAGGAGGATTTAGTCAGGGGTCGGAGGGTCGGAGGGTTGGATCGGGATCGGGGGTTGGGGGTCAGGGGAGGATCGTGGTCGGGGTCGGAGGATCAGAGTGGGGGGAGGATCGAGTCGGGGGTCAGGGGTCGAGGAGGATTGGGGTCGGGGGTCAGGGGGTTGGGGAGGATTGGGGTCAGGGATCGGAGGGTTGGAGTGGGGTTGGAGGATCAGGGTCGGGGGTTGGGGGAGGATCGGGGTCGGAGGATCAGAGTGGGGGAGGATCGGGGTCGGTGGTCGGAGGGTTGGAGTGGGGTCGGGAGTCGGGGAGGATCGGGGTCGGGGGAGGAGCATCAGAGTGGAGGGAGGATCGGGGTTGGGGTCGGAGGATCGGAGTGGGGGGAGGATCAGGGTCGGAGGTTGGGGTTCCATGATCAGGGGGGTCCGAAATCGGGGGTCAGGTGTCCGCGATCATTGGGGGGTCGTTGCAGGTAGGATTCTTGGGCCTGGGGGAAGCACTCCTGCTCCTCCAGGCCACAAACTGTGCCTTTGTAGGCACCTACCTGTTAGTCTCAGGCCTTCTCGCCTCCTTTCACAAGGCATAAAACAGAAGGCCTGGGAATCCCGGCCCCTCGGGGTTGAAATCGGGAAGCCCAGAGAAATGGAGGCCCAAAACCTCCTTGAAAGGTCTTAAGGCCCGATCCACCTCCTGGGAGCGGGTTGGTCGCCCGTCCCTCTTCCCGGCCCGGTGAGAAACAGAAATGGGCGGGTTGGGGACGGGTCTGAAATGGTAGCAATTTTCAATGCCCCCCCGCCCCCAACCCACCCGTTTTTCACTTTGAAAATTGAGCCCATGGACAATGACTACTTGAGTGAGATACTGAAGGGCTGCTAATGCCCATGGAACTGCACTCAAACAAGAATACGTGCCTTTGCAAAGGAGAGGAGAAAAGGAAAAAGTTGTGTAGGTTCAAGTGCCATCTGTAAGATTTATAATTAACACCAATGACCTGGTGTAGTGCTGCGCACACTGTCAGCTAATACCTAATCTTGACAACTTGATGTGGTGCAATGGTTCATTTCCAGGTCATACTTAATAATGGCACCCTGGGGTGTCACCGTGAGGACACTTCCTAACTCATTGAACTCTGAGGTAATGTGGGATGAATTGCTGTGGATGCTCTGGATGCTAGGTGTAGCTGCATCATAAATACGTTCATGAAGAGTTTCTCCGTTCATTATTTCTACTGAAATGGTAAACAAGTCCTAAACTTCAAATAAGATGCTGAACAGAGCTCCCAGGTCCAATATTCCTAGACCCATGAGAATGACTGTATTTTGTAGGGAGAATAACCTATATACAGACACGGAATAGAAAATGGGTGAAGTTGGTTCTTTGCAGGAAAATGAAGAAAAGCATATGTGTCTTTATGTCACATTGTAGTCCATTAACAGGTTGCAGTTTGTGCTTATCCTCAAGTTAAGGTTGCCACCCTCTGCCAAGGCCAAAACCAAACGTGGGTGGGATAGGGGCTAGAGTAGCTGTAAACGGCAACCACAGAACCGTAACCAGCAGCTGCAGGTCTGCAAGCATGACCCTGACCTGCCATTTTAATTCCCTGTCCTCTGTCCTTGGCTTCTTACACTGTTCCAATGAAGCTCAACGTAAGCTCGAGGAACAGCACCTCACTCTTCGTTTACAATCTTCCGGACTCAATATTGATTTCAATAACTTCAGACCATAACCTCTGCTTTCATTTTTATTTATTGGACTGCAGCTGCTGGTAATAGCTCTGCTGTTGCCATTTACAGTTACTCTAGTCCGATCGTTTGTCTATTAACCTGACCCATTACCACCTTCCTTACCTTGCACCATCATCCCTTTTGTTATTTAATCACTCCTGCCCTCGACCCTATCACAGACCTTCCCTTTTGTTCTTTCCTTCCCTCCCCTCCCTCCCGACCTTTCTCTGGCTCTGTATTTGATTAAAAACTTTAACTCTTTAACATCTTCCAGCTCTGACAAAAGTTCTTCGCCCTAAAACATTAACTCTGTTTCTTTCTCCACAGATGCTGCCTGACTTGCTGAGCTTTTCCAGAATTTTCCGTTTTTTATTTCAGATTTCCAGCATTTTGGTTTTGATTTTACGCGAGATGAATTGCTGCGGATGGTCTGGGTGCTAGGTGTAGCTGCATCATTAACACATTCATGAAAAGTTTCTCTCTTCATTATTTCTACTGAAATGGTAAACGAGTTCTAAAAGACACGCTGATGATATTTCTAGAAATCTTCACAAATGCATTTACGGTGTCATTGTACATGGTGGCAGGGAGGAAATCTTACCCCCTGATCTCATAACCTCTTGACTCTCCAGAAATGCATTTAATTGCCTATTGCACTTATTTCATACAGATTCACAAAACGTTTCATTTTGCTAACAGTTGCCACGTCACTGCATTGTACTGCACTCTGTTGATTTCTTAGTGTTAGCTCAGGGATTTGAGAGATAGAACAAGTCAAAAAGATGGAACTTCTACAACAACTTGCCAGCCTAGCATAATTTCCCCCTCCCCCTGTTACAAGTTTGCCTACATAACAACAAACATTGCACTCCAAAAATAATTACATAGAGTTACATAGAAATTACAGCACAGAAACAGGCCATTCAGCCCAACTGGTCAATGCCAGTGTTTATGCTCCACATGAGCCTCCTCCCAGCCTTCTATTCCTTTCTCCCTCATGTACTTATCCAGCTTCCCTTTAAATGCATCTATGCTATTTGCCTCAACCATTCTATGTGACAGCAAGTTCTGCATTCTAACCATGCTCTGGATAAAGAAGTTTCTCCTGAATTCCCTATTGGATTTATTAGTGACTACCTTATATTGATGACCCCTGGTTTTGAACTTGCCCACATTTAATTGTGTGAAGCACTTTGAGACTTTCCATTTATGTGGCAAGATATAACTACATTACTATTTTAAGTAGGATGAAAATAGCACACTTGTGACTTTATTAGGGGATAAAATTTGAATGACATATCCTGTTGCAATTGTGACGTGACTTTCTGGAGGACTTTTGGAAATCAGCACAAAGCTCAGTACAATCTTTCATCATGTTGATGAGCAAAAAACACACAGGAGAAAATAAAAAGACACAGCAGAATCCTCCAAGAGACAGCTATGAAGAGGAAAGGCAAAATGCCAGTGCCTTGTGTCCAAAAAGCCCAAGTGAGATACTTACAATTCTAACACTGCCAAATCCTCACTGTCAATAAGCAGTGGTGGGTTGAGCACTCAATTTACACCGATTCTCCAAATACCTCTTTGTGAAAGAATATCCTCCCTCTGCAGGCTCATTGGTGACATCACATTTTGCTGTTCTATTCCTGACTTCAGCCCTGACTGCAAAAATCCTAGGCCGGGAATTTCCTTGGACCTGCTCCATTCTCTGCTGCCGTGACATGAATGCCCGTGCAGATGGGGTTTCCGCCGCACTTCCAATTAAGTTACGGAGGCGAAGCAGGA
This sequence comes from Heptranchias perlo, assembly GCF_035084215.1. Taxonomy (NCBI): domain Eukaryota; kingdom Metazoa; phylum Chordata; class Chondrichthyes; order Hexanchiformes; family Hexanchidae; genus Heptranchias; species Heptranchias perlo. The sequence continues at coordinate 38,114,414 of NC_090348.1, read as the reverse complement.
GCAGCTCCAAGGAAATTTCTGGCCCAATTTTCTTCCGTTAAGGTCATCTGCTGGAACCCAAATACCATGTGCATGCACAAAAGACAATTGATGCTAATCATTTGGTGGCAGACGTTCAGTCTCATCAAAAGGTGCATGCTAGTGATATATTAGGTTAACTACTATTATGGGCTACCATAAGCCAATCAGAGTGCTCATATTCTGAGTGGGGATTAAGCCTACAACCTTCTCGAGTGAGGGTGCTGTCAATTGAAGCAAGGTGTCACTTGATCCAGCCCATTGTAAAAACACAAAACCAGCAATAATAGTAGTAATAATGGCAAACCTCACTTTCAAACATAACAAAGTTAAATTTGTTAATTCCTTTTGTATGCAAGGTAGTAATTATATTTACAAAAGTCTTGTGGCTAGCACACCTCCATTCTCCCTCCAGACAACACATATCAGACATCATATTTCAAAGTGTCACTTTGTTACAGGTTCAGCACCATCTGAGAAACAGAGAAAGAAAGCCCCTCACTGACCTGGAACCTGAATTTTACAAGCACCCGCCAATCTGCCATTAACCTTATCCTCTGTATAACAGCAACTAATCGAACAGTAAATCAACTTTGTGGATTTCAATGGACATAACTCCATCCTAACAATAAAGATATAATGCTCTTGTCCCTTATAAAATAGTGTATTTTTCCAATTTACAGTAAGCAATTTCACAGGATGTTTCCAAGGAAAGTATAATAATGATAACTCCCTTTTTATCAGGAGTACCTTTTAGTAATAACAGGGCTGTCAACATCGGGGGAATGTTAGGAGTGATATTTATGATTGTGAAAATATATTTCAAATAAATGAATATTTTTAACAGTCATATGCATCAAAATAGCTTCCATTTTAAACCAAAATGAGTGTTTGTGGTTCCTAATAGATGAATTATGATAGGGTTGGTAAATATTATTAGGACTCCTGCACACGTGGAAGATAAACACCTACATGGACTGGTTGGGCCAAATGGCCTGTTTTAACTTTGATGCTTTTCTTCTTGCCGTTTTTTTTCCACTTCTCTTCTGGGCTGTTCATTTCTTGCTGGGATACAGTTGCCATGCGTATCAGCTTCACTCCAATACTTAGAAAAATAGAATCGTAGGATTTTGTAGCGCAGAAAGAAGCCATGTTGGCCATCATGTCTACGCTGACTCTCTGAACCAGCTACCCACTTGGAAGCACCCCATGCTCTCTCTTCATATCCTTTTAAATTTTCTTTCCCTTCTTAAAACCCATTATGGATTCTGCTTCCACCACTGCTTTTGATAGGGCATTCCATGTCCTAGCAACCTCCCCCCCAAAAAAATCCTAACCACCACCTTCATTCTTTCGGCGTAATTTTAAATTTATACTCTCTAATTACAGACTCACCGGCCGGTGGAAATTCCCTCATAATTTTGAACATCTCTATCAGATCTCCTCTTAACCTTCTTCAATAGAATGAAAAGAGCCTCAAAACGGCTGACCACAGTAAGTTAAAGCAGGAGATGGGGGTCATTTTTTCAAACACGCCCATGATTTTCAATATGTGTATCTAACAGGCAAGGAGGAATTTGGAAAATCGGCTCTGTTGAGCCTTCATTTCAGACTTTGCATTTTGCAGACAGGCTAAAGAGTTGGCCAACCCAGTTAGAGATACACTGCACTAAATGTGAAAGCAAGAAAGATAGAGCTTTGCTTAGATAGTCTCATTTTGACTCCTAGCCTTGTGACTGCAATCCTGTTCCACTCACAGTAAGCAAGCATGCCCTTCTCAGGAACGTGGCTGGAGTACTTTAATTATGTGACAAAGAGGAGGAATGGATAGTCAACTTGGATCAGAAGAGGACCTGAAAGAGGAATGTGGCAAAGTAAAAATAAAAAGCAATTTGTCAAGTTGTGCAGAGAGAGAGAGAGAAAGAGAAAGAGAAAGACCATAAGTTAATTTACACTAAAACATTTCATCGTTATGACAACACACTAATCACGTATGTCAACATGACAAATGAGTTTTGGGATATTTCCAAAAAACTATAAACTGCAGTGATTAACCTCCATTACCAGGAAGTAGACGGTTGAGGAAAATCTGTTTGTACTGATCCAGGATAAGATCTGCTGTGCATCCAAAGTAATCCTTAGAGTTCCACAAACAAGCTCGGTCCAGCTATTTAAAACAATCTGGGAAAGGTCCAGATCATGAAATCATTGCAATAAAACAGGATATTCTAACAAATTTAGTTTCACAATTCTTGTAAGCAGCTTTCTAATATATGTTGTTCATTCCATCACAATATCCTGTTTTGTGGAACAGGAACAGGTTGGAACTGGCTAATTTAGCAAAAACATGGAAACATGAAATCAGTTATATTGAAGATGCATGTGTGGCTTTTTATCACACTTGCTTTTTGTTTACAACACACTGTTTTATCCATGGACCTTGGATGTTAAAAGATCCATGGCACGATTCGAAGAAGAGCAGGGGAGTTCTCCCCAGTGACCTGGCCAATATTTATTCCTCAACCAACGTCATTAAAACAGATTATCTGGTCATTATCACATTGCTGTTTGTGGGACCTTTGCTCTGTGTAAATTGGCTGCCGTATCTCTACATTATAACAGTGACTACACTTCAAAAGTACTTCATTGGCTGTGAAGCGCTTTGGGAGGTCCTGACATCATGAAAGGTGCTATATAAATTCAAGTCTTTCTTTCTTACTTAGTGACAATGACTGAGCCTTATAGAATGGCTTGTGGATGGCTCTGGAAGCTGATCCCAGAGGGTGGTAGCAGCATTGGGGTGCACCTATTAAATCAATCTGTGGCAAGCTTCAGTTGTGAGTGAATAGATAATGGGTGGGGTTTGGTAGCACCGCACCCCCCAATCCCCCCCCACCCCATCCCCTACCGTCTGATGGTCAATTTATATGGAGAGTGTTCACAAAGTACCAGCTAGCTGTTACCAGTAGGCTAAGAATGGGGAACTAGATTTCAAAAACATCCAGACTCTATCATTGCATGTTTTTCTCTTACTGCGCTATTTTTCGTAGTGTCTTAATGTACACGGTCTAGGGATCCTCCTGCTGTCCCCTCAGTGGGGAACATCTCACAGCAAGGAAGCCCAGGAGCTTCCATTTGATCAGGTCCAAGGGTTGGACTATATCGAGGCCCAGAATTCAGTGTCATGAGTCTGGTTCACTCGTGCGCTTGGTGATCTCTGTAAATTGCAAATGTTTGTTTGGATCTTGAATTAGGCTGAGGAGCTTGGCAAAGCTCTGTATGTTCAGTGGACCCACAGGCTGTAGCTGTGGAACAGGGCCAACTTCAGTCTTTGCTGGTATGGATACATTTACTATGGTGGAAGCACCTGGCGTCGTACAGGAAATGTTTGAGCGTGGCTTTTCACACTTCCAGCGTAGTAAGCGTTCTAAGATATTTGGTTATTAAAGAATTGCAAGGTGCATTCATTTTGATGAAGGGATATTAAACAAACATTTATCTTTGAAAATATACAGCAGCGGATTTATTTTGAATTAAAAGATAGTCAGCACCAAATTGGTTATCTCCCTCAGAGAGATCATACACGGCAGCTGACGTGAGAAATGGAAAAAAATGTCACGCTGATGAAAAGAGAGACTTGTGTTATATAATGCTTTATCAGATCTCTCAGAAACATTTCAAAGTGCTCGCAAATGATGAATTACTTTGACATACTGTGTTACATAGGCAATCACAGTCGCCATTTTACACAGTAAGATCCCACAAGCAGTAATGAGATGAAGGATCAGTTCAACTCTTCTTTTTTACTGGTGTTGGTTGAGGGAGGAATGTTTGCTGGAACACCAAGACAACCCCTTGCTATTCCTCAAATTGTGCCGCAGGATCTTGAACGTTCACCTGAACTGTTGCAATAGGCAGATGTTTTAACATCTCAACAACCAACAACTTGCATTTATATAATGCCTATATTGCAGTAAAACATCCCAAGGCCCTTCACAGGAGCATCATCAAACAACGGGCCACATAGGGAGATGTTAGGAAAGGTGACCTTTGATCAAAGAGGTAGGTTTTAAGGAGCATCTAAAAGGAGGAGAAAGTAAAGAGGCAGAGAGGTTTATGGAGGGAATTCCAGAGCTTAGGGCCTGGTCAGCTGATCTCATCTGAAGCAATCCAGCACTCTCTCAGTATTTCATTGGAGTGTCAGCCAAGATTACGGTGTAGTAAGCCGTGTTCTTCTGAAGTTGGCTGTCTTTTAGCTGATCTGGGAGTGCTAGATGTTGACACTGGGTGCCTGAAATGGTAAGTGTTTTATTTACCAATATTAACATTGCTCACCTTGAGGAACGCAACATTCACAAAACACAAGGTAAGAGTGAATGTCCCCATTAGTAAGTATTATTTATGTTTCAAACAGTTCAGAAGATTAGCATTGATATCTTTTTTTTTGTCTGTCTGTTGATTATTTTCAACACAGCCATTAAACAACAGCCTCATTGGGGAGCCAAACTGGGAGGAGCTACTGAGCCTGACAGGGTAAGCGACTTGGGTACCTTTGTCGTTTTGGCTCACACTGAGCGATGTATAAAGTTTACACATGACAAGTTAGAACTGCTCCTACATGCCCAGCAAAACAGAACTAAGCATGCAGGTGTTTAGCCCATCGAGTAGGGCATGAACGATTCATACTCAGAATGATTTGTGTCCTTGCAGTAATGAAGACTTAAAAGGGAAGTTAAATGAGGGTCAAAGATTCTTCTGTATCGATTTCATAAATTTATTTGTATTCTGTGTTAGAGAAATGACTAGAAATGATATAAATGCTATCTACTATAAAAGAAAATATGATACATATTCATTGTTAGGCTCAGAGTTACAGTTTCTTTTTTGTGAACTCTACATTGTTTAAGGTAAAGGTCATCGATGCTGGGAATGAAACACTTTGTCAGATTTATCATCCAGCTTCAGGGTCAAGCACTCCCAGGTCAAGGATAGTAAGAGCTAGGTGCAGAGTGAAGCCTTTTCTGCCCCATTGTTGTATCTTAACGTTTAGGTCTCCCATGACTGAGTGGGATTTGCAATTTAGTGCCAAGTTGCACCAACTGGTATTAAATTGGAGAAAAGACAGTTTACTGTTTTGCTATAACCTCAGCTGCCACCTCTTCCTTCTCTGTCTCCGACCTCTGGTCCCTCCCCCACCTCACTCCTATCCCCTTATCACGCTAGCTTCACTGAGGCTGAATGAACCTCGCCCCTCGTTTGGGAACAGGATTTCCTTCGCCACTTCCTTCGCATGTAAATACCTGCTGGTGTCTACAAGTTGGGGGGACCTTCTTGAGAAGGGCGGAAGGAGGTTAACACTTGACTAAAATCAGCCTTTTCAAGCCCAACAGTTAAAGAGTAGATGGCCCTAATGTAGGGACATTTAATTTCACAGTGGCCCTTCTCTTCAGCACCCATTAAAGATTCAGGCATACCAACCACATTATGAGGCTTGGGCCTCTCTCCGAGCCTTACACAGTGTGCAGGATCTGAGCAGCTGCAGCACTTTAGGTCCACAGTGGAGGATGCAGAGCGCATTGGATGGACGTCAGCCCTCAGGTCTCCACACCTGGCCCTTGCATTATCAGCCTTTTTATTACTGTCATTTCAAATTGGAACTTTTGTCCCATGACCATTGGAAAGGCAAACCCACAAAGCAAGCTTACCACACACTACCACACATTTCCGGGTATGGAAGGGTTGCCTTATGAGGAAAGATTGAACAGGTTGGGTCTATACTCATTGGAGTTTAGAAGAATGAGAGGAGACCTTATTTAAACATACAAGATTCTGAGTGGACTCGATAGGGTAGATGCTGAGAGAATGTTACCCCTCATGGGGGAATCTAAAACTAGGGGGCATAGTCTCAGAATGAGGGGTCACCCATTTAAGACGGAAATGAGGTGGAATTTCTTCTCCCAGAGGGTCGTGAATCTTTGGAATTCTTTACCCCAAAAAGCTGTGGAGGCTGAGTCATTGAATAAATTCAAGGCTGAGTTAGACACATTTTTGATCAGCAAGGGAGTCAAAGGAGATGGGGATAAGGTGGGAAAGTGGAGTTGAGGTAAAAATCAGATCAGCCATGATCTCATTGAATGGCGGAACAGGCTTGAGGGGCCAAATGGCCTACTCCTGCTCCTATCTCTTATGGTCTTACGGTCTAGCCTGCATGATGCACATCTATTTACTCACACTCAAGCTGGATGTAGGAGGGCCACTTGGTTGTCACTCATCTATGTACTCTTTAAATTTCTCAGCATACTTGCTGGACCAGATATCGAATAACAGGAGGCAGCAGCTTAAAATTCATTTTAGACCCGCTCAGTCAGCACGAACAGGCCACCTTAGACATGGTGGGGCCTGAGAACATAGATAGAGTGGGCCATGGGAAAACTGAAGGCTACCCTGAAGCTCAGGGCTACACTGTCCTTTTCTTGTTATTTTTTTCTCCATTCATTTAGATTCACCGGGATGATACCAGAGATGAGGAAACAATAGTTATAATACTTGAGATACTGGGACTATTTTCACTAGAACCGAGAAGGCTAAGAGGAGATTTAATAGAGGTTTTTACAATTATGAAATGTTTTGATAAAGAGTATAGGGAAAGACTATTTCCTTTGGTGGGGAAGTCAGTGACAAAGAGTCAACAATTTAAAATTGTCACTGAGAGTAAGGAGAGAGGACAGGCGAAATTTCTTTATGCAGGGTGTTGCTTTACCACGGGGAGTTTAGAGATCAGTTAAGAAAAATTGGTTAAATATTTGAAACAGAGAAAGATACAGGGTGATGTGGAAAGTACAGGACAGTGGAATTATTTTGGATTGCTCAAGCAAAGAGCCAGCACAGAAACGATGGACCAAATGGCCTCCTTCTGTTCTGTTGTTTAACTCACTTGCTCAGTCACACACATACATTGCAGCAAACTTTTACTTTGTAAGCTCTGCTACAGGGGATGCTACTCAGCCACCATTCTGGCCTATGTTCTTTCCATAGGCAAGTCCAAAGAAGCCACACAACCCATAGCACCGTCAGAGACTGAGATAGAGAGAGAAAGAGAGAGAGAGAAAGCCACAGATATATACTAGGTCACAGATAAACACTGGGACAGAAAGAAAGTTAAAATCACAGATACACACTGGGACATAGAAATAACTAAAAACAATGAAACAAACTATAATACTGGAGAAAGTTAATACTCACCTAGAAAGAATTAAGTACAGCCAGTCTGTGCTAAGTTAATCTCAATAGGCCAGGAATGGGGGCTAGGGAAGGGAAAATGCAGCCAGTGTTCCATCTCCTGATTGCTATTCAGTGACCTCTTCTGGGAACTGCTTGTATGTGGACATTGGTGGGGGGGGGCGGGGGGGGGGGAGACACAAGATTGAGTTCAGCTGCAGTGCATCGTGTACTAAAATGCTCCACCAACACTGGCTGGGTTCGCACATGAAGACTAGTCACTTGGACAAGGTTACTGTACGGCTGTCAGTGTCTGTGGAACTGTATGTCAGTGTAAGTCGCTACCTTCAAGAGAGATGGGACGAAAACAGAAGCCAGCAGACAGTGCTTAATGTAATGTAGATTACCTTTTATAGGCATTTTTAAGAGGTTAAATCAGATTATGTAATGTACAAAAGAATAATCACTGCACATTATAATGGGGAGAAAAGATAGGGGGTCATGCATTGAAAAATATGGTTTATAATTCCTTTTTAATAGATATGGGCCAGTGAATGGGGTTAAATCAGTACATTATTTCCTATGACAGGAAGAACAGTGTACAATTAGTAGATAAAAACCAGACCGGCAATAGACTGTTGGGTGGGAGGGTCACATGGCAATTTGGCCAAAATTCAATTAAACAAAGCAAAGTGGCACTTATTATGATATGAATACATTTCCTTATCAATTTATGAAAACCTTCACTTTTCAAATACGTTTGCTGACAGGGAAACTAGCCAAGCATGTGAGCACGAACGTGTCCATCTACTGCTACGTTAGTTGAGATTGGTACCATGAAAAGCACTGAATCACTGACTGAAATTAGCTGCAGCAGATACCAGTCAAAGATACTGTAACCCAAGCCAGCGCATTAAATGCAACTGCACATGGGACTCCCAGTAAAATCAGAGGCAAAAACAGAGAAACCCGATAGTCATAAACCAATTTGTTATCCACACAAACACTTCGACAACAATTTACTAAATTCCTGGCTCCTCGAACTCATTTGAATCTCTGCAATGAAGTTTTAATTACGAGACTAATTACAGAGTCAGGAAGCATCGGGCTTTCTTCTTATTCCACTTAGATCGCGGAAGGGGCTGTTTAATGTCTCTAGTCCTGGAGACTGCAGAACCTTTGTCGCCATGAAAATCTGTTGTTTGTGCTGTGATAATCACAATCAGAATTATTAGTGTATATTGTTATGTTTAAATGCAGGCACTAAACACACATCATTTGCTCTGTATTTTTCTTGCTGACTTTCCTCACGTTACACTCTGATTTCCTGGCAGCGCCCCCCCGGTCAGTGCAAAGGTTTCTTTGGACAGTCGGTGGGTGTAAAGGCACTTTTACACTAGAAGAGTGCAGCCAGAGGCAGACTATGGTTCTCCCACCATCGTGTGGATGTCCAAATATAAATGACATGACCTGCAGGGAGCCAATAATGCGTAGACCCAGGAAAATACCATCTGATGAAGGTGCCCTGTTGAAGTAAGCTAAACCTGTAGAGCCAGTCCCACACAGATCCTTGCACAGATCAGACAATCGGGGTCCTCAGACCTCAACCAGCAGGACTACAAAGACTGTCACTCAATATCAAATACAAAGGTGGGGGGGCATTATACACAGCGTGCTCTCCCAAGACAGGAACAAAAGGAAGAGGGGCAGGAAAAGGCAAGTTTATTAACACATTTAACAGGGCGTGAAAGAGTCATCCTCTTTTCCTTATCTTGATTTAATTAAAACTGTCCCCAAAAGAGGTCTTTTCATGCTGCAAAGTAATCAAGGAACCACTTGTCTCTAGGGGGCATGGAGACCCACCTAAAGAAGTGCTTTTTCCCTGCACCGACGGAGGGAAACAGGCCTTCCACCCTGAGGAAAATCCTATCAGGCTGAAGGTGTAGCCAAATTGGCTTAGAAATCAAGGACTGTTTTAGGCCCCAGGAAGATTTGCATTTTCACAAACCCACAATTTATTCAGTAAACTAAACACTGCGATAAGTGTTTACATAGTTAAAAATGTGAGTGATTGTTCAGAAATGAGGCTGTCCCTCTCTGGAACTTCTGGCGAAGCAACATTGGTAACAAACGTAAATAAGCATTTCAGGCTACTGTTTTGTTTTGTCTATGGGTGAGCTGACCTTTGAGCCTGCCATACAGGCCATCCCCTGACATCCGCCGATTTTGAGCAGGTGCTTTTCTGATGCCTTCAGGCCCCTTGTCTTGGCAAGGCCTGCGGTTTTACAATGCAGCAACCAGCTGCCCGTGCAAGACGCATGCATTGGGAACCAGTGACACCAGCGCAACGTAAAAGCAGTTTACCAAACCACTTCTGACTATGGCAATTTTGCAATGCAAACCAGCCATTTCCATTCACAGCACTCTGAGCTTTTAAAGAGTAGCACCAAGTCCCTCTGTTGTCAACAAATTCTTTCCTGCAAATAAGAAATACCAGTTTCCGTGCAAATTGTTTTTGAATTTTGACTGTCAAAGATGGTGGTAGAATTGGAATTTATCACAATTTCTGTAATAATGAGAATTTAACAGTCAGTACGTTTTCTGCCTGTAGCCTCACGGCTTCTGTGGCTGAGGCAGGAGGGAGGTGATGAACTCGGTCAATGCCGCTCCGTGCAGCCACCACCCCATGGAGCAGATGTTTTGCGCACCACTCTGGATATGCATTTTAAATTCTCCTAAAGAATGACTATTTCAAATATCACAGCAGGTCCGAGCTCTTGCTAATATGGCACAAGAGTTCACCATGACCAAACTGCGACCATGATCAAACTGACTCCAACCATTCTTATCATATGACGTGGTTTCCTTTCCTCCAATGGTCTCACCTCCTCTTATAGAGGCAGTGGGGTAGAAATTAGTCATGGTTGGTAGTGCAAAACGGGCAGTATCGCGTGGGTCACCTGTTATACACCCTGCCCGTTAATCAGATCCATTGAAGTCAGAGGAATTGAATATCGAATGGGACGTGTAACAGGATGCAATACCGCCCAAAACACATTTCTACCCCAATGGGGTATGGTCATACGGACAAACAAACATACAAAAATATGGGACAGGCAAAGATCAACTGGTCCATCAAGCCTGTCCCATACAGTCGTGATGCCTTATGCACACCCTACATACCTGGAACTAAGTAATCCCCTGGGAGAGGCAGACAGGTGGTGACTGCCCTCTAGTACCTTACCCCAGTGGCCCTTTTCGTGTGTCAGTCAAGATGGTAGGGGTAATATTACGAATGCTGTTATAATGGCCAAAAAAGTGTGGGCAATGCATGCCCAAATTTCCCATATCTACCACCGGGGGGGCAAGACTTCCAAACACGTAAAGTTACCTCCAGTAAGTGTTGCCAGGCTAGTCAACTAATGGGAAAGGGCAGCACAGCTGAGCTCAATCCCGTCCTCACCTTCGAACACACTGAACAGCAACCTGGCTGCTATCGCCTTCCCTAATCCACTGGTGCGAGGCAAATTGAAGTGTTCCTATTGGCACCCGAGCTAAGATCAGCTCATTCATGAGACTAGTGACAGAACTTCTTGGTCCAGATGTGTCAGCTCCACACTGCAGGGCAGCGCTTTTAGCAACTAGGCCATCAGGGACCTGACGCGGCCTCAAACACACCGATATAATTTTTATCTTCATAAAGACAAAGAGTTGATTGATTGTAAATTCCATTGGTCATGGGTACAGTGAAACCATTTCTGAGCAGAGTGTCAGATTTCTTATGAAATTATGGAATTCAGAATGAAAGCCTGTGCCGCAAAAAGCAACCATGATGTAACATTCACTGTTGATTTTAATGTGATTTCAGTTCTTTGGGTCTGGGCCCAGTTTCAGGAGATATCTAAACTGGAGCTCATTCGCTCATCCCTATGGCAACCATCATTTTTTTAATAGGCCCACAGAAAAGCGAGTCAGATTTCTGCAGCTTTATTTGTTTCTGTCCAGTTGATCAGAGTGCTGCAGGCCCTTTATCCGAATAAAGGCCATGGTCGTCTGTGTGATACGACAAGCACGTTCTCTTACAGAAATCCATGGGCAGGTTATTTTTGAGAAAACAAGACCCACAGCGCAAATTTTAAACATAGATTGGAAAGAATAAGAGATGAGACAAATCAGGAAGCAGTGATTAGGGTGACGTCAAGCATGAGTTTTAAAAGTCTGAAGATTGCAGACAGACAGAGTTCCATAGTTTTGAGAAACACTTGCATTTATATAGTGGCTTCAAAATGCTTGATAGAGGGGAAACGTACACCAAATATTTGTAGAAGACTTAGGAAGGTTGACCGAAAGCATAGCAAAAAAGATTTTGAAGGTGGCCACAGAAGTAGCAAGGCAGAGGGGTTTAGGAGGGAGTTGGGTCGGGATAGCTGAAGGCTTTGCCACCAATGGTAGATTGGAGGGAGGGGAGATGCACAAATGATCAGAGAACCAAACTGAAGGGCACGGGCTGGGACATAGGGCTGGAGGAGGTTGCAAAGTTAGTGAGGGACGAAGCCACGGAGGGGTTCATGGGTAAATTTGATTTAGGGCGCAGCTATAATGCCACATTCATGCTGATGTGAAATAGTTTCCAGTATGCATTGACACAAAACATATAGTATAGCTCAGCTGTTTGCTCCAAATCCAACACACTGAATGCACTAAAGCAGAGATGTGAGATCACTTCCAGGAGGGCTTCTCACACTGCTTTGAGTTTGCATCAGCTGCAGTATAACTCCAGTCCAATGCAAAACAATGCCCAACATTTTAAAATCCTGGGAATTAAAAACAAATTATATGGAATCTTTTTATTGTTAGCACAAAGCAAGTTCTCACATCACTCTCTCCTGATATGCGCAGAGTTCCAGTGACACTGCATCTTGGTCGGTCCGCAGCCTCAGACTGGTCGCTGTAGTGTAACTGCAGACTGAGATTAGGAGACCATGTGACAAGGATTTATTTCAATACAGTAAGAATGTCTGAAGGACCAAAAATAAGTCGGATAGTGTATTTGGAACTTGGAACGAGAGAAAAGTTCAACAAACACAGTAATATCAATAAAATAGTCAACGACAAGCAAAGCTGCGTTGGAGGGGAATGGTATTTATGGTGATGTGACTACCTCATTGCATGTCCAATCTTGGCTGCTGCTGACACTTTTATGCTCTTTAATTAAAATGGATCAAATATAACACAAAAACTAAAATAGCACATCACAGCCGAGCTGGATCTTCCCCTCACCCAAAATCCGCCTGCTAGCATTTATCAGCAGGAATCATTATATATAGCGTCCAGGAGAGGAATCCTGGCTGATTCTTTTTTTTCTCCTCCCTAGTACAGGAATGACGATGCCTATTGCTGGCCTGGCTAAGATCACTCTACAGAGTGATCTACTCAACACAGGCAGGGCATCAAACCTAGGACCTTGTGGACCAATGGTTTAGTTCCACTCTGGGGATGGGAATTTACCAACTGAGCCATCAGGGAGCCAGAAGGGTGAATTTTTGATACTTTAAGCAAATAAAATTAAGGGCAGTCTGTTTGTTGCCACGGACACCTTTGGTAACATAAGATACCTGTGAAAGACAGAAAATTTCACTACCCACTCTACGTTAGTCAAGAATTCAACTGAGTAAAAAAAACATTTGTCTCGGCCTTGGAAATTTGTTCTCGGTTTCTGCCTTGGGATTAGGGAGCCCCTGGAAGAAGCTGAGAAAGGATTGGAAATGTGTTGAGAGCCGGGCACTCGGCAAGGAGGCTGAAAAATTTATTTTCCTAATTTGTAATTTTACTGCCATAATTTATGCCAGAAGGCAGTGATGACACTTGTCAAATAATAGAAGTTTGCACTGAGGTGGAGTGAAGCTTTGTACATACATATATCCCCTTAAGGGACCAGGACATTTGTTTATACGCTGATGGCACATATTAGTCTACTTCAAATTCAAAATCCAGTGTAGCCAAAGGCAACGCAATTGAGGACTGGATGATTTAGGAATGTTGCCAGCCTATCTATAACCTTCCTCAAAGAGTGCTCCAATCGAACACTTATTTAGCCACGTTATCAAGTCGAAAGTTTAATCCATATGGACAATATCACAGCTGAATATGGTTTGCGCCATCATCTCGGAGAGGAAAAGCCATTCTTCCCACCTATCCAGCCTCTCTGATCAATAACTAATTGGAAACTGCAGTCCCAGTGGATAATAGAAATTCTGGGGTTTCCAAAAGGCTTTCCCATATTTCATGAAACATGAAAATCATCATACTGCTCTGCATAATAGCAGGAAATCTTTGAGATAACTTTTCTCCCACAGCGTTGTCCCTCCTCTTTTGAAGGTTGTGCCTCATACTAGGATCCATTCCATGAGTTCTGGCAGCTTTCTGTTAACGAACCCAAGCAACTTCTCTTCATAGTGTGAGCCCAGACAGCAAGCATCGGCAGATAGTTTATAACACCCTACTGGTACCTCAGGAGTTGAATCTGGGACCTTCTGGCCAGCATTACTCAGTGCTTTTACCCATCGGGGAAGGTGAATGAGAGAAATTAATACCAGTGGAAAGAGACATCGTCCCTCAAAAAATGGTTTAATTTCAACCAACAAGCAGGTTTGGAATGATGATCTTGTCACAGAGACAGGAGGGCAATTAGCAAAGATTGATAATATTCTACTTATTTCCTGCATCGCTACGTTGATATATCTACTCCATTGAGAAGAATGTTATATTAAAAAAAGCCTGCCAGTAAGAACAATAGAACATGTGAGCCTCATGACTGATGTGTGAAATTTGGATAGAGAAAGCTTTGGCAATTTTCAAAATGGAGCAATAGTAATAATGAATATGAAAAGAACTCAGTACTCAATGCGAACAAAATTACCAAAAGAATTCTAGTCCGAATTAGATTAATTTGTTCTCTTACAGGGGTTGCAAATCTAGCATCATGGCATTTTGACCAATGCATCCGAGAATAATAGGCTTATAATAATAATAACGCATTCTTCCATTTAAACTCAAGACGACACCAAGTTAAAGTATCTGTAGCATAAAGTCATTTACCGCAGCACGTCATGTTTTAGTAAAGACCCATAATGCAGAAATTATTGTAGAAACACGTCCAAATCCAGTGGGGAGTCATCCACATTCACAGAGTACTTGTGCAACTCAAAACTTTTTAAGGTATTGCACAGCGTACAGCAGACTTTCCTGAGAATCTCGATGTCACACTGCAACTACTTTGAAATGGCATTTTTGAGTTGCTCATAGGAAATTTGCTACTTTTCGTCTTCATTTTTTCTTTTGTCAATATTTTTTCCCTCACATTATCTCCTCTCCCTTTCTTTCCCCTCCCTTTCCTTTCCTTTCCATTCTCCTTTCCTCTCACCTCTCCTTCCCTCTCCTCTACTTTTCTCTCTCTTCACCCCTTTTCTCCTCTCCTTTCCTTTCCTCCCCTTCCATTCCTCTCCTTTCCTTTCCAACTGTCACCTCCTCTCCTCCCTCTCCCTCTCTCTCTTCCTCTCTCCTCTCTTCACTTCTCCCCTCCTCTGCCTTCCTCTCCTTATTCCTCCTCTCCCCTCCTCTACTTGTTGGTGTTTTCTTTCAATTTCAGGTTGAATATTTCACCAAGGTTGTATTGAATGCAGCATTTAAGACTGGGATATTCCCATTCCAATCATCTACTTGTATTCTGACCACTGAAATACCAGAACTCTCACTGAATAAGAAAACACACTGGGGGAAATCTGTTGTTAATTAAAATTAATGGGCAAGAAATCATTGGGGGGACAATTGGCAAATTCCCAATATGTACTCCCTGCACGCGAAACTCTGAGCAGAGAGTCAATTTTCTCCCCTTTTCAGAAGTTGGTGACTCCTGTTGGACTACCTTTCCACTGTGGACTGCTACCCTCTGGTATCCAAGCCCAGATAGTGCCAGAGGGCTATTCAACTATAGACAGGGGGATGATCATCGCAGTCAAACCAAACCTAACCTTACCTAACATCCAAATACGTACACGTTCTATACGTACACGCACAGCCAATTTAATTGGAGCATTTTTATAATCGTTGAGGCTGCCTTCACATGCAACTCACTCGTGGGTCAAGTCCATTCTGACAGTAGTTTTGGTAAATGATCAAAACCACTCTCACTTTCTTCCCCTCTGCATCTGTGGTTCCTTTCCTCTCTCTCTGCCTGTTTTTCTGTGGTTCTTTCTCTCTATCTGTGGTTCTCTCTTTGTATTCGTGGTTCTCTCTTTGACTGTTAATCTGTAATTCTCTCACTTTGCACTTTTGGCTCTATCTCTCTCTCCTCTCTCTCTATGTGTGTGTTTTTCCTCTATCCCTATCTCCCTGTTCCCTGTGTGTGGGGTTCTTACTCTCTTTTTATTCGTGGTTCTCTCTCTGTATCTGTACTTTTTTTGCTATATCTCCACCATGTATCTATGGTTCTCTGTCTCTCTGTATTTGTGTCTCCCTCTGCATCTGTGACTCTCGGTCTCCTTCTCTCTGTATTTGTGCTTCATGGAAATAAAAATCAGGAGAGATGTAAAATGGGTTGCCTATTTGCTATCATCCATTTTACACTATTGCACAAATTCAAAATGACCCCCATTCACTTATTAATAGTTATTTAACCACAACATGCCATCAATTTTAAGTCAATTAAAAACACCTTTTTAATTTTGACTCTTATGTAAGGCACTTTGATCACATTGCCCCATCGGTTGGTAGTCTTTGCAATGCCACTGATGGATAGTTAGGATAAAACCTAAGAAACGTCATGGGTGAATCAAAAGGTTTGTAACATTGTATGATATATAACTAGTGGAAATGATGCACAGACTGTAAGGGCTATGAGATTTGAAAAGTAAGGTTCTTTTGTATTCCTACCTATGTGGATTGTTCCGTTCCCTTGATTTTCATCTGTTACATTACCACAACACCCCCCCTCCCCTCCAGCCTTCCAATCACAAATCAGAACATATCAGCAGTCTACAGGCATCTTAGTCCTGACTCTGCTCTATGATTTAGACCAGTAGGAAACACACAGCTTGAATGTGTGAGCCAAACCTTCCCGAGACTCGTCAGCGCTCGTGGGAGAAAGGAGATAACCACTCAAGACTTGGATGCTATCAACACGAGAGGTATCATGTTACTCATTGTCCAAAATAAAAACAGAAAGTGCTGGAAATACCCAGTAGGTCCGTCAACATCTGAAAGGACAGGTTTACGTTATGGGAGCACATTCTTCTTCAGAAGTGGAAAGTGGAAGATGAGCGAGCCCCTTAACAGGATTGAATAAAGTGAAGGGGAGAGAGAATAACAGGTAAAAGTCAAGAGTTGGGTATAGTGATTCTTGTCACAGAGAGACAGTTAATGGGTTTAATAACCTATGAATCCACCTCTCCACCTCCCTAATCTCCTTTAAGACCCTCCTTAAAACCCAGCTCTTTGACAATGCTTTCAGTCAGCCCTCCGACCAGCTCTGTTGGCTCAGCGTCCATTTTTGCCTAATTACACCTGGGGATGTTTTTCTATGTTAAAGGTGCTATATAAATTCAATTTGTTGCTGTTACAAACAGTTTTTTTAAAAAGCATTAGAAAGGTGTAAAAACTGCTGGCTGATATAGAAAGTGAGGCAATGAAAAGACATTAAAAGAACAAAAAACTGAAAGGAGAATGTAAGTAAGTATACAATAGCTTTTTTGACAATTTTACAGTGATTATTCTAAGGTTCAAATAAAAGAACACACAGAACTTTTCTGAATTCCCAGCATAATCAGAGTAAATGAGAAAACAATTTGTGGTAATTTTGCTATAGAAATTGTGAAGAGACAACTACAGAAGTGAGCGGATTTTGCCTTTGCTGAATATAATGAGTGTGAAAATGTATTTCTATACAGTACACACGGGGTAAATGCTGACCAGTCACTTGAATCCAGCATTGCATGGCCTGTGTATAGTCACGTTTATACTACTGCTGTTCTGATTCCAAGAGCCTGCGTTTATTCTGTTAAATCCAGCTCCCTTCTGCTGTCAGCAGACTGTTAGACTCAGATATTTATGGGTCTAACAACCTGCCAACTGGGATAAGGGAGCCAGATTGAACAGTGTAAACGTAGGGAGCTGGTCCATGGATGTTGGTCTCTGGGAATTCTAACTAAGGCTGCACCTCCTGTACAAATGGTGCACAGCTATGCAGTTAATTTCCAGCTTCGGTAAGCTCAAGCAAGAAAACAAAGTTAAAGCAACATGCATCTTTCAAATAACTTAAACGTACATGATCCTCTATCTTCAGCCTTTTGGTTCTTATTCCTTGTGGTCTGTCCCAGCTCTTTCCCACCCCACTGAATAGCTCCTTGTCCGTAGAAAAGGTGGGTTTTACTCATTTTTTTTGTCCCAGCTTCCTTTACTTAAAGTCCAAGTAATAGGTTCCAGTGAGTGAAACGTTAATTGCAGAAATTACTAAAGAATCCTGTGGAGATACTGCGATCTGATGATGACATGGCCCAAGGGCAGCACTGACGGAAGATTGTACATAAATACATGTCAGTAAACATTGCTTTTTTTTTTCACCTGACTTTTCCTTTCAACTTTATTTCTTACCTTTCCTCTCCTGAAGGCAGATCAGTTAACTCAGCATATCTGGGGCAGAGTTGCACACGTGCTAATACCTTTTGATACCTTGCCAAAGTGTGTAATACTGGTCAGTGAGCGACAGCAGGCTATTTGCCAAAGACTACAATTAAGACCGAGCCCAATCCTGTTGTCAACGGATTCCACACGTGCATTTTTCCAGTAGGGTTCACTGGTTAGCAATCCAGAGAAGAAGCCCTGGGTGACTTTCGCCTTCCTTATGCCAAGGAGTGTCAAATGCCCAACTCCTGCCCTAGGTGAGATAATTGTCTCAGTACAGATCAGGGATTCAACCTAATACCTACATGGTCTGTACAGCTTGAAACATACCACATGGTGCATTTATCTATTGAGCCATCTGGGCGACATTGATTATGATCTTGGTACCCATTGCAATAACTAATAAGTACATAAACTTTTCACTTTGTATCTGCTTGGCTGAGTGGATGGCACACCCACCTCTGGGTCAGAAAGCTGTGAGTTTAAACCCCATTCCAATGTTGGGGCTCATAATCTTGGCAGGCACTCCAGTGCAATACTGAGGAAGCCCTGCATTGTCAGAGGTGCCATCTTTCAGCTGAAATGTTTAACAAAAATTCTGTTCTAGTGGTTCTGGTGGATGTTAAAGATTTCAGCGCTATTCAAAGAAGGGCAGGGAGTTCTCCTGATGGCCTGGTCAATATTCCTCAATCATCCAATTACAACAAAAACAAGATTAAGCACCCATTTATTTCATTGTTTTTTGTGGGATGTTGTTGCCACAGAATGGCTGACATATTTGCCTACTTAATAACAGTCAATACATTTCACAAAAGCAATTTGTTATGTGAAGCTTTGACATGATAAAGCACTATATAAATATGGGTATTTGTATTATTGTTAATTCTTCCGTCAAACTACAATTGAAAGGCCTTCATGGCAGGTTAGGATAACCTGCCAGCACAGTCCTCTGTGTTGTTGCTTTTACCGCATGTTGATTTGCTATTGCAAAGCCACAAATGTGATCATTTTGTGAGGCTCCATTCCTGGTGCAGAGCCTCACTAGCGGCAAGAGCAGTTCTAAAAGCTGGGCCGACAATGATAGCTCGATCTTCATTACCATTCCGTGCTACTAACAAGGCTCCATGCTGGGAGCAGATCCTTTCAAAATCACCTCCACATTTCTTCTACTCAAAGCACTTGGGTGCAGTGCTGTACTTGCTCACTGGGTTAGTGGCGGGTTGGTTTTGATTATACTGCTAGAACTTTCAGAGTTATTCTATTGGGGGGGCGGGGGGGGAGGGGAAGTGTCTCTCACGTGCTTAATGTACAAGCTGTGTGGGGAATATTGTTGACATGCTAACTAACCACTAGAAGTGAACCAGGAAATGGGATCAGATTTCAAAAAAAGGTCTCCAGATTCAGCCTCAGATTTTCATGGTCTCCATTTATATTGATCGCATGGGATGGTGCATCCGTCACCATCTCTGTCAGATGCACCAGCAGGCTATAGTTAGAAGAAAGTCCAGGAGTTTGCCTATATTTGGGTGTGGTAGTCACTATTTGGAAGCCCTGGAAGTTGTATACTACATCTGGCATGAATGTATGCTGGATTGTGCTTTTTTACATATCATACTACAGCTTTCACCACTAGGCTTGGAACTTTGGGCACCCCAGAAGATATGTAAAATTGTTTCCGCTTCAATGCAGCTTCACCAACATCCAGCCAGAAATTTCCAACTTTAAAAAAAAATGAACCTTAAGTATAGCACCTTGTCGAGAATCCTGAGTTACAAATATCACTCCCTCTCACAGATTACTAGGGATGATGCTTTGCAATCTGGTACTCTGGACTATAGGTGGCTCTGAAGACCTTTATTGATGGAAAATGTGACCACCAATGAACCTGCCAACACAGTCAGACCAAAGCAGACATGTCACGTCCCCTTTGATGACAAGTTGCAGTCTGACTCGTTGAACTTTTCTAAGAATAAGCCAACCTTTAGGAAGAGGAAGTTTCTGAATTTTTTCATCAGTGAGTAATCATAGAAATTACTTTAATTTTTTTACACAGCCTACTGTTCCACCTCAAAATGGTTTGAAACCTCTTGGAGACTCCACCAGACCAGACAGGCCAATGATTCCACTTTGAGTGTGATACTCACACTTGTTGCCTAAATTGAGCCTCCCACACACATTTGCTGTTTCTGTCTAAGTATAGGGTACAATTCCCAATACAATCCAAGGCAGGGTATTATGGATTAGTCAAATGGCAGACTAGACCTTGGATCATAGAAATTACAGTTAATAGCAGTATATTTATATATAAAATAAAATCATTGAAGTGTTGGAAACTACATTCTTACATCCACATATAGATCTTTTCTAACTCCCATCTTTACATTATGACGTTTTCTCATTTCTGGGTCGTGAGTCAATGCTGAATAAATTTTTGACATGTGGTACAGCATTTCATACACCTCCCACTTACTGGCTTCTGTCTGCGGTTTCTTATGGGAAGTGTGTTTCTCATTAATGCAGATTCAGCTGTTTCATGCAATACTGAGGTTGAAGAAAAAGTGCAGCAGTTGGCCCACCCTCAGAAAAGGCTGCGAAGGTGAGGACCCCACAATCTCTGATATAAAGCCACACTCCAGTCAGATATGGCATGGAAAGTCAACATGCTCTTGCAATACAGCCTCCTTCTAAGCCTCAGAGGAGCAACCTTCTATGGGTTGGGTGGTGAGTAAGAAAAAGATCTGAATGGGCTGGATGCAAATAAAGGGCAAATTAAAACATGGCACAGCCTGCCTTTGCTGCAAAATGAATTTAGACATTGAAATAGCCTCATTAGCAAGAGCTAGATTGGTTTAATGCAGATAGTTTGGGGAAAATTTTAGTTTATTCATGTATTTATTCCGGAACAACAACAACTTGCAAAAAAATGTTAAGGTATTTAAAAATGTTAAAAAGACAAATCTAAAGGCACTGTATCTGAATGCACGAAAAATTTGTAATAAGGTAGATGAATTAACAGCGCAAATAGATGTAAACGGATATGATATAATAGCAATTACAGAGACATGGCTGCAGGGTGACCAAGGCAGGGAGCTGAATATCCAAGGGTATTCGATATTTAGGAAGGACAGGCAAAAAGGAAAAGGAGGTGGGGTGGCGTTGTTAGTAAAGGATGAAATCAGAGCAATAGTGAGAAAGGATATTGGCTCAGAAAATCAAGATGTAGAATCAGTCTGGGTGGAGTTAAGAAGCACCAAGGGGCAGAAAACATTGGTGGGAGTTGTCTAGGCCTCCAAACAGTAGTGGTAACGTAGGGGATGGGATCAAACAGGACATTAGAGATGTATGTAACAGGGGTACTACAGTAATCATGGGTGACTTTAATCTGCATATAGACTGACCAAACCAAATTAGCAATAATACTATGGAGGATGAATTCCTGGAGTGTGTACGAGATGGTTTTTTAGACCAGTATGTTGAAGAGCCAACCAGGGAACAGGCTTTCCTAGATTGGGTATTGTGCAATGAGAAGGAGTTAATTAATAAGCTTGTTGTGCTGGGTCTGTTAGGGAAGAGTGACCATAACATGATAGAATTCTTCATTAAGATGGAAAGTGAAGTAGTCCAATCCGAAACTAGGGTCCTAAATCTAAACAAATGAAACTACGAAGGTATGAGGAGTGAGTTGGCTATGATGGATTGGGAAGCTTCATTAAAAGGCATGACGGTGGATAGGCAATGGCTAACATTTAAGGAACTAATGCATGAATTGCAATAATTATACATTCCTTTCTGGCGCAAAAACACAAAAGGAAAAGTGACCCAACCATGAAATTAAGGATAGTATTAGATCCAAAAAGGAGTCATATAAAGTTGCCAGAAAAAGTAGCAAGCCTGAGGATTGGAAGCAGTTTAGAAATGAGCAAAAAAGGACCAAGAGATTGATTAAGAGGAGAAAAATAGAGTATAGAGTAAACTTGCAAGGAACATAAAAGTGGACTTTAAAAGCTTCTACAAGTATGTAAAAAGAAAAAGATTAGTGAAGACAAATGTAGGTCCCTTACAGTCAGAAATGGGAGAATTTATAATGGGGAACAAGGAAATGTCAGAGCAATTAAACAAATACTTTGGTTCTGTCTTCAAGGAAGAGGACACAAATAACTTCCCAGAAATGCTAGGGAACCAAAGGACTAGTGAGAAGGAGGAATTAAAGGAAATTAGTAATGGTAAAACAATAGTGCTGGAGAAATTAATGGGACTAAAAGCCAATAAATCCCCAGGACCTGATAATCTGCATCCCAGTGTACTAAAAGAGGTAACCATGGATGCATTAGTTGTCATCTTCCAAAATTCTATAGATTATGGAACAGTTCCTGCAGATTGGAGGGTGGCAAAAGTAACCACACTATTTAAAAAAGGAGGGAGAGAGAAAACAGGGAACTATAGACCGGTTAGCCTAACATCAATAGTAGGGAAAATGCTAGAGTCTATTATAAAGGATGTGATAACAGGATATTTAGAAAATATCAATGGGATTAGACAAAGTCAACATGGATTTATGAAAGGGAAATCATGTTTGACAAACCTACTGGAGTTTTTTGAGGATGTAACTGGTAGAATAGATAAGGGAGGACCAGGGGATGTAGTTTATTTGGATTTCCAGAAGGCCTTTGATAAAGTCCCACATAAGAGGTTGGTGTGCAAAATTAAAGCACATGGAATTAGTGATAATATTCTGGCATGGATTGAAAATTGGTTAACAGACAGGAAACAGAGAGTAAGAATAAATGAGTCTTTTTCTGGGTGGCAGGCGGTGACTAGTGGGGTACCGCAGGGATCAGTGCTTGGGCCCCAGCTATTCACAATATATATCAATGATTTGGATGAGGGAACCAGATGTAATGTTTCCAAGTTTTTGGAAGACACAAAACTAGGTGGGATTGTGGGTTGTGAGGAGGATGCAAAGAGGCTTCAAGGCGATTTAGACAAGTTGAGTGAGTGGGCAAATACATGGCAGATGCAGTATAATGTGGATAAATGTGAAGTTATCTACTTCGGAAGGAAAAACAGAAAGGCAGAGTATTATTTAAATGGTGATAGATTGGGGAATGTTGATGTACAAAGGGTCCTGGGTGTCGTTGTACACCAGTCACTGAAAGCAAATATGCAGGTTCAGCAAGCAGTCAGGAAGGCAAATGATATGTTGGCCTTCATTGCAAGAGGATTTGAGTATAGGAGCAAGGATGTCTTACTGCAGCCTCGGTAAGACAACACCTGGAGTATTGTGTGCAGTTTTGGTCTCCTTACCTAAGAAAGGATATACTTGCCATAGAGGGAGTGCAGCGAAGGTTCACCAGACTGATTCCTGGGATGGCAGGACTGTCGTATGAGGAAAGATTGGGTCGACTCGGCCTGTATTCACTAGAGTTTAGAAGAATGGAGGCGATCTCATTGAAACATATAAAATTCTGTCAGGGCTAGACAGACTGGATGCAGGGAGGATGTTTCCCCTGGCTGGGGGGTCCAGAACGAGGGGGTCACAGTCTTAGGATATGGGGTAGGACATTTAGGACTGAGATGAGGAGAAATGTCTTCACTCAGAGGGTGATGAACCTGTGGAATTCTCTACCAAAGGCTGTGGAGGCCAAGTCACTGAATATATTTAAGATGGAGCTAGATAGATTTCTAGACACAAAATGCATCAAGGGGTATGGGGAGAGAGCGGGACTATGGTATTGAGCTAGAGGATCAGCCATGATAGTGTTGAATGGCGGAGCAGGCTTGAAGGGCCAAATGGCCTACTCCTGCTCCTATTTTCTTTGTTTCTACCTATTTAGCACCTTAAACGTAGGAAAATGTCCCAAGCTGCTTCACAGGAGCATAATTAGATAAAAATAAACACCAAGCCAAAGAAGAAGATATTAGGACAGGTGAACAAAAACTTGGTCAAAGAAGAAAGTTTTAAGGAGGGTCTTAAAGGAGGAGAGAGATGAGGAGAGACAGAAAGATTTAGGCAGAGAATTCCAGAGCTTAGTGCCTAGAGGGCTGAAGGCACGGCCGCCAATGATGGTGAAAGTGTGCACAAGAGGCCAGAGTTAGAGGAATGCAGAGTTGTAAGGCTGGAAGAGGTTAGACGTAGGGAGGGGCAAGGCCATGGAAGGATTTGAACATGAAGATGAGAATTTTAAAATTGAGGCATTGGTGAACCAGGAGTCAATGTAAGTCAGGGAGCACAAGGGTGATGGATGAGTGGGACATGGTGCGGGCAGCAAAGCTCAAATTTATGGAGGGTGGAAGATGGGAGGCCAGTCTTTTGTACATCTGCCTGCTTTTGGTTTCTTATTATTGTTTCATATTTATGTATTGAAAGCTAATGATGCTTCTGTTGGTCAATGTCCAACCTAGAACTTAGGCATTTGGACCAGAAAGAACCCAGATCCAATTCTGAGAAAGCCAGCATGCTAGCTCCTGAATACTATCCAAAGACCATGCTGAAGAGTGTGTATCGACATCAGGAGATCACAAGATCACATGATAATTACTGATGAGGAAAGCCATTTGGCCTATCTTAATTCATCCAGAATGATCCTAAAGTCCTCTCCATACCAGCATCTAATTGTTTCTTAAAATCTTCCAGCCCTTTTGCCTTCACTGCTCTTCCTGGAAGCCTATTTCATACATTGATCACTCTTTGCGTAAAGAAGAATTTCCTAACGTCAGTCCCAAATTTACCTTTTGCTAGTTTGAACCTATGTTCCCTTGCCCTAATCTCACAATTTAAGTTAAAGTAATATTCCAGATTTACCTTTTCCATTCCCTTAACTATCTGACAGGGTCCAGCTCAAATATCTTGCCAATACTGACTATCAGGGCTCACACATGAAGAATAGTCTCTTGAAAGGAGTGCTAAAGAGTGGGACCATACTCCAATATGACTTAACGTTTTCAGGAGAGGACAGGGATAAGTTTGCTTCTTACAAATGGACAGAAATCAATGAAAATCCGACGGTTTCTCTAACGGCCAGTTGATCTGTAACACCAGTTTTACACCCGGGTGGCAAATTGAAAACCTACCCCTGTGTGTTTCAGAAGTTGAAACAAAAGGCAGGATTTTCCTATTAAGTTACACCAGTTTTGCAGCATAACTTGGACGAGGAGGGGAAAAAATCAGTCAGGGAGCCAGTCCCCTGTCTCTCTGCCAATCACTACCAAGTCTGAGATTTCCCACCAGATGTGACAGCAAACGTTGAATACATCTGCCCAAATATGGGCGAGTGCATTCAAAATAAGTGACAATGACGGGATGACATTTAGGGTTGCCAACCCTCCAGGATTGCCCTGGAGTCTCCAGGAATTAAAGATTAATCTCCAGGACACTACTAGAAGCAAACCCAGGAGCAAAATCATAGGTTTTAAAATTTGTGGTTTTATTTAATTTTCTTTGAACACTTTTGTTTATTAGTTAATAAAATATCAGACATGGGAAAAAAGACTGTTTGACTGATGGTCAAGAATCCACTCGATTAATGAAGAGCCTATTCGGTTTCCAAATGGCATGGGAAGGCGGTGCCCAGCGAGTGTTGGGCGACCAATGGCAGGAGGGTGGGGGTGGGGTGGTTGGAGGCAGGAGGTCATGTGACAACACCTCCAGGAATATGTCCAACCAGTGTTGGCAACCCTAATGACATCATACATCACATTCCCCGTCATTATCACTTCCAACAGCACTAGAAGTCCGATAGGGTCAGGCTGAGCTCAGTGATCAAGCAGAAATCCCAGCCGGCCAAACTTCTGGCAGCATTGCCCATGGAGAGGAAGGTCTAGGCCACTGGGTCCCTCGGAAATGTGTCAATATTTGAAGGGGGTCCCCGGGAGTGTACCAATATTTGCACGGGGACCCCCCCCCCCCCCCCACACAGAACATTTTGAAAGCAACTGATCTAAGAAAGAAAGGAGAAAGTTCTTGCAGTTTTGTAGCACCTCATCGCACCCTCAGGATGTCTCAAAGTGCTTCACAACTAATGAATCACTTTTGAAGTACAGTCACTGTTGTTACATCGGCAAATGGTGACCTGCTCTTTCTCTTGTAACCATGGTAATCTCCCCCTCTGCTATATTTTACGAGTTACCTATCTTTAAAGCATGCAAATAAGGCTAGGGTCACTCCTAGGTCCCAGGTTTTAGATCAATTAGCAGCAGTGGAAAGCTGACATCAATCACTGAGAGCAATTTTCTGGGGGCGTTTGAAAAAGTACTGTTTTGACTAACATGACCTATTAATGGGCGTTCCAAAGATAAAACGTGCACTCTTGCTGGAAGACTTCCTGCAAATAATAAAGCTAGATTTGTGGTCATTGAATATGAGGAGTTTGCACCCACAAACAAACCAGCAAATAGATACTCTAATTTGAGGTGTGCATTTACTGTTTGTGGCCTAAAGAAGCCACCACAAGAAATTTTGCTTCATATGCACTGTAACAATTACAGCACATGTTTTCCTATGAATATTTGTATTAGATCTGGTGCAGTTGAGATATTAAGATAAAATGTTGTAATATTTAACTTAGAGCTGATGTTTTCTGAAATATCTTCCCTGGAAATGCTAACAATTTAGTCTTGACACTTCTAGTGAAATACTTATTACATTCCACTTTCTAAAAATATGAAGAAAGGGTTTTGCTGTTATTTCAGATTGTGTTCTCAATGACAATGTTGTGTGTGTTATGGTTCACATATGTCTGTAGTTGTCCAGTATGTAAATTGAAAACTTAACATCTTCAATTAACAAACATATTTAACATTGGTCCCATTTGTTTTCTTCATTGATATTATTGTCCTTTATCTTTGCAGTCCAAAGGCACTTTCACAATTAATCATGAGCTCAGGTATGAGAGACAAACCAAACGTAGGACCCAAAGAGAACCAAAAGAGCTTTGTCTTGTTAATCTGCCTGAGCAACCTCATTCCAAACATGACAGTGCACGTGCACAGGAAGTAAAGTGCTTCTGCATACATGTGTGACACCATTTCCTATGTTCCATATAGCGTAGCCTACACTTGAGTAGAGGATGGGTAGGCAATGTTCTACCCAATGTTTTCCCTCCATAATCTGAGTCATTATAAAGTTAGGCTGTTTTAATTTGTATTATCTTGCCCATTTTTTATCTAGTCTTTTGTCCTCTCCTTCCTCAGAATAATATATGCAGTGGTAATTTTGCATGTCTCCAAGCAAGGGGCAGAGGCTGAGAAATCTTACTCACAACAATATTCATAGGAGCCCTGAAACCCCTGACTTCGGACGGGACTCTTTGGGCTCAATTTGAAACTTAAATTGCGGGTATGTTGGGGGCAGGGGGAGCTGCGAAAATTGCAGAAATGCAGAACGGGTTCAGAAGCCGGCTCCAACCCACCGACTTACGGGTTTCCCACAGAGGCACCTGTGTGCACGCGGGCGACCTGAATCTGGAAGTCCCACCGGCCATTAAAGCCGGTGGGATGATAGTTAAAGAACCAAATGTACCTCATTGAGGTACATAAGGCACTTTACTTGTGACATATTAGGTAACTAGAACGATTTTTAACTTACCTGGGCGGCTTTCCGACAGCTTCTGATTCACGCCTGGTGAAACCAGATGTGAAGGGCTGGATCAGGCAAAAAGAAACGAAATAAATTAACTAACAAACCATTGCAAAAAGTTAAAACACGAAATCAACCTACCTTTCCACCCTGCTCCGATGTCCAATGTCTCCCTCTCCGATCTCCACCTCTTCCCCCCCTGGATCTCCCCCTCTTCACCCCCCCCCCCCGATCTCCCCTCTCCCCCAACAATGTCCCCCCGATCTCCCCATCTTCACCCCTCCAATGTCCCCCTGATCTCCCCCACTTCCCCCCACCGATGTCGCCCCGATCTCCCCCTCTTCACCTCCTCCCCCGATCTTCCCCCTCCACCCCCGATCTTCCCTTCTCCCCCCCCCCCGATTTTCCCCTCTCCCCCCGATCTTCCACTCTCCCCCTCCCCACCCCGATCTTCCATTCCATCGCCGGATGATGTCTTACTCTCTCTCTCAATCAGGCTGGCTGCCAGGCGTGAAACCCGGAAAGAACTTTAATCACCATCAATTACATCGCGACCGCGTCGGAAATGGTAAGTTTGTTTTATTCGGGTTTGCCACGCGCACCTTCACCCCCCACCCCCACTGCCAACCCGCCACCATTTCAAAATTGAGCCCTTTGTCAAAGCTTGTGTGTTGTGTGGATTTAACTCCTTGTGTGCTGTATTTAATTTAATAGTAACATTTTAATGGAAGTCGCTCCTGCGCCAAATAGTCAAAAATCGTGAAAGGTGACACTCCTTTTTTTTTAAAAAAAGACTCTATTTAGCATCGCAAGTTATGCACACAAAACTCTCTCAGTTATTCCTGAGTTAGCACACTGGGCCAGCAGTAGTGACACTAGAATTGGCCTCAGTTTCCCTGGGTTAAAGTAGGGAAAAAAAATCAAACCAAGGGATCCCATTCTTGATCAGTGAGTCTTGCTGAAAAAGCACATTTGGATTTTAGGTGTAAACAGGATCAGCCTCGACTGTAATGTCGCCCACTGTCAAAAAGCCTAACAACAGTTACTGTCTAGTCTCGTACATGAAGAACACCCACCTCGGAGAGATCCTGGAGATTGGCTGACACCTCTGGAATTAATTAATTTATCTAACCCAGCAAGAGTCAACATCTTCAGGAGAGCAGTAGAAAAAACTGGAGGAGGAATTTTTTTTTTAAAAGATTGACACAAAACAAATATTTCCACTTTTTATGAAATTAGTTTTTTTAGCACTACAGTTGACCATTTTAATTTTTTTAATTTAGAATTTCATTTAAAATTCTGTTAACATTTTCATTGAATTGTATCAGTCATATATGTACCTGATTGTAGCCAATGTGAGACTGAGATACTCTCTATAAGCAAGGAAGTGGGAAAGTAGATTTCTCTAGTCTAGATAATACATCCTCAAATTTATCACTTTGGATAAGGTTTATGTCCGTCACCAGAAGCATATGTGAGGTAAAGTGGATCAAAATGTTTTATGTGAGTGACAGGCTGGATGAGATATCAAACAAGTACCGATATCCTTGAGCTTTCACATACAAAAGTACCAGACAGCGCCCTGTCACTTTCTCATTTACTAATTTTCCTTTCATTATGACTTTTCAGTCAGCTTCTGACCCAAGCTGTTGTGGATTTGGTGGTTGTCTACACCGTTATTAGTCTACCTGTGTGTTTGCATCATTTTTGTTCTTTTTCTTGCAGAGTCTTTACAATAGATTTCTAACTCTTGATTTTTCTCCCCTCTTCGGATGAAGAAGGCCAAATACCAACCCTACTGTCTTCCAATTGTAGCTTTTAGTGCCCACCCAAAGAGGCTTTTGTTTAACAGGACCTCAATTTAACATTACATTGGAAAAACAGCATGTCTGACTAGACTTTACCCTCAAGCCTTGCTTAACCACACCACTTTTGACTCAAAGTGCTACCAATTGACCCACACTGAGACTCTCTCATTCCATCATCACTCTACCCATCTCTTCGGGTCTTTCCACAGCACATAAGAGGTTGGATAAGCAACTCATCCTTATACCATTCTTGAGTCAGCTATCAATAGGTGCATGAATCTGAGTATGACCCTAAATTTTTCTCCCATTCTTGTGGGAAAGTATCTCACCTGCTTCTCATCAACAAAGATCAGGAGCCAACCTATACCCAGTGGCAAAAATGTTGCAGCATCATGGACCAATTCTGTACCAGAGATAAAATAGAATAAGAACCAAAGCATTTCATCCCCAGTAAATATTAAGGAATAAAAACAGAAAATCCTGGAAAACACTCAGCAGGTCAGGCAGCATCTGTAGAGAGAGAAACAGAGTTAACATTTCAAATCGATGACCTTCCATCAGAACTGGAAGATGTTAGAGATTAACAGTTTTTAAGCAAGTACAGAGCCAGGGAAAAGGCAGGAGGGAGAACAAAGGGGAAGGAATCCTTGAACAAATAGGAAAAAATAACAAATTGATGCATTTTCCTGTGAAGAACTGTCAAAGTTTCCAATATATCTCATTGGGGATTAAAGGTTGGACTCACTTCCCCTGAAAAACAATTTGCTGCTTTCCTTTCCTTTGTCTGATAACCTTATGTTTTCCCTGTAGAGACAAAGAAGGAGAATCTCTGGATTGTGACTAATAAGCCTTATTTAAACTCTTTGCTTTCTGAAGTAAAAAAAAACATAATGGACCAAATTTTCCTCCTTAGCACCCAGGCATGAGAGCTTGTTGGAGAGGACATCAAAATTCAGGCAGAAACTGCTCACAATTTTCCATCCATCAAATTGAATGGATGCAAAATCGTGGGCACCTTTTGTTCGAATTTGCAATGAATGCTTCTGCCCTAGTAAGCTCTCACATTGAAAGGGAAAATCTCCCCCAATGACTGCTGACTTACATCCATGTGCGGAAACAGCCATTGCTGCTTAGTGCTGTGTACGTTGAAAGGAACATTGCAATTCACATCAGTTGAGGGAAAAATGCAGTCGTGCAGCTTTCCTTGTTAGACACAAGAGCAATCTCTTCTTAGAGCATCTACAGAAGTAGCCGTCTGTAGCAAATGATAATTTTTGAGCACTTTGATGTTTTTGAATATAATGAAACAAATTATTTGGACACCTGCTCCAATGACCACTGCCGGTTTTTTTTATTCGTTTATGAGATGTGGGCGTCGCTGGCAAGGCCAGCGTTTATTGCCCATCCCTAATTGCCCTTGAGAAGGTGGTGGTGAGCCACCTTCTTGAACCGCTGCAGTCTGTGTGGTGAAGGTTCTCCCACAGTGCTGTTAAGTAGGGAGTTCCAGGATTTTTACCCAGTGACGATGAAGGAACGGCGATATATTTCCAAGTCGGAATGGTGGGAGACTTGGAGGGGAACGTGCCGGTGTTGTCGTTCCCATGTCACTGCTCCCCTTGTCCTTCTATGTGGTAGAGGTTGCGGGTTTGGGAGGTGCTGTCGAAGAAGCCTTGGCGAGTTGCTGCAGTGCATCTTGTAGATGGTACACAATGCAACCACGGTGCGCCGGTGGTGAAGGGAGTGAACGTTTAGGGTGGTGGATGGGGTACTAATCAAGCAGGCTGCTTTGTCCTGGATGGTTTCGAGCTTCTTGAGTGTTGTTGGAGCTGCACTTCATCCAGGCAAGTGGAGAGTATTCCATCGCACTCATGACTTGTGCCTTGTAGATGCTGGAAAGGCTTTGGGGAGTCAGGAGGTGAGTCACTTGCCGCAGAATACCCAGCCTCTGACCTACTCTTATAGCCACTGTATTTATGGTCCAGTTAAGTTTCTGGTCAATGGTGACCCGCAGGATGTTGATGGTGGGGAATTCAGCGATGGTAATGCCGTTGAATGTCAAGAGGAGGTAATTAGACTCTGTCTTGTTGGAGATGGTCATTGCCTGGCACTTGTCTGGCGCGAATGTTACTTGCCACTTATCAGCCCAAGCCTAGATGTTGTCCAGGTCTTGCTGCATGCGGGCACAGACTGCTTCATTATCTGAGGGGATGCGAATGGAACTGAACACTGTGCAATCATCAGTGAACATCCCCATTTCTTATCCTTATGATGGAGGGAAGGCCAAGGCTGTAATGAGGTCTGGAGTCCAGTGGTCCTGGCGGAACCCAAACTGAGCATCTGTGAGCAGGTTATTAGTGAGTAAGTGCCTCTTGATAGCACTGTCGATGACACCTTCCATCACTTTGCTGATGATTGAGAGTAGACTGATGGGGTCGGATTGGATTTGTCCTGCTTTTTGTGGTCAGGACGTACCTGGGCAATTTTCCACATTGTCGAGTAGATGCCAGTGTTAGAGCTGTACTGGAACAGTTTGGCTAGAGGCGCAGCTAGTTCTGGAGCACAAATCTTCAGCACTACAGCCGGGATGTTGTCGGGGCCTATAGCCTTTGTTGTATCCAGTGCACTCAGCCATTTCTTGATATCACGTGGAGTGAATCGAATTGGCTGAAGATTGGCTTCTGTGATGGTGGGGATATAGGGAGGAGGCCAAGATGGATCATCCACTTGGCATTTCTGGCCGAAGATGGTTGCAAACGTTTAGAATTATTATGGGGCTGAGGCGTGGAATTCACTTCTGTAGTTAGAAAATGTCAATTACAAACAAGGCTATTGTTTTGTGGTTTTCATGGAAAGTGGGACGGAATCATGGAATACAATCCCCAGTAAAGAGCCTGAAGATCTGATAATCCCTTATGATAAAACCAGAATTCAACTTATTCAGTCACCATAAACCAATGTACCTAATTATAAAAAAGAATCATGGAATGCAATCCCAAAACATTGGTATATTCCACAACCTCAGGTAGCACTGATTATGATACATTAAGATTAGATTTACTTTGGTATAGTATTTGCCTAGCTTTAATATTAAAGTTTCTATGTGCTCTTTAATTTGCAAATAAATGCTGTAGTAATTTTAGCCTCTACACACTGTGATACATGTGGTGGTATTCCATCTACTGAAGTGTTAGGAGATTGGAGGACATGCCAAAGTAAAGCTCCACATTAAGTTATTGCAATTAAGGGTAATGGTTAATCCAGAACAAAACCTCTCCAAGGGCAGAATTTACATTTCCAGGTCATGCCGAGGGAGAAAGCAGTCTTTTAAGAGCCCCGAATAGTAATAGTAATCGAAGATTTAGGAGAGGAGGGGTGAAATTTCAATAGTACAAGCTTCAGCAATGAAGATTATAACAAATCTAGAAACCAAGAAGTTTGTGCTCTGTTTCAGCTGCAAATGACCTGAACTTCACTCAAGTCAAAGAAAAATATCACCAGTGAAATAGATACTGCATTCCAATTGATCACCGTTACTTAGAAACCAAAATTGTTACCTGTAGTAACATCAATATGTAACATAATCAGACATAAATCAGATAAACCCAATTAGAAAAGTGGGCAGAGGTCCATTCTGAATTTCCGTTGTGTGTTCCTCAGCGAGTCAGTGACCTACCCTAAGGCTGCAGTGTGTACCGTCCACAGGATGCACTGCAGCAACTCGCCAAGGCTTCTTCGACAGCACCTCCCAAACCCGCGAACCTCTACCACCTAGAAGGACAAGAGCAGCAGGCACATGGGAACAACACAATCTGCACGTTCCCCTCCAAGTCACACACCATCCCGACTTAGAAATATATCGCCGTTCCTTCATCGTCGCTGGGTCAAAATCCTGGAACTCCCTTCCTAACAGCACTGTGGGAGAACCGTCACCACACGGACTGCAGCGGTTCAAGAAGGCGGCTCACCACCACCTTCTCAAGGGCAATTAGGGATGGGCAATAAATGCCAGCCTTGCCAGCGACGCCCACATCCCATGAACGAATAAAAAAAAGCACAGTAACACGTCCGACGTACCGACATTTTACCAATTAGGAAATGTCAATTATAATCGAAGCCATTGCTTTGTGGTTTTCGTGGAAAGTGGGATGGAATCACGGAATACAATCCCCAGTAAGGATCCTGAAAATCTGTTAATCCCATGTGATAAAACCGGAATTTGCACATAATGCTGCAAACACTGTGGTATTAGCCAGTAAACACTGTGATATGTGTGGTGGTATTCCATCTACTGGAGTGTTAGGAGATGGAGGACATGCCAATGTAAAGCTCCGCATTAAGTTATTGCAATTAGGGGTAATTGTTAATCCAGGACAAAACCTCTACAAGGGCAGAATTTGCACCCACTTTACATCATAACAACTTGCATTTATATAGCACCTTTAATGTAATAAAAACATTGCAAGGTGCTTCACAAGAGCGTTATCAGACAAACTTTGACATCGAACCACATAAGGAGATATTAGGATAGGTGACCAAAAACTTAGCCAAAGAGGTAGGTTTTAAGGAGCATCTTAAAGGAGGCACCTGTATCCTTAAAGGAGCTTGAGCACAGAGGTTGGTAAAAGACAGAGAGTGAACCTCTAATGGAATGAATTGCTAACAGAGTGGAGAATTTCAACTGAGAATTAGGTGCAGAGGGGGAAAGAGGTTCTAAGCAATTTAAACCAAGGGATTATAAACTAATCAACTTTTAAAAACTTAAATAAAAAAATACATAACATTTTTTTAAAAAGACTAAGTAATTACTAATTATTTTCAAATCAAGCTAAATCCATTTACTAAATGTAACCTAGATCTTAAGTGATTGTATTAGACCTAGAAATAAACTACTGATTAAATAAATAAAAACTAGAAATGGCAGTACAGGCTGTGTGTCGGAACTGTAATATGTGGGAGTTTGTGGACAGTGACCCTGTTCCGGATTGCCACATCTGCAGTAAATGTCCCTGGCTTGAGACACTTCGGCTCAGAGTCTTTGAGCTGCAGTGTGAGTTAGAGATACTCTGACACAAAAGGGAGGAGGAGGTAGAGAAGAAGGTCCTGCAGACACTGGATCTATCCAACAGGTACAAGGTACTTGATACCTGTGAGGATAAGGATGAAGGCTGCAGGGAGGATGCCCAGAATACTAACCATGGCACCGTGGAGCATGAGGCAGTCCAAAGTGAGGGGGGGGAAGATCAGAATAGAAAGGTTGTAGTCTATAATCAGATGGATATAATAGATAGCATCCTCTGCAGTCACGACCGAGAGCCCAAGAGGGTGTGTTGCCTACCTGGTATAAGAGTAAAGGATATCTCGGAGCAACTGGAGAGGAACTTGGAAAGGGAGGGGGAGAATCCAGTTGCCATGGTCCATATCAAAATCATATGGAAGAACAAGAAGGAGGTCCTGCTAAGGGAATATCAGAAGCTAGGAGCTAAATTAAAAAGCAAGACCTCACAGGTGGTAATCTCAGCATTACTACCTGAGCCACGTGTTAATTGGTAAAGGGATAGGCAGATCAAAAAGGTGAACGTGTGGCTGAAAGAGTGGTGCGGGAAGGAGGGGTTCCATTTCATAGGACACTGGCACCTGTACTGGGACAGGAAGGAGCTGTACTGCTGGGATAGGCTCCACCTGAACCGGAATGGGACCAGTGTCCTAGCGGAAAGGATAAATAGGGCTTTAAACTAGCAAGATGGGGGGAGGGATCGGTAGCAATAACAAAAGCTTAAAGATAAAACAGGAGATGAGTGTAAAGGTCAGACCAGGGTAAAGAATAAAGAAAACATAAATGGTCAAGGAAGAAATACAATTATAAAACAGAAGTATAAAAGGATTGTTAAAAAGAAAGTAAAAGGAACAACTGTTAAAGATGAATTAAACTGCTTGTACAGCAATGTACACAGTGTCCAACATAAAATGGGAGAACTGAAGGCAATAATCCGTAGTGAGGAACCAGATGTAGTAGGAATAACTGAAACATGGCTACATAAAGAACAGGACTGGCAACTAAATATTGCAGGTTATAACATAATGAGAAAGAACAGGGAAGAAAGAAGGGGCGGGGGGATAGAGTAGCTGTACTAATTAGAGATCTCATAATGGCAGTAGAAAAAAAAGACATAACTAACAGAAGAATAGAAACAGAATCCAAATGGATTGAAATAAAAATATTAGAAGGGATTGATCACACTAATAGGGATATACTACAGATCACCTAATCGTGGAAATGAGATGGAGGAAGAAATATGTAAGCAAATATGTGAAATGAGTAAAGGACCTAGAATAATAATCATGGGAGATTTTAATTATCCCCAAATAAACTGGCAAGAAGAGTTAGGTAAAGGGGTACAGGGAATAGAGTTTTCACAATGTGTGCAGGACTCCTTTCTTACCCAGTAGGTAAAATGCCCAACAAGAGAGGAAGTACTGCTGGATCTGGTACTGGGAAATGAACCAGAACAGATAAGAGAAGTACGCATAGGGGAACATCTAGGCAATAGCGATCACAACACAATAAGGATTAAGATAAAGATTGAGAACACCAAGGTGATAAATTGGAAAAAAAGATGATTTTCATGGGATGAGAATGGAACTAGAGAAAATAAACTGGAAACATTTACTGATAGAGAAATAGAACAGCGGTGGGAAATATTTAAAACGGTGATCAGTGTAGGCCAGGAGAAATATATCCCACTAAAAAGCAAGAACTAGCCAGTAATGATACACCATAGATGAATAAAGAAATAAGGGTGAAATTGAAACTAAAGAAAACGGCATACACTAAGTACATAGACAACAAAGGAGAGGATGACAAAAGGGAATATTAAAAGGTTAGGAAAGAAGTGAAAAAAACAATTAGGAAGGCAAAGAGAAACTATGAAATTAAATTATTAAGGAATATAAAAAGAAATAGTAAAGTATTCCACAGAAACATAAATAACAAAAGAAAAATTAGGATAGGGATAGGGCCACTAAGTGATGTACATGATAAACTCACAGGTAATGACAGCAAAATGGCAGAAATATCAAAACTATTGCTTTGCCTCAGTATTTACCAGGAGACTAACATGGTGGGCATGACATTAGAAGAAGAGATCAACAAAGATATAAAGACATTTAAGATAGAAAAGGAGGAGATAATTGATAAACTAATCAACTAAACTTAGAGAGAATAAAACCCCTGGTCTGGATGGATTGCATCCATACAGATTAAAAGAAGGTAGGGAAGAGATAGCAGAGGCACTATTACATATATATAAAAATTCATTAGAAAGGTGAATAGTGCCAGAGGACTGGCAGACAGTTAATGTGATTTACATATTTAAAAGAGGAGATAGAACCAGTACTGGGAACTATAAACCAATTAGCCTAACATCGGTGGTAGGAAAGATAATGGAATCCTTACTCAAAGATGCAATAGAGAAACATCTAAAAACCAAAAATATAATAAAGAACAGTCAGCGTGGATTTCAAAAGGGAAGGTCATCCTTGACCAACCTGAGTGAACTCTTTGAAGAAATAACAGGAAGGGTAGACAAGGGTAATGTAGTAGATGTAATATATTTGGATTTTCGATAAGGTACCTCAAAGTAGACTCATGACTAAGGTCAGAGCATGTGGATTCAGGGGACAGGTAGCAGAATGGATAGCAAACTGGCTACAAACAGAAAACAGAGAGTAGGGATTAAAGGTAGTTACTCAGACTGGCAAAAGTTGGGAAGTGGTGTTCCGCAAGGATCAGCGCTGAGACCATTGTTGTTCACTATTTACATAAACAATTTGGACTCGGGAATCGGAAGTACAATTTCAAAATTTGCGGATGACACCAAATTGGGGGTATAGTTAATATTGAGGAGGACTGCGACAAAACACAGGAAGACATTAATAAACTTGCAAAATGGGCATGTAATTGGCAAATGGATTTCAATATAGATAAATGTGAGGTATTACATTTTGGTAGGAATAACAAGGGGGCCACATACTGCTTGGATAATAAGAGTCTAAATGGGGTAGAGGAGTGGAGGGATTTGGGATAAAGATACACAAATCACTAAAAGTAGCAGCAGGTTAATAAGGTCATTGAAAAACAGAGAAGTTGTGTTAAACGTGTATACGACCTTGGTTAGACCACACTTGGAGTACCATAGCAGTTCTGGTCTCTATATTATAAAAAGGATATAGAGGCACTGGAGAAGGTGCAAAAAAGATTTACAAGAATGATACCAGAACTGAGAGGTTATACCTATCAAGAAAGGTTGAGCAGGCTGGGGCTCTTTTCTTTGGATAAGAGAAGACTGAGGGCTAACCTGATAGACGTCTTTAAGGTTATGAAAGGGTTTGATAGGGTAGACGTAGATGAGATGTTTCCACTTGCAGGGGAGACCAGAACCAGGGGCCATAAATATTAGATAGTCACTAATAAATCCAATAGGGAATTCAGGAGAAAATTCTTTACCTAGAAAGTGGATAGAATGTGGAACTCGCTACCACAAGGAGTAGTTGAGGTGACTAGCATAAATGCATTTAAGGGGAAGCTAGATAAACACATGAGGGAGAAAGGAATAGAAGGATATGCTGATAAAGTTAGATGAAGTAGGGAGGGAGGAAGCTCGTGTGGAGCATAAACACCAACATGGACCTGTTGGGCCGAATGGCCTGCTTCTGTGCTGTACATCCTCTGTAATCTATGTAATTCTATTGTTTCCAGTGCATGAAGTCATCCAATGCAGGGAATGTCATCTGTGCTCACCAGCCAATATTCACATGTCTGCATCTACAAAGGTGCACATACCTCATCTTGGCAAAGGTTTGGTGCATGCAGAAGTTCCTTTTCCCAAAGGAATCCAGGACAATAGATTGGATAAACAATAAGATTTGTCATTACCTGGCTAACCATAATGCTTTCGTAAAAGCACCCCAATCACAGTATGTTGTGCCTTCAGTAGTATTGCATGAAAGAAGGATGCTAGGTTGATCAACAGCCAACATAGTTTGATTAGCCATACCCACCAAGAAGCCACCAATCATAATAAGCAATATGAATTAACAGCGCAGATAGATATTAACGGTTATGATATAGTTGCAATTATGGAGACACGGTTGCAGGGTGATCAAGGATGGGAACTGAACATCCAGGGGTATTCAATATTTAGGAAGGACAGGCAAAAGGGAAAGGAGGTGGGGTAGCTTTGTTAATAAAGGAGGAAATCAATGCAATAGTGAGGAAGGATATTGGCTCGGAAAACCACAATGTGAAATCTGTATGGGTGGAGCTAAGAAACACCAAGGGGCAGAAAATATTGGTGAGGGTTGTCTATGGGCCCCAAAGAGTAGTGAAGATGTAGGGGAGGGCATTAAACAGGAAATTAGAGACGCATGCAAGAAGGGTACAACTATAATCATGGGTGACTTTAATCTACCAATAGATTGGTCAAACCAAATTAGCAATAATACTGCAATACTATGGGGGAGGAATTCCTGGAGAGTGTACGTGATGGTTTTCTAGACCAATACGCTGAGGAACCAACTAGAGAACAGGTGATCCTAGACAGGGTATTGGGCAATGAGAAAGGATTAATTAACAATCTTGTTGTGCGGGGTCCCTTAGCGAAGAGCGACCATAACATGATAGAATTCCTCATTAAGATGGAGAGTGAAGCAGCTGAATCCGAAACTATGGTCCTGAATCTAAATAAAGGAAATTACGTAAGTATGAGGTGTGAGTTGGCTATGATAGATTGGGGAACTTTACTAAAAGAAATGACGGTGGATAGGCAATGGCTAATATTTAAAGAACATGTGCAGGAATTACAACAATTATTCATTCCTGTCTGGCACAAAAATAAAACAGGAAAGGTGGCTTCCAAAAGAAATTAGGGATAGTTTTAGATCCAAAGAGGAGCATATAAAATTGCTATAAAAAGTGGCAAGCCTGACGATTGGGAACAGTTCAGAATTCAGCAAAGGAGGACAAAGAGATTGATTAAGAGGGGAAAAATAGAGTATGAGAGTAAACTAGCAGAGAACATAAAAACTGACTGTAAAAGCTTCTATAAATATGTCAAGAGAAAAAGATTAGTGAAGACAAATGTAGGTCCCTTACAGTCAGAAATAGGGGAAATTATAATGGGGAACAAAGAAATGGCAGAACAATTAAACACATACTTTGGTTCTGTCTTCACAGAGGAGGACACAAATAACCTGCCAGAAATGTTAGGGAACCAAGGGTCTAGTGAGAGGGAGGAACTGAAGGAAACCAGTATTAGTAAAAAAATAGTGCTAGGGAAATTAATGGGGCTAAAGGCTGACAAATCCCCAGGGCCTGATCATCTACATCCCAGAGTACTAAAGGAAGTGGCCCTGGAAATAGTGGATGCATTGGTGATCATCTTCCAAAATTCTGTAGACTCTGGAACAGTTCCTACAGATTGGAGGGTGGCAAATGTAACCCCACTATTTAAAACAGGAGGGAGAGAAAAAACAGGGAATTACAGACCAGTTAGCCTAACATCAGTAGTGGGGAAAATGCTAGAGTCTATTATAAAAGATGTGATAACAGAACACTTGGAGGGCATTAACAGGATTGGACAAAGTCAGCATGGGTTTATGAAAGGGAAATCATGCTTAACAAATCTACTGGAGTTTTTTGAGGATGTAACTAGTAGAATAGATAGGGGAGAACCAGTGGATGTGGTGTACTTGGATTTTCAGAAGGCTTTTGATAAGGTCCCACTCAAGAGGTTAGTGTGCAAAATTAAAGCACATGGGATTGGGGGGAATATACTGGTATGGATTGAGAATTGGGTAACAGACAGGAAACAGAGAGTAGGGATAAATGGGTCTTTTTTGGGATGGCAGGCAGTGACTAGTGGGGTACCGCAGGGATCAGTGCTTGGGCCCCAGCTATTCACAATATATATCAATGATTTGGATGAGGGAACTAAATGTAACATTTCCAAGTTTGCAGACGACACAAAGCTGGGGTGGAATGTGAGCTGTGAGGAGGATGCAAAGAGGCTCCAATGTGATTTAGACAAGTTGGGTGAGTGGGCAAGAACATGGTAGATGCAGTAAAACGTGGATAAATGTGAGGTTATTCACTTTGGTTCTAAAAACAGAAAGGCAGATTATTATCTGAATGGTGATAGATTGGGAAAAGGAGAGATGCAACGAGACCTGGGTGTTCTTGTACACCAGTCACTGAAAGCGAGCGTTCAGGTGCAGCAAGCAGTTAGGAAGGCGAATGGTATGTTGGCCTTCATTGCAAGAGGATTTGAGTACAGGAGCAGGGATGTCTTACTGCAGTTATACAGGGCCTTGGTGAGACCACATCTGGTCTCCTTATCTGAGGAAGGATGTCCTTGCCATGGAGGGAGTGCAACGAAGGTTCACCAGACTGATTCCTGGGTTGGCAGGACTGACGTATGAGGAGATATTGGGTCAACTAGGCCTGTATTCACTACAGTTTAGAAGAATGAGAAGTGATCTCATCGAAACATATAAAATTCTAACAGGGCTAGACAGACTAGATGCAGGGAGGATGTTCCCGATGGCTGGGGAGTCCAGAACCAGGGGTCACAGTCTCAGGATACAGGGTATCCCATTTAGAACCGAGATGAGGAGAAATTTCTTCACTCAGAGGGTGGTGAACCTGTGGAATTCTCTACCACAGAAGGCAATGGAGGCCAAGTCATTAGATGTATTCAAGAAGGAGATAGATATATTTCTTAATGCTAAAGGGATCAAGGGATATGGGGAAAAAGCGAGAACAGAGTACTGAGTTAGACGATCAACCATGATCATTTTGAATGTCGGAGCAGGCCCGAAGGGCTGAATGGCCTACTCTTGCTCCTATTTTCTACGTTTCTATGTTTCTATATGTGCAAGCATTGGCATGCCTATTTCGCATTGAGCATGTGGGAATTGGCTTCACAGGCTCCAACTATCAGAGAGCCAGATGCAGAACTGTGCCATCTGCTTCAAGGGCACATGCAGGTACCATGTAACATAGGGTTGGCACAACCAGTGTCAGTATCGGTCAGCTACAGGTTCAAGCCAAGCATGCTGATATGGGTTGATGCTGTGGAATAGCACAAAGGGCCATCTTCCTCACAACCACTTCATACAGCACCATCTCCACTTCAGAGCCATTAGACGGGATTGATAGCTTGGCTGCTGCATTGCTTTCACACCTTGGGTTTCTTCCTTTTATGATCTTCATCACCTTCTCCCTCTTCAGCCTTGGCAAAGGCTGCTAATGTGTTGAGATGCTTTTGTGCCTTTTCTAAGACTTTTACCCCTTTAATTGTCTGCATATTTTAAAATTTGACCTATTGTTTTCTGCTCCCACTTACACTGGTGCTCCGGATGCCGCCATCTTGGGTAAGGTCCTGAGGTAGGCAGCCGCTGCACCCACCTGTTTCAGGTGGCAAGCCACTTGTGATATGCAAATCGGGTGATGTACACAGGACCCTGATTGCAATTTTGAGGTACAAAGGGACTGTTGGAGGCTGCTCAGAAAATAGCCAAAGATATTTTTAATTTTAATTTTTATGGGACCAGGAGAAGCAGGTGTGCTTGTCTTGGTATGACAAAAATACTTCGGCCTAACGTTGACCATGCATGTCCAATTGCCCATTGTACACCTAAAATTAAAATTGCACCCATGTTGTAAAATTTAGCCTAGTGTATATAAAAATCATACCATCAAGCTACTCAAACATATCAATTGGAAAGGTCATGCTGGCTTTGCAGTACATTGGCATGTTGGATGCTGCCAAGCCAGTATCTTGTTTGCATCAAATATTTCTGGTTTCCAACTCCTTAAAGTATTAGGCAATAGACCAGAAGGTCATAGGTTTGATCTCTCATCTGTGCTGAGTTGGCGGATCTCAGCCATGGCAATAGTTGAGGTGTTATAATTGGTCTCAGTGCCCCTGGGCCAGAAGAAGTAGAGATTAGCTAGATTTCCCACTCCTGATTGCCATCCAGTGACGGTTAGTGCACATCTGCAGACGTAAGGTGAGCTCAGCCATGATGATGCTCACAGTGGATAGCCTGCCAACGCTCACTGTCTAGGTTGCTACTTAAGGAAGAGGCACCTGCGCAAGGCATAAGAGGGCCAATGGCACTCTACTTCAGCATGTGCCAGCTCCTTCAGGAGAGAAGAGCAAAAGGAGTGAATGTTAGATAGGTTGGAATAAAGTACCTGGCAGATCTGGGACTTAAAGCAACATCTAGGATTGAGGATATTAAAGGTGAATAAGTCAAGACACTCAAGAGCATGATATTTTATCCCCCCAAAAAAATCAAATTATCTAGTAGTTCAAATTAATTAATTGGATTGAAATGGCACAAGTTTTTGAACACTAAAAAAAATTTGAACTATTGAAATTAAGTGGGGGGAATTTTGACTTTTTGCGATAGTGTAAAACGGGTGATAGTGAATCGGCAGGCCGTTTTACATCTCTCCTGATTTTTATTTCCATTGAAGTCAAAATTACCCCCAGTGACTTTGAATTATCAGAAGTAGACTGTAGATTGAACTTTGCTCCGTAATTCCGACAAACTATAAACATCAAACTAATTTTTTTTATGAATGCTGATGGATTTCCAGCATTTTCTATTTTTATTTCTGGACCAACAAACTGGAAACAGAAAGGAAGCAAAGAAACCCAGGAGAAAGGTTTAATAATAGCCTCAAAATTTGTTACAAATCTTGTCATTGGGTTCTTTAAATGCACTTCGAAAAATACCCTGGATGTCTATTTTGTAATAGATGACTGAGGGCTATAAACACTGGGAAATTGCATAGCACTCGAAATAATAGCTTAGTGACTGAATCTTGATATAATTAACTTCAAACTGGTGGGCGCTTCTGGTGCCAGTATGAAATCCAGAATGGATGGCACACTAAATGGGTAGACATCTGGTGCAATGGGTGTCTGCCCATTTTCCTAATCGTTTGTGCCCACTTTGCACCCATTAATTGAACATAACCAATTGGAAAATCTCCCCATGCGTCTTGAACAGTCATAAGTTTAAAGGAACGCTCTCTTCAGGAAGAAGATTTTGCAAAGCTAATCCCTTGTTGGGATAGAAAGAGAAGGTAAAAGAAAAAAAGAAAGAAATATTTGCATTTCACGACATCAAGATGTCCCAAAGCCCTTTAAAGCTAACTAGTTTAGTGTGATAATCGCTGCTGTGAAGCGCCTTGGGATGTTTTGTTAAAGGTGTTATATAAATGTAAGTTGTTGTTGTTGTTTTGAAGTGTAGTCACTGTTGTAATGTAGGAAACGCAGCATCCTATTTGCGCACAGCAAGGTCCCACAAACAGCAATTAAGAGAATGACCAGATAATCTGTTTTTTAGTGGGTTGGTTGAGAGATAAATATTGGCCAGGACACCGGGGCAAACACGCCCGCTCTTCTTTGAATAGTGCCATGGGATCTTTTACGTCCAACTGAGAGGGCAGGCAGTTTAACGTCCCTTTCGAAAGACAACACCTCCAACAGTGCAGCACTCTCTCAGTACTACATTGAAGAACTGCAGCGTTTTCACCATAAATGGTGTCAAGCACAAGTAATGTGATTTATGTCATTGGGTCATACGTTTGGACGTTTTTCAAAAAATTTCCTGAATGCTTTTTCTTTTGACTTGTAGACCAAAACTCACCAAGGCATGCAACACAACAGTAGTCAGTGAGTCTGACATAATTTGCAAAATAATTACACTTTTAAACAGGCCTGAAAGTCTCATTCTACACTGGCGTCTTTGAAACTGTTGATACATTGTTATATTGAAAATTACAGGAAACTCAATGCAAAGCTGAATTGCTCAATTTGTCCCTGTGGAGGTTTGTCATCAAGGACCCTATTGTATTATTAGCCTCCTGTCAGGTAGAAATCCTTAGAAAAAATATCATTTCCCCAGATAGGAGAGGAAGCATTTTTCTTTGATGGGGGGTGAGGGGTGAGTTTTGTGCTTGATGAAGTGAGGGAAGTTTTTGCCGTGGAATGGAACACCACATTGTGAGCACCCATTGTCAGTATACAGCAGTCCCAAGTTAGCCCTGGTATAGCACAGTAGAAGCAAAGTAAAGCTCCCTGTACCCTGTTGCACAATGTGCCTCTGCCCCAAACTCACAAAGGCACCTGCCACTGTACCAGCGGACAATTTTCCATGACCCACATAAGATGCCCTGTGCCCTCTCTGAGGGAAGTGATCAACTCAGTGCCAAT
Source organism: Heptranchias perlo (assembly GCF_035084215.1). NCBI lineage: Eukaryota > Metazoa > Chordata > Chondrichthyes > Hexanchiformes > Hexanchidae > Heptranchias > Heptranchias perlo. The sequence goes on along the minus strand of NC_090348.1, from coordinate 38,069,832 downwards.
TAGGACTGAATTAGAGTCAGTTTTGTTGTGTGAACCCATGCCCACTGGGAACAGAGTTGAGTCTGTTCACACTCTTTTCACATGGGACCTTTTTAGCTGGGTGACTTTGATCTCCTGAGTCTGGGCTGGATCTGAAACCAGGTCCCAAAAGTGAAAGACATGTGTCTAACCTACAACATGACCCAGTTTCTCTGCTGGGGAGTATATTTCACCTTGTATATACACCCTCTTACATTTTCCTTTGACTTTAATATTACACATGGGTTGTTAACTCAATTCACAAATGTATAAATGGGTTGACATGGCCCTGCATGATACTATGTAATAAAAACGTGGAAGCAGTCGTATGGAATTCCTCTGTCTGCTATGTAACCCAGCAATAGAAACCAGCCTTTGTTAAAATACCAGAGGAATTCATACAAACACATTAACTCATTCATCACTGTTATTGTACAGGACTCTCTTGACCCGAAAGCATCATACTCTCCTCATCAAGCTTGGTGCAGTGAGAAAAACAGAAATTAATTCAATCATATCTTGCTTCGAATTGTGATTTCAATCTTGACGTATTTTTATCTGATTTTTCCCTATGTATACCAGCACAATTCTGGTCCATCTCCTGTCACCACTAACAACCATTCCTAATACAAACGGCTGGTGCTGATTTTATTTTACAGTTTTCCATCCTTAACTAATTAGAAGCATTCATTCAGAATCAGTTATCTGATGCCCACAGCCTGTAATTCAATGTAAGTGGGAGACAGGTAACCAGCATCTATAAAATTCTGCATTGTTTAACAATAATTAAAGTCAGGTGGGACTAGTTTTAATATTGCTGCAGGAAATGTGGGTTCTTAAATTCAAAAGCATCTTTTATGTACTTTTTGCTAACCAGATTTGAAACGATTGCTCAGTAATGACAGGGTTTATTAAAGAGTACATTCCTTACTTCATTAAGGCTGAAAAGTCTTGTGGTTGAAATGAAGTCCGTCTAGACAAAATATTTATCAAATCAAAATACGGTGAGTATTTAGGGGATCAAAATACCAGCTGCAGGTATCTTAAAAAGAATTTAAACACTTTATGAAATCAAATTATTGTTTACAAGGTTGAAGATGTTCTAAGAAGATTCCCTAGGAGCTGTCAGTGACCAGTACACAGCAAGTCCTACTAGATAATGGGATAGAAATGACACTGGGCCTGTTTCTGGGTCCGCGCAGCCCGCCCTACAGAGAGGCCCGAGGCTCTTCCAAAATTGGGCCGTGGATCTCATCTGCATCTTCGGGTCACCACAGGCATCTCGCCACATGAGAGAAATGGATTTCGGGCCTCCGGTAGCGGCCCTCAGGTAAGTTCTAGGAAAGAGGGTTGGATCAGGCACCCAGGTGGCCGATCGCTAGGACTGTGGACTTGGGGCGAGCACTCCTACTCCTCCTGGCTCCACAGAAAGGGTTTTTAAAAAAAGTTGTTTTGAAAACACACCTTTAGTTGGCAGTCGCAGAGGCTGCAGAAGAATGCTGGGGTGGGGGGGGCGGGGGGAAGGACAGCCCCAACTCCTGGCCTGTTCATCATGAACAAATTGTGTAGATGGGTCCTTCACCAGGCATTAAGCCCCTTATTACCATATTTAAGGGGCCTAACGCCTGTTTTAGGCATCTGCCTGGTACATCTGAAAAATGGGCCGCACAAATTTAGCAATGGGACCAACGCCTGCGCAGATTGGGCACAGGCTGTCCTACTGCTAAATTGGTACGCTCTGCACCCATTTTACACCCGAAAAACAGGGGCAATGCCTACCAATTTCTACCCCAATGTCACTACCTGGTGTCGTACTGAGCCAGATGGTTTAAGGTTTGATTCCCAGTATGTGCTGAGTTTGCTCATTTCAGCCAGGGCAGCAATTGGGATGTTACAATTGACCCCAGTGTCCCTCAGCTAAGGGAAAGAAGAAAAAAAGATCAGCCAGGGTTCTCACTCCTGATCACCATCCAGTAACCCCTGCCAGGGAATGGGTGTGCATGAATACTAGGTGAGGACAGCCTCGAATTTGGCTACGATGCTCTCCCACAGTTAAATGAATGTTCCTCCTGACTGCACAGAACTTGTGCAGCCCGCTGTGAGCCCGTTTGAGCCCATCCCCCACCGACCGCCTTCTCTTTAACTTATTACTTCCTTCTCGGCACTGTGCTACCATATTTTTCCGTCCACCCGATTGGCGTGCTGCCTGTGGGCGCTGGCAGCTCACTGATCGAATGTTAATGAAGCCTGGCCCTCAAAATGGCTCCGGCCTCAAGCTGAGAACATTGTGCAATCGGGATTCAAATCGAACCCCCAAGCGTCCCACAGTGACATGATGATGTGTGTGCTCTCACAACACGTTGTGAATTGTACTTCGGAGTGTATCCAGCTTCAAAATTTTATCTATAGTGAAGTCGCTTAGACTGACCTAAACCAATCAACTTGGTGGGCACCAGATGACAGTCATCTAAAATTGTGTCTGAGCCTACAATTTTCGGAATTAGAAGTGAGAGTGCTACCACTGAGCCTTTAAAACAGTTGACCCTTTCATTCTCTGCTCTGTGTTCTATCACTGCAACACAGGCCTCTCCTGGTTCTATTCCTACCAATGCCAATGAGGTCAGTGCATCTCCTCCAAGGGCTTCTCCTCCTCTGCCTGCACAATCGCTTCCAGCTTGCCCCAAAACCCTTGCCCTCGCCCTGTCACCTTCTGCTGATCTACATATGCTGTCTTTCAGCGACATCATCCACAAACATTTGGTCAGCCGCTGATGACTCCCAACCCTGCCTGTACCGCCTCCGCCTTTGATTTCACAACTGTCGCTGTGCTGTCTAACATCTCCAGAATGACCCAGAGCTGCCGTCAAGTCAGCATTGGCAACATCCAACCCAGCAGAAAGTTTGCATCTCAGCAGCCAACTCCACACCCCCATCCAAGCTGCTCGCCCAAACTGAACGCAGCAATGTGCAATCTTCGTGTTCGACTTTAGGCTGAGCTTCAAGCCCCAGATTTAGTCCATTACCAAGAATGCTCACTTCCACCTCTGAAACAGCATCGGCTTATGTTGCCATCTCACCCCCATTGCCATTGAAAACCTGTACCCAAACTTTTGTCACCTCCAGGCTCAATTTCTTCAACAATCTCCTCAACAGCCTGCCCAGCTCACCCCTACATTAACTCCCCTTCATCCTAAACCCTGTGGTCCACATTCTTTCCCTGCACAGAGTCACTCCCACCCATTACTCCTTTCTTCACTGACTTCCACTGGTTCCCTGTCACCCAGTGTATTGATTTCAAAAATCTCGTTCTCATCTGCAAATACCTCCATGGCTTTGCTCCACCATACCTCTGCCATCTTCTCAAGCCTTGCATGTTACCTCTTCCAACTTTGATCTATTGTGTTCCCGCTTCCCCCTCCACTCCACTGTCAGTAGCGGAGCCCTCAAATGCTATATTCCAGCACTCGCTTTCTAAACCCCTGTGACTTGCTACATCCCTGCCCAACTTCAAAATAACCTGTATGGCAGTGCCTTCCGTCATGTCCCCCCCACATTTCCCCTGATTCCTGCTCGTTGAGCACCATTCTTCCCAGAAAACATATTGGGACATTTCATTACATGAAAGGCATTATCTAAATGTAAGGAGAATGGGGAAGGGGGGATTCCCATAGGCTACATGAATGACTATATTCAGGTGTGTTAGCTCAGTTGGTAGCACTCTAATCTCCGAGTCATTGAAGTTTGTGGGTTCAAGTCCCACTCCGGGGACTCAAACACGTAATCCAGGCTGACACTTCAATGCAGTACTGTGGGAGTGTTGGACATGCTGTCTTTCGGATGAGACATTAAACATAGGCCCTATCTGCCCTCTCAGGTGAACATAAAAGATCCCATGGTACTATTTCAAAGATGAGCAGGGGAGTTCTCCCTGGTGTCCTAGTTAATATTTACCCCTCAACCAACATCACTAAAAGAGATTATCTCATTGCTGTTTGTGGGACGCTGCTGTGTACAAATTGGCTGCTGTGTTCCCTACATTACAACAGTGACTACACTTCAGAAGTACTTCATTGGTTGTAAAGGACTTTGGGAAGTCCTGAGGTTGTGAAAGGCACCATAAAATGTAAATCTTTCTTTGTGTAAGTAAATGGCAGTAGTGCTGCCTATGAATTGAGCATCAGATTTCCACAAAAATTACTGTCAGTTAAAAGTGCAGTAATGTCATATTGGGAGATTCAGTTTATGTCTGAAAAAGAAAGACAGGTTTTGGGCGGGCCTTTCGTGAGATATGAAAGACTTCATGGTTTAGTATTTTTTACCAAGAAAAACTGTCAAACACATTATAAAAAAAGTCATAAGCTCCAACGATGGCTTAAGGCATGATATTCCAATAAACCACAATAGGCCAGAAGGTTGTAGGTATGCTTCTTCAATGTATGTTGAATTAGCTGATGGCACTTGAGTTAAGGAGGGGAACAATCAACCAGGGTTCCCATTCCTGATAACTGCACCATGATCTGTTCTGGAATTTTTTAAATAAATTCATTCTCAGGTTATAGATGTTGCTAGTATTTTCTGTCCATCCCTAGTTGCCCTTGAGAAGGTGAGCCTTCTTCTTGAATTACTGCAATCCATGGGATGAAGGTAGGGAGCTCCAGGATTTTGACCCAGTGACGATGAAGGAACAGTGATGTATGTTCAACTTGGGATGGTTTGTGACTTGAAGGGAAACATTTGGAGATGATGGAGTTCCCATGCACCTGCTGCCCTTGTCCTTCTAGGTGGTGAAGGTCTTGGATTTGGGAGGTGCTGTCGAAGAAGCACTGTGTGTGTGATGCCCTCATTGTCAAATAGCTCATCCAGGTTTCAATATAAAGAATAGCCACTTGGATGAGGTACAGGAGGGCTGCTGGTGCCTATAGATCCAGCAAGAGTCATTGTTGTCAGAAAGGCAGGGGAGCAAATTTTGGGAGAAAAACCATAGAGGAACAAGTCATATTTTGATACAAAGTTTATAAAGTTATATAATCTGACATGCTGGTGTCTGACCAGATGGAGATAATAATATTTTCAATTACCAGAACTTTTTCTGTATAAATACAGCATCAACCACACCCCTCTCCTTGTTACCACCCCACCCTTCGAGTCACACACCATCCCGACTTGGAAATGTATTGCCGTTCCTTCATCGTCGCTGGTTCAAAATCCTGGCACTCCCTACCTAACAGCACTGTGGGAGAACCTTCACCACATGGACAGCAGCGGTTCAAGAAGGCGGCTCACCACCACCTTCTCAAGGGCAATTAGGGATGGGCAATAAATGCTGGCCTTGCCAGCGACGCCCACATCCCATGAACGAATTTTTTAAAAACCCCGGCTCTGTGATGTCACTTGTAATATAAGAATTTTAGCACCTAATGCATTAAGTAAGTGTGCCTATTAGTTGGTTCTTTCCAGTGTTTGAAGGATTGTTAGTGAGGACAGAGGCTAGTAATGTACCATATTGTGAAATATGAGGTAATGAAGGACAGAAAGGTTGCTTCTTGAATCTGAAACTGGAAAAACGTGTTTTGCATGACACTTTCTCACCTCGCCCAGTGCACTGTGTGAAGGAAAGGTGTGCTACGTGAGTTCTCAAGCTTTCCACATCAATGACAAATATTTTAAAGTGGAAAGGAGTTGGCTATACATCAGTATGAGGAAGTTAATTTTAACCTTGACATTGAGGACCTGTGTTTCAATAAGAATGGATCCAGGTGGCTCGGCATGTTCCTATATCACCGCATCACAGTTCCAGGAATCATCTTCTACCGTTTTCACAAATGGCAAGTTCCCAAATGCATCAGCCCTCTCTATGCAAGGCAGCAGGTGGAGGTAAGGTGCTTGGGGAAGAAAAATCACAGAGCGATAACATCTGCCTCTCTGGTATGTCTCCTAGCAAATGTGGCTCAATTGGAAGCACTCTCGCCTCTGAGTTAGAAGGTTGTAGGTTCACAGAACCACTCCAGAGACTTGAGCACAGAATCTGGGCTGACACTCCAGTGCAGAACTGAAGAAGTGCTGCACTGTTAGAGGTGCCATCTTTCAGATGAGACTTTAAACCAAGGTGGATATAAAAGATCCCATGGCACGATTTGAAGAAGAGCAGTGGAGTTGTCCCCAGTGTCCTGACCAATATTTATCCCTCAACCAACATCACTAAAATTAGAATATCTGGTCATTATCACATTGCTGTTTGTGGGACCTTGCAAGTCTTTCTTTCTTTCATGAAATGCACAGAGGATCGGAGATAAGTTATTCCCCCTCCACCCTACTCCTCACCAGGCCAGGTCACCTAGGGACCAGTCAGTTCCACACAGGAAGAGAAATAATGAACAAAATGGGAAAGGTGAAATAAAATCGAAATGGTCTAACATCTGTTCAGAATTTTATTCGAATTTACTATAGTATAATTGTACACTTTGCTTGCTTGGAATTTGCAGGTGCATGCATTGGCATCACAAGTAACTTCATTCGAAGAAGGCCCTTCAATTCATTTGACCTCATCCATCCAGAATAACAAACCTACCGTCTTCTCCTTACAACTGTTTCTTAAATGAGCCCAACATCTTGCCATGGTAGTGTGTATTTCAGTACTGTTGCAAAGTAAAGGATTAGGGGTTGTTAATGGCCATGAGGTTGGGGGGAGGGGAACGGGCGGCATTCAAATGCTACACATCTGTCCTGACCTCAGGATAAAGATGGGTTGGGTCTTAGAATGTCTAAGGTAGGAGCTGTCAAGCTACTGTCTACCTTGGTGGCAGCCTGGCTCTTCTTCTACGTTGAAACAGTGACTATAAAAGTACTTCATTGGCTGTAAAGTGCTTTGGGACAACCTGAAGTCATGAAAGGCGCTATAGAAATGCAAGTCTTTCTTTCTTTCGTTGAACCTCTGCTGTGAAGTTTATTATGATGTGGAGATGCCGGTGATGGACTGGGGTTGACAATTGTAAACAATTTTACAACACCAAGTTATAGTCCAGCAATTTTATTTTAAATTCACAAGCTTTCGGAGGCTTCCTCCTTCCTCAGGTAAATGTTCAGGAGCTCCTTGAAGCCTACGCATTTATACATATAGAACAATACATGGTGTTTACAGACTGCCCCTGCAACTGCCCGTTGCCAAGGCAATCACCGTGTTCAGACAGAGAGGTGTCACCTGCAGAACCCCCGAATACACATTCAACAAAAAAACAAACAGGAAAAACAAACAGAGAGAGGCAGAAACATCCGGAAGGCAGAGAAAGCCAGCAAATGACCCATTATATTAAAAACAGATAACATTTGTTCGCTGGTGGGGTAACGTGTAGCGTGACATGAACCCAAGATCCCGGTTGAGGCCGTCCTCATGGGTGCGGAACTTGGCTATCAATTTCTGCTCGACGATTTTGCGTTGTCGTGTGTCTCGAAGGCCGCCTTGGAGTACGCTTACCCGAAGGTCGGTGGATGAATGTCCATGACTGCTGAAGTGTTCCCCGACTGGGAGGGAACCCTCCTGTTTGGCGATTGTTGCGCGGTGTCCGTTCATCCGTTGTCGCAGCGTCTGCATGGTCTCGCCAATGTACCATGCTCTGGGGCATCCTTTCCTGCAACGTATGAGGTAGACAACGTTGGCCGAGTCACAGGAGTATGAACCATGCACCTGGTGGGTGGTGTCCTCTCGTGTGATGGTGGTATCTGTGTCGATGATCTGGCATGTCTTGCAGAGGTTACCGTGGCAGGGTTGTGTGGTGTCGTGGACGCTGTTCTCTTGAAAGCTAGGTAATTTGCTGCGAACGATGGTCTGTTTGAGGTTGGGTGGCTGTTTAAAGGCGAGTAGTGGAGGTGTGGGGATGGCCATAGCGAGGTGTTTGTCCTCATTGATGACATGTTGAAGGCTGCGGAGAACATGGCGTAGTTTCTCCGCTCCGGGAAAGTACTGGACGACAAAGGGTACTCTGTTGGTTGCGTCCCGTGTTAGTCTCCTGAGGAGGTCTATGCGATTTTTTGCTGTGGCCCGTCGGAACTGTCGATCGATGAGTCGAGCGTCATATCCCGTTCTTACTAGGGCGTCTTTCAGCGTCTGTAGGATAACATTGCTCACAGTAATTTTACCAATATAATTTTATAGGCTTCCATTTTTGAAGTTTATTGGAGGAGATCTTCTCTAGGAAGAGAGCCCACGCTGACTGTGAATGGTTTCTCCTTTCAGGGCACATTGAGCACAATGCGACCAGTGAATATGATTTGCATTCTAATTTGTAGTTTTCCTAGTAGTGTGCCTGCAGGAATTAACATTTTTAACATTAAAAATGTATAGTGGTGATAAAACGATAAACTCTGTTCACTGAAGTAACAGCTTGCTTTGTTTCTGTAAATGACTTGACTGTACAGAAAGATTCAACTTCCTTTTCTCAAGTTAACAGCCTTTTCTTTCAGAACTTATTTTCTTACTGAAGTTAAAAAAAATAGAAAATCTACGGGAGATTTGAATTGCATCCAGAGTTCTTTATTGAAAACAAATTAAATATTTTGTTAAGCAAACAAAAATGGTTTAAACGTAGCTGTTCATCAACTTTATTCAGCCTGGGAGGTGGTTTTATGGCTGCCAAGCATTTTGCATAATTGAGACTAAACTAAAAGCTGGAAGAAGGGTATTGCAGAGCACTCAGAGCTGCCTCAAGTAGTCTATTTGCCCTGGCACATCTGCCTGCTGCTGAGGCTGGGACAATCCGTTAGCAGTGGCACATCCAACATTGATATTACGCCAACTGAAAATAGAGGGCCAAAACCACTTGTTTATTGGTGAAACCAGACTAACTATTGATTATGTGAAAAAAAATGGAAGCCTATAAAATTATATTGGTAAAATTACTGTGAGCAATGTTATCGTACAAACGCTTAGTTTGCAAATACTAAATTCCTCCCTGTGCTATTTTAACGAACGTGATAAAATGGGTTTGTGCCTCTGTTAAAATAGCAAAGGGAGGATTTTGATACATATGGATTAAACATTCTTATAATAAGATCATGAGCAGTTATTTCCAGTGTACAGGTTCACACTCCATTGGTGCCAAAGCAAAACAACTTCGGAACCGAAACTTAACTTGGAGTCTACATCGGATATGAAAGCCTAAACTGACTCCCAAGTGAAACTGAGTAAGACTACGTCCTCCAGGGATATTCACTCTGCTTTGTTCCGCTGTCAATTCAATCCCTGACACCGGGATAAGGCAGAATTTATACTATAAGTGCATCATCAGTGTTACCTGCAACCGCATTACACCAGTGTAACAGTTGTAGTCCTATATTCAAAAACCTCAATCAATACTTTTGTTACTTGAGAAACCTGGATATAGGGGAAGGACCATAATTCAGGGCCCTACCAAGGTTGAAAGGACAAATGAAGATATCTCTCTATATATTACATGTAGGATAACAAAGTCTTACAGTGTGTTTAAAGGTCCTAACATAGGATTCGGGTGACATCCTAAACCACAAACGTTGAGTTAACATCCTAAACCACAGGAGTGAAGCTTGAGCAATTTATTGATGTGCTCTCAGCCTTTAGATGTGTACTGGTTTGGAACATACTTCAAAGCACCTTATACTGTGTATCATATGCAAACTTAACATTGCCTGCCACTTTTAAAATTTTTTTTGGTGGTAGATATTTCATGGTGGACTGACGGAGACAGCTGGCTCTTGAGATCAGGTCATGTGTCTATTCCTGAACTCCAAGAGGGTTAAATTGGGCCGTGTCGCGCCCGTTTTTTAGGTACTATGCAGCCAACTAAGACTCAAAAATGGGGTCTGAGACGAGTGTGCACTCTTTCGACGGGAAGTGCGCAGGATGCCATTTTGATAAAGGTGTTTGCGCGCGAGCCTAATGACTGCCGGCAGCATGCAGAGTGAGGAGATTACGATGCAAATCAGAGTACAACGTTGATTTGAAGCCACCACTGCCATTTTGCAACTCCACTCTCCAGCCAATGCCCTGTCTTAACCTCCCACAGCTGAACACGGCATTAAACCATGAAGTCATGAAGACCCCCCTCCCCAACCCCACCAACGCTATTTAAAGGGATCATGAAGTACTTGCAGGTTAGTTGCTGGATTATTTCTTCTGGCTGCTGGTGCAATTGTATGTGTTTTTGGAGCTTTCGTATACTTGGCTAAAGTTTAAATAAGTACTCTACAGGGAGTGGTCTGGCTGGTCTTGCAGTACTTTTTGTGTTATTTAAAATATTGTGCTGAAAAAAGTTGCTTCCAGACATGGGTGGCCTGGTAAGGCGGCCACTGGGAATTGAACATGCCTGGGAGAATGAAGAGAGGCCACGCTGAGCAGGACAAGCTGCTAGAAGAGTGAGGAGGAAGAGGAGGAGGAAATGCAAGAGGAAGTGGAGGAAGAGGAAGAGAAAGGGAGGCATTTTCTCCCATAGCTGTACATGATCAGATCATTCATGAGCGACCAGTAACCTCAACTACACCTCCCCATTCACCAACAGTCCCACACTCCTTACCTTTCCTCTATCACTGACCATCACATCATCCTCTTTCTGACAACACATATTGGTTCCTCCCTCAGTTCACCACAGAAATAAAAACCACCACCAAAACCAAATGCAAATTCAAATCCAAATTCATCAATTCACTCATTAAATAATGCATATAAAATGAAACCATTCACCCTTATGCATTCCCTTAGTGCCTGTCTATTCGTGTGCCTTTACCTTTCGTACTGTTCTTACGAGGTGCTTCCCCAGTGGCTGCAGCATGGGAGGTGGAAGGCTGCTGACCTTCAATTGAGGAGGCGGCAAATGGCCTTGGAGGACGACCTCGAGCAGCTTTGGGCCTAGAGGGCCCGGCTTCAGACTGCACCATCTTAGCCTGGGCTGCAGTAGTCTGGCCTGGCTGGCTGACAGGCAACAGCAAGGGCATTGGTGGAGTGACAGGGGTGGGAGCAGGAATTCTGAGAGAGGACAGCAGGTTCCTCTTCCATGGAGCCACTGCCACCCTCCTGGGGCGGCGCCTCAGCAACCCTTGTGATCTGTTGAAGAACAGATTGCTGGATTGATGTGACGTCCCGGAAGCCCCTTTCAACAATGGCACCCAGAGCCACGATGGCAGCAGTCTGAGCTTCCACAGCAACCATCTAAGATTCCAATGCAGCAGTTAGACCTTTGATGGAAGCTGTTTGAGTTGCAATGGAAGCTGTTTGTGCTGCAATGGAAGCTGTGATATTGGTCATCAGACTTTACATCATGGTAGGTTTCACAGGTGTGCTGATGGAGGTGACCACCTGTTCCACGTGGGAAAGGATGGGCTCCAAGCTCTGCGAAATTCCTGTGCCAAGTTGGAGCTGGACTATTCAATGCTCCTTGACATTGTGCGCAGGCTTTCTGGCATACTTTACAGTGCACCTAACCCTAACCCTCCTGCCCCCCTGCAAATACAGGATGTCCCTCCTTCTCTCCACCTCTTGCACCAAGGACTCCATTGCATTATCAGAAAACCTTGGTGCACGCTCTCTCGCATGTTCAGCCATTCTTCAATATATTACAACACAGCTACAGTTCACAAAGGACTCCCACCACTTCTTGCAGCCACAATGAACCTCTCCTTTAAGAGGCACAGGCTGCCTTTAAGAGGCGCTAGCCACTCGCGATATCAGGCCCCCTGCTGATGCTTGCAGCCAATGAACAGTGCAGGTAATGCTGACTGCACGCAGCAATCATGTAGAACAGCAGGCAGCACCAATTTCACGTACTGCCTGCAGCGCAATGAACGGGCGCGGGTTAATCGCATACCGCGATTCCCACACCCGTTTTCGGGGATTATCCAATTTAACCCCTCTAGGTTCTTTATGTGTGAGTGCTGGCTGCCTATTTTACCATAGGGGGTATCACAGCCTAGCTTGATCCTATCGTCACCTGACATGCATTCACACTTTCCAGTAGGAGTCATTGGATAGCAATCAAGAGTGGGTATCTTTTTTGATTTCTCCCCCTTCTTAGTCTAAGCCAATTGTAAAACCCCAAACTCAGCACAGACCTGTGATCAAACCTAGGACTTTCTGGACTGTAGAACTTAGTACTACACTGGGCAGTGTCAATAATTAACAGGCCGTTGGGAGAACTATGGGTATGTACCTTATTAGTAAGTAGTAATGCTTAGTGTTGTTTGGGCCTGGCTGAGAGAGTTGTCTGTAAATTACTTGTCACACACACTTTAATCTTTATTCATAGATTTACAGGAATACTGCCTCAAGCTTAAATTATGACAGGTTATGTTAAATAAACCATGAAAGTGAAGGGAAAGCCAATTCAATCAAGACTCAAGTCAAATCAGTGCAAGTCGAATGGCTCAAAAAAGAGCCATTCTCAGTAACTGGGAGAGTACTTCAAATCCCGGTGAAGGGCCATTCCCAAATGAAGCGGATGCTCAGGAAGAGTTAGGATATGCACAGAAATCGACTGGTTATTGATACATCATACATGACTTACACATCAGGTTCCTCACCTCGAAGGAGGCAACTGAAATGGGACTTCATAAAATAGGAAATAGTATAGAAGCTTTAAATCTAGAATGTGAATTCAATTTGACCCATTAAAGTAGGACAAGGAGATACAGGTTCAAACTAGTGAAAGGCAAATCACAGAGGCATAGAAATTTACAGCACAGGAGGAGGTCATTTGGTCCAACGCACCTGTTTTGGCTCTCGGAAAGAACTATGCATGTAGAAAACAACTTGCATTTATATAACACCTTCAATGTAGAAAAACGCACCAAGGTGCTTCACAGAGGCATCACCAAACAAAGGTTTGCCGAGCCAAGGAAGGAGATATTAGGAGGGGTGGCCAAGAGCTTGGTCAAAGAGATGGATTTTAGGAGGGCCTTGAAGCAGGACAGGAGCATGGAGAGATGGAAGGGTTTAGGGAGGGAATTCCAGAACATAGGGCCTAGGCAGCTAAAGACACCAATGGAAGGAGGGGGGGCAAAGAGAGTAGGGGATTCACAATAGGCCAGAGTCAGTGGAACTGAGCGTTCGGGGAGAAGGCTGGAGTTGTAGGGCTGGAAGAGTGTTTGGGAGATAAGGAGGAGCAAGGCTATGTGTAAGAAATACTGTGTCTATAATAAAGCTTGCTTGTTCGGTCACACTCGGGCCCAAATCATTGTGGAAGCTATTATTAAGAAGGATTAACAAGCCTTGGTAGTACTAATAATAGCATATTTCCAACACAATGCAAGGATTTAAACACAAGGATGAGAATTTTAAATTGGAGGCATTGGGAGAATGGGAGCAAATGTAGGTCCGCAAGGACAGGAGTGATAGGTGAGCAGAACCTGGTGTGTAATAGGATGCAGGCAGTAGGGTCTTGGATGAGCTGAAGTTTCACAAGTGCTCCTCCGGGCCCCATAAAAGTCATCTGTGCCACTACCACTCCAGGACCCCACTGTCTGCAATCATGACCCCCCTCCCCAAACTTACCTTGCTATCGGATGGGGCAGCCCGATATTGGTAACCTTCAATCCAGCAATTGTATCAGGACACCCATTTGATGCCCCGCAGTTCGCCTGCCCGATGTTAAAGCGGTCAGGGCCTCAAAATTGCGGCCGCCTCTTCGCTTCGAGTGTGGGCAAGTGGTCTGCCCGCTCTGCTGGTCAGTTACCCGAAGGTCAAAATAGGCCCCATGCATCTAAAACATATCTAAAGTCAATTATTAGTATACACCAGTCAGAACACAAGAGGTAAAAAATACCACAAACCTTGTACCACTTAATGAAATACGTAAAGGCGAGGCTTTGAATACCAAAGCAAATTAGCTGAACAAAATCAGACTCAGAACAGTTATTTACAGCAATTTTCAATTAAATAAATACTCCTTAAAGGAAAAGACTGTTCACGCCCAGTAATTATAAATTAAAACTGCAGTTGCACTCTGTAAAATCTAAGTATCCAGCATGAAAATGTGAGCATAATTCTTAAATCAACAACTGTACTATAATTACGGCATACGAGCAAAAATGCTAACGTGCAATTGAGAAAAGGAAATGTGAATTGCCGAGTTTTACTTCTCATGCAAGCTAAAGGAAACAACTTTAACTCTAATTAAGTAGTCAGTAATTCTATGGTGGCGGGGTGGAGGCGGGGAGGGTTGCGCGATGTGCTGGCTAGGGTGTGCTGTATATAGGATAACATATAGGTTGGGGTGTGCTACGTGTAGGATTACATACAGGTCAGAATATATTACACATGGGATAACATGTAGGCTTGCATGCTGTACATAGGATAATATAGAGTTTGTGGAATGCTACATATAGGATATCATATCAACCAGAGGATGCTAAGTGCAACATAATACATAAACTGGAATGTGATATGTGTAGATTACACAAGGATGGAACATGTTACAAAGTAGTGACACCTTGGGGGGTTCACATGCTGCCATAACTGGAAAAATGAAACTGCAGCATGTTTATTAATCTTGTCTCTGAGCCATGTTTTCTCTTGAAGCACACTCAAAACCTATATTGTTCTACATAATATATACACATGTAGTTCATGAGGAGGGATTCTTTCTGATTTTGACAAGCGTTTTGTGATGGACATCGAAGGATATAGTGAAACAGTGCCCCAAAAGGAGTCAACACCTTCAGAAGAGAAGGAGGGAAGAAGGTTTGCAAAAAAAAAGAGACAATTGTACTACCCCATGATGACACAGCAAATTGACTCAGTGAGTAGCTGTGGATGTCAGGTGGGGACAGGATTAGGCTCAGCTAAATTACCTCCCTAGGTCAAACTGTCATCACTTGCTAACAAGATGTCCACATGAATAACAGGCACTTGGTCGATATACCAGAGAGTGTCTAGTGGCTGCTGAACTCCTTCGGAAGAGGAGAAAATTGCCAATAAAATTAAAGCAAATCATTGCACTATACTGGGATGGACATGATACAAAGCTTCAGCACACACTTCACAACAGCACAGCCTTAAATTGCCCAATCCTGCCAGGCCCCGTGCAAGTCTGTCACTTCTTGAGTTTACAGTGTACTTTCTGGTTAATGGTGTTTGGCTACGGCGGGGAGGACTCTACATCTGCAACATCCCTGGCCCGTCCAAATGGAAAATACCAGCACTGGCAGAAAAGCAAGGGCACTCCTCCGCTATTCCGTCTTTTGTTTATGTTTTATTTTTCTAAAAGGTTAGGCTTGTTACATCAGGCGGGGACACCAAGCACAGGCAAAAACATTTTCTCACAGAGGGAAGGAAATAACTGGAAAGGCAGTTCACCCCTGTGTACTCTCATGCACTATCTAGAACACATTTACAGAGTAGTTTCAACAGGGTCCAGGGAACAAGTTACTTACACATCTCCCAAATAAAAAAGGCTTATAGAATCATAGAATCATACAGCACAGAAGGAGGGCCATTTGGCCCATCGTGCCTGTGCTGGCTCTTTGAAAGAGCTATCTAATTAGTCCCACTCCCCTGATCTTTCCCCATAACCCTGCAAATTTTTCAACTTCAGCTATTTATCCAATTTGCTTCCACCACCCTTTCAGGCAGTGCATTCCAGATCGTAACAACTTGCTGCGTAAAAAATTTTCTCCTCATTCCCCCCTCTGGTTCTTTCGCCAATTACTTTAAATCTGTGTCCTCTGGTTATTGACTCTCCTGCCAGTTTCTCCTGATTATCTATTGTAACAGGTAGTTTAATTCTAAATGATGCTAACAGTGGAATTACATAAGCTACCCATCCATATATTAACCACTCTAACACACTTTTTGGCTCTTTCCCAATCGCCGAGCTCAGTTGTTTCTCCCTTTCTAGACACTTGTATACCTAGTGCTGCTGTCGTGGACTGTGTGTGTTGGCTCCCCACATTTTCATCGCTAAAGCTGGCTCCTTTATCCCAGTGACAGAACTGTAAAGTCATATTTCAATGGGCATACGATTCTGCCGTCGGGAGAAGGGAATTGGTGTCAGCAGTGCAAATTCAGAGAGCTGGCACAAGGGCAATCGTTCTCTGAACCACAGAAGTGCCAAATAGAAAAGTACCTTTTTTTGTCTTCTCGCTCTCTCTAACTGATCAAGCAGCAAAGCTAGGCAGAATTGTTCTTGAATATAATTGCACAGTGCTAAACGAATGTACCGTATCATTAGAAATACTCTTTGCCTATAATGTGGTCTAACTGTGAAACTTTAGTGGTGTCTTCAAGTGAGCCCTGCTCTACTGACGTAGGTCGGATTGAATCATAGTGTTTTATTTTATCTGTTGTTTTATTGCAATAATTTTTATTACTATCACAAAAGCCTATTCCCACACTGAGGAGTCCTGTACATTAAGAATTTTACTCTACCAACATTGTATTGGGTTCCATTAAGGTTGAAACACTGTTTCTTTTTCATTTGTTCTCAGGATGTGGATAATGCTGGCATAGCCGCATTTTGATTAACCATCTCGTCATTGTCGGCGGAGGTGGTGATGGTGGTGGTGATGCTGGTGGTGATGGTGGTGATGGTAATGGCCATGGTGGTGATGGTGGTGGTGATGGTGGTGATGGTAATGGCCATGGTGGTGATGGTGGTGGTGATGGTGGTGATGGAAGTCATGGTTGTGATGGTAGTGGTGTTGGTGGTGATGGCGGTCATGGTGGTGGTGATGGTGGTGGGGGTGGGGGTGGTGGCGGTGGTGATGATGATGGTCATGGTGGTGGTGGTAGTTGTGATGGCAGTCATGGTGGTGATGGTGGTGGTGATGGTGATGATGGTGATGGTGATGGTGGTGATGGAAGTCATGGTTGTAATGGTAGTGGTGTTGGTGGTGATGGCGGTCAGGTGGTGGTGATGGTGGTGGGGGTGGTGGCGGTGGTGATGATGATGGTCATGGTGGTGGTGGTGGTTGTGATGGCAGTCATGGTGGTGATGGTGATGGTGGTGGTGGTGGTGGTGATGGCGGTGTTGGTGGTGGGGGTGGTGGTGGTGATGGTGGTGGGGGTGACGGTGATGGTGGTAGTGGTGGTGGTGATGGCGGTCATGGTGGTGATGGTGATGGTGATGGTGGTGATCCTTATTGAACCAACTGAGCTCATTGATTGGGATAAGCTCAAAAAAAGGTAAAAGAGTGTATTAGAATAGTTAGTGCACAGAAGGGCAGCTTTTGCAAATTTTCTGGTGATGGTGCTCCCATAATTATGTTGGGTAAGGAAGTCTAGGATATTGACCCAGCAACAATGAAGGAATATCGATATACATTCAAATCAGGATGGTGTGAGACTTGGATGGGGAAATGGTTTAATGCATTTAGGTGATGAAGGAGATAATCTCCGAAAGCTTGTGATTTTCAAATAAAACTGTTGGACTATAACCTGGTGTTGTAAGAGTCCTTACATTTGTCCATCCCAGTCCATCACCGGCATCTCCACATCATTACTGTTAATTGAAATCAACAATTTTAGGCAGCAAACCACAGGTATGTAAAGGTATTCTCAAAAGAAATTCACACTTGTGGTTTTTGTGTTTTGTCAAGTATAATTGCATTTGAAGCACATCATTCTATCCGAGTTTCTGCACTGGATCACACGATACAGCTCCCATTTCCTACAAAGTAGCTGAATAACAAATATGGCAATTTGGGACCTTGCTCAGACTTGTAGAATATGTTTCGTTAAGAAATCCTAGGTAAAGAGCAAAAATTTACATTGCAGGACATTGACAAGGTTGAAAAGAACAGGATAGAGGGAGAAATTTGGGGTAATTTTCAACTTTGCCACCTGGGTGGTAACACGTAGAGCAGATTACTCACCCGATTTTCATACCATTGAAATCAATGTGATGGACGTCTCGATCCATTCTGTGCCATTTTTCTCTATTAGATCTTTTCAAATTAAATTTTGACTAAGTCATATATGGTAAATATAAACTGAATTTTGCTAACTGCTTTCTGGAAGAGGATTTTTGTGGGGGTGTGTGTGGTACACCAACAAGAACAACACTTTACAGCACTCTCTATATGGAAATGCATCTCATAGGACTTTAAAAGAGCCAGCAGGGGATTAAGGGTGAGCAGGGTGGACTAAAGAGATGCATTTTAAGAGGATTTTAAAAGGAGAGACATAGCAAGGTTTTGGGAGTGTTCCAAACAGCAGGTACATAGTTACTGAAAGATTTGCCTCTAGAGAGGGTAGGGAGTGAACCAGGATGCTGTGAAATGTAATATAAGGAGTCATGGACCATGAAGAGGCCATTCTGTCCATCATTCTCACCCTTGCCAATAGGCCTCTTAGTCATGAATACTCTCCAAGGCAATCAAGCGAAACACTACGAAAAGGGTTTAATACTTTATCTTTGTACTACGCACTATGCCGATGTTACTCAATGAAAAAAAGGACAGAACATTGCACTTTGACGAACGGTATACTGGCACTTGAGTCACAAACAATAATATAGCAATTCCATACTGAGACGATCAACACACAACACCTCACCGAGAACAACATGGCAACATCACACCAAAAACAACGTAGCAACACCACACCATGAACAACATGGCAACACCACACCAAGAACAACATAGCAACACCACACCAAGAACATCATAGCAACACCTCACCAAAAACAACATAGCAACACCTCACCAAAAATAACATAGCAACACACCAAAAATAACAAAGCAACACCACACCAAAAACAACATGGCAACACCACACCAAAAATAACATAGCAACACCACTCCAAAAACAACACAGCAACACCACACCAAAAGCAACATGGCAACACCACACCAAGAACAACATAGCAACACCACACCAAAAACAACATAGCAACACCACACCAAAAACAACATGGCAACACCACACCAAAAACAACATGGCAACACCACACCAAAAGCAACATGGCAACACCACACCAAGAACAACACAGCAACACCACTCCAAGAACAACACAGCAACACCACACCAAGAACAACACAGCAACACCACACCAAAAGCAACATGGCAACACCACACCAAGAACAACACAGCAACATCACACCAAAAACAACATGGCAACACCACACCAAGAACAACATGGCAACACCACACCAAAAGCAACATGGCAACACCACACCAAGAACAACACAGCAACACCACACCAAAAGCAACATGGCAACACCACACCAAAAGCAACATGGCAACACCACACCAAGAACAACATAGCAACACCACACCAAAAACAACATGGCAACACCACACCAAAAACAACATGGCAACACCACACCAAAAATAACATAGCAACACCACACCAAAAACAACATGGCAACACCACACCAAAAACAACATGGCAACACCACACCAAAAACAACATGGCAACACCACACCAAAAACAACATAGCAACACCACACCAAAAACAACATGGCAACACCACACCAAGAACAACACAGCAACACCACACCAAAAATAACATAGCAACACCACACCAAAAACAACATGGCAACACCACACCAAAAACAACATAGCAACACCACACCAAAAACAACATGGCAACACCACACCAAGAACAACACAGCAACACCACACCAAAAACAACATAGCAACACCACACCAAAAACAACATGGCAACACCACACCAAGAACAACACAGCAACACCACACCAAAAACAACATAGCAACACCACACCAAAAACAACATGGCAACACCACACCAAAAACAACATGGCAACACCACACCAAAAACAACATAGCAACACCACACCAAAAACAACATGGCAACACCACACCACAAACAACATGGCAACACCACACCAAGAACAACATGGCAACACCTCACCAAAAATAACATAGCAACACACCAAAAATAACATAGCAACACCACACCAAAAACAACATGGCAACACCACACCAAAAACAACATGGCAACACCACACCAAAAGCAACATGGCAACACCACACCAAGAACAACATAGCAACACCACACCACAAACAACATAGCAACACCACACCAAAAACAACATGGCAACACCACACCACAAACAACATAGCAACACCACACCAAAAACAACATGGCAACACCACACCAAAAACAACATAGCAACACCACACCAAAAACAACATGGCAACACCACACCAAAAACAACATAGCAACATCACACCAAGAACAACATAGCAACACCACACCAAAAACAGCCTAGCAACACCTCACTAAAAACAGCGCAGTAACACAACACTGAAAATAGCATAGCAATATCAAACTGAGAACAGGGTAGTTCTCAGAGGGGGGCTGTTAAAATCACCCAGGTTACTTACCCGCCGGAAAGTCCCTAGGATCCTGCTCTCCTGCGCAGGCGACAAGAACACCTGACCAAAGCCAGCAGGATCCTTCTTTACATACGCATGTCGGGTCCTGATGACGTCATCGGGACCTGACTGCAATTTTAACTCAGGTCTGAGCAGGAGAGTCGACGCATCTTTGCTACCAGGCTAAACTGGGTTGGAAATGGATCGACCCTAGAAGAGGCTGATGTAAGTTTTTTTCTTTCCTTTGTGGAGCCAAGAGGAGCAGAAATGCTCCTACAGGCCACCACAAGGAAAGATTCGGCCTTCCCTGCCCGCCCCCCCCACCATCACTTCCTGAACATGAGGCCCTCGCAAGAAGCCCGAGAACCCAATCCCACCAACTACCTCGTGTTGGCGGGCAGTCTCCGGGCCGTCTTCCCTCCCATTTCAGGTGAGAAGTCAGCTGGCTGGTTTTAATGATTCCCAGACTATTTTAACTCCTGTTGAATTTCTGTTTAAAAATTCCCATGAATTTTGGGATGACCTTATAAGGAAAAAAAATCCATAAAAATTGTTGACAATACTTATTATTTTGTAAGCTAAGCAGTGCAGCCCATTGCATGATATATATTTACACATGGACCTGCTCCTTTTTCCTATGGTCATCTAAATCCTAATGAGTGTTAATTCACAGCAGCCTGTAAGTCAACACAGAATCTCACGAGGGGTTAATTCATTCTGTATGCTATTTTTACTGCATCTGCTAATGCATCCATGTAAATTACCAAATTAAAAAACTAAAATGTTATTTTAATACATTTGCCACCCTGTCCAAGTGTCAAGCTGGCACAGTAAGATATGTCAGCTTAGCTCAATAGGTAGGACCCTGGGTTACAGGATTTGCAACCTGTAATCTAAGATGACAATTTGGTACAGTATAGTGAGCATACTGTATTGTCAGAGCTACCATCCTTTTGATGAAACATTAAACCAAGGTCCCATCTTTCTGCCTTTCAAAGATCCCATAGCACTATTCAAAAAAGTGTGGGAAGTTCTCCTGGTTTCATGGCCACCCTTATTCCACTGAAAATAGGATAGCTGTTAGTTTATCTATGTGCAAGATGACTGCCTCGTTTGCCTACATAACAACAGTCACTGCACTTTAAAGTAATTAATTCTATTTTTAGAGATGCAACAAATTATAAAAATGCAAGTCCTTCTCTTTAAAATAAATGGATTAATGACAGTGTTAAAATAGCGCAGCCAGGAATTTATGTAGACACGCTAATGGGCACCAAATAAAATAGGTTGAGGCGTGTGCAAATATCCACTTAAACTGGTTGACACGCTGATGTGAGAAGAAAATGTAAAAATAATGTAAATGGAAAATATCCTCCATTGCATCATAAAACAGGATGAAAGAGAATCGGAAATGGCTTAGTGCTTTTAAATGTTATAATGACAAACAGATAGCGTGATAAACCATTATGAGGGCAAGCAGGTTTCCTTTGCAAAAAAAAAAATTGGCCTGGAAATGGTAGGGAACAAAGATTTTGTTGTAATTTCAATTTATAGCTAATGGCCACAGTATTGTTTCACCACAAGTACAGAAATGGTACAAAAAGGATAATTATAGCATTCATTTCAAACAATCCAGTGTCCTGAGCGGGACAAATCTATCGCAATGAGAACAATTTCATCTTTTTTTTAAAACTCAAAAATCACTGAATGATTCTCTTGGCTGGTTCTATGTGGATTCCAATCGCAGTATTCGATGAGTAAACAACCAATCAAGCAAAATCATGCCAACATGGTCAGATTCAGAAAGGAGAAACCAGGTTTACATACATTGCTTAATTTTGTTCATTGCAGACAAACTTTTTGTAAATTTAGACCTTGTGATCCAATGCTATATAATCCACATGATGAGTAGTGTAGTGGGCTAACATCTATCAACCTCTGGCAGTGCAAGTGAAGATAACTGTTGCATTTACATTTTATGTCACTGGCACCGTTCAGGGTGCCCATGAAGCAAATATGATCTTCAGTCATTTAACAATGTCTAAGCTAATCCTTTGAGCTGCGATTGTTTTGCTGAAGACGACACACCAATATATCTGCCTCTCAACCAAGTTGAAGCACCAACAATGGTCGCCGAGCCAAAGAAGGAAATATTGGGAGAGGTGACCAAAAGCTTGATCAAAGATGGATTTTAGGAGGGTCTTGAAAAAAAGGAAAGACTTGCATTTATATAGCGCCTCAGGATGTCCCAAAAGGCTTTACAGCCAAGAAGTACTTTTGAAATGTAGTCACTGTTGTAATGTAGGAAACGTGGCAGCCAATTTGTATACAGCAAGGTCCCACAAACAGCAATGAGATAAAGACCAAATAATCTGTTTTAGTGATGTTGATTGAGGGATAAATATTGGCCAGGATGCCAGGGAGAACTCCCCTGCTCTTCTTTGAAATAGTACCATGGGATCTTTTACATCCACCTGAGAAGGCAGATGGGGCCTCGGTTTTAACGTCTCATCTAAAAGACAGTATCTCCTTCAATACTGCTCTGAAGTGTCAGCCTAGGTTTTGTGCTTAAATCTCTGGAGTGGTACTTTGAACCCACAACCTTTTGGCTCAGAGGCAAGACTGCTACCACTGAGCCACTGTTATAAGAATAGAAACATAATACAAACAAGAAAAAAGTAGTCAAAATGTTATTAATGAACTTTGGTAGTTCATTCATACAATAGCATAAGTAATTTGACTGTAATCTTGTGTCTATCAGCAAATTAGTATTGAGACACAAATTACAGGATTCGTATAGCTGCCAGGACAACTTGTCTGTAAACATTAGCACAGCTGCAGCTTTAACACCAGTTATTGTCAAAGAACAGTTCACAGATGATTATCTGTGAATTTTCTTGAGATAGATGATTTCTTCAGAGCCAATGGCATTGATAATCTGCCCAGTGTCATTTTAATGTTGTGCTAACACTGTGCAGGTAATGTTTGACTTGGCATAAAAAGCACTACTGAATGGTAAAATGACATTTTGTATTTTCCACTATGATTTAACAGTAGTAAGATTTAATTCCAGTCAGGTGAAATAGGCAATTAAACCAATTTTTAAGAATTCTAGTCAGGTAGTGATTTCCAAATTGTAATGTGATGGGCATAACTGAGTATAGGTCACAATTAGACCAAGTGTTAAATGAATGCTACTTCAGTGAATGGCCGGGAATCATTTACTGGGGTGGCTTGGTGGTATGAATGTGATGTTGCTCTGAGAGACATCTCCATCAGCCATACCAGCTCCTGCCATTTCCCCTGCTGATGGGCACTCCCTTCACTTGTCCAAATGTCTATGTGGAAGTAGGTCAGCAATGAGCTCCTTGAAGCTCTTTGTTATGGCTGTCACAACCTGATTCCACAATGAGGTGAATTCAGAAACGACAGGCTGCTAAAGATTGGAGCCCAATGTCCCTAGAGTCCGAATTATTGATATGGAAACTATATTGAAGCTTAGCATCTTGGCCATTCACCACAGAAGATCCTGGAGTAGCCACACTGTCCATGGTGGTCTGCAGCTCATTCAGGACAGCTTGAAGGGTGACCTTCGAGAGCTGCTGGCACTAGAAACCCTACCCAGTGACCAATTATTCAAGGAATGCCGGGAGCACCATGATATCGTCTTCCATGAGTTTCACACATTGAAGGATCAAACACAATCTTGGTCAGTTCTTGAAAGCACAGGACAGGCTTCAGTTTGGGCACATGGCAGTTATCAGTGACCCTCCTGTACTTTGGGAAATGCTGCAGTACAGTGACATTGAGCAGCCATGTCATACAATGGAGGAGAGGAGGAGGAGGAGGGTCAAAGACATACACCGAACAGAAACCGGAGAAAGAGATGGGGAAAACTAAGACAAAATGGTGGATTTTGAAGGTGGTGAGAAAGAGAGCAGGAAGTTCATGTTAGGAAGAGCATTTCAGAACGCAGAGCCACGATGACTGAGGGCTGTGCTGCTGATGGTGGAGTGGAGGCGGGGAAGAGTGGGGGGGGGGGTTGCATAATAGTCCAGATATAGAAGAGCAAAAGGTACGAGCTGAAATGTCATCCTGCAAAAGGTTGCAGAGCTAGAATGGGGTGAGGGATTGACAAATGAGGATGAGAATTTTGAAACCAATCCAGTAGACTAAGTGGACTCTGACTCCAGATTTAAACTACAATTTCCTAGCATCGATTTGAAGCAAGACTGCTTTGCACCAATGCTACAGTTGCACTGCGAATACAGCTTAAAGTTCTTTAAACAGGAACAGATGAGTTTCCAAAACTTTTACAATTGTTTTATGGTCTAATAAAAGCGATTACCCTGAATATTGCATGCTGAGCACTCTGCTGGTAAAATGATGTATAAAATAGGTTGGAATTAGAAGATGTAGGTCAATCAAGTTTTGCTCACATTCAAATCAAAATGGTGAAGGTGCAAGTGGGATGGGATTTGAACTAAAGCCTGAAATTAAGGACAATACAGATCACTCTTTGCACTGGATCATGAGATCTTAAAGAGGTGCTGTCTTAAGTCAAATATAAAAACAAAAGGGAAAGACCTTCAAGCCCATCAAAACCACAGTGCAACCTCGTACACTTTGCCCTTCTCTGAAGCTTGTGTATGGTAATGTAGTGGTTATGGTACTGGACTAACAGCCCAGCGACCTTGAGTTCAAATCTTGCCACAGCAAGCTATAAAAGTGAATTAAATAAATGTGGTAATTTGAGGATTGATGCCTGAGAGCAGCTGGATGTTTTTGCTGTTATTGTTAAAAACCCAATTGGTTCACTAATGTTCTTCTTCAGTCTTGATGATGGACTGGATATAGGTTTGACAGAAGCTTGACACTGATACCCATGAGGTATTAGAATTACACTAGCAAGTCTGAATGGCTGTATTTACATTACACCTGTAGCATTGACGTGACGGGAGTCTCAGACTACTTCGCCCTATCGGGACAGGCCCTGACTCCGAATTTACAGGACAACTTCTTAGGGAAGAGAATCTGCCACCCCTACCCAGGATGTCCAATACATGACTCCAGTCCCATACTATATGGTTGGCCTTTAATGCTTTCTGTTTACAAAATCACTATGAATTCAAGAAAAGGGCCCAGGCAACTAGGGATGTGCAATAAATGTGGTCTTGCTGGCCCCACCCATATCCAAGAACAAATAAAAAAATGTAAGAGGCAAGAAAAACAGAGTAACATAACTGCCGCTATTTAAGGAAACTGCTCCCTAATTCCCCAAGGCTCCAGGAGACTGCAGTTGGCCATGACTCATTACAATCACAGCTAGCTAATAACTCATCTTCTACAACTGAAAACGGTCTCTTCTCAGGAACACGGCGGCAAATTTTGTCTGATAACGCTCCTGTGAAACGCCTTGGGACGTTTTACTATATTAAAGGTGCTATATAACTGTAAGTTGTTGTTGTTGTTGTTGTTGTTGTGACCCCACACTCAACTCATGTCTTGGCAGGTTGTGTCAGCCCAATGATTCTTTATGAAAGGAAATATCTCCTGGCATCTAACCTAATCTTTGTCTACAGATTTATTTCTATTTCTAACATTCCTATCTATTTCAAATAATCTAACTGGACTGCATCCAATCTCTTCATCATTTTAATAATTTCAATCATATTCCCTCTAAGCCTGTATTTCTCCAAATTAAATAACCCTAACACTTAGAATCTATCCTCATAACAAAGAGCTTTAAGATTTGGTATCATCCTATTCCCTCTCCTCTACATCTTCTCCAAAGGCTCAATATCCTTTACCATGTGCAGGGAATAAATCTAGACACACAATACTCCAAATGCGAATACACCAGAGTCTGATATGGCCAAAGTATAGTACTCTTCATTTTGTACTCAGTGGTCCTAATGGTACAATCTAAAGTCCTATTTACTTTCCCTATTGCCATCTCACACTGCTTACCGACAACTGAAAGATCAACTATTATCCAAACATCTCCTTCTTGATCATGTCCTTTAACAAGTGTAAAAATGATTGGAATTTCCTAACTCCAAATACATGACACTGCACTTGTCCACATTAAATGATATCTGCTTATCTAAATCAGCTGCAACCTATTGATTTGGTCTGAATTACTAACCCTGAATTCTAATAGCCTTCCTCTTCATACTTCTGGTTCTAATCCTAAGATTTTGCCTCCTTATTACGGATTTGGTCCATCTGCACCGTTTTGCCTGACAAAAACCTTGAACCTCAACTGACCACATTACTCCCTTAGGACTCCAGCTGCTGTTTCATACACTTGGTTGTGCCACAGTTTCCTGTTTGAGAGTTTGGCCTGTATATCTAGCAAAGCCTGGCTGGCCTAATCCTTCTCGTCGTCGCTCTCTCTCTCTCTCTCTCTGTTTCACACCAACTGGCTTCTCACCTCAGTCAGTTTAAAGTGTAAAAAAAACTGCAAGGAGTCGCTACTTTCATCTGCCTCAAAAAAATGTCGTTGGGAACAGCATTTAGACAAGCAATCTAACAAGGTCATGCTAAAAATAGCTGTCTGAGCGTGGCTTTCTGGCTAAGTTTGTGTGCATCACACCTTCATCCTCAGTACATTACACCCACACAGACATTCACACTCAAGAAACCTACGCAGAAAAATATTTTCCATGCAGCAGATACCAGTTTTACTCTTTTAAACCCATAACTCAGGTGGAGCCATTTTATTTACTTTTATTTTTATTCTTCCACATTTTCTAGGAATTTGTTAATGTTACATCAAAATGAATAATTTTCACTTTCAATGTGAGCAGCATTTACCTAGGAACTTTCTGTACCAGACTAAATCTGGTATAACTTTTTCAAGTTTCCAGTCTATCACCTCAGAACAAGTCCTATGCTGATGTAAAACGCATCTCTCTGAACCTTGACTGATTTTATATCAGCATATGATATTCTCACTTGTCAAGTACATTCACATTGTTATATCGCCTCCCTCAACAATCCATGGGTTTAGGTAGGGATCACCTTTTTACTGAGGATTTTGAATGTGCATGCATTTAAAGGGGCATTGTGTTCACTGAAAAAGTTTGCCAAATTGTTTTCTTTGGAGTAGTTGGCTATTGTTTCTTTCATCAACATAAGAATATAAGAAATAAGAGAAGGAGTAGGCCATATGGCCCCTCAAGCCTGCTCCGCCATTCAATAAGATCTTGACTGATCTTCCACCTCAACTCCACTTTCCTGCCCTATCCCCATATCCCTTGATTCCCTTCTTGTCCAAAAATCTATCGATCTCAGTCTTGCATATACTCAACGACTGAGCATCTGGGATAGAGAATTCCAAAGATTCACAACCCTCTAAATGAAGAAATTTCTCCTCATCTCAGTCCTAAATAGTCAACAGCTTATCTTGAGACTATGCCCCCTAGTTCTAGACTCTCCAGCCGGGAGAAATAGCCTCTCAGCATTCACCCTGTCAGGCCCTCTAAGAATTTTATACGTTTCAATGAGATCACCTCCCATTCTGCAGACAAGCAAGTGATGTGTTCATGTTTCTTTTAGCATAAATGGAAAAAAAGTTACCAGACACTTTTTTCATGAAAGCGCCCTTTAATATTACATAAAGAAAAATACTGCAGATTTTGGAAATCTGAGACGAAAACAGAAAATGCCGGAAACACTCAGCAGGTCAGGCAGCATCAGTGGAGAGAGAAACAAAGCTACCTTTTCAAGTTGATGAACTTGTGTCAAAACTTAAAGATGTTACAGATGAACAGCTTTTAAACAGATCCTGAGCCAAGGAATAGGGGGCATGAAAAGAAAAGAGAAGAGGTCTGTGATTGGGTGTAGTGCAGGAGATCTGTGTTTGATCTCCAGAATGTAGAGGAGACCACATCGTGAGCAGCGAATACAGTATACTAAGGTGGAAGAAGTGCAAATAAACCATTGCCTCATCCAGAAGGGGCAATGGAGGAGGTGAAAGGCCGGGTACTGCATCTCCTGTTCTTGCATGGGAAGGAGCCGGGGGGAAGGAGAGCATGCGTTGGGATGATGAAGGAGTGGATCAGAGTGCAATGGAGAGAATGGTCCTTTTAGAATGCTGAAAGGGGAGGGGAAGCTATGTTTTATGGTGGTGTCTTTAATGTTGCTCGGGTCTTTGCTAACTCCCCTAACATAGAATCATAGAATCATAGTATGGTTACAGCACAGAAGGGGGCCATTCGGCCCATCGAGCCCGTGCTGGCTCTTTGTAAGAGCAATCCAATTAGTCCCATTCCCCCGCTCTTTCTCTGTAGCCCTGCAAATTTTTTTCCTTCAAGTATTTATCCAATTCCTTTTTGAAAGCCATGATTGAATCTGCTTCCACCGCCCTTTCAGGCAACACATTCCAATTCATAACTACTCCCTCCGTAGAAACGTTTTTCCTCATGTCGCCTTTAGTCCTTTTGTGAATCACCTTAAATCTGTGTCCTCTGGTTCTCGACCCTTCCGCCAAAGGGAACAGTTTCTCTTTATTTACTTTATCTAAACCCTTCATGAGCTCTAAGGAGAACAACCCCAGCTTCTCCAGTCTATCCACATAACTGAAGTCCCTCATCCCTGGAACCATTCTAGTAAATCTTTTCTGCACCCTCTCTATGGCCTTCACATCCTCCCTAAAGTGTGGTGTACTAACATGCTCCCCTGTAAATAGATTCATACTGGCTGGTGCCCAATACAGTATAATGAAAGTATCACTATTTTCATTGAAATAACATCATATCTGTTTAGATTTCAAGCCAACTTATTCAGCACAGTACACAACTTTACACTTTATTTGACCTTACAGGGGCATGATCAGACAATAATGGAGGCCGAGCCAAAGAAGGTGATATTAGGAAGGGGGACCAAAAGCTTGGTCAGAGAAGTGGGCTTTAAGGAGGGTCTTAAAGGAGGAGAGGGAGGTGGAGAGTCGAAGAAGTTTAGAGAGGGAATTCCAGAACTTAGGGCCTAATCGATCAAAGGGCCAACTCAAATATTCTTCAAAGAGCTTCAGATACAATAACTTATTTTGAACTGTATTGACTGCTGTCATGTAGACAAATGGGCCAGCCATTTTGCACATAGTAGATCCCACAAGGTGGAAGGAATACTGACCAGGACACCAGGAGAATTCACTGCTGTTCTTTGAATAGCACCATGAAATCTTTAACATCCATTCAGAGAGGCAGAAAAGGCTTTGGGGTGAATGGTCAGATTTACCGCCAGGCAGAGAACGGGCGATAGAAGATCGGCTACCTGTTTTACAAACTGCTTGATATTCGTTTCCATTGTACAGACAAAAATCGGGCGGGGTGTAAAACAGGCGGTTGATCCGCTACCACCCATTGTCCGTCCAGCAATAGAAATGAAAATTCACCCCTTTTTGTTTTAACTTCTTGTCTGAAGGATAGAACCTTTGACACTCCCTTCGCATTGCACCGGATTATGAGCCTAATGTGCATTTTCAAGTCCTGCAGTGAGGCCTGGATCCACCAACATCTGAGGTAGAGTCGAGGGCGCTGCCTCCGGAGCTAAGCTGTAACTGCCTCCTGGTTCCAGGAGTGATTTTTGGCCAATTATTATTTTGGGGGTAGGAGGAGGAACTTCAATCCATGGAAGGAATGGGTTCAAATGGGCCAAATCCGCTTAAGGTCCACGTTACTTTACTGTGATGCCATAGATAGCAATGCCAACTAAACGCTGTGAAGGAAATGAAGCAGCACAGCTGCCTACAGAGTTATCAAAGCACTTCTGAAGAGATCATTTTTGCTGACACGTTCTAAAGCGTCAATGCCCTAGAGGCAAAAGGAAATGCATGCTGCTAAGCAGAAATAAAGGCACTTATCCTACCTATATAGACCAATAGGATTTCTCACTCTCTGGCCTATGCACACATGCCCCAGCCTTTGGGAAACGACAGTGGCCAGAAAGCAAAGCCACGAACCATGACTTTAGAGCAACTACGCACTCACAATATAAAAGGGATGGATCGCGGAGCACAGGGAGTCTCAGGCTATTCTGCAGAGCTAGTCCTTGAAAACCGTCTGCAATATAAATGTGGTACAAGAGTAACAGGACCCTTAATGCAATTGCAGATGACTTTTCAAAGATCTGTGCAGCTTTGTGAGGCTAGCTCAGTGCCGTTATATCTTGCTGTGACAAGACAAACAAGTTTTGTGAATTTCCAGTCACAACTCATTTGAGCCAGTGACTCACTGAACCATCAGGGCTATAACTTTGGTGAAGTGCATTTATGAACCTTTATTAGAATTGAAGCACGTTGTATCCCCAATGGGCAGTGTGACATAGGAGTCCTGTGTTTAAAAATACTTCAGCGGCAACAATGTAATTTATAGCCTGATTTTACTTAAAACAATGCTGTTTTGAAAAGTGGCTTTTTTGAACTTTTATTACAATTCAAAATGTTAAGTTTCGACACATCAAAAGAATGTATTCTAATAATACCTCATATTGCCACCAATATCCTAATGATTCTGTGACCTTTAACTCCGCCCACTAGTGTGACTGGGCTGAAGGCTGCTTTTGCTTACTACTCAATGGTTGTAATTAAACACATGCAAAGAAATGCTGTTCCTGCTAGAAGATCACTGTCAAGCAAAATCCAAGGAGGCTGATCCAAACAACAGAAGCGATATGGATTCAACTGCACAGTTGAAAAAAAAAATCCACCCGGAAACACAGTGGAGGTCCTGGCACACCCAGAGGTACAGTATTTGGAGTTCAAAGTGAATTTGAGGTTATATATGGTTGACATTACGCAGGACAAGTTCAGATAAAAGTGCCTAGGTTTATATTGGTTGCTGGTGCTGTGGAATCCATTTACATTGCAGGACTGATGTCAGCAACATGGAATTGTTTTAGAAGTCACTTTTATTTTCTGACTATGGACTTTCCCCAATGCTGGGGGAAGATCTGACAAGCCTGCAATGCTGTTAACCGGCATGGGCTGAGCATTAGCCCAACTCACAGCCGGAAGAAATGGCAGCCAGCAGCAGTTCACATTGCTGACATCAGACATTTATGGTGTTGCTGCTGTGTGAGCAAACATCAGTTTTTGAAGAGGTTCTTCGTGGTCAATGGAGGCAACTGTACTGCCTCATTTACCTCATGACACTGCCACCAAATTTGGGACTGGCACCGATGACCACTCTGTAAAGTAATATGGCATGAGCAGTGCTGTGGGGATGCCCTCAGACTGTCACCAATAATAAGCACAGTGTAAGAAAGATATCCAGTGGCATTGAACACAGTAAGTCAGAGCATATGGCATCTCTCTTACCTGCCTCTGTTGTCTTCATGTTGATGCTTCTCTATCTCTCCCTTTCTGTGTTGTCTCTATCTTTCTCTTCCCTTCTGATTCCTCCTTTCTATTCACTTTTCTCTCTGTCCTCTTCTGCTTCTTTCTCTGTCTTTTTCTTTTTTTCTTCTTTGCTTTTGACTGGTAGATGGTGGGTGGTATGGTGTGGTGAAGAGGATAAAAGAGCCACCAACTGCTGGTAAAATGTCGCCCTCAATGGCATCCTTCCATCCCCTCCCCCAATCACTCATGTTGCCACAGCCCTTTGCTCCCGCCATGTCCCCTACCTCTTTAATTTCCCACTACTCCCTCCCCTTCCTCCTCAGTCCCATCGCTGTCCATACCTTATCCCTTTGAACTATCCACTCAACCCCCATATTTTCCCCTCCCTCTTTCTCTGCTCTCACTCACCTCATCCTTAACCGTGTATTCACAGCCCCCATTCCCACTCATTCCCCCATGAGCAGGTGACAAGGAGTCAGAGGTGTCTCACCCTTAACCTGTTCCCTCCCTTCTTATTGTTTTCCCTTTAAAGGGGCTTTCTTTGCTTTTAAAATCTAGCTTACTTATTTTGTTTAAATAAAATCAAATTAAAATGAGGAAAGACACTATCTGCCATTCTCTCCATCTGTGCCTGTTTCTCTTTGTTTCTTTCTTTCATAGTGCTAGCAATTAGAATCTCTGACTCATAGGTATAAGGAATTAGCATTCATCTTTTCTGTCAACAAAATTCCCCCTCTCACTCCCCCTCTCTCTGAGCCCAGTCTCTCTTTCTCTCTCCCTCAGCTTAATATATTTTCTGCAGTTTATAGAACACAAAATAGCTACAACAGATGTGTAATTAATATACTGTTATTTTTCCAACTCATTCTCACACCAGAGACACACAGATAGCTTTTCTTTTTTAAAGCAAAATAGACACTCAATATAAACTTTACCTGAATAAATCTTTTGAAGATTGTCCTGTAGCTTTTCTTCAAATAATTTTGACAAACAACTAATTAGAATCTGCTAGAACAATATTCCATCAGTATATTTGCATGAACAGTACTGATAGATCTAGGGAAATTAAGTACACTCCACATGTTGCGACTAAGAATCTAAATTCAGCTCACAGTATGACAGCCATGGGCAAAAATATCAAATCCAAGCCCAGGCTTTTAAGAGAAGATGAAGCCAAGTAAAAACTTTAATGAAGGTATTAAAAGACCCAACAACAACTTGCATTTATACATTGCTTTTAATGTAGAAAAATGTCGCAAAGAGCTTCACAGAGGCAAAAAGAATACCGTGCCAAAAAAGATGATGTTAGAAGGGATAACCAAAAACTTAGTCAAACAGGCGGGTTTTAAGGATGAGAGGGAGGTGGAGAGACAGAAGGGTTGAAGGAGGGAATTCCAGAGCATGGTGACTAGGTGGCTGAAGGCATGGCCTCCAATGGTGGGGTTAAGGGAGGAGAGTGCACAAAAAGCCAGCGTCAAAGAAACAAAGGTGGTTGTGGTGTTACAGTGATAGGAGAAGCAAGACCATAGAGGAATTTAAATAAAAGAATAAACAAACAAATTTGAGGTTTTGTGAGCCAATTTAGGCCAGCAAGGCTGGGAAGGTTGGGCAAGTGGGACTTAGTGTGGGATAAGGTATGGGCAGCAGAGTTTTGCAAGAGCTTAAGTTTACGGAGGTTGAAGCATGGAAGTCTAGCCAAGAGAGCATTGGCATAGTCGAGCCTGGAGATGGCAAAGACATGGATGAGGCTTTCAGCGGCAGATGGTCTGAGGTAGAGGCAGAGATGGATGATGTCATGGATATGGAAGTAGGCAGTCTTTGTGATGGAGAGGATTTGGAATTAGAAGTTCAGATGATATGGACACGATAGTCGATTTTCTGTGGCGTTGCACACAGAGTGAAGACCAAGAGTAGTCTTTAGATGAAATAAGTTTATAAAGTGGGGGATGATTGGACCAGGGTGTGCAGACATAATTCAAACCCCATTTTAAAGTTGCACATTTTGTCCTTATTTTTAAATAACATTTTTATTTGATACTTTTATTTATAATTAAATAACAAAACTTAAGGCAATTCCGGAAGCAGAGAAGTAGAGTTGGTTGAAGCATAGGAGTTTCTATGCAGTACAGATTATGGAACTAGGAAATGCCAAATTGAGGTGCTATATCACCACCACTGACAGGAGGGTGTAATTACAATTTGACACATTTAAAAAAGCATTTTTATTATAAATGCGGTCATAGGAATTTATAATAAAAAAGTTGACAGGAAGTAGCCACAAACGAGGAATTTTAATATCTTACTAGTAGATCAGCTGTGGTATTACACATAAATCTAATTTTTCCTCTAAACTCTATT